>NC_060254.1:101040126-101708891 GCF_921293095.1 Ischnura elegans
CTTTTTATTTTTTCACTTTAAGTACTGAATTCGCGTTTGCAACAAAAATATTTGTATCCCGGTCTAATTTTCAATTTTTTCACTTTTAGTACTAAATTCGCGTTTGCAACAAGAATATTCGTATCCTAGTCTAATTTTTAATTTTTTCACTTTTAGTACTGAATTCGCGTTTGCAACGAGAATATTCGTATCCCAGGCTTATTTAAAATTTTTTCACTTTTAGGACTGAAATCGCGTTGAAACAAGAAAAAGAATATTCGTATCCCAGTCTAATGTTTAATTTTTTTACTTTTAGTACTGATTTCGCGTTTGCAAGAAGAATATTCCTTTCCCAGTCCTATTTTTAATTTTTTCACTTTTAAACTGAATTCGCGTTTGCAAGAAGAATATTCGTATCCCAGTCCAATTTTTAATTTTTTTACTTTTAGTGTTGAATTCGCCTTTTGCAAGAAGAATATTGGTATATCAGTCTAATTTTTATTTTTTTCTCTTTTAGTACTGAATTCGCGTTTGCAACAAGAATATTCGTCTCCTAGTCTAATTTTTTTTTTTTTCACTTTTAGTACTGAATTCGCGTTTGGAACAAGAATATTCGTATCCTGTCAAATTTTTAATTTTTTCGCTTTTAGTACTGAATTCGCGTTTGCAAGAAGAATATTCGTATCCCAGTCATATTTTTAAATTTTTCACTTTTGGTACAGAATTCAGGTTTGCAAGAAGAATATTCGTATCCCAGTCTAATTTTTAATTTTTTTTCATTTAGTACTGAATTCGCGGTTGCAAGAAGAATATTCGTATCCAAGTCATATTTTTAATTTTTTCACTTATAGTTATGAAATCGCGTTTGCAAAAAGAATATTCGTAACCAGGTCCAACTATTAATTTATTCACTTTAAGTACTGAATGCCCGTTTGCAACAAGAATATTCGGTTCCAAATATTATTTTTAATTTTTTCAATTTTAGTACTGAAATCGCGTTTGAACCAAAAATATTCGTATCCCAGTCCAATTTTCAATTTTTTCACTTTTCTTGCTGAATTCGAGTTTGCAAGAAGAATATTCGTATCCCAGTCTAATTTCTAATTTTTTCACATTTAGTACTGAATTCGCGTTTGCAAGAAGAATATTCGTATCCCAGTTTAATATTTAATTTTTTCACTTTTAGTACTGAATTCGAGTTTGCAAGAAGAATATTCGTATCCCAGTCTAATTTGTAATTTTTTTACTTATAGTAGTGAATTCGCCTTTTGCAACAAGAGTATTCGTTACCCAGTCTTATTCTAGATTTTTTTCTAAATTAGTACTGAATTCGAGTTTGCAACAAGAATATTCGTATACCTGTCAAATTGTTAATTTATTCGCTTTTAGTAATGACTTCGCGTTTGCAAGAAGAATATTCCTATCCCAGTTTAATTTTGAATTTTTTCAGTTTTAGTACTGAATTCGAGTGTTTAAGAAGAACATTCGTATCCCAGTCTTATTTTTAATATTTTCACTTTTAGTACTGAATTCGCGTTTGCAACAAGGATATTCGTATCCGAGACTAATTTTTAATTTTTTCACTTTTCGTACTGAATTCGCGTTTGCATTAAGAATATTCGTATCCTAGTTTAATTTTTAACTTTTTCACTTTGAGTATTGAATTCGCGTGTGCAACAAGGATATTCGTATCCCAATCTAATTTTTAATTTTTTCACTTTAATACTGAATTCGTGTTTCCAACAAGAATATTCGTATCCCAGTTTAATTTTTTATTTTTTCCATTTTAGTACACAATTCGTGTTTGAAAGAAGAATTTTCGTTTCGCAGCATAATATTTTTGTTTCACTTCTTGCACTGAATTCGCCTTCGCAAGAAGAATATACGTATCTCAGACATATTTTTAAATTTTTCACTTTTAGAAATAAATTCGCGTTTGCAAAAAGAATATTCGTAACCCAGTCTAATTTTTATATTATTCACATTTAGTACTGAGTTCGCGTTTGGAAGAAGAATATTCGTATCCAAGTAAATTTTTAATTATTTCACTTATAGTTATGAAATCGCGTTTGCACCAAGAATTTTTGTATCCCAGTCTTATTTTAAATTATTTTACTTTAATACTGAATTCCCGTTTGCAATAAAAATATTCGGTTCCAACTATAATTTTTAAATTTTTTCGCTTTTAGTACTGAAAACGCATTTGCACCAAAAATATTCGTATCCCAGTCCAATTTTTAATTTTTTCAATTTTCGTACTGAATTCGCGTTTGCAACAAGAATATTAGTATTTCAGTCATATTTTAAATTTTTTCACTTTTAGTACTGAATTATCGTCTGCAAGAAGAATATTCGTATCCCAGTCTCATTTTTAATTTTTTCACTTTTAGTACTGAATTCGCATTTTAAAGAAGAATATTCGTCTCCCTGACCAACTTTAATTTTTTCACTTTTCGTACTGAATTCGCGTTTGCAACAGGAATATTCGTATCCTAGTCTAATTTCTTCACTTTTAGTACTGAGTTCGCGTTTGCAAGAAGAATATTCGTATCCCAGATTAATTTGAAATTTTCTCATTTTAGTACTGAATTCGCGTATGTAACAAGAATATTCGTATTCAAGTCATATTTTTAATTTTTTCTCTTATAGTACTGAAATCGCGTTTGCAAGAAGAATATACATATCCCAGTCCAATTTTTCATTTTTTCACTTTTTATACTGAATTCGCATATGCAACAAGATTATTCGTATCCCAGTCATATTTTTAAATTTTTCATTTTTAGTACTGAATTCGCTTTTGCAACATGAATATTCGCATCCCAGTCATATGTTTAAATTATTCACATTTAGTACTGAATTCGCGTTTGCATCAAAAGTATTCGTATCCCAGTCATATTTTTTATTTTTTCACTTTTAGTACTGAATTCGCGTTTACAACAAGAATATTCTTATCCCAGTCAAATTTTTAATTATTTCACTTTAAGTACCGAATTCGCGTTTGCATCAAGAATATTCGTATCCCAGTCATATTTTTAATTTTTTCACTTTTTGTAATGAATTCGCGTTTGCAACAAGAATATTCGTATCCCAGACTTATTTATTAAATTATTTAATTTTAGTCATGAATTCGCGTTTGCATCAAGAATATTCGTATCCCAGTCATATTTTTAATTTTTTCACTTTTAGTACTGAATTCGAGTTTACAAAGAAAATATTCTTATCCCAGTCAAATTTTTAATTGATTCACTTTAAGTACCGAATTCGCGTTTGCATCAAGAATATTCGTATCCCAGTCATATTTTTAATTTTTTCACTTTTAGTAATGAATTCGCGATTGCAACAAGAATATTCGTATCCCAGTCATATTTTTAAATTATACACTTTTAGTACTTAATTCGCGTTTGCATCAAGAATATTCCTATCCCAGTCATATTTTTAATTTTTTCACTTTTAGTAATGAATTCGCGATTGCAACAAGAATATTCGTATCCCAGTCATATTTTTAAATTATACACTTTTAGTACTTAATTCGCGTTTGCATCAAGAATATTCCTATCCCAGTCATATTTTTAATTTTTTCACTTTTAGTACTGAATTCGCGTTTGCACCAATAATATTCCTATCCAAGTCATATTTTTCAATTTTTCACTTTTAGTACTGAATTCGCGTTTGCATCAAGAATATCCGTATCCCAGTCATATTTTTAAAATTTTCACTTATAGTACTGAATTCGCGTTTGAATCAAGAATATTCGTATCTCAGTCATATTTTTAATTTTTTCCATTTTAGTACTGAATTCGCGTTTGCAACAAGAATATTCGTATCCCAGTCATATTTTTAAATTTTTCACTTTTAGTACTGATTTCGCGTTTGCAACAAGAATAATCGTATCCTAGTATAATTTTTAATTTTTTCACTTTTAGTACTTAATTCGCGTTTGCAACAATAATATTCGTATCCCAGTCATATTTTTTAATTTTTCACTTTTGCTGCTTAATTCGCGTTTGCATCAAGAATATTCGTATCCCAGTCATATTTTTAAATTTTTCACTTTTGGTACAGAATTCAGGTTTGCAAGAAGAATATTCGTATCCCAGTCTAATTTTTAATTTTTTTTCATTTAGTACTGAATTCGCGTTTGCAAGAAGAATATTCGTATCCAAGTCATATTTTTAATTTTTTCACGTTTCAGTTATGAAATCGCGTTTGCAAAAAGATTATTCGAATCCAAGTCCAATTATTAATTTTTTCACTTTAAGTACTGAATTCCCGTTTGCAACAAGAATATTCGGTTCCAAGTATTATTTTTAATTTTTTCAATTTTAGTACTGAAATCTCGTTTGCACCAAAAATATTCGTATCCCAGTCAAATTTTCAATTTTTTTACTTTTCGTGCTGAATTCGAGTTTGCAAGAAGAATATTCGTATCCCAGTCTAATTTTTAATTTTTTTACTTTTAGTCCTGAATTCGCCTTTTGCAAGAAGAATATTCGTATATCAGTCTAATTTTTATTTTTTTCACTTTTAGTTCTGAATTCGCGTTTGCAAAGGGAATATTCGTTACCCAGTCTTATTCAAAATTTTTTTCTAAATTAGTACTGAAATCGAGTTTGCAACAAGAATATTCGTATACCTGTCAAATTGTTAATTTATTCGCTTTTAGTAATGACTTCGCGTTTGCAAGAAGAATATTCGCATCCCAGTTTAATTTTTAATTTTTTCAGTTTTAGTACTGAATTCGAGTGTTCAAGAAGAACATTCGTATCCCAGTCTTATTTTTAATATTTTCACATTTAGTACTGAATTCGCGTTTGCATTAAGAATATTAGTATCCCAGTCTAATTTTCAATTTTTTCACTTTTAGTATTGAATTCGCGTTTGCAACAAGAATATTCGCATTTCAGTCTAATTTCTATTTCTTTCACTTTTAGTATTGAATTCGCGTTTGCAACAAGAATATTCGCATTTCAGTCTAATTTCTACTTCTTTCACTTTTAGTACTGAATTCACGTTTGCAAGAAGAATATTCGTATACCTGTCAAATTTTTAAATTTTTCGCTTTTAGTACTGAATTCGCGTTTGAAAGAAAAATATTCGTATCCCATTTTAATTTTTAATTTTTTCACTTTTAGTACTGAATTCGAGTTTGCAAGAAAAATATTCGTATCCCAGTCTTTATTTCAATTATTTCACTTTTAGTACTGAATTCGCGTTTGCAACAAGGATATTCGTATCCCAGTATAATTTTTAATTTTTTCACTTTTAGTACTGAATTCGCGTTTGCAAGAAGATTTTTCGTATCCCAGTCATATTTTTAAATTTTTCACTTTTAGTACCAAATTCGCGTTTGCATCAAGAATATTCGTATCCCAGTCATATTTTTAAAATTTTCACTTATAGTACTGAATTCGCGTTTGAATCAAGAATATTCGTATCCCAGTCATATTTTTAATTTTTTCACTTTTAGTACTGAATTCGCGTTTGCATCAAGAATATTCGTATCCAAGTAACATTTTTATATTTTTTACTTTTAGTACTGAATTCGCGTTTGCAACAAAAATATTCGTATCCCAGTCATATTTTTAAAATTTTCACTTTTAGTACTGAATTCGCGTTTACAAAGAGAATATTCTTATCCCAGTCAAAATTTTAATTATTTCACTTTAAGTACCGAATTCGCGTTTGCATCAAGAATATTCGTATCCCAGTCATATCTTTAATTTTTTCACTTTTAGTAATGTAATCGCGTTTACAAAGAGAATATTCTTATCCCAGTCAAATTTTTAATTATTTCACTTTAAGTACCGAATTCGCGTTTGCACCAATAATATTCCTATCCAAGTCATATTTTTCAATTTTTCACTTTTAGTACTGAATTCGCGTTTCATCAAGAATATTCGTATCCCAGTCATATTTTTAAAATTTTCACTAATAGTACTGAATTCGCGTTTGAATCAAGAATATTCGTGTCCCAGTCATATTTTTAATTTTTTCCATTTTAGTACTGAATTCGCGTTTGCAACAAGAATATTCGTATCCCAGTCATATTTTTAAATTTTTCACTTTTAGTACTGATTTCGCGTTTGCAACAAGAATATTCGTATCCTAGTATAATTTTTAATTTTTTCACTTTTAGTACTTAATTCGCGTTTGCAACAATAATATTCGTATCCCAGTCATATTTTTTAATTTTTCACTTTTGCTGCTTAATTCGCGTTTGCATCAAGAATATTCGTATCCCAGTCATATGTTTAAATTTTTCACTTTTGGTACAGAATTCAGGTTTGCAAGAAGAATATTCGTATCCCAGTCTAATTTTTAATTTTTTTTCATTTAGTACTGAATTCGCGTTTGCAAGAAGAATATTCGTATCCAAGTCATATTTTTAATTTTTCCACGTTTCAGTTATGAAATCGCGTTTGCAAAAAGAATATTCGAATCCAAGTCCAATTATTAATTTTTTCACATTAAGTACTGAATTCCCGTTTGCAACAAGAATATTCGGTTCCAAGTATTATTTTTAATTTTTTCAATTTTGGTACTGAAATCGCGTTTGCACCAAAAATATTCGTATCCCAGTCCAATTTTCAATTTTTTCACTTTTAGTACTGAATTCGCGTTTGCAAGAAGAATATTCGTATCCCAGTTTAATTTTTAATTTTTTCACTTTTAGTACTGAATTCGAGTTGCAAGAAGAATATTCGTATCCCAGTCTAATTTTTAATTTTTTTACTTTTAGTACTGAATTCGCCTTTTGCAAGAAGAATATTCGTATATCAGTCTAATTTTTATTTTTTTTCACTTTTAGTTCTGAATTCGCGTTTGCAAAAGGAATATTTGTTACCCAGTCTTATTCTAGATTTTTTTCTAAATTAGTACTGAATTCGAGTTTCCAACAAGAATATTCGTATACCTGACAAATTGTTAATTTATTCGCTTTTAGTAATGACTTCGCGTTTGCAAGAAGAATATTCGCATCCCAGGTTAATTTTTAATTTTTTCAGGTTTAGTACTGAATTCGAGTGTTCAAGAAGAACATTCGTATCCCAGTCTTATTTTTAATATTTTCACTTTTAGTACTGAATTCGCGTTTGCAACAAGGATATTCGTATCCGAGTCTAATTTTTAATTTTTTCACTTTTAGTACTGAATTCGCGTTTGCATTAAGAATATTCGTATCCCAGTCTAATTTTTAATTTTTTCACTTTTAGTATTGAATTCGCGTCTGCAAGAAGAATATTCGCATATCAGTCTAATTTCTATTTCTTTCACTTTAGGTACTGAATTCGCGTTTGCAAGAAGAATATTCGTATACCTGTCAAATTTTTAAATTTTTCGCTTTTAGTACTGAATTCGCGTTTGAAAGAAAAATATTCGTATCCCAGTTTAATATTTAATTTTTTCACTTTTAATACTGAATTCGAGTTTGCAACAAGAATATTCGTATCCCAGTCTATCTTTTTATTATTTCACTTTTAGTACTGAATTCGAGTTTGCAAGAAGAATATTCGTATCCCAGTCTTATTTTCAATTATTTCACTTTTAGTACTGAATTCGCGTTTGCAAGAAGAATCCAAGTCATATTTTTAAATTATTCACTTCTAGTACTGAATTCGCGTTTGCATCAAGAATATTCGTATCCCAGTCATATTTTTAAAATTTTCACTTATAGTACTGAATTCGCGTTTGAATCAAGAATATTCGTATCCCAGTCATATTTTTAATTTTTTCACTTTTAGTACTGAATTCGCGTTTGCATCAAGAATATTCGTATCCAAGTAACATTTTTATATTTTTTACTTTTAGTACTGAATTCGCGTTTGCAACAAGAATATTCGTATCCCAGTCATATTTTTAAATTTTTCACTTTTAGTACTGATTTCGCGTTTGCAACAATAATATTCGTATCCCAGTCATATTTTTTAATGTTTCACTTTTGCTGCTTAATTCGCGTTTGCATCAAGAATATTCGTATCCCAGTCATATTTTTAAATTTTTCACCTTTGGTAGAGAATTCAGGTTTGCAAGAAGAATATTCGTATCCCATTCTAATTTTTAATTTTTTCACATATAGTTATGACCCAGGTTGAAAAATACAAGTACTTAGGATTAATTATTGATTGCAATTTTAAATTTGGTGAACATATATATAAAGTAAATAATAAGTCAAAAAAAATATCTTACCAAATGTACCATATCAAACCATATGTTAATTCTAATATTCTATTAAATATTTATTATGCTCTGGTAGAATCACTAATAAGATATGGTCTGACAGTCTGGGGTAATACTGCAAATGTTCATAAAATCCCTCTTATTAATTCCCAAAATAGAATAGTCAAAGCAATCTACAGATGTAAACATAATTTAGAAAACTATACAGAGGTACCTGATATTAAACTGGTGTATAAGGACATAGGTGTTCTACCCTTAAATCAACTTTATGAGTACATACTAATTACAGCAAATTACTTTAGTAATAAATATAAAATTAAGAAAGTAAAAAAATTTGAAATGATTCTGAGAGGTAAAGAGCTGTATGAAATTCCTAAATCCTACACCAACTATGGAATGAGAATGTTAAAAGTAAAAGTACCAACACTGATCAATTATGTAAACCACAAAATACAAAATATAACAACCTATTCCCAATTAAAACGAAATTGTAAGAAAATGTTACTTGAAAAATAATACAAAAAACTAATGTAAAATCATTATTTTCTACTTACAAATTTTGTAAATATGTATAATTAGTGTAAAATAATGTCTTAGTTATTTTTCTAGTTATAAGTTTAATGATCAATTGTCATGATGAGTTTAATTTGCCCTCTATATGTTTGTTTACATAAGCACCTCCTGACGAGCCAGTGGCTCAGGAGGACTTAAAATGTAATTATTCACTTGCTATATGAATATGTATACAAGATTGTATTATTGTTCGGATTATTTTTCCACTTCTGTATTAATGATTTAATTGTAAAAAACAAAAGTTAGGATCATGTAATGATTTTCATGCAAGACATTGTATCATATTTTCCTTTTGCTGTATATTGCAAAATTAAATTTTAAATTGTTAAAAAAAAAAAAAAAAAAAAAAAAAAAAAAAAAAAAAAAAAAAAAAAAAATCGCGTTTGCAAAAATAATATTCGTATCCAAGTCCAATTATTAATTTTTTCACTTTAAGTACTGAATTCCCGTTTGCAACAAGAATATTCGGTTCCAAGTATTATTTTTAATTTTTTCAATTTTAGTACCGAAATCGCGTTTGCACCAAAAATATTCGTATCCCAGTCCAATTTTCAATTTTTTCACTTTTAGTACTGAATTCGCGTTTGCAAGAAGAATATTCGTATCCCAGTTTAATTTTTAATTTTTTCACTTTTAGTACTGAATTCGAGTTTGCAAGAAGAATATTCGTATCCCAGTCTAATTTTTAATACTTTTACTTTTGGTACTGAATTCGCCTTTTGCAAGAAGAATATTCGTACATCAGTTTAATTTTTATTTTTTTCACTTTTAGTTCTGAATTCGCGTTTGCAACAAGAATATTCGTTACCCAGTCTTATTCTAAATTTTTTTCTAAATTAGTACTGAATTCGAGTTTGCAACAAGACTATTCGTATACCTGTCAAATTGTTAATTTAATCGCTTTTAGTAATGACTTCGCGTTTGCAAGAAGAATATTCGCATCCCAGTTTAATTTTTCATTTTTTTACTTTAAGTACTGAATTCGCGTTTGCAACAAGAATAATCGTATCCCAGTCTTATTCATAATTTTTTCACTTTTAGTACTGAATTCGCGTTTGCAACAAGAATATTTTTATCCCAGTCTTATTTTTAATTTTTTCACTTTTATTACTAAATTCGCGCTTGCAACAAGAATATTCGTATCCTAGTCTAATTTTTAATTTTTTCACGTTTAGTACTGAATATGCGTTTGCAACAAGAATATTCGTATCCCAGTCTTATTTAAATTTTTTTCACTTTTAGCACTGAATTCGCGTTGAAACAAGAACAAGAACAAGAATATTCGTATCCCAGTCTAATGTATGATATTTTTACTTTTAGTACTGATTTCGCGTTTGCAAGAAGAATATTCATATCCCAGTCTAATTTTAAATTTTTTCACTTTAAGTACTGAATTCGCGTTTGCAAGAAGAATATTCGTATCCCAGTCTAATTTTTAATTTTTTTACTTTTAGTACTGAAATCGCCTTTTGCAAGAAGAATATTCGTATATCAGTTTAATCTTTAATTTTTTCACTTTAAGTACTGAATTCGCGGTTGCAACAAGAATAATCGTATCACAGTTTATTTTTTTTTTTTCACTTTTAGTACTGAATTCGCGTTTGCAACAAGGATATTCGTATTTCAGAGTTTTTTGTAATTTTTTCACCTTTAGCACTGAATTCGCGTTTGCAACAAGAATATTCGTATCCCAGTTTAATTTTTTATTTTTTCACTTTTAGTACAAAATTCGCGTTTGCAACAAGAATATTCGTATCCCAGTCCTATTTTTAATTTCTTCACTTTTAGTACTAAATTATTGCTTGCAATAAATATATTCGTTTCCTTGTCTAATTTTTAATTTTTTCACTTTTAGTACTGAATTCGCGTTTGCAAGAAGAATATTCGCATATCAGTCTAATTTTTATTTTTTTCACTTTTAGTACTGATTTCGCGTTTGCAACAAGAATATTCGTATCCCAGTTTAATTTTTTATTTTTTCACTTTTAGTACTGAATTGCGTTTGAAACAAGACAATTCGTATCCAGGTCTTAGTTTTAATTTTTTCACTTTTAGAACTGAATTCGCGTTTGCAACAAGAATATTCGTAACCCAGTGTTATTTTTAATTTTTTCACTTTAGTGCTGAGTTCCCGTTTGGAACAATAATATTTGTATCCCGGTCTTATTTTCTATTTTTTCACTTTAAGTACTAAATTCTCGCTTGCAGCAATAATATTCGTATCCTAGTCTAATTTTTAATTTTTTCACTTTTAGTACTGAATACGCGTTTGCAACAAGAATATATATTACCCAGTGTTATTCTTAATTTTTTTCTATCTTAGTACTAACTTCGCTAACAAGAATATTCGTATACCTGTCAAATTTTTTATTTTTTCGCTTTTACTACTGAATTCGCGTTTGCAACAAGAATATTCGTATCCCAGTTTATTTTTTTATTTTTTCACTTTAAGTACTGAATTCGCGTTTGCAACAAGAATATTCGTATCCCAGTTTAGTTTTTTATTTATTTACTTTTAGTACTGAATTCGCGTTTGCAACAAGGATATTCGTATCCCAGAGTAATTTTTAATTTTTTCACTTTTAGCACTAAATTCGCGTTTGCAACAAGAATATTCGTATCCCAGTCTTATTCATTAATTTTTTTTCACCTTTAGTACTGAATTCGCGTTTGCAACCAGAATATTCGTATTCCAGTCTTATTTTTAATTTTTTCACATTTAGTACTGAATTCGCGTTTGCAACAAGGATATTCGTATCCCAGTCTAATTTTTAATTTTTTCACTTTTAGTACTGAATTTGCGTTTGGAACAAGAATATTCGTATCCCAGTCTTTTTTTTTTTTTTCACTTTAAGTACTGAATTCGCGTTTTTAACAAGAATATTCTGATCCCAGTCTAATTTTCAATTTTTTCACTTTTAGTACTTAATTCTCGCTTGCAACAAGGATATTCGTCTCCTAGTCTAATTTTTTTTTTTCACTTTTAGTACTGAATTCGCGTTTGGAACAAGAATATTCGTATCCTGTCAAATTTTTAATTTTTTCGCTTTTAGTACTGAATTCGCGTTTGCAAGAAGAATATTCGTATCCCAGTTTAATTTTTTATTTTTTCACTTTTAGTACTGAATTCACGTTTGCAACAAGAATATTCGTATCCCAGTCTATCTTTTTATTTTTTCACTTTTAGTACTGAATTCGCGTTTGCAACAAGAATATTTGTAACCCGGTCTAATTTTCAATTTTTTCACTTTTAGTACTAAATTCGCACTTGCAACAAGAATATTCGTATCCTAGTCTAATTTTTAATTTTTTCACGTTTAGTACTGAATTCGCGTTTGCAACGAGAATATTCGTATCCCAGGCTTATTTAAAATTTTTTCACTTTTAGGACTGAAATCGCGTTGAAACAAGAAAAAGAATATTCGTATCCCAGTCTAATGTTTAATTTTTTTACTTTTAGTACTGATTTCGCGTTTGCAAGAAGAATATTCCTTTCCCAGTCCTATTTTTAATTTTTTCACTTTTTAAACTGAATTCGCGTTTGCAAGAAGAATATTCGTATCCCAGTCCAATTTTTAATTTTTTTACTTTTAGTGTTGAATTCGCCTTTTGCAAGAAGAATATTGGTATATCAGTCTAATTTTTATTTTTTTCTCTTTTAGTACTGAATTCGCGTTTGCAACAAGAATATTCGTCTCCTAGTCTAATTTTTTTTTTTTTCACTTTTAGTACTGAATTCGCGTTTGGAACAAGAATATTCGTATCCTGTCAAATTTTTAATTTTTTCGCTTTTAGTACTGAATTCGCGTTTGCAAGAAGAATATTCGTATCCCAGTTTAATTTTTTATTTTTTCACTTTTAGTACTGAATTCACGTTTGCAACAAGAATATTCGTATCCCAGTCTATCTTTTTATTTTTTCACTTTTAGTACTGAATTCGCGTTTGCAACAAGAATATTTGTAACCCGGTCCAATTTTCAATTTTTTCACTTTTAGTACTAAATTCGCACTTGCAACAAGAATATTCGTATCCTAGTCTAATTTTTAATTTTTTCACGTTTAGTACTGAATTCGCGTTTGCAACGAGAATATTCGTATCCCAGGCTTATTTAAAATTTTTTCACTTTTAGGACTGAAATCGCGTTGAAACAAGAACAAGAATATTCGTATCCCAGTCTAATGTTTAATGTTTTTACTTTTAGTACTGATTTCGCGTTTGCAAGAAGAATATTCCTTTCCCAGTCTTATTTTTAATTTTTTCACTTTTTAAACTGAATTCGCGTTTGCAAGAAGAATATTCGTATCCCAGTCCAATTTTTAATTTTTTTACTTTTAGTGTTGAATTCGCCTTTTGCAAGAAGAATATTGGTATATCAGTCTAATTTTTATTTTTTTCTCTTTTAGTACTGAATTCGCGTTTGCAACAAGAATATTCGTATCCCTGTCTAATTTTTCATTTTTTCACTTTTAGTACTGAATTTGCGTTTGCAACAAGAATATTCGTATCCAAATGTTATTTTTCATTTTAACACTTTTAGTACTAAATTCGCGTTTACAAGAGAATATTAGTATCCGAGTCTAAATTTTAATTTTTGAACTTTTAGGACTGAATTCAGGTTTGCAAGAAGAATATTCGTATCCAAGTCAAATTTGTAATTTTTTTTACTTTTAGTTATGAATTCGCGTTTTCAACAAGAATATTCTTAACCAGGTCTTATTTTTAATTTTTTCACTTTTGGTGCTGAGTTCGCGTTTGGAACAAGAATATTCGTATCCCGGTCTAATTTTTAATTTTTTCACTTTTACTACTGATTTCGCGTTTGCAAATAGAATATTCGTATCCCAATCTAATGTTAATTTTTTCATTTTTAGTACTGAATTTGCGTTTGCAACAAGAATATTCGTTTCCCAGTCGTATTTTTATTTTTTTCACTTTTAGTACTGAATTCGCGTTTGCATCAAGAATATTAGTATCCCAGTTTAATTTTTAATTTTTTCACTTTTCGTACTGAAATCGCGTTTGCAATTAGAATATTCGTATCCCAGTCTTATTTATAATTTTTTTACTTTTAATACTGAATTCGCGTTTGCAACAAGAATATTCGAATCCCAGCCCAATTTTTAATTTTTTCACTTTTAGGACTGAATACGCGTTTTTAACAAGAATATTTGTATCCCAGTCTAATTTTCAATTTTTTCACTTTTAGTACTGAATTCGCGTTTGCATCAAGAATATTAGTATCCCAGTTTAATTTTTAATTTTTTCTCTTTTAGTACTGAATTCGCGTTTGCAACAAGAATATACGTATCCCAGTCTAATTTTTTTATTTTTTCACTTTTAGTACTGAATTCGCGTTTGCAAGAAAAATATTCGTATATCAGTCTAATTTTTATTTTTTTCTTTAGTACTGAGTTCGCGTTTGCAACTAGAACATTCGTATCCCAGTCTAATTTATAATTTTTTCACTTTTGGTACTGAAATCATGTTTGCAACAAGAATATTCATTTCCCAGTCTTATTTTTAATTTTTTCACTTTTAGTACTGAATTCGCATTTGCAACAAGAATATTCGTATCCCAGTTCAATTTTTAATTTTTTCACTTTTAGTACTGACTTCGCGTTTGCAAGAAGAATATTCGTATCCCAGTTTAATTTTTAATTTTTTCACTTTTAGTGCTGAGTTTGCGTTCCTAAGAAGAATATTCGTATCCCAGTCTAATTTTTATTTTTTTCACTTTTAATACTGACTTCGCGTTTGCAACAAGAATATCCGTATCATCGTCCAATTTTTAATTTTTTCACTTTTAGTACTGAATTCGCGTTTGCAACAAGAATATTCGTATCCCAGTCTAATTTTTAATTTTTTCACTTTTAGTACTGAGTTCGCGTTTGCAACAAGAATATTCGGATCCCGGTCTAATTTTTAATTTTTTCACTTTTAGTACTGAATTCTCTTTTGCAACTAGAATATTCGTATCCCAGTCTAATTTATAATTTTATCACTTTTAATACTGAATTCGCGTTTGCAACAAGAATATTCGTTTCCCAGTCGTATTTTTATTTTTTTCACTTTTATTACTGAATTCGCGTTTGCAACAAGAATATTCGTATCCCAGTCTAATTTATAATTTTTTCACTTTTAATACTGAATTCGCGTTTGCAACAAGAATATTCGAATCCCATCCCAATTTTTAATTTTTTCACTTTTAGGACTGAATTCGCGTTTGCAACAAGAATATTGGTATCCCAGTCCAATTTTTAATTTTTTCACTTTTAGTACTGAATTCGCGTTTGAATCAAGAATATTCGTATCCCAGTTTAATTTTTAATTTTTTCACTTTTAGTACTGAAGTCGCGTTTGCAACAAGAATATTCGTATCCAGGTCTAATTTTTAATCATTTCATTTTAGTATTGATTTCGCGTTTGCAACAAGAATATTCGTTTCCCCGGTCTAATTTTTAATTTTTTCACTTGTAGTACTGATTTCGCGTTTGCAACGAGAGAACTCACAACCAAGCCATATTTTAATTTTTTTTCCTATGAGATGTAAATTCGCGTTTTTAATAAGCATAATCATACCAAAGCCACGTTTTTAATGTTTTTACTTCGAGTAGGTAATTCTTGATGATAGTAGAAAGTTCATATTTGAGTCACATTTTTAATTTTTTTCACTATTTAGTGAATTGGCGTAAGTAGTGGGGGATGATTTCGTTGTCAAGTTCTCAGAAATGCCGTAGTTGATGGAGCAGCGCCAATTTTCCATACTGGTGGCGTAATGGGAACTAACTATGAAACTAAGAAAAGACATCCGATAATTTTCGGGCGTATTGTTAGGGTAACGGCTCAAAGTAAATAAACAATACGTATCGTCCGCCAGGTCGTGTGGGTACCTTAATTATCGCTACAAATACTCTCATATCGAGCCAAAATTAGAACCTAATTGTCTTTAAATTACTTCAAAAGCGGTCTGTACAAGATAGTAATAAGTACGGAGCAAATATGAGCAATGACGTGGGAACTTACTTTGCATAATCAAGGTTCGTCATTCGCTTTCACCTTCCGTAGTTAAGTTTATTATGTGGCAAATAGTGGCATGAAAATACGTTTTCTATGATTATACGTAAACGAAGTATTAGTTTCCCAAAAGTATACCAAGTGCCAAACGTGAAAAATATTATGATACATTCGTAGAAACAAGGTGATGTATACCGCTATATTGTTCTTATTAGTTCAGTCAATTTTATAATTTATTTAACTTGGTGGTTTTAATGTGGTAGTATTATTACATTTCCGCTGTGTTACTGTACATTTTAAAATGCCTTGTGTGAGGTCGTCTCCCTTAATATCCATTGTAACGTAGATTCTTTAATCGAAATGATCAGCAGACGATATTTGGCCGCCATGTTTTTGTAGGGTGTAGGGTCGGTTCGAGTACCCTACATCAAGGAGGGCCCGTTTAGTTCCAAAAACGGTCATATGTAGGGCTTGATTTGGCGTATGTAGGGCGAGATCGGTTTATGTAGGGGCTGATGACGTATCCAAGGTCGGTTGACCCTACAGGGTCGACTAAGAATACGACCCTAACTCACATTTTTAATTTTTTCACTTTGAGTAGTTAATTTACGTTATTAAGAAGAGTATTCATATCCAAGAAACATTTTTAATATTTTCACTTCGAGTAGGTAGTTCGCGATTGTAACAAGAATGTTCATATCCAAGTCACATTTTTAATTTTTCTACTTTGAGTACTGAAATCGCGTTTGCAACAAGAATAATAATATCCAATCCACATATTTAGTTTTTTCAGTTTGAATTCTGAAATCGCGTTTGCGACATGAATATTCATATCCTAGTGAAATTTTTAATATTTTCATTTTCAGTAGTAAATTCGTGTTTGTAACAAGTATATCTTATAACCAAGTAACATTTTTAACTTTTTCTCTTTGAGTAGTGAATTCGCGTTTTTAACCCTCATATGGATTTACTGCGCCTTAGCGGCGCTCGTGGTTTTAAAAATGGTGTAAAAATTTTCCATTCCAATGAATCATTTTGAAATTTTCAGTAGTCTATTTTTTCTGCTTTCTTCGTCTACATATAAAATTTTGTTTGCATAGTGCCGATAGGTTACATTTTATTGGCCTCTAATGGAAAAAGTTACGTCGTTGGATTTTCGGCGCCGCTGCGGCGCTCAGTATTTCCTCGTCGCTACGTCGTTGACTGCACTCTCATTGTTAATGTCAAAGCATTTATGTTTCATATGAAATGCTATAATACATTTATAATCATATTATTTATATTTCTAAACATTATAAACAAAATGAAATTGTTAAACAAAAGGAAAATATTACCATCCAATTTTGCTCTCTATTTTAGCAAAGAATCAAAATATTTGCCTCGTTATGATGTTCATTGACAAAACTTCATCTTTTTACAAGAATTATTCATAAAAACTCATGTCTAGTCAAAGTTGTTTTTTCATGGGCCTCCGACTTAGTTTTTCTTGGGCCGAGAATTTTCTCGTCGCTAAGTCAGGGTCTGCACTCTCAACGCTAATGTCAAAGCAATTATGTTTCATATGAAATGCTATAATCTATTTATAATCCTATTATTTTTTTTTAAACTTATAAACCAAGTAAAATTGTTTAACAAAAGGAAAATATTACAATACCAATTGCACTTCCTCTTTTAGCTAAGAATCATTATGTTTGCTTCGTTATAATGTTCATTGACAAAACTTCATCTTTTCGCAAGAATTATTCATAGAAACTCATGGCTAGCCAAGTTTTCCTTTTTTTCTGTGGCTTCCGACTTAGTTTTGCTTGGGCACCTTCTCCGCTCCACGTCCACGTACCTGCCGTGGTGATAGTCACCGTTGGGTAAATCCTAGGGTGACTCTGTTTAGAATTACTCCAAGCAGCAATTCTAAGAAAAATTTAACACAATGCATTATCCGAATTCGCAAAATAATGCTTCCTCATCGTTGTGTGAATATTTCTCGCTGAATGAGTAACTGTAACTTGCCAGGAGATTCAGAAGTTTCACCGACTACCGTGAAGAACACATCGCACAGTTATTTTTATATGTCTTGTACCTTTCATTTGAAAAAAATCCCTTTGCGGCTAAGATAGCCTATACAAAATTGCAGGCGTTTATATAGTTACTGATGACGTGACAGTTTACCATTGGGTTGAAATCAAGATAACTACCCAACTAATTGTGTGATAGAAAATAATTTTGCGTATAAAAATGAGTTTAGACTTTACATGGTAAAAATCGTTTTATTATGCATAGGTGAAAAGACAATTTAAAGCAAAAATTTGTGAACATATTTCTCGTTTCTTTGTGTACTGAAATGCACAGATGTTTTATGCATTGGGGGTGTTACTAACGTAAAGGGGGGAGTGAGGAGGAGAAAGGAGAAGGAATGCCAGGAGGTTGTTTTGAGGTTGAGGTGTGGTAGTGTGTCGACTGCCAAGGATCGGGGAATACCCAGATCGTTAGGACAGGTAGGAGTAGAAAATCCTTATCGCGAAAAAGGTTGGGAGTGCAAGGAGGCAATTAGATACAAAAGCATCTTTTTCTTCATCCTTCCAACGCTGCATGAGGGACAGGGAACAAAAGCCTTGTCAAAACGCCCCGCGGTGTCCCTCCCTTCATTTCAAGAAGGTCCAGCTCGGGTGGGTCATTAGGGTGGAGAGAAGTTCAATCAAGTTTTGTGGGAGGGGGGAAGAAGGTGGTAAATGACGAATAAGGGAGCTTAGTGGGAAGGTATGGACAGTCTCAATGTTTGGGTCAGTGAAACGCTAAGAAAGGTAACGGAAAGAAAATGGAAGGTAAATCCTTCCAAAGTGAGGGTATTTTTGTCACCCCCGAGAATTCTTTCATCAGTTTCTCACGCAGAGCTGGACGAAAAAAAAGGCAGCTGCTCCTTCTCCCGTACCACCAATAACACATACTTCTAAGAATTTATTTTTTTTGGACTTCCCACCAATCCAGGAGTAAACCCTAATCTTATGCACTCCCACACAAAACATTTACCCGTCCATATCTAAGGAAACCTTTCCCTTGGGCTACACGTCCCCAGTGGGGGAATGGGGCTCCGTGGTAGGAAAAGAGTACCGACTCTTCTAGCTCCATCTCCAAAGAAGCGTTGGGTTCTTTGACACGCCGCTTATCATCCCATATTATTTATATTTCAAAACCCATAAGACTTGATTTTTTTATTTCAGGACATAAGCTCCCAGAATATTCGTAAGATTTGTTTTGATCGCCAGAATCTTGTGAAAATCACGAAAGTAACATTCGTCTCTTCTCACTTAACCTACAGCTGTTCCATTATTAACGTTTAATAACTTATCCTTCTATATACACTGCAAAGATATAACATATGGGTGGACGCAGTGAAGCAAAATTATGTCATATGGGCATAAACGAATTTTATTCGGTCATCATTTTTAGCATTAACATACATAAAATTATAAACAATATAAACATAAAAAGCGGATTTTGTCGAGCTATGCTTATCAGAAAAATATTTCAAACAACAATCACAAACGAAATTAAAACTTTCACTCAAAAATAACAAACAAAGGGAACTGAAATAAAGAGCATTACAGCAAGAAATGGAAAAGAATGCAGCGTTCAAGATTTTTTGTTATAACTTCAACAATAAGGGTTTAAATCTAGCAAAACACGGTAAGAAATAAAGATAATAGATGTATTTACCATTATCAATCAAAAAACTTGTAAATTCTGGCTAACTTTGAAAGATAATAGCAAAAAATGACGCGGCGCCGCTGCGGCGCCGAGAATCCAACGACGTAACTAATTTTGTAAATCCATATGAGGGTTAACAAGACTATTCATATACCAGCAACCCATTTTATTTTTTCACTCTTAGTACTAAAATCGCGATTTCAATTAAAATATTCCAATCCAAGTTAAATTTTTAATTTTTTCATTTTTAATTGATAGCTCACATTTGTAATCGAAGTCGTATTTTTAATTTTTTTTCACTTTATGTACTGAATTTGCTTTTGTAAGACTGGCCTCTAAAATCCATGAAGGACATTGACCTTTAACCTCCACGAGGGTAATTGACCTCTTTAATCCATGAAGGTCATTGACCTCTAAACTCCATGAAGGTCATTGACCTTTCAAACTCCACGAAGGTCATTGACCTTACAAACTCCACGAGGGTCTTTGACCTTTAAATTCCATGAAGGTCATTGACCTCTAAACTCCATGAAGGACATTGACCTTTCAAACTCAACGAGGGTCAATTACGTTTAAATTCCATAAAGGTCTTGACCTTTCAAACTCCACGAGGGTCATTGACCTCTAAACACCATGAAGGTCATTGACGTCTAAACTCCATGAAGGTCATTGACCTTTGAACTCCACGAGGGTCATTGACCTGTAAACTCAATGAAGGTCATTGACTTTTCAAACTCCACGAGGGTTATTGACCTCTAAACTCCATGAAGGTCATTGACCTCTCAAACTCCAAAAGGAACAATTACCTTTAAACTTCTTGAGGGTCATTGACCTCTAAACTCCATGAAGGTCATTGACCTTTCCAACTCTAAGGGGGTCATTGACCTCTAAACTCCTTGAAGGTCATGGACCGTTCAAACTCCACAAGGAACAAAGACCTATAAACTGCACGAGGGGCATTGACCTCTAAACTCCATGAAGGTCATTGACCTCTCAAACTCCACAAGAAACAATGACCTCTAAACTGCACGAGGCTCATTGACCTCTAAACTCTATGTGGGTAATTGACCTTTCAAACTCTAAGAGGGTCATAGACCTTTGAAACTCAATGAGGGTCATTGACCTTTGAAACTCCATGAGGGTCATTTACCTCTAAATTCCATGAACGTCATTCACCTCCAAACTGCGTTGAAATTGCGATTGCAACAAGAAAAATCATATCCAAGTCACATTTTTAATTTTTTTTGCTTTGAGTACTTTATTCGCGTTTGTTAAAGGAATATTCATATTCAAGTCACCATTTTAATTTTTTTCACTTTTAGTAGTTAATTCGAGTTTGTAACATTAATATTCATATCAAAGACACATTTTAAAGTTTTTTAATTTGATAAGTGAATTCGCGCTTGTAACAAGAATATTTATATGCAAACAACACATTTAATTTTTTCTTTCTGAGTACAAAATCAAGTTTGCAACAAGAATATTCATATCATACCCACATTTTTCATGCTTTCACTTTTAGTAGTTAATTCGCGTTTGTAACAACAATTTTCATATCCAAGTCACATTTTCAATTTTTTCATTTTGAGTAGTTACCTAGAGTTTGTAACAAGAATATTAATATCCATGTCACATATTTAAAAATTTTTTTAGTACTGATATCGTGTTTGCAACAAGAATATTCATATCCAAGTGACATTTTTAATTTTTTCACTATGAGTAGTGAATTCGCGTTTGTAACAAGAATATTCATATCAGTAACATTTTTAATGTATATCTTTCTGAGCACAAAAATCGCGTTTGGAACAAGAATAATGTCACCAATGTCACGTTTTTAATTTTTAATATTTAGCTGTTAATACGCTTGTGGAACAGGAGTATTCATAACCAGGTCACATTTTTAATTCATTCAATTAGAGTATTGAATTTGCGTTAGTAACAAGAATATTGATATCCAATTAACATTTTTAATTTTTCCACTTTGAGTACTGAAATCGCGTTTGCAACAAGAATAATCATATCCAATCCACATATTCAATTTTTTCAGTTTGAATTCTGAAATCGCGTGGCAACTTTAACATTCATATCCTAGTGAAATTTTGAATATTTTCATTTTCAGTAGTAAATTCGTGTTTGTAACAAGAATATCTTATAACCAAGTAACATTTTTAACTTTTTCTCTTTGAGTAGTGAATTCGCGTTTTTAACAAGAATATTCATATGCAAGCAACCTATTTTATTTTTTCTCTCTTAATACTTAAATCGCGATTTCAACTTAAAAATTCCAATCCAAGTTACATTTTTAAATTTTTCATTTTTAATTGATACCTCACGTTTGTAATCAAAGTCCTGTTTTTAATTTTTTCACTTCATGTACTGAATTTGCTTTCGTAAGACTGGCCTCTAAAATCCTTGAACGTCATTGACCTTTCTACCTCCACGAGGGTAATTGACCTCTTTAATCCATGAAGGTCATTGACCTCTAAACTCCATGAAGGTCATTGA
This sequence comes from Ischnura elegans, assembly GCF_921293095.1. Taxonomy (NCBI): domain Eukaryota; kingdom Metazoa; phylum Arthropoda; class Insecta; order Odonata; family Coenagrionidae; genus Ischnura; species Ischnura elegans. The sequence continues at coordinate 101,062,076 of NC_060254.1, forward strand.
CCTTTCAATCTCCACGAAGGTCATTGACCTTTCAAACTCTACGAGGGTAATTAACCTCTAAACTCCATGAACGTCAACGACCTTTTCAAATTCCACGAGGGTCATTCACCTCTTATCTTCATGAAGGTCATGTCCTCTAAACTCCAGGAAGGTCTTTTACCTCTAAATTCCATCCAAACTCCAAACTCTTTCATACTCCACGAGGGTAATTAACATCTAAACTCCATGAAGGTCATTGACCTTTTCAAATTCCACGAGCGTCATTCACCTCTTATCTTCATGAAGGTCATGTCCTTTAAACTCCAGGAAGGCCATTGACCTCAAAACTCCATGAAGGTCATTGACCTCTAAACTCCTTGAAGGCCATGGACCTTTCAAACTCAATGAAGGTCATTGCCCTTTCAAACTCCACGAGGGTAATTGACCTTTAAACAACATGAAGGTCATCGACCTCTAAACTCCTTGAAGGTCATGGACCTTTCAAACTCCACGAGGATCTTTGACCTTTAAATTACATTAAGGTCATTGACCTCTAAACTCCATGAAGGTCATTGACCTTTCAAACTCCACGAGGGTCATTTACTTCTAAACACCATGAAGGTCATTGACGTCTAAACTCCATGACGGTCATTGACCTTTGAACTCCACGAGGGTCATTGACCTTTGAACTCCACGAGGGTCATTGACCTGTAAACTCCATGAATGTCATTGATTTTTCAAAGTCCACGAGGGTCATTGACCTCTAAACTCCATGAAGGTCATTGACCTCTCAAACTCCAAAAGGAACAATTACTTTTAAACTGCTCGAGGGTAATAGACCTCTAAACTCCATGAAGGTCATTGACCTTTCCAACTTTAAGAGGGTCATTGACCACTAAACTCCTTGAAGGTCATGGACCGTTCAAACTCCCCAAGGAACAATGACCTCTAAACTGCACGAGGGTCATTGACCTCTAAACTCCATGTAGGTAATTGACCATTCAAACTCTAAGAGGGCCATTGACCTTTGAAACTCCATGAGTGTAATTTACCTCTAAATTCCATGAACGTCATTCACCTCCAAACTGCGTTGAAATTGCGATTGCAACAAGAAAAATCATATCCAAGTCACATTTTTAATTTTTTTACTTTGAGTACTTTATTCGCGTTTGTTAAAGGAATATTCATATCCAAGTCGCCATTTTAATTTCTTTCAATTTCAGTAGTTAATTCGAGTTTGTAACATTAATATGCATACCCAAGTCATATTTTAAGTTTTTTTAATTTGATAAGTGAATTCGCGCTTGTAACAACAATATTTATATGCAAACAACATATATTAATTTTTTCTTTCTGAGTACAAAAATCAAGTTTGCAACAAGAATATTCATATCATACCCACATTTTTCATGCTTTCACTTTTAGTAGTTAATTCGCGTTTGTAACAAGAATATTCATATCCAAGTCACATTTTCAATTTTTTCTTTTTGAGTAGTTACCTAGAGTTTGTAACAAGTATATTAATATCCATGTCACATATTTAAATATTTTTTTTAGTACTGATATCGTGTTTGCAACAAGAATATTCATATCCAAGTCGCATTTTTAATTTTTTCACTATGAGTAGTGAATTCGCGTTTGTAACAAGAATATTCATATTAGTAACATTTATAATTTATATCTTTCTAAGTAAAAAAATCGCGTTTGCAACAAGAATAATATCACCAAAGTCACGTTTTTAATTTTTATTATTTAGCAGTTAATACGCTTGTGTAACAAGAGTATTCATAATCAAGTCACATTTTTTTTTCTCTTTGAGTAATGAATTTGCGTTTGTAAAAACAATATTCATAACCAAACCACATTTTAATTTTTTCTTTCTGAGTACTGAAGTCGAGTTTGCAACAAGAATATTCATAACCAAGGTACATATTTTATTTTTTCGCTTTGAGTAGTGAATTTACGTTATTAAGAAGAGTATTCATATCCAAGTCACATTTTTAATTTTTCCACTTTGAGTACTGAAATCGCGTTTGCAACAAGAATAATCATATCCAATCCACATATTTAGTTTTTTCAGTTTGAATTCTGAAATCGCGTTTGCAAAATGAATATTCATATCCTAGTGAAATTTTTAATATTTTCATTTTCAGTAGTAAATTCGTGTTTGTAACAAGAATATCTTATAACCAAGTGTAATTTTTAACTTTTTCTCTTTGAGTAGTGAATTCGCGTTTTTAACAAGAATATTCATATGCCAGCAACCCATTTTATTTTTTTCACTCTTAGTACTAAAATCGCGATTTCAATTAAAATATTCCAATCCAAGTTAAATTTTTAATTTTTTCATTTTTAATTGATAGCTCACATTTGTAATCGAAGTCGTATTTTTAATTTTTTTCACTTCATGTACTGAATTTGCTTTTGTAAGACTGGCCTCTAAAATCCATGAAGGACATTGACCTTTAACCTCCACGAGGGTAATTGACCTCTTTAATCCATGAAGGTCATTGACCTCTAAACTCCATGAAGGTCATTGACCTTTCAAACTCCACGAAGGTCATTGACCTTTCAAACTCTAAGAGGGTAATTAACCTCTAAACTCCATGAAGGTCATTGACCTTTTCAAATTCCACGAGGGTCATTCACCTCTTATCTTCATGAAGGTCATGTCCTCTAAACTCCAGGAAGGCCATTGACCTCTAAACAACATGAAGGTCATTGACCTCTAAACTCCTTGAAGGCCATGGACCTTTCAAACTCAATGAAGGTCATTGCCCTTTCAAACTCCACGAGCGTCATTGACCTCTAAACAACATGAAGGTCATTGACCTCTAAACACCTTGAAGGTCATAGACCTTTCAAACTCCACGTGGTTCATTAACCTCTTAACTCCTTGAAGGTCATGGACCTTTCAAACTCCACAACGAACAATGACTTCTAAACTCACGAGGGTCATTGACCCCTAAATTCCATGAAGGTCATTGACCTCTCAAACTCCACAAGAAACAACGACCTCTAAACTGCACGAGGCTCATTGACCTCTAAACTCCATGTAGGTTATTGACCTTTCAAACTCTAAGAGGGTCATTGACCTTTGAAACTCCATGAGTTTCATTTACCTCTAAATTCCATGAACGTCATTCACCTCCAAACTGCGTTGAAATTGCGATTGCAACAAGAAAAATCATATCCAAGTCACATTTTTAATTTTTTTACTTTGAGTACTTTATTCGCGTTTGTTAAAGGAATAGTCATATCCAAGTCACCAATTTAATTTTTTTCACTTTTAGTAGTTAATTCGAGTTTGTAACATTAATAAGCATATCCAAGTGACATTTTTAAGTTTTTTAATTTGATAAGTGAATTCGCGCTTGTAACAAGAATATTTATATGCAAATTACATATTTAATTTTTTCTTTCTGACTACAAAAATCAAGTTTGCAACAAGAATATTCATATCATACCCACATTTTTCATGCTTTCACTTTTAGTAGTTAATTCGAGTTTGTAACAAGAATATTCATATCCAAGTCACATTTTCAATTTTTTCATTTTTAGTAGTTACCTTGAGTTTGTAAAAAGAATATTTATATCCATGTCACATATTTAAATTTTTTATTTTTAGTACTGATATCGTGTTTGCAACAAGAATATTGATATCCAATTAACATTTTAAATTTTTTCTCTTTGAGTAATGAATTTTCGTTTGTAAAAAGAATATTCATAACCAAACCACATTTTAATTTTTTCTTTCTGAGTACTGAAGTCGAGTTTGCAACAAGAATATTCATAACCAAGGTACATTTTTTCTTTTTTCGCTTTGAGTATAACAAGAATATTCATATCTAAGACACGTTTTTCATTTTTTCAATTTGAGTAGTGATTTCAAGTTTGCAACAAGAATATTTTATTTAAGTCATATTTTAATAGTTTCAATTTCAGTAGTGAATTCGCGTTTGTAAGACGACTATTTCAATACAAGTAGCATTTTTTTTATCACTTTCAGTGCTAAAATCTTGTTTTCATCAGGAATATACGAATCCAAGTAACATTTATTTCTTTTAAATTTTGAATAGTGAATCCACGTTTGTAACCATAATATCCCAATATAAATCACATTTTTCATTTTTTTCTTAGCACATAAATCGCGATTGGAACAGGAATATTCATATCCAAGTCACATTATTTATTTTTTATATCTGAGAACTGAAATTGCTTTTGCAACAAGAATAATTATATCCAAGTCACACTTTTAATTATTTAACTATGAGTTTACAACAAGAATATTTATATCAAAGTCAATTTTTTTCACTTTGAGTAGTGAGTTCGCGTTTGTAACAAGACTTTTCATATCCAAGTCACAGTTTTAAATTTTTCACCTTGAGTAGTGAGTTTGCGTTTGTAACAAGAATATTAGTAGGCCATTTACATTATTTATTATTTCACTTTTAGTAGTGTATTCGCGTTTGCAAAAAGTATATTATATCCAAATCACGTTTTTAATTTTATCTTTCTGAGTACTGAAATCGCGTTTAAACAAGAATATTTATATCCACGTCACATTTTTATTTTTTCAATTTCAGTAGTGAATTCGCGTTTCTAACAAGAATATTCATATCCAAGCATATTTTTTAATTTTTTTACTTTGAGTAGTAGGTTCGCGTTTGTAACAAGACAATTAATATCCAAGTCACATTGATAATTTTTTCACTTTGAGTATTGAGTTCGCGTTTCTAACAAGAATATTCATATCTTAGTCACACTGTTAATTTTTTCACTTTGATTAGTGAGTTCGCGTTTCTAACAACAATATTCATATCTTAGTCACACTGTTAATTTTTTCACTTTGAGTAGTGAGTTCGCGTTTGTAACAAGAACGTTCATATCCAAGTCGCCATTTTTCATTTGATCCCTGTGAGTAGTGACATCGCGCTTGTAACGAGAATATTCATATCCAAGTCACATTTTTAATTTTTTCACTTTGGGAAGTGAGATCGCGTTTAGAATAGGAATATTTATATCCAAGTACAGTTTTAATATTTTCAATTTGAGTAGTGTATTTGCGTTTGCAACAATAATATTCATATCCAAGTCACTTTTTGTATTTTTTTTTCCTTTGAGGAGTGAGTTCACCTTTGTATCAATGTTTTAATTCTATTCATATCCAAGTCACATTTTTAATTTTTTCACTTCGAGTAGTGAGTTCGCGTTTGGAACAAGAATATTCATATCATAGTCTCATTATAATTTTTTTCACTTTGAGTATTGAGTTTGCGTTTGTACCAAGAATATTCATATCATAGTCACATTTAAACTTTTTCACTTTGAGAAGTGAGATCGCGTTTGTATCACGAATATTCATATCCAAGTCACATTTTTATTTTTTTCACTTTGGATAGTGAATTAGCGTTTTTAACATGAATATTCATATCCAAGTCACCTTTTTAATTTTTTCAGTTTAGATAGTGAATTAGCGCTTTTAACAAGAATGTTCAAATCCACTTCGCATTTATTATTTTTTTACTTTGAGTAGTGAATTCTCGTTTGAAACAAGAACATTCATAATCAAGTGAACTTTTTAATTTTTTCAGTTTGAGTAGTGAATTCGCGATTGCAAGAAGAATTTTAATATCCAAGCCACATTTTTAATTTTTTCACTTCGAGTAGTGAGTTCGCGTTTGGAACAAGAATATTCATATCATAGTCACATTATAAATTTTTTCAATTTGAGTATTGAGTTTGCGTTTGTACCAAGAATATGCATATCCCTGTCACATTAAAATTTTTCACATTGAGAAGTGAGTTCGCGTTTTTATCACAAAGATTCATATCCAAATCGCATTTATAATTTTATTACTTTGGATAGTGAATTAGCGTTTTTAACAAGAATATTCATATCCAAGTCGCATTTTAAATTTTTTTAAATTTGAGTAGTGAATAAGCGTCTACAACAAGAATATTCATACCCAAGCCACAGTTTTATTTTTTTTACTTTAAGCAGTGAATTCTCGTTTGAAACAAGAACATTCATAATCAAGTCACCTTTTTAATATATTCAGTTTGAGTAGTGAATTCGCGATTGTAATAAGAATTTTAATATCCAAGCCACATTTTTAATTTTTCATTTTGAGTAGTAAAATCGCGATTGTAAATAGAATTTTAATATCCAAGCCACATTTTTAATTTTTTCACTTCGAGTAGTGAGTTCGCGTTTGGAACAAGAATATTCATATCATAGTCACATAATAAATTTTTTCACTTTGAGTGTTGACTTTGCGTTTGTACCAAGAATATGCATATCCCTGTCACATTTAAATTTTTTCACTTTCAGAAGTGAGTTCGCGTTTGTATCACGAATATTCATATCCAAGTCGCATTTATAATTTTTTCAATTTGAGTAGTGTATTCGCGATTGGAAGAAGAATTTTAATATCCAAGCCACATTTTTAATTATTTCACTTCGAGTATTAAGTTCGCGTTTGGAACAATAATATTCATATCATAGTTACATTAAAAAAATTTTCCACTTTGAGTATTGAATTTGCGTTTTTACCAATAATATGCATATCCCTTCACATTTAATTTTTTTCACTTTGATAAGTGAGTACGCGTTGTATCACGAATATTCATATCCAAGTCACATTTTTAATTTTTTCACTTTGGATAGTGAGTTAGCGTTTTTAACAAGAATATTCATATCCAAGTCGCATTTATAATTTTTTCAATTTGAGTAGTGAATACGCGTTTTTAACAAGAATATTCATATCCAAGCCACATTTTTAATTTTTTTACTTTAAGTAGTGAGTTCTCGTTTGAAACAAGAACATTCATAATCAAGTCAGCTTTTAAATTTTTTCAGCTTGAGTTGTGAATTCGCGATTGTAAGAAGAATTTTAATATCCAAGCCACATTTTTAATTTTTTCACTTCGAGTAGTCACGAGTTCACGTTTGGAACAAGAATATTCATATCATAGTCACATTATTAATTTTTTCACTTGAGTATTGAGTTTGCGTTTGTACCAAGAATATGTAAACATTAAAAATTAAGGGGGAAAGCGCACAACCTTTTCTCACCACTTTTCTTATTCTCGCTTCTGCACTATTTGGTCCTTATTTGATCACAGCTACTTCGTTTTTATACAAACTATGAATAATTCTACGACCTAGAGTACGCCGATTTCTTTCAAAATTCTAAGCATTGAATTCCATTCCACGTTATCAAAGGCCTTCTCTATATCGACAAATGCTATGAAGGTTGGTTTGTTTTTCTCCATTCTCTTCTCTATGATCATCCTAAGAGCCAAAATTGCTTCCCTTGTGCCCCTGCTTTTCCTAAATCCGAATTGGTTCTCATTCAGGAATTCTTCTGCTCTTCGTTCAATTCTCCTGTAAATGATTCTTGTCAGAATCTTCGACGCATGTTTCGTCAGGCTTATGGTCCTAAATTCTTCGCACTTCTCACCTCTCTTCTTTTTGGGTATGGGAATGATGATGTTCTTCTCGAAGTCACTAGGTAAATCTCCTGTTGAGTACATATCGCAGATAGTTTTATACAGTTGAGTTAAGACCTTTTCTCCTGCATTTTTTATTAACTCTGCTGGAATGTCATCTATTCCTGGGGCCTTATTCTTTCGCAGGTCTCTTACTGCAGCGTCAAATTCCGATCTTAAGATGCTTGCTCCAATGCTATCCTTTTCAACTTCACTTTCCTCTTCGAGAACTTTTGAGCTAAGTTTGCTCCCGTTGTATAATTCCTCCAGGTCCTCAAGCTCCTTCCATCTCTTGGCTTTGTCTTCGTTTTCAATTAGAATGTTTCCATTCCTGTCCCTTATGCTATTACATTTTGTGTTTCGTTCCTTGAAATGGTTCCTCACTATTCTATAGACGGCATCCACTTTCCCTTTTACGAGGTTATTTTGTACGTCCTCGCATATGTTCCTCAAACCACGCTTCTCTGGCTTTCCTCGCTTGGCGGCAAATCTTGTTCCTTATTCTCTTGTAGCAAGCCTGTCCTTCCTCAGTATTCGTATTCTTATACTTTCTCCTTTCTTCAATGAGGTCTAGGATTTCATCCGTGATCCATGGCTTTTTCTTAACACATTTTCTTATCCCTAGAACTTCTCTAGCGGCCTCCTGAAATCCACTTTTCATGGTAGTCCAGTTATTCTCAACTGAGTTTTCAGACTGATCTAGTCCTATCTTGCGCTCCACTACTTCTTGAAAGGCCTGTTGATTTTTTGGCTCCTTAAGTTTCTCTAATTGCCAGGTGTTCTTTGCTGATTTCTTTAATTTCTTGAATTTCAGATGGCATTTCATCATCACTAGATTATGATCACTGTCGATATCTGCCCCCGGGTAGCTTTTACAGTCCTTTATCTGGTTTCTAAACCTCTGCTTCACTAAAATATAGTCTAGTTGAAATATTCTTTTGTCTCCTGGCATTTTCCATGTGTATCTTCTTCGCATGTGATTCTTAAATAGAGTGTTGGCAACCACTAATTTGTGTTCTGCTCAGAACTCTAACAGCCTTTCTCCTCTTTCATTTCTATTCCCTAATCCATATTTTCCGGTTATTCTTCCATCCTGGCCTTCGCCGACGACAGCGTTCAAGTCACCTAAAACAAGAATATTCTTTTATTACTCCTAGTTTCCTTCCTAGATAGTTTTCTTCACCCCATACCTTTTTGATTACTTCCTTTATATAATCGTAGACGTCTTCAACTTCTTCATCCTCGTAGTCTGTCGTGGGCATGTAGACCTGTACCACTACGGTATCTACCGGCTTAGTCTCTATCTTCACCATAACTATCCTTTCATTGTACTGTAGGAAGCTTTTCACACGCATTCCGGCGCTCTTTCTGAGCATTATCCCAACCACAGCATTACCGTTCAGGTATCCTGTGTGTATAATCCTATAGCTTCCACTCCAAAAGTCTCCCTCCTCAGGCCATTTCATTTCGCTGATTCCTAGCACGTCGATATTCAATCTTTTCATTTCCACTTTAAGGTTTTCTAGCTTGCCGCAAGTCCTGAGTGACCTCACGTTCCATGTACCTATCCTCATAACTTTATCACAATTGACCGATGTACCCTCTCGGGTAGTCCCCGCCCGGAGATCCGAATGGGGGACTAGTTTATCTCCGGAATTTTTTACCTGAGAGAATTCCATCATGTCACACAATTTAAAGTTGTAGTAGCTGCGCCTCTTCGGGATAATAATGTGGTGGTTTCCCCTTGCCTTCCACATCGCAGTACTACAGCCGTTAAAGTAAATGTTACCACGCCTGAAGTGCAATGAGTGTCGCTGTACTGACCATCGTGATCGTGATCGTGATCACTCATATGAAGAAGAGCAGCTGCCCTCTCCTCCGGGTGATGTGAGGCATAATTGTTGGCGGCCTCTCATCGCCAAGTCACGGTATCTTCACAGGTTTAGTGCATCATTTAGATGGCCTATCTCACCCAGGGATAGACCCATACCACCTCGGATAACCGCCGCTTTTTGTCCAAGACTGCTTATTCGACAAGTAAACTTGCTTATATCGCAGCTAACCTCTATATCAAGAGGTTGACCCACCATCCGCAACCCGGTGGACGCACTCGGTGGCTTAAAGCTCAGCCGCGTACGTTACTATGGTAAAAATAGTTTTTTTGGGTTGGGGGTGACCTTTTTCAAAAACTGAATAGAAATAATGTCTTTTTCTTTACTTTTGAACAAATATTCATCAATTTATAGCACAGGAACATGGGGTTACGAAGAAGTCATAAACCTAATGCACATATAACAACGACAATAATTTTCATTCCCTCATTTAAACTAGTTATAATAAGCATAAGCATATTAGTTGCAAAAGTGCTAAGCAAATCATTGCAAAAGTGCACAAAATGGTCATCATGCAGGATCGCCGATTGAAAGTTTGTGAAATTGCTCTTGCTTGCCACATGTCATATAAAAGGATAAATTGCATTTTAACTGAAAAATTAGAAATGAAAAAGTATTCTGCAAAATGAGTGCCGCGACTCTTGACGCTGGATCAAAAACGCATGAGAATGGACATATCGGAACAATTTTTGACCCGTTTTAGGGGAAACGAACAAGTTTTATTGCTCCGGTTTGTGACCAAAGATGAAACTTGGGTGCATCAATGTTCCCCAGAAAAAAAACACAGCCAAAGTTGTGGAAACATAATGATTATCCATCACCAAAGAAAGCAAAGACAATTCTTTCGACTGGAAAGGTCATGGCATCAGTGTTCTGGGATGTGAAGGGGACTTTGTTTGTTGATTGACTCCCCAATAGGCAAACAATTACTAGGGAATGCTATGCTAACCTCTTGGACTAATTGCAAAAAAATATACGCGAAAAAAGGCCACGTTTAGTAAGGAAGAAAGTCATCTTCCATCATTACAAGGCGCACCTGCACACATGCGCTGCCATCATAGCAAAATAACACGAATTATGGTGTTAATTGTTGCCACTTCCGCTTTATTCACCTGATGTGCCTCCGTCAAACTTCCATCTCTTCCCAAAACTGAAATTTTTTCATGGTGGACTTGGTCCACCATGAAAAAATTTATGATCCACTTCAAATTAAGAACTGATAGCTGTTGAACTGATAGATAGAGTTGACAACTGTTTTGCAGACCTCGAGAAATCTCATTTTCTAGATGGGATTAAGGCAGTAGAACATCGTAGGACCAAATGTAGTAATCTACAGGAGACTACATTGAAAAATAAAATAAGTTTCAGTGATGTAAGAACATTTTTCCTATTGCATTCCGAGAACTTTTCAAACCAACCTCGTAACAATCTCATGCATTGCATAAAATCATTCGCACCATATAATATAGTCTCACTCTCTCACTCATCAACATACTCTCATTTATACTATATTACATTTTCATAATCAAAACAATTCGAGTTATCTAATTCATACTAAATTATATGTACTCTCAGTCACAAAAAGTTGTATTCTCCCATTCACTCTAGATAGCATTCTCACGTTCAATTTAAATCACATTCTCGCAACCGCACTACATCATTTTCTAGCATTCACACTATATTGCATTTTGTCATTCACAGCGAACAGCAGGCATAAAAACACAAAGAGTCACATGCTTTTGAAATAGACATGAAACATCAAAAACAAAAAAATAATATTGAGTCTGCTTACGGCCATCATTTGTGCCTTGAGAATTTGAATGTTCCTCCAGTATCTTCAGCTGTCGAGGCTTCAGCTCTTCAGGAGTCACTCAACAGACATTGTTCCATCCTTTATTACGCTGAGTTCCTGTATCACTTCACTACTGTTTTCCTGATGCTTCTATATCAAGGTCCATGATTGCAAGCCGCCATACTCCCCCTATTCTAAGAAAAACGTCGAATGCTATCAACAATAAGATAAGGTCAATTGGTAAAAGATAATTACAAGTTTTAAAAAATTATAATTCTTGAAGACCTAATAAAATGATGTATTTCAGTTACATGATTTGGTTTTAGAAATCACGGTTTGGAACTAGAAATTACGATATTGTGTACGTCAAAATTGAAAATTCTTTAGTTTTGCAGGCTCATGGTAAAGAAACTTATTCTCTAAAATTAAAAATATGATCAACCTTCAAAATAAATCCAAAACAAACCGGAGGGTATAAAAAGTTAATGAAAATCATTTGAAAGTTCAATTTATATATGTAAGGTGAGGTGGGGTAAGTGCGACCTCCCTTAAGGAAGGTCGTATTTCCGTTCTTGAAGCAGGTGGCGGTCGTACAACATATTCCATACATTTTAATGGTACCAGAGCCAACGACTTTGTAATACTTATCCCTTAAGTTCTCGTTCCACATGCTTAGGAAATATACCCGCCCGTTCATCTCGTAGTCTTAGTTGGTTGCGAGGAGAGGTTACACAGCAGTTCCCTCATAATCAACGCATCGGGTGTTAGGTAAGAGCTATATCTTGTTTTCTCTTATTCATGGATTAGTTTTCCTTGGTTTACTTTAAATTGCGGAAATCGGGTCATTATATTTAGTTTAGATGAGGGGTCGCACTTTCCCCGTCGTAACCATTTATTCCTACCTTCCGGGGTAAGTGCGACCCCCTGTCGCACTTACCCCAGGCTATGAGGTTGTAGTATGGATTAAATTTTTAGTTTCTGTCTGGCAGTTCTTGCGTAAAACTTTGTTGTATAAATGCTACAAAACACTGAGGTTTATAAAAGGTCTTTTAATTAGAGCCCTCACACCAACTTTTATTTTGAAGGTTTATTTGATAAAGATAGCTTTCTTTGTTTGTTGTTTGATAGTTTTTTGATTGATTATGATAGGGCATTGGATATCATATCGTCTGACGAGGAGGATGTAGATGACATGGTATTAATGCCTGGAACAAGATAACATGAGTCGGAAAAGCTTAACAAATTTGGTGACTAACATACAAAGTGGAGATTGGATTCTGGCTAGATGCAGCAGCAAAAAGTCAGTTGCTCACTTTGCAGGGAAAATTCTGGAGATTAATGAATCAGGTGATCCCGTGGTTTGCTTTCTGAGGATATGTTTTGGCACTGAAATAAGTTAAACCTATCCACGGAATGAGGATTCCAGCGAAATATCTAGGGAAGATACTGTAAAAATATTGCCCAAGCCCTCTGCCGGCCGTCGAGGAAAGTTAACGTGTTGCCTATCTTTCTCAGTGTACAACTTAAAATAAACAAATAAATATTCAATGTTCAATTGGGTGTAGACCATGAGTTTTTCTTCATTTTGCTTTATTATATTAATAACGTAAGTTAACATTAGAGAAGAAATTCTTTGTTCATTACAATCTAGTTTGTATTCAGATTTGTTGTCATATGCAAAATTTATACTATTTTTATTATTATTTCTTCAGATTTTATGCACACTACCAATTTTAATACACTTTTGAATTAATGTGTAACAGTCGAATACTGTTACTATCATTAAAAAACACATTTAACAACAATTCCATATAATGTCATAATTAACCAAAAAGTGCAAAAAAATCTACTTACATTACCTAAGACAAAAGTCGATTTCTCAAGAATGGTTAAACATAATTTGGTACTTTATAAAGCAATGTACAGCTGAATCTCTGGGCAAATCGCACTTACCCCATGTGCCGCGTAATGTATAAATATATTGCACATCAGCCATGGGACGCACTTACCCCATGTACGGGGTAAGTGCGATCCCTTGGCAAGTTTGTAAGAAAAAATTTATAAAAATTACCACTTCACAGAGAGAATATTTTTAATGTAAATATCTTTTTCGGTGATTCACATATATGTTATTATTTCTATATATTATTACATTGAATCTCATGTTTTAGCTAGCCTAGAAAATTTTCCTAAGCTAGTTAAAATTGATATATGCTGTCTAGGGGTCGCACTTACCCCACCTAACTTAATGGGGCAAGCATTAAAGAGTTGAATGGCGAAAAACTTTGAGACTTTATGACCGATGTTCTTCTGCAAATATGAAGGGAGGAGCCTTATATAACATTTGTATCTAGCCAATACGTTTGAGTTTAAGAAATAAAGTAGAAAACAAAGATGTATGCAAAGATTAATGCATTATTTTAAGATCTTGAAGAAAGAGATATTTTGCATTTAAAAGAGAACGAACCTTCTCGAGCATTTCATGAAAAACTCAATTTTCACTTGTACACGGCGCAAAAATATGGTTCCAATAACATACTTATGATAATATTAAAAAAATTCAATACTTTAAATAATTATGTAATACATACACTGAGGAACATGAGCATGCTGATGCATACACGTTCACCTATAGGAAGCGGTATGCGAGTCAATTAAATCAAATCAGATTTTATGCACGAATATTCATGTTCTTGCTAAACTGTGGTGGGGAATCGATTTGTTTGCAGCTTCTTTTGACTTCAAATTCCTTAAGGGTGCTACGAACACTCATTTTTTAAGGTATTAAATATTAGTATGGTAACATGCATTTTGTAATCACAAAAATGGTTCATACCTACGCACAATATTTTTTTCAGCGCATGAGAGAGGAACACGGCCCTCATAAGTTGGTTTCTACTCTTTCTAATTGGCTCGCCACCATTTAGGTGTCACATATCAACTCCGACCGCGACCCCTGTTCCAGCGACCCGTATCAAATTAATCATTAGTATCAAATTTCTCCTCGGAGTCGTCGCGGGCGAAGTTGGTAGGGGAGTTTCCTTTACCCCCCTCTCTCTCCCTCGAGGCGCTTCGGCTTCTGTGTCATGGTCCCGGCGCTGCGGCTAGCTTCGTTTGCCGAACCAGCCACAGTTTGATCATTTTAGAATTTTTATTATTTAGCTTGGAGGCAAATTATAAGTCGGCCAATATATAATTATAATTATCCGACGTCCAACTTGATGTTCTCGATCACCTTAATGAATTTATTACTATTTATTTCCTTTCTTAGCGTGAATACACGTCTCCTAAATGCAATAAAGAAAACAGCAAATCTCTATTTCTTCTAGTTTTTCCGCAATTGAGTGGTATGTGAACTCCGGTAAAGGGAAAAAACAATCGCCCGGAGTGGCTCCCAGCCGTCACTACCATAACGCCTTAAATAGGAGGGAACACTCAAAATTAGAAATTGGATTTTTTTATTTTAAACCAAAAAGATATAAATGAAAAACACACACGCCAAATTTCAGAGCTCAAATTCGATTTTTAACCGAGATAAGTAGCTTTAAAAGTCCTCTAGGAGCTTTGGCCACGCCCACGACGTGGAACGTATTTCTATTGGCTGACGCCATGTGACGTGTGAACCTCATGAATGCCGCGGGAGTAACTCTTGAAGAAGCCGTAAAAATATTGGGTTCGTGGAAATAGTGGCCAAAATTTTATCATCATGGTAAAAAAAACGTTAATTTTGGTCTGGGTGATTCTCGAAATGTACTGACATTATCAACCGAGGCTCGATGAACAATTTTTTTTGTCTTAAAACGAATCATTTCATTGAAATGAAACTTCTTAAGATGAAATTTTTACAGTTTTGATAGAGACAGTAATCACGGCAATTATGGTGGATGCTTTGATTTGTGGACATACCATCGTAAAATCCTTAACTTATTTATGGTTTTTAGTTTCCGGATTAAATCATGAAATAAATTTTAAAATGTGCTATAGTTATAGGTAGCTGTTTTCTTGCTCTCTTAAGTGCGAAAGTTTGGGGTTCTCTCCGTTTCTTTTAGGATTAGCATTCAAATTTTGCTGGAACAGCATTTTTAAAGTAGATGCCTCGCTTTGGTCAACTGCGCTCCTTGTAATTCTTCAAGTCAGTTTCGTACTTTAAAAAATGGTATTTTTACGTGAAAATATCCGTTAGTTAATTTGTAGTTACATCTGATTTACACGTGCAGTCACTTTCAAAAGTTTTAGGACAAAGTTTGTGGCACCACTTATGCTTCTAAAGAAAATTTAGTATCCTATACTACTTCCGTAGTTTTCTGCTGTGCTCCACTAACATTCCGCTTGTGAGTGAATATATATATATATATATATATACATATAAATTCACAGGTAAGGAAAGAAAGGGAAAGGAACATGGAATAGAAAAAGGACAAGGACAACGGTGCTGTGGTAGATGGAAAAAGCCAGAAATCAGGGGGTAAAAATGCGGCCTGACTGGGACTCGAACCCAGAACCTCCTGGTTGCCGGCCAGGTGCTCTACCAGTTGCGCTACCAGGACGCTTAGATTTACCATGATTTCGGCGGGGGTTTATATACAGTAAACTCCCTTTGCTTTGGCCCACAAGAGTAACCAATAGATGGCACTGGGGCAGCTCACCACTCACCAAGTGTGTATCTTTCCTTTCATCCTTGTGTCCTCGTCCATTCCTTCTGCTGGTGAGTGGTGAGCTGCCCCAGTGCCATCTATTGGTTACTCTTGTGGGCCAAAGCAAAGGGAGTTTACTGTATATAAACCCCCGCCGAAATCATGGTAAATCTAAGCGTCCTGGTAGCGCAACTGGTAGAGCACCTGGCCGGCAACCAGGAGGTTCTGGGTTCGAGTCCCAGTCAGGCCGCATTTTTACCCCCTGATTTCTGGCTTTTTCCATCTACCACAGCACCGTTGTCCTTGTCCTTTTTCTATTCCATGTTCCTTTCCCTTTCTTTCCTTACCTGTGAATTTATATGCATATTTGCGCTTAAGGCGTCGTGTGAATGAATGAAGTAGTATATATATATATATATATATATATGTATTATATATATATATGTATTATATAGGTTTTATATATATATATATATATGCACTCAAAGGGATAAATTATTTTATACTGCAAATTTATCATTCCGCTTCTATTTATGCAGGATGTAATTATTATTTCGTATGCATTTACTGCATACTTGAGCTGTTTTTCACCCTTACTTTTTAAAATACTTATTTTTTGAGTAATTTTATGTTTCCGAGGCGGCCAAGTGGCCATCGATTTGAGCTGTGCTAGTAAAGGTTGAGGGATCGGGACAGTCTTTCATTATTTTTTCAGCTTTTTCTATCGTTTTCTTTCTTATTTGCAGGTTTTTTGTACTCGTAATTTCGCTGTCATTGAAGCTAATGCAAATTTTATTTAATTAAGAAAAAATGGTGGATAAAATAATGACGTCGGCATTAACGTACAGTTTGAAGTCTAGCGAGAGGAGTCACACCTTACATTGTATAATTTGACACTTATTCTTTTTCGATTGATGATAGTTCAAACTATTTGCTAGCATTCATTCAGTACGTATTTGCCTTTGGTTTCTCTGTTTTGCTGTAAGATTAGAAAAGTTAAAAAAGAAAGAAAAGTTAATATTTACTATTTGTGCTTCTATTTATATACCTGGCGGCACCGTGACTCAAATGTGCTTATTTCTGCTTGTTGTGAGTAATACTATATCGTAGTATTTCCTGGAGTACAAATTTGTGATAATAATGTATTACTTTGTACTATTTGACACATTACCAGGTTAGCGTCGAAGACCCTTTCCGTTACAGTAGTTGACTTTTAATGCGCAAGATAGAAACAAAGAGTGAAAACCGGGGCAAATATATAGTAAATGCACACGAAACAATCATTAAATTCAACTTAAATTGAAACATAATGATTTATTTGCAATTAAATAGTAAAATTTCCCGTTGAGCGCGTATTTATTTAAGCACATACGAACTTTTGCGATGTGTGGCCAAAGACAACATAAGGAGTAATGGAAACTAAATCCCATTGAGAAGCAGAAGAGACTTACATTAAAATGGCCCTCACAAATTCTATAATAGCCCATCTCTGAAGGAATATGTTGTCTCCGTGCAGCGTCGTACCCACCACCTTCCTCGGTCTGGGTCGTTTGGCACAATAAAAAAATACTTTTCTTGTGTTTAACGAGAGGTAGATTCACATTAGGCAAACAACAGTACACGTAAGGTTTCCTCCCACTCATTTAAAATTCTCTGTTTCATATACCATTTATTTATACTCGAAATAACGCCTACGATAATGCACTCCTTATGCAAGCAATGCAGATATCATGAGGTTCACACGTCATCAACATGGCGTCGCCCGAGGAATACGTTTTTGGCGCGGAATTCAAGTTGAAACTTCAAACTCTTCTAGGGGCGAAATTATTCAGCGCTCAGTGGTAAAATTTGGTGAGAGGCTTTCTTACAACCATTGCTTCATAAATCAAGGATAATATTTGGTAGTGTAATCCCTTCTATTGGGAAATTCAAACGCTATGGCGCTTAAGAATTCCAGTGGGTGTTCTTTTTGCGCTCCGTTATCCTAAAAATACTCACATAGCCAAATCTCGCGCTATTTCAGCTAATCAGCAGATATTTCTGTGACAACCATATTGAATTATCAATTAATCTCTCTTCGTACGATTCAGGTTTTTACTATTAAATAAATACTTATGTTACATTTATAGTTACGCTAAACATGGAGGCACTAATTTCTACAGTCAATTTCACAAGTATGAAAGCTGAAGGGCCGAATGGCAACAATCGGTGACAGTCAACTTTTGTAATGACGGAATCCCTTTTTATTATTTCCAAAACCAATAGGATGGTAAATTTTAGGACTATGGATTTCAGAAGGAATGAGTATTATTAAGAGGAAATCTTTGAATAACTCAGTCATTTTTTATGCACCAATAACTGAAGTTATTAACATGAGAAATTACGTTGGCAGTTAATTTTTAGCTGTCGTACATCTGAATTTGTGCTCTTTTTATGTGATGTCCATAACATCTGATGCTACCTGCTAGCAAGGTACGCCGCTACCTGCTAGCAGCCTGCATCGCAGCGGCGCACATATCCTCGCACCAAGGTCACCTCACACGGTGACAGTGGGAACCAGAATGACGTCACACAGGCTTTTCCCATCATTCATACTTAGCCGTCGCGTTTTCGCGCACTTGAAAATTTTCACTTTTGATTTAATCACGAAAAATAGATGTCGTCATTTAAAAATCTAAAATCGTGAAATGCGTACTCCAGAAGTAATAATCTTTCGATTTAGGCAATAAAAAACAATAGTAAACCTCCCTATTGAAGAGTGGAAGTAATAGAAATGTGACGCTGACATAGATTGATCTAAGTAAAATGGATTTTCCGAATGGTTATAGAAGGAAATTATGAAATGACATGGCATCACTAACAATAGGGTAGTTTCCTTCATCAAAGAAAACGAAAGGCATTGATTGCGAATCGTTACCCACCATTAGTGCATTCATAATATACAAATTATTTCGTTTTAGAAATACCGGTTTAGACGAATGGCAATGGTCCATTTTTATCCTCATTTAAAAAGGGCCAGATTGGCGCCCATGCGATGCCACTCCACTTGACGTCACAGGGACCTAGTTTCTATAGGAGAAGATAGGAGTTATACATCGTCTGAGGTTACCAATGCATGCATGAAGCGTAGAGCTCAGGGAAACATGTCTTAATAATCACTTATTAAAACTGGCTAAGGTCGGAAAGTTTTCTTCATTTGATAAGGTATTAATAATCCTTATTTGAGACAAGCGCTACCAGCCAGCAGGGTACTCAGCTACCCTCTAGCAGCCTGCGTCGTATCAGCGCTAAGCCTCGCCTCAAGGTCACCTCACAGGGGGGCAGCGGGAACCAGAAATAAGTCTCACGGAGAGATTTCCCGGCATTCTGATAAACCTTGGGGTTAACTGAATTGCGGATATGGACCCAGTATGTATTGGTAATCCAAACACGATTTTTATGCGAATCAATTTATACGCAAAATAATGGCTCAGAAGTAAGAATTCACATCGAAAACTTGATTTTAGTGAAAATCATTAAAAATGCAAGATGATGACTCAGAATTAAGAATGCTACCGAAAACACTATTTGAGTGTGAATCGCAAAAAATGCAAAATGACGACTCAGAAGTGGAAATTCATTTCAAAAACACGATTTGAGTGCGAATCAATATAAATGCAAAATGTAAACTCAGATGTAAAAATGTATATCGAAATCGAGATTTTAGAGATACGAAAAAAAATAAAATGAATTCTCAGAATTAAGAATTCATCTCAAAAAATCATTTTATTCAAAGCCATAATAATGAAAAATTATGAATCAGAAGAAGTTATTTTTAAAAAAAACACGATTTTAGTTGAAATCGCAAAAAATTTTAAATGATGACTCAGAAGTATGAATTCATATCAAACAAACGATTTGAGTGGTAAAAAAGAGTTCAAAATGATGAATCAGAAGTGGAAATTCATTGCAAAAACAAGAGTAAGTATGAAATAATAAAAATACAAACGATGACTCAAAAGTAAGAATTCATCTAAAAAAATCATTGGAATGCAAATCAATAAAATGAAAAAAAAATGAATCAGAGATGAGAACTCATTACGCGAACACGATAATGATGCGAATCGCAAAAAATGCAAAATGATGACTCAGAAGTATGAATTCATATCAAAAACACGGTTTGAGTGGTAAAAAAAGATTTCAAAATGATGAATCAGAATTGAAAATTCATATAAAAAGGGGTTTTTATTGCGACTCAATAAAAATGCAAAATGATGACTGAGAAGTAAGAATTCATATCGCAAACATGATTTCAGGGCAAATCAATTATAATGCCAAATGATATGATTTAAAAATGATGAATCAGAATGAAACATTCATATAAAAACGGGATTAACACAGATGTAAGTATGCAAATTGAAAACAATATTTCAGTGTGAATCTCAAAAAATGCAAAAAAAATGACTCAGAAGTATGAATTCATATGAAAAACAGGATTTGAATACGAATATCAACTAATGCAAAATGATGTCTAAGGAGAGGAAATTCATTTCAAAAACACGATTTGAGTAATAATCAATAAAAATGCAAATTGATGACTCAGATGCAAAAATGCATATCGAAAACGTGATTTTAGTGTGAATCAGTGGCGGCGAGTGCATATACGCATATTAGCAAGTGCACACCCAAAGATGAATGAATTATGAAAGATAACTACGCGACTATTCCTTTACAACGAGAAAGATAAAAATCCTGTCTACTCAGAGATGGGATATGAAGATCCAAACGCTACTGCTATCTCCTTGGCGAATTCACCGCTCTACAAGTTTGCGATCCCATGGCATCGCGACGGGCGCAAATTCGGTCTATGCGATCGCTTGAGGGTGCTCGGGCGGGACGAGGTAAGCGGGGGGAACGTGCTGTTCATATGGGTGTTAGGAGCAGACTCGAAACGACGCGACTGCGCACGCGCGTGTTTGGTGAGTGACTCGCAAGTAGTGTAGTGATGTAGCTGCCACCTACACTACCTGCGCCCAGGATCCTACTGTCTGTAAAACAAGGCAAGACGCCCGAGTTTGAGGAGCTGTACCGTCCAAACGAGGCAATCAATTTCAATGCAACAAAAAGCACATGAAAGAGACTTTATTTCTACGTTGGATCATTTACTAAAACAAATTTTTGCGGCATAGAATTTCCAGTACTTCATTTTTTCTAAAAAAAATACCCGTTTTTTTGCGCGTAAGATCAAGTTGCCCAGCTTTGAGCGCTTCGTCTTTTCGTAGCTTTCGTTCCAATAACTAGGAATTTTGATGCATGAAAGCAAGATCTATTATTAGCAGTTTTTAGAAAACAAATTTTTTATACCACAAAAATTGGCGGATCTTCTTCTTTAAAACAACGCAAATCTCTGCTAGCTTCGAAACCATTTGGTCAATTGAAAATTGAGCTGGAAAACTGAGCTTGAAATAATTTACATGCACGAGGACTTCCGAAAAGTCTCCAGTGTCGTTGCCCTACTAGGATTCATCGTTGACATTAACATTCAAAACACATTCAGTGAAACAACTAAACTACTGAAAATTCTTGCGACAATTCCGAAGACAACTAGTGAAGCAGAGAGGATTTTTTCAACGATTAAACGTCTTATAACATTCTTACGTAGCCAGATGGACGAGGACAGGCTCACTGCTTTGGCGATGTTATAAATTGAAAAAAAGTTCCAGGATGGTATCGAAGGTTTCATGACAAGGTGATAGAGAAGTTCGCTCGGAAGAAGGAGAGGAGAATGAATTTCACCTACCGTCACTTGTAAAGGTGTGGTTAGAATAGTTGTTTTCATTAACGTGCTTATATTATTTCTGTTCATGCAGTTTTAAGGGTAGAATGTACCAGTGGTATGTCTTGCATGCTATGAATTCTATTACGTCGAAATATGATGCTCATGGATTATAATTAACATAATATAAATTAATCATCCTGTATCTGCTCTAATGCTCACCCTGGATAAATTACCACCAGCCGCCGCTGGTGTGAATCAAGAAAATAGCAAAATGATGACCCAGAATTAAGAATTCACTACAAAAAATCATTTTAATGCAAAATGAAGAATCAGAAGTGAAAATTCATGTCGAAACACGATTTGAATGCGATTCGATAAATATGAAAATTGATGAATCACATGAAAAAATGCATAACAAAAACTTCATTTTATATCGAATTTATAAAAATGAAAAATGATGACTCAAAATTAAGAAATTGTCTCAGAAAATTCATTTTAATTCAAATCAATAAAAATGCAAAATGATGAATCAGAAGTGGGAATTCATATAAAAAACACTGCATCCTATGCTCAGATAGCTTGAGACATAGGGATAAAGATCATTCAAGAGTGAAAAAGAGGACAGAATGCAAGAACCGAACTATATTTTCAGGTCAGACAGAAACGCAGTCTTGTCGTCTTTCAACGACGAAAAAAACCTATCACCAACTCCCTTACCTTTAATTCCTGCAAAATACCAATGGTTCTTAAACACAATTCTTAGGGTTACACTTTGATACTTAATTACTCTGGTCCGTACACGTAAGGCAAGCCATTAAAACTGCTACCGCCACTAGGGTAGCACTCAGCTGCATGCTGAACACGGGATCTGCTATCGCAAGAAAGGACAAGGTGACGCTGCTGCAAGTCCTATATTAGACCTCGGCTGCTTTACGGGTGCGTAGTGCTCGGCAGCACTTCCCTTACGAATATCAAACGCTTAGAAACATTCCAAAATCGTACTTTGCGCTACATCACAAACCAACGCAAACTCATTCCCATTGCAGAAATAAGACGCGCTCACAAAATACCCAAAATACACGAGTTCATTAAGTCACAAGCTGTGAGACTTCAGAACTCCCTTTCACGTAACCCTCTTACAAAGACACTAAGACCTTTACAATTCAAACACTTCAAAAGCTACAGACTTCCAAAAGAAGTATTAATTCGCTAATACCGAATTCTTTCCTATGTCTTTTCTTTCAAATCATTGTTACTGTTATTGACATATGTTTTTCTTGTGGTTGAAAAAAAATGAAAATACTTAAAACAAAAAAAATATAAATAAAAATTGTTCAAAACCAAAAAAATGATACGATTGACAAAATATCTGCAAAAAAAATAATTAAAATGAACAAAATGCGTACTAATGCACCAAAAAAAAACAAATAATAGTGAAAATCATGATAAAAATTGTATTCTTGTAAGGTAATGTTTTGGGCCAATCAAGGCCGTTCCCGGCTTCCGACGCCATTTAGGTTTAGTCTTCATAATTTTAGAGTGCTTTTGCACGCGCTCACTAGAAGCCTGTCTTTCAAATTCTCCTTCACTAACACTGGAAAGGTTACACTGGTCCCTTTACGCTTGAATCATATTTTTTTGTCCCGCTTACGCACTTTGCGTAAATTCATCGCCGCTGAAGAGGTGGTATATATACTCACCGGCAGCCGGACCATCCGCGGGTATATAAGCCCGTTGATGTTTAGGTGAGAGAGAGAGAGAAACGATACAATAAATAAGATACTTCGGCGAACGGATAGGTACAGGTATTCGATTTTCCGCGGACAAGTAAGTTGTTGTACGAAAAAAAAGGGCACCATGAAAATACGTACAGCATACTATTCAATCTCTCTTCCAGGTTAAACTTCATGTGAAGCCTTATAACCCACTCCCATCACGCGCCTAATGAGGCATCTTGCACAGTAAAATATAAATAAAGACTATTATATTTTAAATTTAAGACTATTTCCTTAGTTATTCATAATTTCCATGCACTTTCCAATTTCCAGCGTTTGTACTATTTAACGCAAAGCTCATTTGCGTCTGAAGGCGGACAGCTAAGATCCTCCATAATAGGGTGGTTCCCTATTTTTTTTTATCGCCTAAATCGAAAGATTATTACTCCTGGAGTACGTATTTCACGGGTTTATGTTTTTTAATGAAGATATCTATTTTTCGGGATTAAATGAAAAGAGAAAAATTTCAAGCGCGCGAAAACGCGACGGCTAAGTATGAATGCTGGGAAACCCCGTGTGACGTCGTTCTGGTTCCCGCTGCCGTCAAGTGAGGTGACCTTGGGGCGAGGCTTTGAGCGCTGTTACGACGCAGGATGCTGTCAGGTAGCGCTTAGCTTAAATAAGGATTATTAATACCACATCAAACGAGGGAAACTTTCCGACCATAGGCAGTTTTAACAGGTGATTATTAAGAGACGTTTCCCTGAGCTCTGTGCCTCATGCATGCATTAGTAATCTCAGACGATGTAAAATTCCTATCTACTCGTATAGAAACTAGGTCCCTGTGACGTCACGTGGAGTGGCATCGCATGGGCGCCAATCTGGCCTTTTCAAATGTGGTTAAAATTGACCATTGCCATTCGTCTGAACTCGGATTTCTAAAACCAAATAATTTGTAACTAATTGTGGGTAACGAATCGCAATCAATGCCTTTCGCTTTCTTTGATGAAGGAAACTACCCTATTTTGTCCTCGTAATTTTCTTATTTAACCGGGATTTTTCAAAATAAATACCCTCGTACCCGGGAATATCAATCATATGCGTTGCGTTAAGACATCAAGTAAAATACCCGACTTAGAAATTTTTTTCATGTTTTTTAGGTAATCTTCGACCACGTCTCACCATCATCTAAAGATCATATGTTTAATTTTCCATTCGAAAGGTGTCACACCGGAAGGTAAGATCGATAGCATCGGAGAAAATGAAATAAAGTGATATACCTTCATATCAAAATATCTCCATTACGAAACACAATGAGCAAAATAATTTGTATGCATAAGGAGTACATCGCTGTCGTAACATATAATGTAACTTTTAATTCTACCGACCATGATTATAACTATATAAAATTAATCTATCGAGTGCTCATTTGTATCAATCGTAACTTCAACTGTAACTATTGGATTCGTTTTTTTCAACTTTTATCTGATGGCATACTTTTATAGCAATTTTGTCTATGAGATTCACCCTCATAAGTTATTCAACAATGAAGTTAGCAGCGAATAAAAAATCCTCTGAGATTGGTATCGATTATTCTCGCACAGGAATCCATAAAGTGGAATGATTATCGTAGCAAAAGTTGCTCTTTCTGATAATGGTTGCACCCGGAAATTTTCAATCATAGAGCTCAAATAGTTACAAAGAATATCTAAATCGCGTATTAAATCGTAAAATGGGAAATTTAGGAACATAGACGAAATTATTGTCGTCTGATTCGTCGTATTGTCGTCATGATCTTAATGATTGCCATAAAGTATGCCACCATTTGAGTAACAATTCATATCGATACTCAGACATGGACAGAAATTTATTTTCTTCTTTTTAGTTGGCGAGAAAAACGTTGTTTTAAATATTTTAATTTATAATATTATTTTCTTCTTTTTTGTTTTAAATGATTTAAATATATCAATAATACAATGAAATAGTTTAAATTGAATCAATATACGCAATTTCATTCTACATTATGAATAAATTTTTCAGAACTTTATCATTTTTAAATAATTTTTTTCTGAAAAATGCGCTTATATATTGCACAAATTTCAAAATGTCACACAATAAATTCGCTGAAATGGGATGTCAGCGCCTAAGGTGACAAATTGTGGAATTAATTGTCCATGCAAAATTAATTTTTCAAATATTTTTTCAATCATGGCAGAAAGCATATAAATATGCATTGTCATCAAGATCTGAGCTAGGTATTAAGTTTCAATGCTCTAGCTAGTCGTTAAGTGTGTTAAAATTGAGTTTAAAAAATTCTACCATAACAAACAGACAGACACGAAAGTTAAGTCAAGAAAAACGTTGTAAAAACAAGGTAGCAAACCGAAATGCTATTCGTACATTCAGTTTTCTTAAAAAAATACATACCAGGAAAGTGAAAAAAAAATTAGCCACTAGACCCTATTTAGAATACGCTGCAAGTGTTAGGAATCCTAATAAAAAGGCTTAAAAACAAACTTCGTACGCGTGCAGAGAAGAGCTGCCAGGCACAGTCACTTTCAACAGTAGGTCCCCACGGCCAGCACGAGCAACTACGGTTTCCGCTGAGCTCAAACTTCGAGTATTGCCGATTCCTTCTTTGCCTTAAAAGGGCCAGTTTGACTTACTCTCACCGTCCGCGTAAGTTCTACCAAGGCATTCATCACCATTCCTAAATTCTTCGCGACTTCCAGGACTCCCGGTGCCAGACAACAAGGTGAAGCGTAAGTTCTCAATCACGCCATTCTCATCCTGATGGTATTCTGAGATAGATGGTCTGAGTATTCTCCCTTGCACTAAAAAATACCGAGACGAATGTGCATCGCAACTTAGGAAGAAACGAAAATCGGAATTACGTCTGAAAGAGTATTCTAAAAGTTGCCTACAAAATAACTTTCTAGATTATGCCTTAAAAACAATATCACCAAACACCATCAACGCATACTTCTCTATTTTTAAGTATTTTAAACGCTCTGATAGGCGCATTCATTATTCCTAGGCATTTTTCTTGGGACATATACGTAAACTATTATAATAATTAAAATTCTCTTATTATACTACACTTTTCTGCGTGTCTCATTGCACGAGAAATCAAAAAGACTAAAATGCGCTAAACTATTATGTTTAATTCGGTATGCTTTTTATTCCAGTCGTTACCAACATATCCCCGAGCAAATATTTAAATAATGCTTAATATATGCCAGGTATCAGTAAGTAATCAACCCACATCTTCACATTCATCGAAAGTTCGAATGTCTTAATAGATATAAATATTTTTCTGTGATTAAAAACCAACGGAAGCATTAATTACATTACTTGTTTGCCAATTTCTTAACATTTAACATATTTTTATGTTTGCCCCTTTCATTAAGAGGTCAAACTAAGTCTTTCCCCCTCTTCGTTTCTTTTTTTCTGTTGGAGTCGTTATTGGCACGAGGTGATATCATGCATGTGAATGTCCTTACTTACTTTAATCTTAGCAACGTTAATGTGTTATTACAAACTTCGAAATCCTCAAAATTTTCGTTACCTCTCCGACCCCCCCTAGTGCTGGGAAGTGACGCCCAGGACCGCACCTAGCCCCCTTGTCCCTATCCTGGATCCGCCACTACTAGCGGCAACTCCCTCAATATATGATCTCCTAAAAACGAATGCATGAACCATAAAATGCAATGAAGTTACCAACTCGTGGAAACTGGGTGACAAATTTCGTGTTTTCTTACATTGAACTTAAAGGAGGAAAAAATACATGGAAAGGATGTCTGGTCGAAGCTTATCTTAATTTTCCATAAAAATTTATTTCAAAGAGTTGCGACTTTCTGTGTGAACCATTCAAAATTTAATTCGCTTAGTGCATTAGAGATCAGCTAAACATTATCCATAACAATATGTTTTCTTTTTTCACAGAGGAATCGCATTGATTACGGCAATGCATGGGAAGGTGGAGAAAGAAGACATCATTCCCACACCATTGCCGTTAATCCATGGAGGAAAGAGATCAGTACCAAGACAGAACTGAATTTCTGGGAAGAATTGTTGCTGGTGAAACCCAGCTGCGAGGAAGACAGCGGAGAGGTACATCAGATATGGCTTCCGATATCCAAGAATACGAATAAATGGTACACGCATTGAAATGTTTGAGAAGAAGAGGAACTCCTTGTTAACGGCATACAACGAAGGGCTGGAGAGACTGTCGAAGCTGAATGTACAACCCCAGGTTGTAAGAATACCACATGGCACAGTG
Organism: Ischnura elegans; assembly: GCF_921293095.1. Lineage (NCBI taxonomy): Eukaryota > Metazoa > Arthropoda > Insecta > Odonata > Coenagrionidae > Ischnura > Ischnura elegans. The sequence continues at coordinate 101,089,622 of NC_060254.1, forward strand.
CTGGATAACGTCACATGCAAGATAAATATGATAAAATTACAACTGTCACAAATGGATCAATATTATGGAATTGATATCCAAAACATTATTCACTCTCGTCAACCTATGAGGCAATATTATTAGTTTCACGGTTCTTATGTCACAAAAGGTGATCAAGTTCCTTTGTTCTTTGTAAAATCAAAATTGTTAGTTGTCACGCATCTTGTTCATAAAATGACATGAAAAATTGTGTGAGAGCATAGGTCATTCACGATGAACTATACTATCTTTAATAATATTAATCGAACGCTTACATTCTGGTCATTTTTCAATTCGGTGTGTTAATGTGATTTTCCCTCCATGGCCAAATTCTCCTACATATCATGATGCATGTCACCAAAGGCATCGTCACAATATCACCATGGCATGCAAAGTATCAAATTGTATTTCATTGAATTTACTTAGAGTTGAATTAAAATTTGATGACGTGGTTGGATGTCTAATTGCATTGCATTATAATTTTTTACCTTTATTCTCCCATTGATCTTTATAGATTATATATTCCATCGAATTTCATTCTTTGAATAGCATCCAGTACGTATTTATTTTTTTTTATCAACGATACTGAGCAGTTAGCTAATTATTTGTCCAGTTTTTTAGTTTGTAATTATTGCCACTATAAATCTCTATTTATGGCAAATTAAGCTAGAATGACGCGAGCAATATCCACGCACTTATTCAGGGATGGCGAAAATGACGGCTTAAATTTAGACTCTCACACGTAATCATTTTCAGAGATGGCAAAGGTAATCACAGTCCCTATTTCCATATTTTTTTCATTGAGTTTGCCATCACTGAACACTTACGTGGAGTCAACCTAAGTATTTTTTTCGATCGAATAAATCGATAATGTAGGGAAAATACGCAAAAATAGCGCGAGAATTTCGTATTTGTAGCCGTGTGGCGCTGGCCAGAACGCCCCAATCCATCACCATACAGTTATATGAAGAGTGGTAGTGGTGGGGGCTGCTGGTGCTATGACGTGTCTAATCTCCTGCCTCAAGGCCGCTTTACACGGGGCACGGAATTGCGCAGGTTAGAGCTGCATTAATTTCTAAAATGGCGTGAATGCATGAACGAAATTAGAACAGGGGCTAATTTGCCGTCTCGCATCCACGCTTTCTCCCATGTGTTCTAGCAATTCACCGCTTTACACGACGCAATTTTGATTGCGCCTTCGCACGTACGTCAGATTGCGCAATTCCGTGTACCGTGTAAAAGGGCCTATATGGAAGCCTTGGGACGCCGCCCGAGCATGCGCAGAGTGACGTATCTAGGGAGTTGACATCGCCGCACCGCCATACTTATAACATAAAACTCTCATGCTAACCAAACCAGCAATCATTGAACTATGCTGGATTTTGCGATATATGTGAGGAAAAATACGCTAAATAATAGCTGCGCGCGCATCTTTCCTCACAAGTATCGCCTCCTTCCTTACTTCCCTTCCGCGGCACCGAGTTCCACGATGCATGATACCCCTTTATGAAAGACTCAGAAAAGTGAGATGTGTAGCGGTATCTTTAGATTGTAATCTAATATTTTTTCACGGTGACCTAATTGGGGTGTCAACTGCCCACAAACACAGCTGCGGGGGTATCGGGTTTCGCTTGGGATCTGCGGAGGAGGGAAGGAATGGCTCAGCGCTGGAACAGAAGGAGGAGAAGGAGAGACGCGAACAGCGCAACAGTGCAGTGGCGCAACTATGGGAGGGATGAGGGGGATAGTTCCCCCACAAAGCCTCAGAGAAATAAAAAAAAATTAAACTATTGTCTAGTTTTAACATATAATAGGGTAGTTTCCTACATCAAAGAAAACGAAAGGCATTGATTGCGATTCGTTACCCACTAATAGTGTATTCATAATATACAAATTATTTCGTTTTAGAAATCCCAGTTTAGACGAATGTTAATGGGCAATTTTAACTTCATTTGAAATAGGCCAGATTGGCGCCTATGCGATGCCACTCCACGCGACGTCAGAGGGAACTAGACGAGTGGTCTGGAGTTTTACATCGTCTGATATTACCAATGCTTGCATGAAGCACAGAGCTCAGGGAAGTACCTCTTAATAATCACCTATTAAAATGCCTAAGATCCAAGCGCTACCTGCTAGCAGGGTACTCTGCTACCTGCTAGCAACCTGCATTTCCGCGGCGCACACATCCTCGCCCCAAGGTCACCTCGCACGGCGACAGCGGGAACCAGAACGACGTCACACAGGGTTTTCCCAGCATTCATACTTAGCCGGCGCGTTTTCGCGTGCTTGAAAATGTTCACTTTTCACTTAATCGCAGAAAATAGATATCGTCCTAAATATAAATCTGAAAGCCTTAAATGCATACTCGAGAAGTAATAATCTTTCTATTTAGGCAATAAAAAATAATAGCAAACCACCCTTATTCCCGAATGGATGACTTTTTTGGTTAGTTAAACTCGCAAGTGTGAACTGTTTTGTTTTCCTAAATATGAATTGTAGTCTACTACTCAATCACTTTATCTCTTAACCAATATTCCTTTCGTCAAAGTAGTATAGATCGTTAAAATAGGTATAGGTTTGGATAAAATATCACTGAGCATTTGCCTTACGAGTTTCTCCTTCCGGTGAAAAAACATTTTTAACATGAGGAACAGCAATGGAAACTCCACCGCACCCAGCAAAAGCCAACATATTGATGAAAAGCCTGGGGAATACAGAATGCCTCATACGAAAGAAAAATGTGGATCAGGGGTGGATTGAGGTCGTTATTTATGTTGAAGTTAAAATATTACTGCCGTGCCTTAGTGGAATGCAATACCGCACATCGATATTTCGTCAGTGGTCTGATAGGCGGAGAGAAGGGCCTTTTAGATATCAGTTAATACTTTTTAAACATTGTTCGCTTCATTTTCATCAACAGTCGTTAATTCTATGATTGATTCGAAGCTGAGGCCCCATAGATTCAGGGGCCTTAACTTACACGCGGGCCGTACCATCGCTGCAATTGAATTTTCCTGCCGGTTGTTAAGTGTGCTGCCGACGACCCCTTACGCAAATGTTTTCAAAAATCCCCGCTTGAGTCGCTAACCGCAGAGCGAATCGAACTTCTCGGAGAAATAAGCAATTGTTAATCTTTAAACCGGAAATTGTACGCGTCATCATATCATTCACCAAAATCATTCATCAAATCATATCATTAACGTTGCCACGTACGTTAATAATAATATTTGTTAAAAATGAGAATTCATAGTTCGCTTTCACCTCACGTCGTGCAACGGATATTTTTGAAAACCGATTGAAAAGCACCCACACTGCCAATATATCGCATACTTCTACGAGACAGACTATGACAATCTACATATAGTTTCGTAGGTAATAGTGCTGACTGTATTTTCCAAATGTTTTTCACAAATTGAGCGGCGCCACTTTCGCTGCAGTTTGGAAATTGAGTTTCGGTATTTTCTATGGTACTAGCAGGAGGGAAATTTGAACAATATCCCCATCTCCCGCAATATTGCTATTGCTAAATCATTTAAGGCCAATGTATGCGGTACACAAGGTGATGAAGGAGAGGTGGTCTGTGTCTCCCGGCGAAGACCTGTGACGTCACGGCAGACACCCAGCCATACTCTACGTATGCACCGCATTAAAATTCACATTTTTGTCAAACCCCTCAAACCCCAGTCCCCAGGGTGGGAGCCGGAAAAGCTGACCACTAGACCAATCAACCCATCTATAGACAACCGCGTTATTATAGAATTATATAGCGCTTGTTAAAAATACCGCTCGAAAATTAACTAATTAAAGCCAAATTGGGCTTAATTGAGTTAATTTAGCTAAGGCCCATTCAATGGAACCACTATCAGTTCACACATGTGTTCGCCATTCCTAATGCCATAAAATATACAGCATTGAAATAGGCGGAGCAAGGTACGTGGTCTCCCCTTGTAAGTTGAAGGCATTGGTTACTGAGATCGTAGATAGATTTTGGTTGGGAAACGTTCAAACGGAAACCAAAGTAAACTAATGTTAACTATCGGTTGGTCTCTCAGCTATTTAGCGAGATAAATTTCAGGCATTCTCTTATAAAAATAAAGCAACGAGGATCAATAATTATATTATAAAGGTAGGGAAATCGGGAGCCTAGCGTGATTCACAGGGTCATTCTTCACATAGATCTTCATTTCTGAAGACTTTATCATCTGCGATTCCGCGAAGTGTATGCTTATTTGATTTTCAATTCTATTACTGGGATAAGATCATAGTTTATGACAATGGTACCCAACGTTAAAGACTTGGGAGATAGAAGTTCATTCTAGGAGGCGAGAGAGGAAGAAAGAACGGTTGACTGAATCATGCTTGTACCAACCAATGCCCTGATTTTTAGAAGTACTTACTAGTAGTTAAGAAATGTTGTATTCACGGGTTAATAAGATTGTTTTTGTAAATGGCACTTTTAGTTGTTCTTCGGATATTTCGCTTTTTCAGTTTGGTGGTGACTATTCTGTGCGTTGGGAAATGCAAAAATAGCTGGCGTTCAACGTCGTCCTTTATTTATTTACTTTTTATATACATTTAGAACATGACAAGCTATTTTATTGAACGAAATCAAATGCCAAACATATATACCACCAACCCACAGTCGTTGCATCGATATATCTAGCTAATCGGTGAGAATTTAAATAAATATGACAGCAAAAACCCGGGAATAGCACGTTGTTCCTGCCAGGCGGCCGAGCGAGGTGTCTGCCGTGACGTCATTCACGAAACGTAGACAGCGAAGTGAGACCACCTCAGTTTCTATCACCTTGGGCGGTACATTTGAAACGTTTAATACCACATTAATTGTGCAGCTGATTATAGTAAATACCTCCAGAAATTCAATTTATTTTCTCTCGTGATTCATCGAGGTAGATTTCCATACAATTATAGCGCGGTAGCCTTATGATGAGAGTGAAAGGACGTAAAATACAGAAAAAGACATGCCGCAGTTCCAATGCAAATAATACCACACAATTCTAGTGTCAATTCTAAATGGCATTCAGTTTGATTTGGTGACAATAGAAGACTGTTTCGTTCCCGTGCATGACTTAGGAAAACAGGTGAAGTGACGCCTTCGATATCAGTGAGGAAGTTGGTGGTAAAGCAGCGGGTTTTCCACTGCAGTCAAATGAAGGCAGTTGCCCGTTCTTTTTAACTTTTCTTATTCTCGTAATTTTCGTGTTATGACCTGCGGTCGAAATTTCTACATGCAAAAGTGGAGAAGGTAAGTCAATGCTTCACATTTTGCAGCTTGTTTATGGCATACCGGTAACTTTTGTTCGAGCGACTTAAATGATCAAACTGTTAAACAACTCAGCTAGCGTATAAACTAATGGCTCAGAGTAACATAATTTGGGCTGTTGTGCCCTCAGAGTGTACGTATACAACGACGATTTTCGGCTTCTGCGCATTGGACCAAGTTTGAAATGGCCAAGACCGAGATCACGAGATGGGCCTGATTGGTTGACTGCGACGATATCGTTTGTTTTTATATTGTTTAATTCGATACTTTTATTGGCAAAGAGCGCTTTCTACAAAAAAGGATCATCTTACAGCTGAGAGTACAAGCATAGTAGAAGAAAGGGAATTATTCATCGGATGCTACATATGAAGCATGTGTCTCTATGGGAGCGAGGCTTGGACGTTGGCAGCAGCAGAGAAGTCGAGAGTGGAAGCATTCGAAATGTGGTGCAACCGAAGAATCACGAAGGTATAATGTTATGAGGAAGTGCTCAGATGAGTGGAAGAAAACCTTAAGATTGCAAAAACCTTAAGGAGAAGACGGGACAACTTAGATGGCCACATTTTGTGACATGATGGCCTGATGAAAACTATTTTGACTTATATTGAAAACTTTTTCTTGAGTCCTCAGCATATATTATGTTGATGTTCAGGAGATCTTCTTTAAAATGTGAAAAAGGTATTATAATTTCGGATTCGAACACTTCCAGAACTTTATTGCTACTACTACCGCGCACAATATAGACCTACTGGGCCACGGAGCGACGCGACGTATTAGTAAGAGATAAACGGTGAGTCCAAATATGAATCTAAAGATAGGAAAACCCTCGCCACGGAGCCCGGAAGAAAACACTCCGACGGCCCAACGTGAGCGTGGACGTGACTTACCCCAATACATTCCATCCGCTAATATTAATTCTGAAAGGGCTTATGCTCCTTGAGTTTGACTCCAGCTCCGGTAGCTAGGTCGCGTCCGCCTCCGTCATCGTCGGCTCTTGGTGACATACGAGTGAGGGATGCAGGTCGCTTTATGTGCCAACCTCACAACTTTTCACGACCCAGCCCCAGCAGTAAAGTGGGACTCCAGGGTGTCTACATACTTTTGAAAAAAATAGTACGTGTTAATTTCTGATTGCATGAACGATTTTTTGGACCGGAACGGAACGTACATCTAAAATGCATGAATTAAATTATAAAATGGTTCTATTTTCAGTTCATGTATTCACACTAGCTGGGTGGGTACACGGTGTATTTTGGCGTCCATACATTAAGGCATCGCCTTCTACGATCTAATGTGCGGTGTAAACAGTCCTTTGCCTGGCATTTTCCTACCGATGCTAGTTTTCCCACTACATTGTTTCCATTACTCGAGGACCTTGATGCACAGAAATATCCCCCTATTTGTAAGCCTTGCTTGCTTAAGCAAACCTGCGGGGTAAGTATCCTCGACCCTTCCTCTCATTACCTGAAATAGCCCGGACAGTTAGCCGATATCTGCCATTATTGTGTGATTGGCGTGTAGAATTGAGTCAGCGTCCCTAATTAACGAGAGCTTGGGGTAACTTCCCCGATGAAATCGGGTACGGATAGTCTCATCCAATGTCTCAATATTCAGAATCATCAGCTGCTAACAGCGGTACCTAAGCTGATTTGGTAGCCAATAGGGTGGTTTCCTTTTTTTGCCTAAATCGAAAGATTATTACTCCTGGAGTGCGCATTTCACGCTCGTAGATTTTCGAATGACAATATTTATTTTTCGCGATTAAACGAAAAGTGAAAAATTTCAAGCGCGCGAAAACGCGACGGCTAAGTAGGAATGATGGGAAAAGTCCATGTGACGTATTTCTGGTCCCAGCTGTCGGCGTGTGAGGTAACCTTGGGGCGAGGCTTGAGCGCTGATACGACGGAGGCTGCTAGAAGGTAGCTGAGTACCCTGCTAGCAGGTAAAAGCTTAAATAAGGATTATTATTCCCCTATCAAACGAAGGAAACATTCCGACCTTAGGCAGTTTTATTTGGTGATTTTTAAGACATGTTTCCCTGAGCTCTGTGCCTCATGCATGCATTAGTAATCTCGGACAATGTAAAACTCCTATCTACTCGTATAGAAACTAGGTCCCTGTGACGTCACGTGGAGTGGAATCGCATCGGCGCCAATCTGGCATTTTTCAAATGAGGTTAAAATTGACCATTGTCATTCGTCTAAACTGGGATTTCTAGAACCAAATAATTTGTATATTATGAATACACTAATGGTGGGTAAGGAATCGCAATCAATGCATTTCGTTTTCTTTGATGAAGGAAACTACCCTATTGATGCCCGTAATATTTCAACTGTATTATCCTGTTTAATCTTCACTAGGTGAAATGTATTGGGAACCAAGGAGAGAGGTGGCATAAACTTTCTAGGTAGGGACGGTCCCGTAGATGGACGGATCCTCTCGAATTTTCATGAAAATATTAGTAATAGCGACCACCTAGCAAAGACGGAAAAAGTGACAAGTGACAATAATTTCATCAAATATCGATTAAAGATCAGTTTTTGGGCAAATTTACAGTATTAAAGTTCAGAATAATTAATAAGAACGATATTAAGAAATATTTTGTCAAAGAAAAAGTTTAGACTTCTGCTTTAAAAGTTGAAAATTCTCAGCAGATCCTTTGACATCATGACCTCATAATGAGTCCTTGCCTTGGGGGACGCTATAAATAAAATTAATTTGTGAGAAAGATGAAGAATAACAGTAAGACATTCTATATAACCAGGATCGCAAGGGTATTTCGAAGCATTTAATACAACATATCTTATGGTTACGATAAAATGGCTTTTCAATTGCATTCACTCATGTTCTACACAGCAGTACGCAGAAAAATGCTTTCCACGAGGAAATAAGGGCTTCAGACTATTTCGTAACTCAAGCCTGTGAGGAATTCACAAGACTTGAGCGCGCCCAAAGGCGGTTGACCAGGTCGGCTATGGTCGGCAAACAACGAGGGACCCGAGCTTAGGGGACCCTTACAACACTTGCGTCTATCGTGAAGCCTATATGAAAGTGTAATTTGAAAAATCAGATTACTAGAACTTCAGTTTTTTTTGCTATAAAAAATTCTGCGTTTTCATTAGTTTCTTTATTTACAACGTAGCAGGTGAAAAAATATTATATAAAAAATAAATGAAATAAAGGTGCCAGAAGATAAAAGGGACCCTGATGCTATTTTGAACGGGTGATTCGAAAATTTTATTTTAGATGTTTATTAGATTTCAGTGTAGTTTCAGCAAACTCACCAAATATATAATGCAATAGAAATTCTATAAGCTATGCAATTCTAACTTTTCATCGTATTTTTTCTCACTGAATTGCCATTTTAATTAACTTTTACCTAGTTTTTAAAAGCCAGAATAGCGTCAAAATCCATTATCGGGCTTGCAATTTCCGATAATTTTTCGGGGGAGGACCCGAATCCCCTCCGCAATATGGACTCAATGGTCATGAGCCCGAGCCGAGGGACTCCTACCACCCCAGACCGCCCCTGGGCGCACCCCATCTCGCCAATCACTAAGCTGGTCGAATTCCCTTACTCGATGAACTGTGTACTCCTTTCCGACCGCACCGAAGAATAACTCATAGGGTTTGTTGTTCTCTGATGGGAAGGCGTGGTTCAATGTCATTGCCAATTTGGATAAACTTTCCGGCACCTTTGAATGAAGATTTTTGTGACTGGGACTTAGCTAATGCTGCACCGTGAATGTAAAGAGCATTCTAAATACATTCAGTGTGATTTATAAAGCCAGTACAAATTTTTACTAACAAACAACTGCATAGGTTGAATAATAATTAGTTTTAAAAGGTGAAAATTAATGTTACTTACCCGTTTCCGCGGATTTGCAGCCATTTGTCAATCAACTATTCCCCGATGATGAAGCCAAATCCTGAGATCCGAGTATAGTATTATATCTTATTCCTCTCTCTATAACTCTCATGGTAACACAATCAACTACACAATATAACACTATCAGCACAAAATGCTTCCCCACATACACCATCGAACACACGTAACACTATATCATGCGTTGACCCAGTGATATCCGTATTCAGATTTTTTTCTTGCTCCACAAATTCCCATGCACTTCTTCACAATGCGCAACGAACAATTCACATGTTTTAGATGCATCAATTACTTCCTTCATGTCATTGGGAATTGGGAATAATTACTTCACTAAACAGAAAAGCCGCACCACTATAGGGAATAAAATTCAACACTCTCATGACACGATTATCCTGCGACTGAACCAGATTCTGAGTGGCTTCGCTTCGATTCGAAATTTTCTCCGACCACCAACTCTGAATTTCGTCATTTCGAAGGCCTAAAGACATGACCTCATGCTATGGTTAGTACACGCCCACAGTTCACTACTTTTTTTAGTACCAAAACTATAAAGCAAATGCGACCGGTTCAGTGGGAATGATTCTCCGTGTTCAGTGGCGCGGCGAGGGGACCCCCATTTTAGGAGGCAAACCCCCCCCAAGAGCTCAGAGAAATTTTGAAGTTTAATCCATTTCACTTAATTGGATTAATATTACTTATAGAATACTGTAAATATTAATTAAATATCCCTCAGAAAGCCGCTAAACTTACCATTTTGAACCATTTATCTTAAAATTCCGCAATTTATTAATCTCGTACCTACCGCTTATCCTGGTGGGTATTCCATACCCCCACACACCCCGGTGTTAGTTGCACCTAAAGCCCCCCAGCCTTAATTCCTAGCAACGCCCCTGTCCCCACATCCCGCTTACCCTGGCGGGTATTCCACACCCTCAGATACCCCAGTGTTTTGCGCCTAAAACCCCCCTCGCCTTAATAGGGTGGTTCCCTATTATTTTTTTATTGCCTAAATGGAAAGATTATTACTCCTGGAGTACGTATTTCACGCTTTTAGATTTTTAAATGACGACATCTATTTTTCGCGATTAAATGAAAAGTGAAAATTTTCAAGCGCGCGAAAACGCGACGCGTAAGTATGAATGCCGGGAAATCTCTACGTACGACGTATTTCTGGTTCCCGCTGCCGCCCTGTGAGGTGACCTTGAGGCGAGGCTTAGCGCTGATACGACGCAGGCTGCTAGCGGGTAGCTGAGTACCCTGCTGGCTGGTAGCGCTTGACTTAAATAAGGATTATTAATACCTTATCAAACGAAGAAAACTTTCCGACCCTAGCCACTTTTAATAAGTAATTATTGAGACATGTTTCCCTGAGCTCTGCGCCTCATGCATGCATTGGTAACCTCAGACGATGTATAACTCCTATCTTCTCCTATAGAAACTAGGTCCCTGTGACGTCACGTGGAGTGGCATCGCATGGGCGCCAATCTGGCCCTTTTCAAATGAGGATAAAAACGGACCATTGCCATTCGTCTAAACCGGTATTTCTAAAACGAAATAATTTGTATGTTATGAATACACTAATGGTGGGTAACAAATCGCAATCAATGCCTTTCGTTTTCTTTGATGAAGGAAACTACCCTATTCCTAGCTGCGCCCCTTGTCGTGCTAAACACACTTGTAAATTCTACCTATTATTCATGAAGGCTTCGTATAACGAAATCTAGAGTCATTCTTCCTTCCTGCATTGTCAAACATAATACGAAGCGAAGAATAAAAGACCAGCCCTCACAACGGCGTAAGAAGGAGTCGACTCAAAATGAAACGCATAATGTGAGCAGAGGAGTCACAGATCCATTCAATGGAATAAAGATCGCCATATTTCGCCATCAGCTGAAGCATAGTCGCCCATGAAACGCACCAAGGGGACTACTAAACTTGGAAAGGACCTCGACCAATTTGTATTTTACGGAAAGCTCCGTCAAATTCTAATGCAAAGGGCGCGAGTATTGCAAAAATAGAGGACTCTCTTCCCAGGGGCGCAGCTAGGAATGAAAGCTGGGGGGGTTTAGGTGCAACTAATACCGGGGTGTGTGGGGGTATGGAATACTCACCAGGATAACTGGTAAGTGCGAGATTAATAAATTGCCGAATTTTAAAGATAAATGGTTCAAAATGGTGAGTTTTAAGGCTTTCTGAGGGATATTTTATTAATCCTTACACTATTCTAATAGTAATATCAATCCAATTAAGTAAAATGGATTGAACTTAAAAATTTCTCTGAGCTCTGGGGGGGGGGGGGGGGGTTTATCCCCCAAAATTTTTCCATATCTTTCCCATATTTTTCAGCAAAAACACGACTCAACCCTTAGACTGCGGGAACTTTTTTAAACGTTTTGTATGCTGACTGTGGTAAAAGTTTTTAAACGGTTGACCATTGCTCGACTACCTATGGTAGTCTCCCAAAATTTTTATTGCTGTCCGAGTAGAGCCCAAGTGCGCTTTCCCACTTTCACTGTAGGGATCGCTAATGCGGCTAAACTCTCCCTGGCCATCCCTCACAGCAGGGGGTGCCTCTCATAATAGGGTGGTTTCCTATTATTTTTTTATTGCCTAAACCAAAATATTATTACTCCTGGAGTACGCATTTCATGCTTTTAGATTTTTTAATGACGATATCTATTTTTTGCAATTACACGAAAAGTGAAAATTTTCAAGTGTGCGAAAACGTGACGGCTAAGCATGAATGCTGGGAAAAGCCCGTGTGACGTATTTCTGGTTACCGCTGTCACCGTGTGAGGTGACCTTGGGGCGAGGCTTTGAGTGCTGATACTATGCAGGATGCTAGCATGTAGCAGAGTACTCTGCCAGCAGGTAGCAGAGTACCCTGCAAGCAGGTAGCATTTGGCGTAAATAAGGATTATTAATACCTTATCATACGAAGAAAACTTTCCGACCATAGGCAGTTTTAATAGGTGATTATTAAGAAATGTTTCCCTGAGCACTGTGCCTCATGCATGCATTGGTAATCTCAGATAATGTAAAACTCCTATCTACTCATATAGAAACTAGGTCTCTGTGACATCACATGGAGTGGCATCGCATGGGTGCCAATCTGGCCATTTTCGAATGAGGTTAAAATTGACCATTGCCATTCGTCTAAACCGGTATTTCTAAAACCAAATAATTTGTACATTATGAATACACTAATGGTGGGTAACGAATCACAATCAATGCCTTTCGTTTTCTTTGATGAAGGCAACTACCCTATTTTCTATCGTACTGCCCATTTCGTATTGCTTCCTTCCCACTCCACGCTGTTACTATGTCTATTGTAAGGGCCCAAATGCAGGCCCATCCTTTGGTAAGAAAGAAAGAAGGGTTGCCCCAGATTATAAGGGTACACTCTTTTGGGACACTCGGCCAAGGCATTACAAGGGGACACTCGGCCAGGCTAGAGAACAAAATATTTCTTGGCTCTCCCCCGCACAGGCTGGCAACTAAAACCATGTACTCCCACAGCTAAAGGGTATAATAAGTCAAGGAATTTTGATTTTCTATAGAACTTAGGGAAGAAAATGACAAAAAATATGAAGCACACCATCTCCTTTGAATTAGCAAAATTTGTAATAATGAAGTTCTCCTACAATTTAACTTTAAATTCTTAAAGACTGCAAAAAACTATTCTCCTAAGCAAACAACGTAAGTTAATTTGACATACCACAGTTCTACTGCACTCATTTTTTAAACAGCACTTTAAAGTCAATCAACAAAGCTCTGAGCAAAAAAATCAAAATATACAACCCCCTAAGGGTTTGAATTAAGTCTATATTGTACGATACTTAAGTAATTAGACTAATTAGTTATTGCATCCATAAATTAATCGTGTTGGGATGAAGGAAAATCTATCAAAATGCATCAAAACATAGCTTAAAATCATCCTGTTGTAATATGCACTCAAGAGAAATAATTAAATTTGATAATGACAGCTTCACAAATGTATTACCTTACTTGGAAAGCAATTACTTCTCCATGGCCTCCCAGGCTGCCTCATGCTGCCTAGTCATAGTCTGCAATGATTAAGGCTGCTGTAGCTGGGGTTGAGTTGTCCGAGACGCTTGGTCACCAACTTCACCCCGAGCCTCCACTTCCACTGAATCCCAGATTATTTCAACAGGACCTGCCTTAAGGAGCAGGGTACTTAGCATGGATATGCTGGGTGTCACGGCTTCCCACCTTCCTAGTTACACAAATTTTTACACATATGGTGGACTTACTTGCACAACACTTAGTTTTTCCAGAAAACACATACGCCTACCAAGACCTGTGAATGAGATCAACATCTATACTGATGCAACCTTGGCCACCAGAGGAGTGATCATCCCAGAATGTAAGGTGTCACAGTCCTATACCATCCCTCTCCTGTCTTCGATTAATGCATGTGAGATTTACACTGCATTAGAGGGCCTGCAGAAAGCCCTTGATTTAATTACTCGTTTTGGATTGATTAACATGCAAATGAACATGTATGTAAATAATGTAACCACCTTCAGGCATTGTCCATAGGTCAAAGCATTGTATTTCATTTAAATCCTGTTCTTATTAAAATGTGCTTGACAACCACTATTAAAAAAAGGGAGTCACACAGCGTGAACTGGTCCTGGATCCCATCGTCCCTCTATCCAGCTGACCAGCCCTTGTGTGCCTGTCTAATATGCCATGGTCAGCCATATTGGATTCCCACGGTATATAGGCAGGCACGTGCCTGCAGGGCTCGATCAAGTGCTTGGATTGAGGTAGATGGTCTTGAGGGCCTGTAGTCATTCCATTCTTTGAGCCTCCTTAACTTTTAAGACACAGAAAAGACACCAATCAAATTAAAAAACTCAAATATGCCAAAAAATTTAATTATACAATATCAAGTGAATTTTGGCTCTTTCAAGATTCATGAAAACATAATAGGAGAGTAGAAAAGATTGTCATAGGCTTTAACTTCAGGACATTGATCAAGACGTTGAAAGATAAACACTTCTCCATCAAATATTCATACTTTGATTAAACATACACAAACTTGGGTTTCAAAGGGTGCCCGTCATCCCTCAAAATCTAGGTCATAGTGTGCTTAATCAAAAGTGAGGATAACTAAAAGAAAAGTGCTTTCATTTTACCCCAAAGATAAAAGTAGAGCTATCCGTCCATCCTCATTAACTCATTATTGAGCCAGTTGGCCAACTTATTGGCCCGGGGGGAACTTGCGAAGAGTGCCACATAGCTATATATCAGCTGAGCTTTTTTATACTCCCACCTTTAATTTTTTGAGCCATTTCATTCATAAATTGTTTAATTTCATGCTAATAACTTCCATATTAAAATCAAGAGAATACTTTGTGTACAGTAATTTTTGTATACATCTTGTTTTATATCTCAAGGATGAAAAGATTGTTTGCCTGCCAGACCCTTATGCCCCTCCAGAAAATAATCATTGATTTGCCCTTGAATGCATGAGCAGGAAAAAATTAGTAATCATGTATTAATGAGATTTGATAATTGATGTCAACATATTTTGACAGTGATATAGAAGAAAAAAGCAAAATGATGACACAGACCTGAAAATTCCTTGCAATAACTTATTTCGGTTGAGCAGCATTAAAATGGAAAAATTGTAATACAAAAGAGTGAAATGGAAAAATTATGTGAAATTATGGCACCAAAGTGGAAATTCTATCCAACAAACTGGCTCAACTTTGCTTAAGTAAAAACTAAAATATTTCATACTTAGAAGCAAGGGTGGTCTGGGGTGATTGGGGGCCTTCAGCTGGGACTCATTATGGGGCCCCTCCTCCTCATTCCCCCCCCCAGAAATTGCATGTCTGGAATTGGATTTTTATGCTATTCTGGCTCTTAAAAACTGGACAAAAGTTATGAAAAAATATTATTTCACAGCTGTATTATTGTAATTGTAAACTGTAATATTGTATTATGGTTCCATTAACTATTTAGTGAATTTGTTCCATGTGATTACACTGGAATCTAAAAATCTCTAGATGACCTTTTCGAAGAGCCCTTTCAAATAAGCATCAGGTTCTCTTCAGTCTTCTAAAACCTTCATTTTATTTATTTATTACATGTATGTTAATTTCTCAATAAGTATGTTGTAAATAAAGCACTTAATGAAAGTGTAGAGCTTTATCAATACCAAAAAACTTTGGTTCTAGGAATCTTGCACCACCAATACACTTCATGATAGACACGAGGGTTGTGGGGTCCCCTATGGTATGCAATCGCCAACCTGGCCAGATCGCCCCTGTATAGAAGTGAAAATACTGTTCAACAACATGTTTTCATTGTGCCGGAAGGAAATTCAAATTGATGAAATAGAAAAAAAAGCAACACATTTTAGAGGGCCAGGAATATGTACACAAAATGATGACGTGGAATTGAAAATTCTTTTCAACAGTGTATTTTATGAACGAAGAAATAAAAATGTGAAATGATGATACTGCATGGACAATTGTTATTATCAATGCATTTTAATCCACCAGAACGAAATTGAAATATTTTGGAGAATTATGATACCAGTATCAAACGACACATTTTGAATACTCCGGACAAAAAATGCGAAATAATGATATAAATGTGAAAAATCTTGTGAACAAACCAGTTTAACTTTGACAGAATACATTGCAAATTTGCTCCAGACAACTCACCACTTTGAACGCTTTGCCTGCCAGAAATCGCTATGTATCCAAGGTATCCGACAACGCAAGGCCAATTGGAGTGCTTGTCTCAAAGTTTCTGTGGTTTCTAAATAGTGGATTTTTGTCCCTAACATCACTATTAATTATGCTTCCTACAGGCATTAGCTAACTAAGGTAATAATTTTGTAATTTATTTCTCTAAAATTTCGTTCAAGTATTTCTCCACCTTGTGCATGAAAATAACAAGATTATTCACTCGCATCAGTAAAATTTCAGAAAGCCTGGAAATGAATTTAGATTAACCCTTTTGCACCGAATGCCTCACCTGTGCGGCGAGGATTTTCTTCCCTAAACAACGAATGCCACACCAGTGCGTCCTGAATGTTCTTACCCTAACCAACGAATGCCGTGCCTGTGCAGCACAGGCCGAAAAAATTACCGTCGCGGACATAATAGACCCACGGACGCGGTCGCCCCTCACGATCCGCCTTAGCGCGAGCCCAGTCCCATCTTCGGCCGCTCAGGTCGACCCTTTCTTATCCTCTCCATGCAGTCAACTACTGTAATTTGCAGTGTGTTTTCCAAAACTATATTTGTTGCTTACTTTTCATATCTATTGCTATAAATGAATTCATCTTTTATTGCTGACCACATGGAAATTTCAAACAAAATTCTAACGTTAATCTCAATGGAGTTATAGAACAACTAGTAAATACATTAAATCCATCTAAATCAACGTTAGAACTTCCTTTAAATTTCTGCACGCTCAGAAAAAAACACAAAATTCATTTTGAATGTAAAAAAATCGGTGCGAGCAACAAATATTTTCGTATATTTTGCATTAACATTTTAGCCAGTTAACCGTGAACTCGTGCTAGGAAGGGGCTTTTAATCCTTCTAGGGTCTGGGACAGAGGCCGAGGAAAGGGATCGGCACCCTCTGAGTTGGGTCCAAAAATAGTTAGGGAGGGAACCACTGCCTTCAGTTGACGCGAAAACGCTTCGTACAAGGGAGCAAAGAAAACTTTCAAGAGACTCGTATTGAGGAAGAATTTCCCTGAACCAAGGTCCGGCGCGAAAGGGTTAAAATATTCAAGAGTTTTATAAACCCCATTATAAAGAAATATAGAAGTATTCCTCGCTAGAGAGGGCTGTGACACTCCCCCCCCCCCCCTTGCAAAAGGCCTGTGGCCTGATACGGTCAACATGATTGGTCATACAATTTTTGTCTCTCATTAATATTGGCTGGATTAGATATTTCCAATTTCACATGCAAAACATAGTTGGTTACCTAGGGCACAATATAAAAATTAATTTTCATAAAATAGCATCGTTTTTAAAAGAGGCTAAAAAATAAATTCTAAGCCCGCCAGACTCTCTGAATTTTTTATATATTTTATTTTTTATTTATATATGCTCAGTGTCTTTGATGCACTAGCTTACTGATAACATTGCGTAATAAAATGGAAATTAACAGAAAAATTAACCTAAGCAAAATTAAAATGCTCTCGACTTGATAAAAAATGAAAATAAAATCATTTTTACCTACCTATCTCATGAAGAAGGTTTGTTGAGGAATCCTTCAACTGCAATCGTGCATCGGCAACAAAACAGGAACTACAGTCCACAGTACATTAAAAAGTGACATTGTTATGTTCACATGTTACCCTTGCAATAAATAACAACCACACATTTTATACACAGAATGCAATTCATCAAAAATAATATGTAATTTCCTATCATATCTTTCTCTTCTTTTCCTTTGAATATGCTTTGATGCACACAAATTTTTGTTCATATGGGAAGACTTTGACTTTTCACTAAGTAGATAGTAATTTTCCTACCTTATATTTCTCACCTTTTTCTTTTGGGTCTTTCTTCTTCTTTTCCACTTTTCCTATTTCACTTTGCTCCTTTGGTTTGCATAAAAAAATTGTGGCTATGATGATTTGATTGCAATGATGCTCTTGGATTTTGTTGGCCATATTTTGAACTAATCTCCACACTCAAATTTAAATGAATACATAGATGAATAATAGGAAATTTTGTGTTTTGATTATTTTTCCTTGTGTTTCAGACGATTTTAGAGGTGGTCGCTCATAAGACTTTTTATCATTCATTGCAAAAATTTGTGTGACATGTCGGAAGTGGGCTTCATAGCTCATAGATTCACTCGGTAAAATGGCCTAAAAGCATGGAAATTGAATTTATAAAAAAATATTCTGATGAATAGAAGTATTAAAATTTATGTGTAAAGCAAGGTAAAATCCCTTGGTAAAATGGTCATAAATGCTGGCACATGTATATGAATTTCATATAAAAAACATAAAAATATCCCAGGTTGGGCAGAAGCACAGGACACAAAAAGATAAAAAAAACACCACTCACAGAACTAAATTTTTGGTGGTATACATACACCTTCCTCAGAGTTAGGTAGGAGACTATTTTCATATAAAATATATAAGTGTGTCAAACAACATGAAAATAGTAAGAACATTCATTAGATGCACAAAGGTTAAGAAAAGACTTAGCTGTTTCACAAAATAAAATATATTTGCGACCGGTTTCAATACAGCGTATCATCATCTGGCGATGATACGCTGTATCGAAACCGGTCGCAAATATATTTTATTTTGTGAAACAGCTAAGTCTTTTCTTAACCTTTGTGCATCATGAAGGAGTTTCACCATGTTACGCCAACCACCATCGCAACATTCATTAGGTAAAATAATCAGAAAGCCTAGAAAAAAATAAGATTAATGGAATATTCAGAACCATTAAACTGTATAAAATAATAAGCAATACTAAGGTTAACTTTGTTAATTGGTCACAATTAGGCTTGATAGTGAATTTAAGGTAAAGAAATTCAAGAAGTAAAAGTAACCAATAAATAAAAAATAACAAATTATATAATAGGTAAGATGGTGGGAAAGGTGGAAAATAAATTTTGATAAAAAATATTCAGGTTGGTACAATTACCAAAAATCTGAAATCAATAGGAAACAGCATGGTTACACTATTATTGAAATGTTCAGAATGGCTGCAAATGCATGTGGATAAATATATTTGATAGTGTCAAAATGACCAAGAAAATAAAAAGGTCATTAACTTGGAATAATGTTTGTGTAAAATTATAAGTACCTAAGTAACAAATAATGGTTGTGTAGTCAATTTAGATAAAATAAATATAGGAACTAAAGGTAACCAAACATCCGTTACATATAAAAAGCAAGGTCTTTAGTTGGTTACAATTGTAAGAATAAAATTGGGTAAAAAAAATGCACAGGAGTGTAAAAATAACCAAAAATATAAAATTTGCAAATATGTACATATTTGTTAAAATTGCCTGAAAGGCTGCAAAAATGCATTTAGACAAAACATATTCCGTTAAAGCACCCAAATAGAAAAATAAAGCCATTACCAATGTGAAGGAATGCCATGGAAACCTCAGATCCAACTTGGTGAACTAGGTATATCTGAAAGGCTACATAATGCAGTTAGAAAATAAACATTAAACATTGTTAGAGTATTCAAAAATAGGACAATGCAAGGTCATTCACATGTTAAAATGGTCTTAATAGTATGATAATGCATTTATAAAAGTTAAATTCTTGAATGTCCAAGTGATAACGTGTAAAAAAAACAACATTACATAAGTCCAGAAATAATTAAACTAATTGAGATAATGAATATTCTGGAATGTTTAATTACTAAAAAAATATGAAAATTAGCAAGGTTTGGAAAAATGTTCTGAAAGGCTGGAAAAGCTTGTAAAAAGTAATACTTATGAGTGTAAAAGTACCCAAATATAAGAAAATATGTATCATACTTACGTATATGTTTGGCTAGATTCTGTAAGACTGGAAAATGAATTTAGGAAAAAAATTATGTATATCTTTTTCCTAACCTCTCTCTATGTTTTCTATTGATTGTTTAAAAAAGAAAATAATGATTATGTCAAAATTCTTGTCAAATACATTGCACTATAGCGATACCCACCCACATTCCTTACTTCTTCGAAAGCCCGCTTGAGCTCACCGAGTCCATTAGTCCTCCGCAGGATGACTAACGGATGGCGCGGCATCCGTGGCATTGATGACTGATAGGTGTATTCTCCTCTTCGTCCGGGGTATCCATGAGGCAGGAAAAGTGGACGACAGTCGCCAAGGCGTTGAAAGAAAATTCGTTATTGGCTGCATGCCCCCAAAAAAGGAGCCCGAAATCCATAAACCTGCCTGGTTTAGAACACAAATTCAACGTCAACATTCTCATGGGTAAACATGGAAGGAATAAACATGCCATCAGAGAAGTTAAAACGCTAACCTCCAATTTTGACTGCAGTCACCACCACTGACCTCGTTCTCCCCTTCGCCTTAATTTTGATTAATTCTTGCCGTTAACAACCGTCAAAGTACCAGGAAAATATTTATGCCATCAATCTTTTCATGCCAAAACCCACGCTAACCACTCGTCTTTTTCTGCTGGCAACTTGAGAGAAATAACATCAACCGACAACTTGACGCGCGGGAAAAGATATACGTGTTGCCAAAAGCTTAATTTAAAAAAATACATTGCCGCGTTGCCGCTGACTACAGGGGTCGCGTATATGTCCGGTAGATGGGTTCTGTACGGATACATACGTATGTTGGCAAAACTTACGATGGGTAGCACACGTGCAGCAAGGGAGAAGCAGTTCAAATCCATGAGGGAGAGGGGATACCCAAATGCTGCAGCAGCTCTGTGGCAGGGCAGTAAAGACATTCGGCAAGAGAGATTCAATGGAGTTATTAAGTTGACCAGGCATATGAGCCTACCGTCCAGTTCAGTGTCAGTAGGGCTCATGTGCAGCAAGGGAGAAGCAGTTCAAATGCAATGGACTTGCAAGGGAGAATGGCATCAGAGTTTCAGTTGAGTGCTCTTTTTCTTGTTGAGGACAAGGCAATGCAGTGCAATCACAAGGTTGTTTCAAGGCAGTTTTCACACATTCAGTGGAGTTTCAGCCCAGAACCAGCTGTTTCAAGGGAGAAATTTTTACTTGAGATAGTACGGTTATACACTTTATAGAGTGGTCTCTAGCAGAAGGCAGTTAGTAAAAAAGTTAATGCCTGTTAACTTGTTAATGAAAGTGGCAGGGACGGAATCATTAATCATGGGAAATTTGATAGTTTTTTGAAAGTAATTATTTTGGAAATTTTGAATTTCTGAGGCAGGAGAGGTCTGAGGTGATTGGGGGCCCTCGGCTGGGACTCATTATGGGGGCCCCCTTACTGGATTTGAGGGTCCTCCCCTGAAAAATTTTAGGAAATTGTATGCCCACAAATGGTTTTTGGCATTACTCTAGCTCTTAAAAACCAGGTAAAAGTTAATAAAAATTACAATTTCATAAGAAAAATTATGGTGCTAGGTAAAAATTTCATGGCTTGTAAAATATAAAATTAAAATATCCTCTAAAATAACCTAATCGGATAACCCCTTCAAAAAAGCATCAGGTTGTCTTTTATCTTCTAAAAATTCCATTTATTTATTTTTCATATACTCAGTATATTGTAAATAATTCAAAATTATGGAAACGTAGAATTTACAATTGCAAAAAAACTTTGGTTCAAGTAATCAGTCTTTTTTTTACCCCTATCATATGTGCTTCACGATAGATGCAAGCGTTGTAAGGGCCCCATAAGCACGGGGCCCTCAGCAATTGCCGACCAGCCGGCCTGGCCAGACTGCACCTGTTCTGAGGGAATAATGCATTGCATGAATCAAAAAGTACTGACAAAACATCAATGACAATTTACAAAATAATTTGCAGGAATGGCCAAACATTTTGGTGAGACTTTGGTAGGAATTCATTGACTTTTATTTTGTTCATGAAATAATATGTTCTGTCTGGAGTGGTTGTTTGAAAATTTTCAACTTCTGAGGGAACTTTGGATTAAATTTACATGCAAGTATTCGATGAAATCTTTTAAATTTACTGATAAATTTATAGTTACAGAATAACATAGCAACATTAAAAATGATGAGTGAACAGTTAAATTTAGACATTTTTACTGTGCATCAGATTTTGATGGATGATTGGAACATGGGAAAGATTTAACACTAAGAGTGATTCATGTGAGACCAGCCATTGCAGACAAGTGGATGCTTCACCATGGCAATGCCCCGTGTAAAACGGCCATTTTCATTGGTGAATTTTTGACCTCTAAATGTGTTGCTGTTGTTCCTAAACCCCCCTATTCACCTAATTTGAGTCCTTGTGACTTTTTCCTTTTCCTGAAATTGAAACATGCCCTATGACATCATTATGGAACCCTGGAGAACATTCAAAAGACCATGACCAACCAGTTAACCCTTTCGCGCCGGAAATCGGGTGGAGCCAACGGTCATTTTCATATGCAGAACACCTGACAGCTGTCGTGGATTTTTCAACGCAGATGACCGGACGTCGGCTCTGGCGGATGCGAGGGAAGAGAAGTGACTGCTGAGATAGAAATTGTCGGATGCATTCAGGCCCGGCCTGAAACCCAGCTTAGCGAGTCCTTAGGGCCACTCCTAGACAATAAAGCCCGACCCTCCCACTCATTTATGACCATCCTCACTGCAGGAATCCGTTGCATAGTAGATACGTTTTCAATAGTTTTTTCAGTGATATATTTTATTGCATACTGCTATGTTTTTATACTTTGAAATGAATTTTTTGTTTTGTTCTGTGCCCAAGCAATTTTATAAAGAATTTTTAGTGTTATAAATAACGGACCTCTGGACTTATAGACATATTACCTTATATTTACTAACTTTGTTGTTATTAATGCTAGAAACCCATTTAAAATTCCACAATGCATAAAAAACCGTTAGTAATTCTTTTAGAAGAGTAAATCATTTAAAATCAACTACAGTGTGTGGCTGAAAAAAAACACTGGTAACGCAATAAGTTGACTGTGGATTCGTACTATGATAGGGTTGGAGGGTGAAGTCCAGTGGCCAGGTTAAGGGAGGGGCGCACACTTTGTTGAGCTGGGCCCCAAATCTGAGGAACGAAAATACCCACGAAACTCACCCCCAAAACAGAGCTCCTTACAGAGAGGCTTAAAATATTCTTATGCTACTCGTAGCACGAAAACGTTTTTCTATTGTAGGCGCCGGCAGGAAAGGGTTAAAAGCCATTTCGAGACTTCCAGCGCAACTACCAAGAGTGGGGACAACACCTCCGCCAGTAAATAGCTGCCTAAGGGGACTAGTTTCAAGGGGATAACATTATTTTTTGAAACAAATAAAAACTTTAGTTATTACAAAATCAAGTCTCATTACTTTTCTAACACACCTCATATTTATGCATTAAACTAAAAAAATGACAGGCAAATCTGCCATCACTCCATTCACAAGGCACAAGGGTAAGTAAATCAAAACACACATTTAGGTTTCTCCAAATTCAAGCTCATGTTTATGAAAGAAATTACAATTATCAGAGATTTCTTCAACAATTTGATGCAATTTTTTACCATGACCAATAGCCATTCATCAAGTACGTAATGTCAGCAGAAGTTAGGTAGGAATGTAGTTTGAAAATTACTCCTATTTGTCATTTTAAAATGTTTCTCTCCATATCTGCCCTTATTGCTGAATGCATTAAGCTGGGTGATACAAAAAATAATTTTGCACCATTGTTACATTAAATTATATCTAACAAGCCTTTCTCTTTCTGCTTATCTCTGTCCTCAGCCTGTTGCCTTAGGTACGAAAGGCCAGCACTTATCGCATCATCCAAGGACGCCTGGCCCTGTGGTTTTGGCTTTGTCTTGCTTGCACTGGGACCATAGTAATCAAACGTAGGTGGGGGTGCAATTTCTGCACCTTTGCGCTGACCAGAATCAACTCCCCCTCCATCAAGGGATTCTTTATATGCGCTGCTGTGAGAGGGATCTGAAGGAGGATACTTTGGGCTGACATTCCCTTTTTTCCATTTGACTTGCCCACTGCCTTTCCCTCCACGGGACTTTTTGGACGTCGCTCTCAGATGAGATGTATTCCAGCCAGAGTCTGTGGCCATGAAATCATCCAAATCGTCCCCTTTGTATTCAGGGGGAGGCGCAAACTCCTGGGGCCGCTCCTCACGCTTCTTCTTCACCCATTCCTCTTGAGACATTGCTAGAGAAAATGACAAAACTCAAATTAGTTACATTAGTTACAGGGCACTAAAAATAAGTAGAGGGTTTTAAACTAATTTTGACACATTTCAGAATCGAAAAATTTCATTTTTCAAAGAAATATTTCGTAAACTTGTGATTTTTCAGCATTTTGCTTTCTTTTATGAAGCAAGTAATTGTGTTTTTATATTCTGGAGGAGGGAAGTGGCAGACCCCCTGGTCTTCCTCCTCACTAAGCCACTGCCTTAAGGACTTGACAAGAGAAATATGAATTTTTAAAATAAAATAATGTATTTTTTCAAGGAGTTGTGATATTTTTGACGCCTGCTAAGTAAGGTATCTTAGGGAGGCAGGGATGGGGTTTTAATGGGCTTTCACCTTCCCAGAAAATTAAATAAATGACTCTTTTGGATGAAATAACAAGGGAACCAAAAAATTAGGGTTTGAGCTACATGAATGCGGACTAAGGAAAGGAATATATGAGTATTTAAGTAATTAGGACTGATTGCTTTATGTCGTATCTCTTTGGTTATGAAAAAGTGTATCAGGAAGACCAATGTATATGCCTACGACGAATGTCTATTGTTGTCTTCCCTTTTCCTTTAAATGTGCCAGTTAATATACATACGTCTCTTCCAATTGCATGTTAAAGCTAAGTCAAGCCAATTCTTCCTGTTTTTTCCTGACTGTAGGTTGGGTTTGAGATTATTCAGGCAGTTATTCTTTGTGCATCCATTTTCCAAACACACTTTTGCTGCTTACTGGTGCATTTTGGGTGGCTGAGATGATCATATTCACTCACGGTCAGTTTCCTGTCCCTGGTATCTCTTCCCATGATCTAATATTTCTTGCTTACTCTATTAAAATGCCGAAAGCAAAGCAGACTATAATTCCTCATCGCAACTTAAAAGAGATAAATAACGATGATTTGCTTAGTGAAGCATGTACACTACCATGGTCCTCTATTGAATTCGTTGAAAAGGTTGAGGACAAAGTTGAAATTTTAAATAATCTTCTAACGTATCTTTTGGATAAATTTGCCCCGGAGAAATTGGTACGTATCTCTAAACCAAATGCACCTTGGTTGAATGCGGAAATTAAACAATCAATGTCAGCCCGAGACTTAGCCTTTAGAATTTTTAAGAGAACAAATGATATCAATGCATTCAGCAGGTACAAATGTCTCAGAAATAAAACGAAGCAGCTAATAAGGAATGCAAAAATTAAATTTTTTCAAACTGCTACTAAATCTAAAAATTCACCAACCATTCTCTGGAAGCAACTTAACTCAATCGGCATAGGTAAAAGCAAGAGCATTCCCAGCCCAACGAATGTATCCCTTGATAGATTAAATCAAACATTTTCACAGCCACCAAATGAAATTCCAAATGAGGACAAGGAGCGAGTCATACAAACATACTCCATCAAATCAGCCGCGACACATAACCATACTAAGAAGCTTACTTGGAAACCTGTGACTCAAATGCAAGTACACTCTGCGTTTAAGTGCATCAAGTCTAAAGCTCAAGGCTCAGATGGTATTCCCCTTGAATTCATTAAATCATTACTCTCATTAATTCTACCATACCTCACCTACATTTTCAACGCGTCACTATCACAAGATCATTTTCCCATTCAATGGAAATCTGCCCTAGTTAAACCCATACCAAAAAAGGGAAACACTCAAGATCAATTAACTTTTCGCCCAATTTCTTTTCTTTCAATCATTTCTAAGGCTCTAGAAAAACTTGTCCACGAACAAATCACTACCTTTCTTAAGCAAAATAAAATACTCAATGATTATCAATCTGGCTTTCGGCACGGACATAGAACCACCACTGCTTTAGTTAAAATAACGGATGATATGCGACGCTCCATGGACAAGAAAGAGATCACAGCACTCGTACTGCTAGACTTTAGTAAAGCCTTTGACTCGTTAGACAAAGACATTCTTGCAGCTAAAATCCATTGCATGGGTTTTTCTCCTTCTGTTGTTAAATGGATTACTTCTTATCTCTCTGATCGGAAACAGAAAGTAATTGCTAATAATTTGGAATCCTCTTGGATCCACCTTACTAGAGGAGCCCCACAAGGCTCCATCCTCGGTCCACTTCTATTCTCACTTTACATCAATGATTGCTCATCAGGACTAAATTGCAAGTATCACCTCTATGCAGACGATCTACAAATCTATTTGCATTCCACAGTCAATAATTTAAGCAATAGCTTGATGTCTATCAATGATGACTTAGCATACCTCCAAGAATGGTGCAATAATAACTTCCTATGCATAAATCCTAATAAATCTCAAGCAATACTAATTGGTTACCCAAGAATTTTAGTGAGAGTGCAGAGGGATAAACTGCCAAATTTACGTATCGCCGATTCCCCAATTTCTTTTTGCGATGAAGTCAGAAACTTAGGATTAATTATTGATCAAAATCTCTCTTGGGCATCACATGTAAATAAAATCACTAAATCTGTTAATCAATCACTTTATCCCCTATTAAAATTTAAATATGTCATCCCTACATCTCTTAAAGCGCAATTAGTATCTAATTTAATATTACCTTTATTTGACTATTCTGACATTGCCTACCAGGACCTTTCTCAAGAACTTAGTCTTAAGCTTCAACGTTCCATGAACAGATGCATTAGATTCATATTTAACTTACAATTATCGGATCATATAACCGATTATATTAATAAACTGTCATGGCTGAAACTTGACTCTCGACGCCGGCTGCATACTCTTTCTCTCCTATATCAAATTCTAAACACAAAAACACCCCCTTACCTATCATGCGAATTCAGGAGTCTTGACACTGTCCATATGACTAACACAAGAGGGAATCACAATCTTGTTATACCTCATCACCGAACTGTCATTTACAACAAATCATTTACCGTTACTGCATGTAGGGAATGGAATAATCTTAACCTTTCAATTAGGAACTCATCATCATTGGCATCTTTTAAGAGGAGGCTACACAAAGCACTTTTCACCTCACAACAAGTAGGTATACATGACACTGAGCAGCACCTGCGACAAAGTGATATACTGAATGCTTGTATATATATACATGTTATATTTTATATCTTAATTGCTTGTGTAATATTTGTGTATCCTATGTATCTCATGAACTATGTTGTATTTTGCATGTAACATGACATTAGCTTTCACTCAGTAGGTTTTCGCAGGTTTTTCACGCCCCCTTTCTTGAGTGGGCGTTTTCCTGCAGTGGGTTTTTTCACTGAAGGATATTACACCCTTATCCTCATATTTTTTCCCACCAACTCAAATCTTTTTTACACAAAAATGTCACATATAGTTGTTTATATTTTTTGACATTTCACAAACAGTGTATATTGTATATTCTTGGTACTGAAAACGTTTGTCTAATATTTTATAATATGCTTGCATTGACGTTATCGAGGGGTTAGGTGGAAGAGGGGACTTTCCAGTCTCAACCTCGCCCGAATAAAGGCATTTTATTATTATTATTATTATTATCATTGTCAGTCGAAGAAGGAATGCAATGGCCAATGGAGATTGCAAAAACTTGCCCAACTCTTATGGAAAGAAAAAAGATGACATCTCTGCATTCAGCCACCAGTAATTGTGCTGGTTTTTTGGCCATATTTAAGTACAAGAGGATAAATTCTGTACATGAAAACGTCGGCACCTGTCCTGAAAAGACTAGTTTGTAAAAATATGACCATGAGAAGGTGTGAAGGAAAAGTGCCTGATAATTAAAAAAAAACAGGGTACTAAATAGAGGGTTTTAAACTAATTTTAACATTTTTCATAATCAAAATATTTCATATTTCAAAGAAATCTTTTGTTAAATCATGAGTTTTTAGTATTTTTTTCTCTTATGAAGCAAAGTAATTGTGTATTTGTATTTTTGGGGGCTGTCCGGACCCCCACCCCCCCCTTGCTATGTCAATGGTTACCCGTAACTATATACTCAATCACTCCCCATCTATGGTTATCACCAAGAAATTTTCCAGGTATATCTCTGTTTTATATGTTACACAAGTGTGCTGCACCCGCTCCCAGTGGGCTACCCCTGCTCTTTTCAATGCAGGTCCACAGAGGGATAGGCGCGTTTCTAATTTTAAAATGTAGAAAAAAAGGCAGGGTCTTATGTACAAATTTAATTGGAATGTTCATGTACAAATAGAGGTCAAAGGACCTCTTCAAACACAGCATTGGAAGTAATTACACCATCCTCTGTTAAATGCACATGATGACTCATACTCACGTATCAACAGGAGACATGAATGTGGAATCAGCCACATTTTGATAAAAGTTATTTAAAGAATGCGAGATATTGTTGCAAATGAACAAACGTATCAGTTTGTGCGCCGTTAACGCCAGGAATATTTACCAGTTTTTGTTTTTTTGTTTTTTTTTAATTATTTAAAAACCAATTTTAGGAAACAATAGCAGTATTTAGGAAGTAAGGTATGCCGTCGCATGTTCTCTGATAAATTCTGTGCATTTTGGTACCTCATTTGTAGAGTTTGGTTGCGTATAAGTTGAGAAAAAGGTATCTATACAGTAGAAATAATATAGAAGATAAAGTATAAGGTAATCCATTACTGGCAAATTATTTGGGTTTAGTCTTCTTGGGATTTGCACTGGTTCAATTCGTTGTGTATCACCAACATTTCAATTGACAACTTGTACATCATCATCATGTCATCATGGTGAATAAATAATTTTGACTACAAATTATTTTGCCAAGCACTGGTGATGATGGACGAGTCATCCGTTGAAATGCTGGTGATATACCATGGATTAAACCAGTAGTAATCTCATGAAGACTTCACGCATATACAGGAACACCTCTTGGGTTTTCCACTGCGTGTAGATTTGGGTCACAGGTCCCAACGTTTTGATGACTAAGTCCACTATCATCTTCAGGGGTCATTCAATTCAATGTTGGGATCTGTGACCCAAATCTACACCCGGTAGGAAACCCGAGAACTATTCCTGCAGAGCATATTCTGGGAAAACTCAAATTCTTCATGCACATATGTTATATCTTCATCATCATTTGTCAGCATTCAATGTGTAAAAATTGAACATAAGATAAAATAAAGATGAAATTTCAAAATTTGAGACACAGGCAACGGTTGATATCTATTGATATGCCTATTTACTGAATAGTTTAAGGTGGCAGCAAAAGTTTTAACACTGTAATGCGTCACTGAAAAATACCAAAGTAACTGGAGTGATGCAAACTCTAAGGAGTTCTCTTCAAAATCTTATTAAAAA
The DNA here is from genome assembly GCF_921293095.1 of Ischnura elegans. NCBI lineage: Eukaryota > Metazoa > Arthropoda > Insecta > Odonata > Coenagrionidae > Ischnura > Ischnura elegans. The sequence goes on from NC_060254.1 coordinate 101,118,932, forward strand.
TACAATGGTCATACTTCTCTTTCAGAATCTTTTTTCCTGAGCTTAAAAGGAGTGAATTTTACCAAGGGAAATAACATACTGCAGAGACCAATTTAACATATTCATGCATTAAAGTCAGTTTAGAGAAAAAAATTGACAATAAATTATCCATATAGGACACTAGCATAATATTTCAGCAACCAAATCGATACCTGCACTGCACAAACACTCAACAATTCCCCACCGAATCAAATCCGCTCATCTATTAGCCGAAAAATACAAATGCGCTCACTCATGGTATCCAGAGCATAAACGCTTACCTCCAATTCCCCAAGCTTTGGAGGTGAGCGTTAGTGCTCCGGACAACGCCAGCTGAGCGGATTCGTATTGTTGTGTATAGATGAGTGTATTTGATTCCGTGGGCGATTTTTGAGCGTTTGTGCAGCAGAAGTAATTATACATACACTCATGGGAAAACCAAGCACAGAATCTGTTGAAGTTAACATGAAAATTAGCACGGCTTTTGGTCAAAAGATGAGAAAATCAGTGTGAAGTGTGTAGCAGTCATTTGTTTCACTCTCGCTTCATCCGTTTCATGTTAACTCAAACCATGAGTCATGGAAGAAGACATCCATGGATGAAAAAACCATGGATGCAATATGAAATAGAGAAGTGAACTCAGGAAGAGACTTTTATGCTGGTGAGAAGCAACTTGACTAACTTCATTTCAAAAAAGTGTTTGTCGCAGTTTGTCGTTGGTCCTTAAGAAAAATAATCGATGGTATCCAGAGGGCATTTATCTTTTGTAGGAGAATTGAGGAGTAAATTCTATTTGTTTTGTAACTATGATATGTAGCACAATGTGGTAGATATTATCAATATGTATTAGTTAAATTAGAAACTGCAATAAATATTTCGAATTAATTCAGAAAAGTTACCTTAATGGCTTTGGAGGGTTTAAAATAAAACGAGGAGATTAGTTAAATAAGTTACAATAAGTTATGCATTGAAATATTTCCATTGAATTTTGTTTAGACGAATATTACTTACCTAATCACCTCGTCTCACTTCTAATCCCAATAAGCTAATTTGTCGCCAAGAGCTCTATTGAAATATTTGCCAATAGCTTTCTATGACCTAAAATAACTCACGGTCAGCAGATGAGGTGGAGGCTCCAGCCACCCCTTCCTTGCCCATGTCCCACGGCCGCACTGGAAGGGGCCTCTTCTCCAGCCTCTTCCTCCTCTTCTCCTCCGCCTCCTCCAGCTTGGCCTTCCTCCTCAGCCTCTCCTCCTCCTCTGCCTTCACCACTTCGGCCGCTTTGCAATCTGGCCACACTGTCAAAGTCTCATCTTCTTCTTTTTCTAATCCAAGCAATAGAAAAAGGTGAGTTAAGTACGACTGAATGAATGCACAAAATATCTCTCACTCACTCAGTGTATCAACTGGAAGGTTAGATTGGTTTCGTGAGGGTAGAGCTCATCCCTGACTAGGCCGCAGGTGTGTGTACTTCACAAATTCAGGGAAGGAGTAGCAGTTCCTTTCCCCGGGCCATCACACAGTTTTAGGATTCCTGCATGAAGGTATCCAAACGCTTGAGCCGGGATTTGAGCCTGGGACCATTAAGTCGGCATCAAAATGCTCTACCCAATACACCAACCCTTACAAAATGTCAGTGCAAAGAAGAAAATTCCATTATATCTCTTTTGAAAATCGTTGAATATTTCAGGGATTCACTCATAACATACCCCGAAATGCTTTTTTTTATAGTTTTAACACGAAAATGGAATCGAAAGAAATTATCATCAACCAATACTCTAGTTAAGAATGAAACAGATTAATTTTGCAATCTGACATGTTTTTTAGCATAAATGTAGCTTTAATCTCAGAAACAGTGGTTGGCAGTGTGTTTAAAGTCTCTCCTATGTTAACAGCCTTGGATGTATATACTATATATATATACATACATCCAAATGCATACACTAATATATACATGGATGTGTATATTACTGTATGCATGCTGCACATCTACGTACATTAAGCTCAATTCAAACACTCTTCCATTCTTTTCTAAAGAGTTAAACCTTCTATTCTTACGTTAGTAATGTCAAAAAAGTAAGCAAACTTGTTAATCTCCCCCCTCTCCAACTTCTTACTTAACACTTGAATATACCCTAAAACTCTTAAGGGCATATGAGAATTTAATTTTAGACCGATGTTTTGAGGGATAAATGGTAATATTGCATATTTCAGGGTTCAGAGTTTTAGGCAGGGCCGGATTTACCAAATGTAACGCTATAGGCACCTCTCCATTTAGTGCCCCTCCTCACTTGAGCCCCCCCTCTCTCCCCAATTTTTACGATAAGGCATAGCCACTCGCATGAGGTAAGGATCGGAAAAAAAGAATAAACAGATATACAGCTGACAGCATAAGTTTATGGTTGATTTTTATGCAGGGAAAATATAGAAAATTCTATTTAAAAAAAACAGCTTGGAGTAAAACTGTATGAAACAGTTTAACTTTTATGCAACTAAAACACTTTACGAATACCATTTCCAAAAATAATGTCTAGCCTTAATTCATACAATAAAAAAAAAGTATCCTCAAAAATAAAAACAATACGTACTGGTGTAACTGAATGACCTGCGGTAGCACGAAATATAGTTTAAATGAGTGGCGTAATTATGGGGGGATGAGGGAAATAGATCCCCCCTCCCCAAGCCTCAGAGAAATAAAGAAAATATTTAAAACTATTGTCTAGTTTTGACAAATAATTACTGAATTTACTCAAAGTGAAATTTTAAGTGCCAAAAAGATATAAAATGTATTTCCAGGCATGTAATTTTTCAAAAATTTTCCCGGACCCCTGTTGCTCGGAGGGGGGGGGGGGCCTCACCCCCAGACCCTACCATCCCCCCCCCCCCAAAAGCATATACCTAGTTACCCCACTGGTATAAATGAACTAATTTTAAAACGCTTGAAGAGCAGTGGTACGAACTACATTTTCAATTGAACAAAGCCTCTAAAACGCAAATACTCTCAACAGAATATCTTCCTGCAATATCTTTAAGAGAAATTAAAGTTGAGATTAAAAATATGAATGAAGACATAACGGGGCCTGCCTCAAGCTCAACAAAAACTACTTCAAAAGTTTCCTTCCTGTCTTATTTTTGGCAAATTCATTAATTATGGCATCGCATATTTATAGTTCTGCTATAATCCCAACTTACCACATTCAAAACCCTAGCAAAGAGGGCACCTGCAGGCAGACGGAACACACATTATAGGCCTGCTGACGGTGGTGCCCTTCGAGGTGCCTCCAGTACGGATCATCGTCGGTTGCCTAACAGAAGGCACCCCTTGGACTGCGACGCCCCTATTGGCACGTGCCTATTTTCCCTTACGGTAAATCCGGCCCTGGTTTAAGGGGATGTTCAAGTGTTAAGTAAGCACTCCTCGAAGAGGTGGGAGATTGATGAGTTGGCTTCCGTTTGCTGACATAAGAATGCAAGCTAACGTAAGAATGGAAGGTCTAACTCTGTGGGTGGAAATAAACGTACCAGGTGGCTTTTCCTCTTCCTCTGGCTCTGGCGGTAGTCCCTCGCGGGCCCTTTTCCGGGCCCTGGCCGCCTTCAGCCTGGCCGCCATCTGCTCCTGCCTGCGGGCCCTCAGCTCCGACGCGGCCGCCTGCCCTTTCTCCGTCTCCGCACGCAGCTTCCGCAATTCCTCCTGCTCCGCCTCACGCGTTTTTTCCTCTCTTGAGAACGCATAGTATGCCACGCCGTGAGAGCGGACCTCTGAAAGAATAGAAGCACATGTTAAGGAGGTCCAAACCAACACTAAGGACACAGGAATATTCGTACCATTGGAATCTGCCGGGGATAGCAAAGGAATTCGGTAATATGTACGCCGGGTTCTAAATTGTACATCACAGCCTAAGTAACTGTTTATATTTTTAATGTAATTTGTTTTTTTAAGAGAGAGTTTCTTCACCAGGCATTTTCATGGCACATTTAATACATTATTAAATTAAACCTTGCGGGGGCGCAGCTAGGAATTAAGGCTGGGGGGTTTAGGAGCAACTAATACCGGGTGTTTGGGGTACGGAATACCCTCCAGGATAAGCGGTGGGTGCGAGATTAATAAATTGCGGAATTTTAAGATAAATAGTTCAAAATGGTGAGTTTTACGGCTTTCTGAGGGACATTTTATCGATTCTTAGATTATTCTATTAGAAATGTCAATCCAATTAAGTAATATGGATTAAAATTAAAAATTTCTCTGAGCTCTGGGGGGGGAGGGGTTTATCCCCCAACCCCCCCCCCCTCGCTGCGTCCATGAAACCTTGGTCATTAATAATTTGGTTTATAACGGGAAAATATCTGATATATTAAGGATTACTATTTTCTTTAGACGATTGATTAAAATATGGCTCGCCTAAGCCATATTTATTTTCGAATTTATTCAACTGAGGGTAAAAAATTTCTGGATATTTACCACAATATTTTTATTAGCTTCAAATTTTTTCTCGACGCAGAATTTCTGGGAAAAATGGGCATGTCTCAATGATTATATTCTAATTTGCTCTCGGGGACAATGCATTAACCGTGCGCGCTTTTTTCAAACGAACTAATGCTGTTAGCCATATGGCTACGGTGGGTGGAAATGGGTTTATACATGAAATATGATTTTATGCCTTTCGAATAATGTGGGTAAACTTTTCTCGGCATTCCCACCGGGTTAATGTTTTTATAACGGCCAACGTTTCAAGTACCGTCTCGGCACTCATCATCAGGGCTGAATATTGATTTATTTAATGTTTGGTTGCTAAGTCTCATTGTTGTAATAAATTTAGTTAAATAAAAATAAATATTTAAAAAATAATAATAAAATAAAATACGATATCAATTCTTTTATCGCACCTATAATAAACAGTCTAATTTCCTTATGTGGCCTATTTACATAAATGAAGTTCTTTAACTGTAATTTCGAAAAAATATTGTCAACTACATCAAGATTGGCTATCTCTGTGACTGTAGGTGGCGTTAATTTTTGATTTTATAGTATAGATATTTATTAATATATATTATAAATTATATTGCTATATTATTATATTATTATTATATTAAATTATTAATTATATATCATATTCATTTTTTAATATTCAGCCCTGAAGATGAGTGCCGAGACGGTACTTGAAACGTTGGCCGTTATAAAAACATTAACCCGGTGGGAATCCCGAGAAAAGTTTACCCGGGTTTATACATGTTTAACTTTACTTCGATCCTTGTCCAACACCCTTCAGAGAATTGTTATACGCCTGGATTGCGTCTTCTCGGGACGACGGAATAATGAATAGAGAGAAATGTTAGAGGAAAGAGGAGGAGGACATGAGCAATTAATTAAGGCAGCCATAGGGGGAGGAGGGAGTTATGGACGGAAATAAAGGCGAGAAAAAGGGTTTGTGTTTACAAGATGAATGGGAATTAGGGCTGAGGGGCGCGAAGTGAGTCAGGGGAGGGGGTTGATGTGCAATCAATATTGAGAGGGGGGTGAGTGAGAGAGGTCTTTGACGAAAGTCTGCGGGTTTTCACGCGCGTTGCCATTTGGATATGAAAAGGGCTGACCTACTGCAAGGGCATGGCAAGGGGAGGCAGGGAGGGAAGGAGGTTCGTATTCCGAGAGTGCCCACCGCGAAAGAAATGAGGCGAAAGGACAGGAGAAAAATTTCACCTCGCAAGTTTTTTGGTTTCCTTTTCCTCTTTACTTATGGATTTTTCAATCTTTCCTCATCTTAATGTTTTTTTTTCATCTTGCCATTTTTAAGTAACCTACAATGATTTTCATAACTTAGTATCTTGTAGCTTGTTTCTCGTCTTTAGTTGGGAGAGTTTTTATTCCACAGTAGAGAGACCTATCAACTAAATATCTGCGCACCGGCTGAGCATGGATGTTTTCGAAATTTAATAGTTTTTAACACCTTTTCAGCGCATATAAGGACTGTGTTACCATTAATTTATTATATTTCTCAATACTTTTTAGCAACTCAACCTACTTAAACTGTGTAAATCCCCATTTCCATTCAATGACATCGAATATCGTCGTTTCGAACAAGTGAAAAAAAAACAATATTTACCTACTTTATTGGTAAACTTCTTTTAATGATGGCAGTCAACCTTTTAAGCATGTACTCTCGCTTTCTCCCCACTGTAGCCATAAGTTATTTTTTTAGTATTGATCGGAGGGTGTGATAAAATGCCAACAATTTTTCCACAAATTCAGAAATTTGTAAAAATAAATTTGACTACGCATCAATACATGCTAACAATTAGATAAAAAAATGATAGAAGCACTTTAATATTGGTGGGTAGAAAAGTGAGAAATAAAAATAAAATAGTATAAATCATACACGGGCAAATGAGCAGTAAAATTACGTTACATTTCTAGCTAAATTTCCGGTTGCTATAATCATTTTTGTATTCATTGTATGCAAATATCATGTAGTAGCCCTTTTTCGCTAAGAGTGTGCGCGTAAACTATCCAAACAAAGCATCATTTTCATTTAATTAAATAAATAAAGCCCAAGTTTTTACGAGTTTAAAATATAAATACAATGAAAAAATAAAGTTGATAAATTATGATAGCAGTTCACCATCTTGCTTTCCTTTCCTACGATGATATTACATTAATTTCTCAATTTAATTTTTCAACTGAAATTAAAATCATAATTTTTGCTCAATGACCTCGAATGCCGAATTTCAATACTTAAAAACTAGATCCAATAGGACAAAGAAACTTGGAAAAGTTAAAGAGTAAAAAAATATGAAAAATCGGAAGCAATTTTCGTACCTAATTTTAAGTGTCAACAGCTAGAGAAAGTACCACATTGTCCATAGGCATTAAATGCAACCCCTAATCTACCCAACGCTCCAGCAATGAATCACCTCACGCATTCGTTCTATTCTTCGTTCGAACTAGCGACTTCGTTTCTTTGTTTCAACGATGTCGCATTTCGATCCATAGCTACATCAACTCTTTTGAAAGACACATTTTCACTACCCTATGAGCGCATATCGATACTTTCACCGCACAAACGCTCAACAATCGCCCACCTAATCAAATCCGCTCATCTAGTGCTACTAGGGCTACTATAAGAGGGGATTTGATTCAGTGGGCGATTGTTGAGTGTTTTTGCAGTCGAGGTATCGATGTACGATAAAAATTTTCATTAATTTCTCACATTTAACAAGAACTCAGCCTCGGAAACCCACGTAGACAACCCCTTAGGTTACAGGAACGTACCCGTTTTCTGGACAACCATTACAGGCGAGCCAAACAAAACAACACAAATGGTAAAGCGATTCTCGGCGTAAGCAATGCATAAATGAAAAAAATGTTGAAATAAGCACTTCCGGATTGTGCGTCCAAATATTAGGCACATCTGAAATTCGACCGATCGTGAGGAAAAAAAAAATAATTGGCACGCCTGAAAAAGAAAGATCATTCATGTTAACGTTTCCTATCGATCGTTCATAAATATTTACGAGAGATGGCGTTCGAATACACCGCCGCCACGCGGAAAGCAAACTAATTAATGAAGCCGTCAAATTCACTCGGCCTGCGTAACAACTCTCGTTCCTGAGTTCCATTGTTCAGTGTAGTGAAGATGAAAATGGGAGATGTCAACTTTTTTGACGCTGTTCATTATTTATTTATCGCCGACCAATACGCGCGCAAAGGGAGAAAGGCAGCGAGCTTACATCCTCCGTTTGACTTTTATTCTCACGCTAAATTCGAGGGAAATTGCAAATCTAATGACGCATGAAAAAATATGAAAACATATCAGTCAATGAATTTCCGTAAAAAAATGTTCGGACGGCAATAAAGGAAAAACGGCGAATTAGCAGAACTACATTGTCACGGTAAATCGTTTCCTCGGAAAAGACTGTGAGAGGAAATCAGTCATAAAACCAAAATGTGGCTCGACTATGAAGTCCGTTACGTACGGGACTCGTAACTTGCACAATCTGATGTATGTACGAAGGCGCAGTCAAAATTGCGTCGTGTAAAGCGATGAATTGCTAGAACGCATACGAGAATGCATGGGCGTGAGACGGCAAAAATATAATCCTGTTTCTAATTTCGCAAGTGCATTCGCGGAATTCCACGCCAGGAAGAGAAATGAATGCAGTCCTAACCTGTGCAATTACGCGCCCCGTGTAAAACGGCCTTATGAATCTACACTAAATGCTCGCTTAATAAGCACTTCGGCGCTTAGATCATAGAGTTCAGCTTTTAGCTCAATTTGTCTCATATTTCCATTTACCGGCGTCAACATAGAAGTCTTCCTTCAGCCAAATGACTATCAACTGCACATAGAAACAGAGTAGATAAATAAGTATAGAGAATAAAACAGAGATAAAACAGAGTAAATAAATGGATTCCCAAGGAGAAACATCTGAATTTATACGAACGCATCAATATGATTTCAGGAATCGATAGTTGATATCCGACGGGTGGAAAAATAACAAACCTCAAAAAGGATAATGAATTATGAGCAGATTTGTTAAAGGATCATTACGGAAGTTCATCCGCTGATTAGTCACGCTATAAAATATTATCTTTTCGTTGGATACGGGTAGCTAAGAGACTGGAAATCAAAATTAAATACGGTTATTAGAAATGATAAATGAAAGAAGAACACTATGCGTGAATATAAAATGAATGCACCACTTTATGAAACTAATTAACTTTTTTGAACCCTTAATCGTTATTTTTTGACAGAAATTTACATCAAAATTAGACACTACCACATGCTCTAACTATAAAATCAACTCATACCTGCATAAAATTTCATCTGACATTTACAATTTACTTCTCAAATATAACAAATTAGTGCCATAAATAATAAATATCGGTGACATGAGCTCTTTGGATGATTAAAAGACTCGGATGATGAGTATACTGCTCGCATTACGACGCATCGCGACAGTCTGGAGAAATTCAGTCCTCTACATTGTCTCATAATAACTACGAAGTAAATTCGTTGCAGCAAACAGCCAGCAGCCAGTTCTGCACGTCCATAAAAATTGTACCCTAGAGTACGTATAAATATTAACATATTATTACATAGTTTAGTAATGTTACTAAACTATATAATAAAATACTCTATTTCATCCTAGCGTTTGTCCCGCGCTATTGCAGGGTCCCCTGTTATATAATAATATACTATGTAATGTTTTTACCCACAGTAGAGTATTTATAAGTATATTGCATGATATGCATGCACAGCCTCTACGGCCACATCACAAATACATAACGTTAAACACTTTTTCCTTCTTTGAATATGATTTGAATCGCCACTAAAAATGACGTCCTTAAAATTAATGCCAAAACATTTTTCGACAAAAATATTTATAAACAACAAAGTAGCAATTATGTTAGGTAGTTGACTTCTTGTGGGATTAAAGTCGGATTTCATGAATTCGACTAGAATAAAATTTGGATATATTAAAAATTATAACATGTAATATATGAGTATATTCAAATTTTGGTAATCCAGCTTGAGAAACAAAGTTTATTATGAAGTCATGAATCACTGGGTATCATAAATAAATAATTTGCGAATTCCGTATGCTTCTGAGAAAGTGAACAGTATTCAAATTTTGTCACAGTGTAGAGTCAAAGTTCAGCTTAACGAGGGACGGATATAGTGTTTCGCTTTCTCGTGATTATGGAACGCTGTCTATCAGTCATTATTTCTAAAAAAAAAAAAAAACGATTTCAACATGTCCCTCAAGACCTTCCCAACATTTCGCCGTTCGCGAATTTTTGCGCTTTCTCCGCAGTGTTGTATTTTCACGGATTTGTGGAAAAGAGTGAACCAACGATTTTACTGCGTAAATAAAGTTTTTTAGACGTAAATTAATTTTTGAACATTTCAATGAAGCTATAAAGGAACAATAGCTAGGATGAGTAGCAATTACGTGAGGAGAAGGGTTTTTTTTCACGCCACCAACGTCACAGCTTGCTGAATTCGTAAAAAGTAGTCACCACCTCAAATCATTATCTCAAGGTCAGCAATGTATTAGCTAGATGAAGAAATAACATTTGCTCGCGCATGTTTTGCATGAAGTGGTTAAGATGAAATACCATTGAATGAAGAGTTTTCCTTTTTACTTTTTGCGCAACGACTAATTATAATCATTTTCAACTATAATAATTAAGGAGACAACATCATTATGATTCAATAATTATTTTAATATTGGTTAGACGGATATTTCAACTGAGCTCAGAAGGAAGGCTTGTGCTTTGATAATTAATATGCATTCTAATACAAACATCATGCTTCACTCAACTCCGTCCTGATATTGAATTGAGTATATAGTGTAATTGGTGGGTATTTTTATTTTTTTTCACGCTTAACCCGTGATACCATTGAATGCGACTCGCGTGCGGATTTTCACGCGAATTCGTTCGCGCTTTCACGAGCAAAACCGCTCCAGCGACCTCAAGTGGGAGGAGTGGCATGTTCGTTGAGTGACCGTGTTTGTGGGTCGAGGTCGATAAGCGCGGCGAATGCACCTCGTGTCCACTTGCATGCGCCCTCAGTGCTGCCACGGCTAATTCCACGGCGGAAAGGGAAAATAACCTCGACAATATTCCGTCTCCCATTGAAATTATTTATAAAAAAGTTATCCTCAAGTATAAATACGTAAAAAAATTCACGCCGTAACCAAATAGGGTGGTTTCCTATAATTTTTTTGCCTAAATCGAAAGATTATAACTCCTGAAGTACATATTTCACGCTTTCAGATTTTTTATGACGATATCTATTTTTCGCGATTAAATGAAAAGTGAAAATTATCATGCGCGCGAAAACGCGACTGCTAATTATGAATGCTGGGAAAACCCCGTGTGACGTCATTCTGGTTCTCGCTGTCGCCGTGTGAGGTGACCTTGGGGCGAGGATAATGCAGGCTGCTAGTAGTTAGTGGAGTATCTGCTAGTAGGTAGCGCTTGGCTTAAATAAGGATTATTAATACCTTATCAAACGAAGAAAACTTTCCGACTATAGGTAATTTTAACAGGTGATTATTAAGACATGTTTCCCTGAGCTCTATGCCTCATACATGCATTGGTAATCTCAGACGATGTAAAACTCCTATCTACTCGTATAGAAACTAGGTCCCAGTGACGTCACGCGGAGTGGCATCGCATCGGCGCCAATCTGGCCGTTTTCAAATGCGGTTAAAATTGACCATTGCCATTCGTCTAAACTGGGATTTCTAAAACCAAATAACTTGTACATTATGAATACGCTAATGGTGGGTAACGAATCGCAATCAATGCCTTTCGTTTTCTTTGATGAAGGAATCTACCCTATTGGTTGAGTTGGGTTCTCGCGTAATTCGGACCCATGTTTCATAGAAAGGCGTAAAACCGAAAAACCAATCAAGGATTATTGGCGACGTAAGCATGTCAAAGTGCAACTTGGCAGACGAACAGCGACATGATTTGCCAGGCCTTTAAGGAGGAAAAAAATCAAAACGGCAAAAGAGAAACCTTTACCTTCGCTCCCTATGATAATAAAAGAGCACAGAATAACTTCATTTTGATAATTAAACTTATATTATAATATTTAATATTTTATTTATTATTATTTTACTTAATATTAATATTATATATCATTATTTATATATTATACAATATATTGTATATAATCTAATATTAAATCATTTTTTCTGAGAAAAGAGGAGGAAATGCGATTTCTACTTGCTATACATCTACATCTACATAATACCCTGCGAGCCACCTCTAGGGTGTTTGGCAGGGGGTGATCAATCACCAGCATGCAGCATGCATTTGGACTCCCACATGCACACCACACCGTCCAAAAAACGTCCCGTATAATAACAAACTATACTACTATATGCTGTTAGAAATAGAATATAGAATAGAAATTCAGAAACATGCTTTAAGTTTTACATAGGTTAGTAGGCTACACTACAGGTCATGCAATATATTTACGAGGTCTATTGCTGCCGTTATAATCTCTTATTGATCGAGGAAAAAATGACATTCGGAATCTGTCTGTTCTGCAATCTATCTCTCTTATTTTATTTATATGATCTGATCTTCCGTAGTACGTTGGCGTCCGCAAGATATGGTTAACTTCGTCAGAAAAGACACTGCTCTTGAATTTATCTAAAAGGTTTAGTCTATTTTTCAATCTACGGTCCGACAGAGATTCCCATCCGAGTTTATCTAAGAGGTCAGTTACACTAACAAGACTATCATAACGACCTTTCACATACCTGGCAGCTCTTCTTTGCACGCGTTCTAACTCTGTTATTAAGCCTTTTTCATGAGGGTCCCAAACACTGGCAGCGTATTCCAAATGTGGTCTAACGAGGGAAAAGTAGCTAATTTCTCTCACATTGTCGTCGCACTTTCCTAATATTCTTTTAACAAAACCCATTTTACGATTAGCTTGACCGGTTATTTCTCGAATATTTTTATTCCACGATAGATCATTATTGAGTCTAACCCCTAGATATTTCACGGATTCAACTGCCTTTAACTGGGTGCTCCGAATGATATAGTTACGCTGTAGGGAGTTATTCTTCTTCCAGAAATTCATTACGACGCATTTTTCTAAATTTAATTCTAACTGCCAAGCATCGCACCAAGCTTGGATAGCAGCAAGGTCATTCGTTAGTTCATCTATATCTTTGCTGGAACGGATTTCTCTGTAAACTACAGCGTCGTCTGCAAATAATCGTAACTTACTCTGCACTACTTCGCCAATGTCGTTTATGAGCGTTTCTACGTAACTGTCATACTAGGGTTCAAAAATTCAATTTGAGGTAAATGGACCGTTCAAAGTCCTGACATGGTGTAAATATTCCAAATTTTAATAATCCGTACCTGTTTCTCCCCATACTCCAACCATTTTTTACGAAAACGCCGCGGAATTGAGCTCTCGTATCACATGAGCAAATGATTCCGTTTACAGAGCCATTATATTACTGAAGATTTCGCAACTAAGATAAGATTTTTCTATGAAAATTTACTGTTAACCATTCTCCCCAATCATGACTGTGTCTTACCAATCCATTTCATCAATACTTGAAAGCCACATGGTCATGCAGAGGAATGTAACGCAACAGTGCGTCGTTTTGGTGTCAGTCAGTGACGATTGACATACATTTTTTTCCGCTGACCAAAATCGAGGGATGCGGGAGATAAATCGTTTCGTATCCAAATCAAGTCCATCCCAAGAATGAAAGATCAGAATAAAAACATTCCCCAGCATTCACCGTTTTTGTTCCTGAGGGCCGTCACTGACTGACATTTTAACCTGTGGTATTGTTCAAGTTTCAAATTTTGGTGCGTGCGCTTCATTGGCCCCGACTGGTACACTAAATTCGTGGCATAATATGTTCCTCGAGTAATAATGTTATATCAGTTTTATTTTTCTTGGTAAATTGTTTGTTTATGCAGCGGAATATTTTATTTTTTTGCCAATTGTTGACTTCGGCATGCCGCGTATCACCGTCACCTTCATTGTCGTCGCGTCGCTTCGGTACGTTTGTTGTGAAAGCGGGACATAGGAGCAGAATGATTGTTGAGATCTGAAATCCTTAATTGTAACATATGTCAGGATTTATTAAGATGGCAAAGACGGGAGCAGAGAGACAGCGCGAGCATCGTGAGAGGAAAAAGTAAAGAGGTGAACGCGAGGAATTAAACAGGAAGAATAGAGAGCGGCAATGAAGTCGTAACAGATCATGGCGAGGGTGGTGTTGATGCAGTTGGGGGCAAAGGTAGAAACATGACCTGGGAAGCTTTTAAGTCGGGTTCTCCTGTAATAAATGCAGTATGAGTGTGTAATTAAAACAGCATGAAAATAAAATTTGCAGAGATCCCTGTACACGGCATTTCTGCCTCCAATGAAATGCTGGACTAACAGTGGCACGGCATTTCACCCATTCGGAACACACTCTTTGTTCACCATGTGAAGTTAGTTGCTATAAATATAATTAAGATGTCTCCTTACGCAATAGATCATAGTGCTAGGAGAACTCACCATTTTAAGCGAGAATATAGAAATCGAAGCAAAATTACTGGATAAAATACATACTATGTGCTTATGTTTCAGTGGGGTAGCCAGGAATTTCGTTCAGGGGGGGTCACACAGGGGGAAAATGCTTTAAAAACAGGGTACTAGGTAGAGGGTTCTAAACTAATTTTAACACTTTTTCTGAAGGAAAATAATTGTGTTTTTCTTTTGTGAAAATAATTTCGGGGGGGGGGGGGGGGTCCGGACCCCCTGGACATACCCCTGGCTATGCAACTGTATTGTTTCTTTTAAATAAATTTCTGTGTTCAATATAAATATATTTTGTAATGCTCATTCCATGAAAAAGAAAAGTTAACACGCATCAAATCACATGTGTCAGTAAGTGACAATTCCCGTCAGTCAGTGACGCTCCATTTTTATGGCCAAAGAGAGGAAACCATTACTTACACAAAGTCACGATTTTGCATACGTTTGGGCAACTCTTAGAACTATTTTACGTATTTCGTGGATTTTCTTTATCTTGCATAATTTCAGAGCAATGCGAAGAAATGTGACAACGTCACAAAACGGAGTTTCATTTTTGTCAGTCAGTGACGACGACTTTAAAGTTTAAAATCTCCGGTTCTACTGGGGTCACATGGTGGTACCATAGCCAGTGTATGATTTCACTAACTTGTTTTTGGTGTAATCCTCCAGAAAGTTCCTAAATTAATTTGTATTAAGTCAAAGGGGAAATACATGAACAAAAACAGGGTGTAACGGTCAGTCAGTGACGCGTAGAAACGCTCTTATATAAAGAAGGAATAGGAGTGGGCCAATGACACTACCCTGAGGAACGCCAGAAGTGACTCTAACCGCATTGGAGACTGCACCGTCTAATACTACTCTTTGGACGCGGTTGCTCAAAAATTCTCTAATCCAGGGAATGACATCTTCGTCTAGACCATAAGATTTCAGTTTTATCATTAACTTTCCGTGGGATACTTTATCAAATGCCTTTTTGAAATCAAGAAAAATCGCGTCTACTGGAATGTTGTCTTCCCCGGAGACTAAAATATCGTGGGCGAAAAGCGCTGAGTTTCGCACGATCTCCTTTTCCTGAATCCATGTTGAGTTCCCATTAATAAGTTTTGCGCGTCTAGGTGTTTCATTACCGAGCTGACTACGATGTGTTCAAGGACTTTGCAAGAGATGGACGTTAAAGATATCGGCCTGTAATTAGATGGCTGTTTCTTGTCTCCACTTTTAAATATTGGCGTTACATTAGCGATTTTCCAGTCATTAGGTACTTCGTGTTGCTTGATGGATTTACTGAATATTAACTGCAAGTAATGGGCAATTTCTGAGGCTAGTTCTTTATATACGCGAGAAGGGATTTCGTCTGGACCAGGTGATTTATTTGGACTAAGCGATTTCAATATATTTTCTATTCCGAGCGTACTAATGTCAATATAATGTCAATCAATGTATACAGGGATTGTCATCGGTCTCGGGTGAGTTTTCGTAAGGCTCCGTGATCACGCTCTTAAAGTAGGAATTTAATAAATTGGCTTTATCGTAACTGCTTGTCAACACATCTCCATTGTCGTTTCTCAGCGAACATACGGTAGATCGTTTACCTTGAACTTCCCTAACATATGACCAAAATGCTTTTGGGTTATCCTGTAACTGCTCTACTAGTGTTTTTCTTTTAAAATTCGTGAACGCATTCCTAAACGCTTCCTTCGTGGCGGCTTTAGTCATCCTATATTTTTTAATTATTAGCTCGCGTTCATTAGCGGATAAATCCGTGCTGACTTTTTTCATTTTAGCATGACACGCTCTCTGTCGCCTCAATGATTTTCTCACTTCCGCGTCGTACCATCTCGGTTCGCTGCCTTCTTTAACTATTTTACTAGGGATGTAGCTATTTATTCCCGAAGTTACGAGCGAAAGAAAATCTTTCCAAGTATTCTCTACATTTAACTTTAATACTGATTCTTGAAACTCGGGGAAAGCATTTTTCAGATGACTCTTAAACCCATCAAAATCAGCTCTTTTAAATATGAAAACTTTACGCTCTTTTTTAAAGTTTACAGCGGTATTTAGAGAAACCTTTGCAGTTACTACATTATGGTCACTTATTCCTTCGAAAGTGCCAACGTTTATTACCTGATGTGGTATATTTGTCGCTAATAAATCAAGAATATTTTCTCCTCTGTTTGGTGCGGATGCTATTTGAAACAATGAATTAGATGTAAAAGTGTGTAATAAGGCCTCGCAGATCACTTTATCCCTCCCACCAGGAATGAAGCTATAAGTCTCCCAATCTATAGAAGGTACGTTGAAATCTCCACCCGCAATCAAGTTTCTTTCAGGATACTTGGATGCTACGCTGTTGATTTGATTTTGAAAATCCAACATTGACGTTATATCTGAGTTAGGTGGTCTGTAATACGAACATAATAAAATAGTTTTGAATTTTGGACATTTAATTGAACACCACACAGATTCAACGCTGGTCTCAGTTACGGTTATCGCTTGCCTGACGACTGAATTCTTTACAGCTATAAAAACTCCGCCCCCAACTCGATCAATTCTATCTTTCCGATAAACAGTGAACGATTTTGGGAAGATCTCATTGTCTGAATCATCATCTGTTAGCCAACTTTCTGTTCCAAAAATGACGTTACACTTCGTACTATGAATTAAATGGTGGAATTCGGGAATCTTATTTCTTAAACTACGGCAATTAACCACAGCCACGATTAAAACTTCGGAAGTAGTATTATTGCGATTCGGGAATAATTCTGATTTACTTTTGTCGAATGGACTATTCACAGGCTCTATACCGCTGATAAATGGAAATGCATGTCTTATTGTCTCACTATCAAAATGACTTGAGCCTTGACTGCCTTTGAACGTATTGCTCGACTGACGCTTCTCATGCTTAAATGTAATACCTGAAACGCTGATTTTTCTTTCTACTTCTCTATTCTCATTTCTGGAAGAATTTTTGTCTGTGAAAAAGTTTTGAACTTACCCCTTTATTTTTCAACCCACTAATATATCTACACTCTGCCCTACTCTCTACTCTAAAAAAGACCTACAGTGCTCAAATATGCTACTCGCTACACGACTAGCCGACTCGGCCGTGTAATGGACTCCCGAACGGTTCAGAGGGATCCGACACGATCGGATTGCCGGCCTAAGGTCCACGAAGGAGGCTCCGATGTCCGTGCAGAAACGACGCAGCCTCTGGTTTATGCCTTCCACTCGGCTCCAAACCAGAGAACCACGATCGATCCTCGGGACAAGACTACAAATCGAAAGCTCTATGCCTACCCCAATGGTCCCACCCACGCTTCACTACTTTCCTCGCTTTCAATCCTGAGAGTTAGCTTTCTTATGCATTGGAAGGAGATCTAATGGTTCACCTTACTCAGGCATTATAAAACACTCATAAAAAAGTATCATTCCATCCTAAAAGAGCAATATTTCATGTTTCTGAGGGATATAAAACTAGAAAATATTATGATAGCAAATGAAAACCGAAGGGAGAAGGAAAACGTTAGAGAGATTAAAAAATTTTTGAGCCGGAGATTTTTAACGTCAAGGAGGAGCTAGAATTAAGGCTATCTATAATGCATACATTGGATGATTCTGGGCGGAGGGGACCGATGAAACAAGTTCAGGATCCCAGTTCTCTGCCGAGGAAGGATCATAATTTTAAGATAGCAGTGGCGCACCAAGGGGGGAGTTTTGGGGGATAAAAATCCCCCCAGAGCTCAGGCAAATATTTAAGTTTAACCCATTTTACTTAATGTGATTTATTTTACTAATAGAATACTGTAATAATTAAAACATTTCCCTCAGAAAGCCGTAAAACTCACCATTTTGAACCATTTATCAATAAAATGCTTCCCTCTAAATGTTTCCCTCAAGGGAGTACCCAGAATCAAAACTAAGGAGGGGGAAGCCATGGAATTTCAAGTTGTAGATAAGTTTTCAGCATGGAAAAGGCAAATGAAATCAACATTTTAATGGAACTGTAATAGATCTTTATTAGTTTTTAAAATTATTTTTTGAAAAATATTATTTTCCTTTCAGACATTTGCGATTTAGCCTCTGGCGGCTGGCAGCTGCCCCTCCTGCCCCTCGCTGGGTACCCCCATCGCACAGTGGGCGGAAATCGAAAAAAGCTGGCCAAAACCTCTGTGGAAGAATTTTTGGCTAATTTATGGCTAATTAGTGGTGATTCTAGACGTTTTTGATCTGAGGAATCCAATTTTAGTGTTTTTAGGACTCTATCTCCACAAGAAGACGCTCTAAAAACAAAATGGCGGAGAGGCCGTTTTTGCGGTATCCGATGGGTTGGTCTAATTTTTGGAAATCTACCCCAAATATTTTTCCATTAGTGTAATATTTTGATATTTACTTTATAAGTCTTCTATTTGCAATACAAATTAGAATTTTAATAACTTTCTCATGCAAACAATATAGTAAACTCTTATAGATTCGAGGATGAGCTTAGTTCTATTTACATAGAATGGGGAGGATTAAAGTTATTAAACGCATTATCATATTTGAGTTTTTATTTTTACGAATGAAATAAACATAATATGAACGATAAAAACATCAAGAAGGTATATGAAAAGTCAAAATCTAGATATGATCCAGAATCTTCCTCTTTAGCATCTGAATCAATTTCTTCCGTCAATAGCAGTTTTCTGACTTGGTCAGATACCTTCTTCTTTGTATTTTTACCAACTTTTGGTTTAGATGAAATATATGGGTCGGATGTAAGAAGTATTCCGTGAAAAAGGTTGTGATTAGTGGCTAGTCTGTATATTTTTCCTTAGCGATGTTCTCTAAATCGTTGAATATCTTTATTCCTTGCTTCCAAGGACTCCTCGGATATCTGGCCAATACGAATAATTGCGTCCTTAATAACTGCCGCATCGTGAATCAAACCTTAATGCACATTATGCGGCATATAGAACCCGAATAAATTTTGACATAAATTTTGGCCGTGGAACAACGATATTTTGTTAATACAGCTTCATTTATTTGCAGCTAACAGGTAGCATTTCATGCTGCTCGTTTCTGCCAATGCATCGCATACCTACAAAACCAAGCTATGAAAGAATTTAGATATAAATTGAAGAGTAAACACTTGATAAAAACTAGTTATTATTATTTGCTTTATATGCCATATCTTTCCATCAATCACTATAAGCAATAATATTAAAGTCACAAAAATACTGTCGATCTGAATTCGTCAAAGATTCTTTATCTGCTCATTAATATACCTATCTTCTTCCACGAAAACCTCTCTCGTTACTCGGGTCCATTGAATAGTTATTGGTCCACAAAATTTGGTCAAGGATGGGCGAAGATTAGACCATTAATATTTACCTGCATCAAAAAAACTCTATCATTTACGTTTCAGAATGAGAACGTTGCGTGGTGCTAATACTACTATTTCCAAATGTGCTTACCTGATGCAGTGCCTAACAAGTGAAGTGGTACAAGAGAGGTCGCGAACTAGCTTTCGTATCTTACATTAGGTTTCTCACATGTGTGCTTGTGCTGGGAATAGCCAGAACTTCCGTCAAAACCTCATTTACATATTAGGATGGGTTGTTGGGGCAGACTTTCATTAAAAACTTAAGTGAAGATATTATCCTTAAGGCTGTGTGATTTAATGGAGACTGCAAGTTAGCTTCACATTTTACCTTAGAAATAGATATCCCTCAGGATATGCTGCACTTTTTGCCAAACTGATTTGGTCGTAACTTGGGTATGTTTTGTGGCCATGATTTCTCGCCGTTTCACGAATTAATATATACAGCGCCTTTGTCAGATGGCCCGCTACAATAAGGGACCTCTTCCCCGATAATTTGTTTGAGCTATTTCTTTCCTTCTCCATTTGTCAAGCATCCTCTTGGTCCTGGTTGGTGTAATTGTTGTTGCTTATCTAACATTTTTTTCTGCAGCATCATCTCCTTTGGTACGTAACTGAATTGAAGTTGCCACACATAATTCCTCTTTCGAAGTGCTGCTTCTCACAGTCTTCTGTTTTCCTTCTTTTGGACCTATCACTTGCTCTCTCAAAAGGCGTCAATGGTCTTCCTCCACGAGTAACTAATATTGAGGAAATAATTTTAGGAAAAAGCAGTTTATGAACAATACTCCTCGCACGTGCCCCTAAAATTTTTTGCATGCAGGAACCAGCTGCCGCTGTAGACAAAAGACTGCAAGGGACAGTGATAAAGGCTATTTATTGCCGTCTTGGTGAACCGCGGGCAAAGTTTGAACACTGCGGAGTTCTAGGAAAGGATTAAAACACAGGAGCTGGGAATAGCCCAAAAAGGAATAATGGAAATATGTGGAAAATACAAAATGAACAGCAAGTGTGATTACAATCCTAGTTTTCCAAAGAATTGGACATTCAGAACACCCTCAGTCCCGAGCGCTGCGACGCCGCTCCTCTACGCGCCGTGCGTCATTTTACTATATTCAACAAAAGTGGAAAAGTTGCAAGTATGCGCAGGATTTTATCGTTCCATTACATAGAATAAACCTCGCTCTAACTGTTGATGATAATATCTCCGCGGAGATAAGCGGAGATAAGTAAGTTTATCTCTGATTTAGTTCAAATTTAAACGAAAAACAGTTAATTTTTAATTAATATATAATGATCATTCGGAAAAAGTTGTTTTCAACTACGAATAGCGTTACAGTATCTAAAAGATGCATATTATTGTTGTGTATTCGCCAATAGAAAAATATGTAAGTTTTGTTTACACACCAGGGCAACAAACACAGAGATTTTTGAAAAAAACGTCGATTTGGAACTTTATCACTTTTTTAATCACTTTTGAAGGATATTATACATATAAAGAGCATAAATAAATTTTAAAAAGTTAACGTATTTGGAAGTATAGACATTCTAGAACAATACTACGTTACTTTTGGATTTTAAAAAAATAGTGAAAAATTGGGGTTTTGGCCAGCTTTTTTCGATTTCCGCCCTCTGTGCATCGGTGGATGGAGGACTGGAATGGCATAGGTACCCGGGAAAATATTGCAGCCCTTTCCAATTATTAATATAATTTTGAAGACGAGGCGAAAAAATTGAACTGTCAGGACCTTTTCGTGTACAGCGTTTTGTATTTTGAACTTAATATTTTTTGTACTGTAAAAAACCACACGACCACATGACTGACTTGTAATTTAAAAAAATGATGATAATAATATTTCTCGAGCCAGCTAACGAGCCCATTACCGATATTCACACGAGGCAATTGTCGTTTCAATTCGTGTTCCATTAAAAGCAAAGTGATGGAACTTAATACAGTCTGCTTGCAATGCAGACGGAACGGCATTTTTCTACGGGCGTTGAAATGGTCCATTCTCCGCTTCAATTCGTCCGAAAGAGACGGAGCGAGTCAAATTTCACGAAGCACGAGATGACTTCGCATGGAGGACCGAAAAGGGGAATCGCCGCGTGATGGCACCACCGTCGAACAGATTTCCAGCGGCCAGAACGAGCCTTCGGAAAGCAAAAGGAAAAGACTGGCTGCGCATGGGTTGAGATTGGCAACTCCCCATAGAAGCGAGGGGAAAAAGGCAATTGCAGACTTGATAATCGACGCAGTCACAGCTTAGGAACTATTTTTTGGAATCACGAATTCTTGACTTCCGACAAAGCAGAAAAATGCACTGCATTTCTCTGGTACACCACGTCCATCATAGTCTTACTGTTAGCGTCGAAAGGTTAGTGAATGTGAGATGAAAAGATACATTATATTTCCAAGGCCAATCTTTCTGACAATATCAGTATTTTTATATTTTAATACGAATTGAATGCCAAAACTACAGCAAAAAAGTGAAATAATAGAATGAAATTTTTTTGTTATCGTGTAACCGTGTTATCAGTTACCGCTGTTATCCCTGATCGTACTAGGAAAAATAATGAAATTTAAAATACCTATGTTTGCTTCCATTTCTTTCTCCTCTCTTAGGCCGACCCTCTTCCAAAAACCTGGGAGGTAAAAACAAGGCACGGACGACAAGCGAATAGCCGCCCACTTGAGCAGTCGTTGTCAACCGCTCCAACCCCACCTCCGCTCACTTCCCCCAAATTAAGTCCGCCAATCATAACGTTACGTTCGTCCTTATCATATCATACGCTAGTTTTGTTTTTTGTATGCAAAGCGTCAATCATTTAGTTTAATTTAATAACTTTTCTATTTAAATAAAGAGAATATTTCGCGTAGCAATTGTTGCACGTTGTTTTGAATCTCAAGTACGAGAAGACCGCTTGCCTGTCAGGTCCTTGTGCCGCCTCCCCTTCTCCCCCACAAAAAAATCCTGGATCCGCCAGTGTCGACCGTAGTCAGGGAAAGCTGTTGTTCTATAAACGATGTGTACTCACTAAAAACCTGAAAAAGGAAATTAGAGTTAGTTGAATGCGCACGACCTAATACGTAACTAACGCATGTAATTTACTCATTAAGGTTAAGTCAGAGGGCAGAGATTTTATAATACCGGTTATTTAAAAATTTAGCAACATTTAGAACTCCAATTTTCCCAGCCCGTTAACTTTATCAGCGATGACATAAGTCGTCATATGAGTTGAGTTTGCGGTGAGCTTGGATGTCCTGTGTCCGTCGATGTATGACTCTATTTGTAGTCTCATTATGTTCAAACAAGTCATAGAAACGTAAAATTTGGGAATTTGAACAGACAAAGTCCCAAACATAAAACCGTTTGATAAATTTTGCAGTGAGAATTTATCCGGCTCATATCACTAGCCATAAAATTAACAGTAGCTTTCCTATATTTAAGTTCAGTTAGTTATTGGCCTCCTGAATTCCGTTAAGAAATTAAGAAAAAATAGTACAATTGGAACTGGAAAAAATTAGAACTAATAAGCCTTAGTGGTAATATTAGAGGGAAGTTCAATTTTGGGTTTTGCGGAGTGATTAGTAACATGCTCCATTCAAACCCAACTTAACCGGAAGAAAACCTTTAATGGTGATTACAAATGGTAAAATGCTACCAATAATTTTTATAGCTATTTATATTTTTTATAGCTATAGCACTTTTTATAGCTATTTTTATAGCACTTTCAATTTATACTCCATGATAACCTACTCTCTACGCTTAGTTTTTTTTTAGCAATGGAGAGTAGATATCGTTCAGAGAAGCACGGAAAACATCATATTAGAAGTCCATAATTTTTCCAGGTCCGATAGAAAAAGTAAATTAAGAGAGATACTTTGCCGAACGGATAGGCATGTGGATTTGTTTAACCCAAACAATAAAGGGCTTAAATAAATACTTAGGAGGAACTTAGAGGATTTCCTTCTTATTAGCTAAAGGCTGTGTCCTAACATCCCCCGCCACACGCGTATTAGGGCAGTCTTCGGGGTAGTATGCAGATGTAGATGTAATCGTTAATAGAATTCAAATCAAAAAAACAAGAAAGATTTGATGCTTTCCCGGCGAATGATGTGAGTAAACTTCTCTCGGGTTTCCCACCGGGTTAAAGGCTTCATAATGGCCCATTATGAAGCCTTTAACCCGGTGGGAAACCCGAGAGAAGTTTACTCAAAAAAACAAGATTCACGGAAAACTTTATATTAGAACAACACTATATTTCCAGGTCCTACAGAAACAATAAATTAAGAGAGATAAGTTGCCGCGCGGATAGTAATGAGTTTTCGTTTTTCCCCCGAGCAATATAGAAATTAAATAAATGCTAAGGCGGAACATTTAATTTCTATTTGTTAACGGCTGTGTCTTAACATCCCCCGCCACACGCCTTTCGTGGAATTTTTATAATGGAGGGCCTCTGTTAGGTTGGAAATCGGCGACTTCGGGTGGAAATGTTAATACGACACACGCCTATTGACGCAGTTTGCAGGGAAGAATGTAGATGTTCAATTTAAATAAAAAATACTCATTTTCTTCTGTCAAATAAGAACTTTTTTTGATACTTACAAACTGAAGCTTACAATAGATAGGTATTTTTTTGGGTAGGGATGAGGCGGGGAAAGTAAATAACTGAAAGAGCTGGCAAAAAAATAAAAAAGATCGGAGAAATAGAAAGGGAAGAAACAAATGAGGTGAGATGGAAGGATAAAAAATATGGACGTAGGATGGAACGAGGGGCTGGGGAAATTTCGTGGATAGGTAGGTAGGTTAGGGTGTGAGTTGAGGCATTGTCCGCTGAGACTAGCAGCCAGCAATCACCGCGTCCGCCGATTTCCAACAGAAAAGAAGCCCTCCATTATAATAATGCCGCGATTTCTCCAGTTCTGTGAAGAGAAGACCCTCCCGACTCAGATATTTCACCATTCTTTTTTTTCCTCCATATTTGCCCATCTCAGCAAATTCCCGATATCCCGGCGCGAAATGAGCGCCTACGAACGGTAAAAAAAAATGACTGAAAACGTGCGCCAACGAATGGAAATTTGCCGACAAGGTATGCACAAAATAACGATGATCTCTCAGACGTATTTATTTAAGGAAAAGGACTAAAAAGATTTTTAACTGTAACTGCTTTTCAATATTAATTCTGCAAAACTTAGGCGCCGCCAACAAAAAACTTGTGTTAAACGCGTTTCCGGTTTGACTTAGTGGAACCACGATGTACGAAAATAAAATTTACTCGGCACGTTCAAAGCTGACAATTTATTACAGGCCATGGTTTAGACACTTGGTGAGTATCGAAATCAGGGTCGGTTAAACATTGTCCGTGGAACGCACAAAGAGAATCATATTTTCCTTCCACATTTGATGTAAGGTGCAGCTGCACAAGGAAACACAGTTTGAAATATTAATCAAAATAATTCAATTTAATGTAATGTAAGATTTTGTAATGAATTATATTTAGAAGTTAATCTTTGAAAAAGAAAGATTACAATTACGATTACTTACTTTTAATTTTGCTCCTGATACAATTAATGTCAATATTATCTTAAACAAGGATTACGGACATGAAAACCATAATAACTTAATGCCATTGTTTTAATTATTATTTGATGGCATTGCATAAAATATTAATTAAAATGTGTGATTCAGGCTCTTTAGGCATAAATAAATACGTTCTACCAAAAGTTTACGCCTTTGGTTTATGTAACCAGAACTGCCTTACGATCATTGCGCGGGGAATTAAAAAGATCACTATTGATGACTAAAATGTAATGATTATTCGCACGAGAATCGGAGTAAAAATCAAGTAAAAATTAAATAACTTTAAAAATTGCATGGATTTCCAGTAAAAATTACCAAAGATGTAATCGTTGACAATAAATAGATCATTTTTACTCGTCATATCACATCACTGATGACTCCACAAGTTTTAATCAAGCCAAACGTAAAAAAATAAGGCAAAATAGGCACGTACACGAGGGTTAATGATTCTTAAGAGGAAGTATCACTCCCTCTCGACAGGTCGTCTGCATCATTTTTTAACTTATTGCCATAAAATTCTCAATTAAGTAGTGGTGCGCTATGAAGAGGCACAGAGTTAAGTGGTATGTCTAACATTTTGCTTTATCTGCTATTTATCTAATATTTTGCTTTGATTCTGCTACTTTGGAATGGACGGCTTAAATTCTGTTTATCAGAAACATTATTGCATACTTGATTCTTTCCAGTGGTAAATGGAAAAAAGCGTCGTATCCTGTCCATTGCTTAAAATTGCTCAAACTAGATATTGATTAAGATGATACAATTAAGCATCTTACATTTCCAATAAGAAAGATTTACTCGGCAGTTTCTCATTCAAAAATTCTTAAATTTTGATGTAGTGGAAAATGTAGATAAAAATGTACTCTATATAATCTTTTATATCTAGATGAAAGTACACTTTTTCAACGAGCAACACCTTATGGAAAAAATAAATACGCCCGGTAGAGAGGCAAGAATTCTAATTACGAGCACGAAATTGTATCTCGCCGGAAATAGAAGCAAAAGTCAAACAACTCAGTGTAACTATAAAAAAGCCTGTGTCACTTCAATATTTCCCATGTGCCTGATGATGAAGATATTCTTCGAAACCTAGATCGCACAATAGATGTGGAATAAGCATACCTATTCGGAATTAAAAATGTATGATGATAATTTGGTTCTTTCCCGGAAAACAAATGCAATGAATTCTTCTTGAGTTTCCAGCCAGGTCAAGTCTTCTACTTATATTACCTAAGTACCATTCTTAAAGAATTCAGAGGTGTTTTACGACCAACTTAAAAGTAGATGGCGATACTTTGTAGAACCCTGCCACACTCGATTTGTGTTCAGAAAATAACGGGATATTTATTTATTTTTTTGAAAAAATATATTTTTTATTCGTCCGCATTAATTTCACCGCCTTCAAAATAGTCCATTAGATATTTTGCAACAGTGACAACGCTTCTTCCAATCATCGAAACACTTCTCAAATTCGATCTTTGGGATAGCCCATAGCTCTGCCAGCGATTTCTTTTAATTGCCATCTATGCTGGTAAAAGGACGAGCCATTTAAGGTTATATTTATTTTTTGAAATAGGAAGAAGTCGCACGGTGACACACGCACGGTCAGTCTTGCGAAGATGGAAGCTGGGATAATATATTCTCGTAGTCATAGACATCTTTGTGGCCCACAGATGTTCTGTTTCCGGTCAGCTCTATTTTTCTTACAAGTGGAATAGTACCGTTTAAGACAAATAAGGGGTGGTCGACAACTAAGTCCGTGGTCCATAGCTTTTATATGGAGCATACAAGCATTTAACTGAGATTAAGTCACAAATAGTTTTACAGTTTTAATTCCTCCAAGGGGATAGCTTTAGAAAAGTTTAAAAAGGCCTAATCGAGATGAAAATATCAAGCTGATAACTCAAGTTTTGAACACGTAAATATCACCAAAAATACGAAACGACCATCCGGTCGTGCGAGAATGATGCATTCTCTTACCATAGCAACCTTGCCAGAAAAGACTCCCCTGCTTGAGCAGACTGGATGCAGAACGAGGAGTGTAAATAGTGAATAAGCGAAACATTTCAAGTCCCAGAAGGGATTGGCGAGAGATCTCCCGCATCCTTTACGACCCCGTCCCCCCTCCATCATCTCCCCGACAAACTCTCTTCCATGACCCTTTCTCTCGAGGCGACCGCATGCCCCAAAGGGGTCAGCAGCAGAAATTGACATCAACGAGTTAAATCCATTTGTGCGAATGGCCCCTTGCATTCGGAGTGGACCCGCTTGATTTCCGGCTGCAATTTCACCCGCAAAAAGTGTCCGACCAATAATATTTCCTGATATTCTGGGCGAGAGTATCAAAACTATTGATGGAAAAATCGATTTGGCTTAAAATCGAAAATAGAGTTTAAAAAAATGGAGCGAGCCGAGATCGAGTCTTAATCTTCGAGTTTCGATCAAAATTCGATTTTTTGACTTCGATCAGGACCATTTCAATTAATCTCATTGTCAGCAGTATTAAAAAATAAAAGCTAAATTAAAAACAAGGACCGTCGATTTTTTTGATCAATCGAGCTTTCGATTCAAATTTGATTTTTGTTGAGAAGTCGAGCGTTACGATTGATTCTTCTCTTCCATTTCTTCTTCGTTCCAAGTTTTCCTGGCCTATCTTTCCGCACTTGTGGTCCATTCCCCCGTGACCATCCGCTTCAATCATCAAGTCTACTGTACACCTCCAATGGGTTGGAGGTTATCTAGGAACTGTTATGTAGGCGCCGTGGAGAGGCGCTGAAAAGTTACGTGTTTCGCTTCTCGAATCGGGTATAGATACGATTGTATTTATATTTTACGGGGGATAAGGTTGTGGTGAGGGATGTGATAAGGTTTTGAGTGCTCCATGAAATTAATCTCCATCTAGTTTAGAGTTTTATATTTTGCAGTTTAGAGCTAAAATTTACAGCAGAGTTTGTATGGGAAATATCTTATGGAGATAGTTGATACTCGTGAATAGTTTTAGGAATCCTCTTAAGGTTTGTGCTGTGAAAGTTTTCGTGCCTTCAATGTGGGGTAACGGAATGGAGGGGAAGGAGGAGTCCCCTTGGTTTGGGGCGAGGGTTTTTACTGTGTGGAATGGTATCTGACCAGCGAGGGGAGGGCGGGGTTAAGGTGGGTGAGGAGACGAATGCTAAGGGTGCCTTCACAGCTCTGCGTTGCGTCGATGCCACTAGAGCTTCCGCCCCGCCAGCAAATTTTGCCCTTCACAGCTCTGCGTTGCGAAAACAAATGAAAGTCAAAAAGCGTCGGCTACTAAAAATCAGCCCGGGAGCATATCATCTTATGATTTCGAGCCAAACGTACAATCCATAGGTTATTTTGTGCATTTTTACGAAATTTCATTTCATATAATATTCTTCTTGACTATAAATAGCATTGCAGGTTAATGTGGCGATCATAAAGTCGATATAATGTATGTAATGATGGCCCTTCCCTATGTATTGTTATGACCTTTAAATTTTATTTCCTAATTCTGAATATTCGAAAAATAACAAATTACATGCACTCAGTGAACATGAGTAACGTGGAATTTTATCAGGAATATTTATTAATGATAACTGTTGTTCAAACAGATTGTCCTAGTCACATTATCTAAATAGCTCCAACTGAGCAGATCATGAGGGCACAATTATTAGATATCAATTGGACTTTAAACGACCGTGGTCACCAGCAAGGAGCTCTCACGCTGTATTTATCTTCTGAAACCATTCACGGGTATATGTTACGCTAATCTATGCACCTCAGTGATTGTAATCTAATTTAGGGTTGACATTTGTATTATGTTTAGGAAAGATGCGAAATATCTATGCTTAACACTTCAAAATAATAGTAAAAAATGAAATCAATAGCATTTGTATCTCCCATTACAGCTAATCGTTGATGTTGGAAGAAGAGTTAAAGGGTGTCAATACCGATAACCATGGAGCCCAGCTGAGACATGCTAAGTCGCCGGCTCCTTGATATTCTGGTATTCACGCACTTGGCGACTCCATTAGGTGCTTTCCATTCATGCGACTCACGCGTCGACCAGTGTCGACTCACGGAAACTCGTTATAACTCTTCAATTCCTACGCGTAATCGTTTGTTGACTTGTGTCACAACAGTCGGCGACACACACAGAATGGAACACGAAAACTGCAACGTAAGTCGACATGTGTCGACGTGTGTCGATGAATGGAAGGTACCACTTGAAGGGGTGCCGTGTTTGATGAAAAATTAAGTTGTCTTTGTGTGCAGCCTCGGAAACAACCAAGACGCAAATTTTGGGCGAGATATTACTTTTTAATACAAATATTTTTTAAACACCCTTAATTAAGCATAGAAGCTAACTAACTAAACAGCTACATAAAAGGAATGTCACATACCTTTTTTTAATTTGTTTTTTTTAATGTTTTACATCTGTTTTTTTTAATGTTTTATTGAATTTTTTTCACTCAAAAATAATATTTAACACTTGACCACTTATTTGTATTACTTATTTATCGTACTTTCCATCTTTTTATATAATAGGCTTTGAAAATGGAAAATAAATTTCCAAAACGACCACAAATATGTTTTTGATAAAATAACTAAACATCAATAATTCATATTTATATACAAACAAGAGATCGGGAACAAAATAAATATATTGATTATATTTAAGTTACTTCTTTTCCATCGAGGGCATTAAAATACAAAATAAATAAAATTTCGAATCGAGACAAACAAGATGAAAACGAACACCGTCTTCATAGTCAGCCCCAATCTGATTCATCACGCAATCATGGATTTTTCCATTTGTACTTTTTCGCATCGAAAGGAGACCAACAATATATATTTCACTTTATTTATTCAAATCCTCTTGTCTCTCTAAATCTCTGGATTTCCGTGGTTTAAAAGTTCAACAGATTCAGGCGATATATGCTGGAAGTTCGACATTTAAAAAAAAAGCTGGCAGCACTTTTCCGCAATGATATTGTTTATTGTTTCCTTTGTTGTTTTGTTTATTGTTTGTTTGTTTTTTGTTTTGTTTATTGTTTTTTTTGTTTTTACAGTTCTATTGTGGAAAAGGTTTACCAGCTTTTATTTTTAAAATGTGGTTAAAAAGGTTTCTGACCGTAATATATTGGTCCTGCAATTGCACCATTTTACCTAAACTCAAATTCATTTAGTTCCTTCATTGAACGTTACCTGGAGTAAAAATATATCCAGCATATAATATGATGGAGAGAATCATATATAGGCTATATCAGTATTATCAGAGATTCAAGGTACAAATGTTGCCTAGCGCATTCAATGTACACACTACACACCATTTATTCCTGGAAGATGATGTAGTAAAATTGAAACCTACGTCGTAATAAATTTTATAATCGTGAAAAATTGCAATAGTATATTTCAATAATCCCTTGAAAAATTAAGGTAAATTTAGTCTATATATAAGGACATTTTCACTTTTAATACAAGTACTTTTATCCAGTTACCCATGGAGATGAATATAGCGATGCATGTGGAGGCCACTGCGCTAACACAGATTTGGAAAATATTCACGTGCTAACTTTCTTTCATAGCCTTAAAGTGCAGATGTCGACCATAACTTTTTTGGGAAAACTCACCTCCCTCTAAACGGGTGGCCTGAAAGGTAGATTAAGTTCCATATCCTAATCACCACAATCAATGGACTAACTCTCCAAGCTGGTCAAGATTTAACCAATTGTCATTTACCACCGCCTATATTTAATTATGATATCAAATTAAACGCATTCAAACAATCTGTGTCAAGAATCTGGAGCTCACCGACTTACCGACTTCCTGGTAAAGACGAATGCATGAGTTAACCACTTATAAAAAGATATTTACACTTCGTACCTACTTTTCTCTCTAAATATATAATAACTCTACTGCATATTCTTCGCACAACTCTGAATAGTTTGAAAATTGTTGAGTTGATTTAGGATCGTCAACTCACTCACTCAGTAATTCGATCCGAAGGTTGGCTTGGTTAGGAGCGGGTAGAGATCACCCCGACCTAGGCCACAGACGTGTGAACTTCACACGCTAAGGGTAGGGGGGCTGGCTCTGGGCTACCTCGCACTTAGAGAATTTTGATTCGGGGTCTGAAGGCTTCATCCGGGATTCGAACCGGGGACCACGCTCCCCAAAACTGGTTGATAAAAATTACAGGCCACCTAAGCAACATATTGGTTGTATATCACAGAAATAAATAAAAGCCAGATATTCATAAATACGTCCTCGTTCGTATATAACATCTTCTTAGAGGAAACGCCAAAATATGGTAATTAAAGGCATTCAATTAACCTACAGCATGAATATGGAGCACGCTGACTTCCAGGAGAGGACGAGTGAACGAATTTACCCGCCTATAAAGAGGTATTTAACGTGTGAAGTCAGGCGTCTGAAGCAATCTCATTCGTGAGATTACTGACAGCCTCAAGAGTTAGAGCGCGAGTTAAACTTTCGACGCCGTAACTGTGGACTCGTATTTGCAAATTAAGCCACGAACCTTTCCTCCCTTCTAGGAAGCACCAGAGAAATATGAAAAGAATAAACCGACTGTATCATTCGTCTTCAACGACCGAAACTCAAGC
The DNA here is from genome assembly GCF_921293095.1 of Ischnura elegans. Classification (NCBI taxonomy): domain Eukaryota; kingdom Metazoa; phylum Arthropoda; class Insecta; order Odonata; family Coenagrionidae; genus Ischnura; species Ischnura elegans. Next base: position 101,150,592 of record NC_060254.1, read on the forward strand.
CCGCAACGCCACGATGCGAAATCCCTTCAGATTCATATCCTTCGGCATGACAGCGTTATCATAATTTTACGCCCTCTCATTGAGACGAATTCACCTCGCAGAATAATTCCTTACAGCCAAAATATGAGGATTTCTCCCTATCCATCTTCGCATTGGAATTCTGCTCACCTATTTGCTCACAATTTTGATGCTTCATCTTCTTGAATATTTGTAAAATGACTACAAACACCAAAATAATTTGAACCGTATTGAAATGAAATGTATGTTATCAAATTTCACTCCCGATATATAATCTGTTTTCAACATGTCTCGCTTTGAGAAGCAGTGAATGGTGATTGAGTTTGAATCACTGTTAGATTTAGTCGATACCCATTAAAAAACGTACCTCACGTTCTACCATTAACAGTTTTCATTTACCACCGCCTATAATTTAAACTAAAATCAAATTTTAAGTGCTGATAACACTAATAATCTTGCATTAAATAGTCTCACTTCAAGAGGTTGGAAAATAAGTCAAATTCCTGCATAGTTTTTAGCGCATCCTCCAAATTAAATGCTAATTGTAAGTCGTCAAAAGTACGATTGAAAACAAATTCATTTTTTCAGCCTTTCGTAAATATGGTATAATTATACTTCCTATAAATTTTATACCCTTTTTAAGTAAATGTGAAAGTTTAATAATTCATTGGCCAATTTTGCTGTTGAGCTCTATTATGACTGGACTGCATGAGGTTTTTAATTAGATATATATATTTTTTGACTTCATCACTGAATTACTTAATCTAAAAATGTCACCGTAGGCTTTGGGTTTCGATTTTATCACAGTCTCCCTCAATAACGGGCCTGATATAAGCTTACGGTCAAAATGAAACTTTACGATACAGTTTCAAACTAAATTTAAACTACTAAGACGAAAAAACCGCCATAAAAACCCAAAAGCAAATGCAGATTCCATATTTGATGTAGCAAAAATCTAATGGATCAAAAGTTAATTTGAAGTTAAGAGGATGACTTCAAAAGGTGTAGCATAGTAGCTACAAATAAACTAAACTATAACTACTAGTTAAAAATAAGAAAATAACGCTTTTTTCTAGTAGATGCTAGGAAAGAAAAAATGTATCGTGAAATTCAAGGCTTATGAAGTATTTTTAATAACACAATGCATGAAAAAAATCAAAACAAAATAAAACAATGCATAAAAAACCGGTTGAAACAATTCGATTAGTAATAAAAGTCGGACCGTGCTTCAAATTTCGTAATATCATGCATAATTTACTTCTTGTGCAGGTAAATCATTGCATGGGGAAAATTCCTCTAAATTATCCATAAATTGTATAACATAAGTTTTGGTGCATACAGGCATAAATTTTTCATTCGAGAAACATAGATATAGAATTCAAATCGCGTGAGTTTATGTTCAAATCATAGTTGTAATAATTTTATTAAAATATGGAATTATAATCCTTACTACTATTGATAAAATTTCCAATTTTTTCATAAAACCATTTTTCATATTTTCATTGTTATTATTATTATTTATTTTCCACTTCCCCGCAAACAGCTCAGAACGGCCTTTACAACGAGTGCTTCAAACATTAACAATAGAACATCACAAACATCTATGCCCTGGATAGGGACCACCTACCCAGGTGGGATAGGGACCACCTACCCAGGAAGGATTCGAACCCGCGACCTACGGAATGGCAGGTGAGGACTTTACCCCACCGCCACCGAGGCGATTATTTGAGTAAGTTTTCCTGGATATTACACTATTACTTATACCACTGATTTAATAGCGTAATATCCCAGAAAACTTATGATGTAATACCACAAAGTTAATAATGAGTAAGAGAATTTTTTTATTTAAGTAAGCATTTGCATCATGTGAAAATTATTTACTGTGGAAATAAATTTCATCAAATCAACACACGTTAAGCTTTACAGAAGTATACAATTTTCAATAGAGGTAAATATAACAACGCGTCTTCATGAATTAAGTACGATGTTTTTGCGCCAATACATCCAATGTGTACTACTTTGATATTAGTTCACTAATTTTAAAGCTTAATTTAGACCATACTAAACATAGAACCTCTAGAGTTAAGCATCTATTTCTTTGGTAAAAAGACTGTTGTGCTGAGTTTTCTGCAACACTTCAAGACTCTTCTAAGGCCAACACTCATAATGTATAAATAAAACAGTACATTATATATACATGATGTTTTTACTTCTGCTAACCCACAAAAACGGCATTGAATGAAGTTGAGTGCAAACTTTTCGAAAACGCTGCAATGGCCGGCCCTTGGTACCTCCTTGATTGAAGCGAAATCATTCATTAAAAATGCAACGGTCGACTAATTTCAAATTCTGTGCAATAGAATTTGCTTCACCAATAGCATGTCCTCGGTGAGAGCAGTGAGCATATTTAGCAAAACGTCAAAAATGAAAAGAAAACGTCGAATATTTCATTCGTTTAGACGCACGCAGTCACTGAGATAATCCCCTCAAGTTAAGTGCGGGGTCTTATTGAGGCAAAGGGCAATGGAGACTGCAGGCGATGGAGGGGAAGTTCAGGTGAAGGGGAGGGGGCTGTGGGGAAGGGAGGGGAAGGAAGGAAGGGTTTCCTTCCCTCCGGGGCCAACGATATATCAAATTTCGAGAACACCGAGAGATGGCAGGCGCGAGGGACGGGAAAACGTCGTTATGAGAAAGACCCGACATTCAGACTCGACCTCCAGAGACGATATTTTTCCAAGAATTTAAAATTTTTTGCCATCATAAGGGAGATGCAATTTGAAAGGTCACAAAAGAGCTAAGATTTTCATACTTTAGAAGGAAAAGCACAGTTTGAGATTAAGAAAGCTTTCTACCATTTTTATTCGTGTTTCCATCTCGAGTTAAGCCATGTAAGAAGAAAGAAAGAAAGATGAACCAAGTATGTTTCAAGAAGTGCCCGATGACAGTCACCGCTCTTGACGTAGATATATTTTAGCCCACTATTTATTCAACCATTTGAAGAGAAATATTTATTCAGTCGTTTGCCCTTTAACGGATAGGATCTGTTAGGTGCGGTTTACTACGTTGGGCGCAAGATCAAATACTAGAGACATTTCTCATAAACTTCCCGATCCCTGCTTGAGTGTTAAGCGTGAACCACTTCAAGTGCAGCACTCCGTCCGTCGGATAGGACGTTTGGCTCTTGTCCCGTAGGTGCCTTTCGTACGGAACGGGCATAGGCTAACGCTTGGATTCTCTCCACCCTGCCTACTCTATCCTTCTTTAGGGGGAAAATACGATGGTAAACTTAAAAGTAGGGTCTCCTTTTTTGTTTTTAATCATTGAATATGATATTTGTTTACATCGTTGGAAAGGTCATGGCTTCGGCTATTTTTCGATGTATTCACCCTGGTGCTCCATTACTTTCCTCCTCCGTACGATGAATTTTTGAAATCGGTCGTCATAGCAGCTCCCGTCCGCGTTGTTATGATGGGCGTCGATCTTCTCTTAAGGCCGCTATACACGGCGAATGATTTCATTCGCGTGATCAGGGATGCCGACTTACAAAAAATATTGGGGGGGCACAAACCAAATATTGGGGGAATCTTGCCGCAGGAAAGATTATAAGTAGTGAGTTTTAAGTTTTTCAAGCATTTTAGAAGAGTCAAATGATCAAAATAAGAACCCTGATAACTCGAATTTCGATATCTGGACACTCCGGAGAAAATCGACAAGCCTCACACATTTTTTTCTCACACGCATTACGAATTTTTGAGGGGCGTCGGGCCCCCTCAAGCCCCCATGGAGTCGGCGCCACTGCTCATGATCATTCAGCAAGCTCATGCGCATGATAATTCACCGTGTATAACGAAACAATTCGCGAATTAACCTTCATGCGCATAATCATTCGGTGAAAATTATAACATGTTCTATTTTGCTTGCATGATCCTGTGAATGATCACGTTATCATTCGCATGATCATTCACGATTGTATAGCGGCCTTTAGGTACATCTCGTCGTCGGTCGCGAACTTCATTCCTCCTAGGTGTTTCTTCAGGGCGAGCCACAAGATGAAATTACTGAGGGATAGTGCATTCCTCTTCAAAATGGCGCAAAACTTCTTCAGCACATTCCACGCGCTGCCTCTGGTGGTCTTCGGTAGGCTGTTGGCAGTGGACGTACGCGCGGACGAAAAGGAACTTGTAGCACCACTTACGTACGTTTTTAACATCCGTACATTTTTCACCGTAAACCTCAACCAATTGGCAATTAATTTCGGAATGGTGCCACCTTCTTCCTGGTCAAAAATCGCATGACAGACCGGATTTCATACCTGGACGGAGACGTGAGCATTTCCTGATTTCCATTCAGTGCGTGAAAACATCGATTACTGATTCCTGCAGGATATTTGAGCCGTTTGCCCAACAAGAGATCTAAACAAATGCATTTCGAAGCGTTCGAAATTGCATATTAAGTGATTGAAGATCAACACTTACACAAGAGAACCAAAAACAAAAAGAGTACCAAGGTATTTACAGAGTAACTACAAATTTAAGCAGACATTTTCCACGATTCGTTAGAATAGAATTCTTTAGTGTGGGCTCTTGTTGAATAATGGAGAATTTTCTCAAGGGGGAAGAAATATTTTTGCAATCGCCAGCACTAAAACTTTTATTGAAATTTATTTCAATGAACCTGAAAACCATTACTCCTTACGCTAAACCGTAAACCTGAGGTAAAATCTCAAAATTTTCTGTTCAATTAACGGCTTTTCTCCTTTCATATCAACAGCATTTATGCCTTTTAAATCAAAATGCAATTGGCGAGCATTTACATATACGCCGTATATGCCAGGCAGTAAAAGAGGTAGATAAAAATCTATTTTGCTGGAATCATGTTTTATTCAGGATTGGTAAAATTCTTGATAAACGCGAGAAATCAAAATGTATTCTGAATATCCATTTTGTTGGTCAAACTTTCCTTGAATACGATTTTGCAGTAGTTAATTTCAATTGTTTACACGAATACGTGCAAACAACATTGTCCGAGACATAATTTGCCGGTACACTGTGTATTAGCGGCCTTTTCCGCGATTAAAGCACAACAGCTTTATGAAAATGCCGTGCAAACAAATTACCCATTCGCATTTTGCGCTCACTCATGAGGATTTTCGCGTTAACGAGTTACACGCTTAAAATGCTCCACAGCGCTGTTTGAAATTTTCCAGATCAAGGGCTGCTCATTTTCCAATCGCAATTCAGCAGGTTCTTAGCTTAAATATTCCATGCTACACACCTCTTTCATCCCTGGATTGCAGATGCAAAATTGCCATACCAACACTACTGTCAGCGCACACTCACCGATAAAGTGTTATCGCCCGGAAAATATCTACAATATAACAAGCAAAGATTATCATAATTTCGTGATGGAATATTTCATTGTATCCCAGGAGAATGTAGGGATTGCGAGAAATTCCATTCGTTGATAACAATTGAAGAGGCAATGCTTAAGTTCTATCCACAACAACTTGGCTTATAATAACTATGCAGTAACAATTTTGAAAAGAGCATGAGCCAGTTTACAGCATAAAGCGGTATGACTTGACTTGGTTGACTGGAGCAAAACTAAAATTTCGCAAGGAAAACATCAACAACAAAGGAGTTGGTAATTTCTATCGAGAATCACGTAAACTGCAGTTAAAATTGATTAAATAATTGATGCGCAGTCTGAAATTTGATTTGTGCAATGTCTTACGAACTGATCCAGCGCATAATAAGGAAAATCAAGTTCAATAGCCTTGATCAGGGCTTATGTCTCTCAAAAAAGAATAAATGCAAATCCTTGTCCAATCTCAGCAAAATCAGATTGTAATAACAAATAATCTCTGCTGCGGGCTGCTTTATCGTTCTAACAGGTAACAAATATTCGAAACGGAGTAGTGAAAGAGTTCAAATATTTTGAAATAAGACATGCAACACGAGAAACTTTTGGACTGAAAAATGAGGAATCAAAGCCGTGGACAAAATACAACCATGAAGAAAAGATATCTCCAGAAAAGCCCGGACACATTTATAAGTAATTTACCAATTGAAAGAATTTTGAACCCCATATTCTGTCACTAACTTATTTATCACAATCATTCTTTATAAATAACATACAGTTCTGTGGACTGGTTCAACATGCAATTATTGAAATTACATATTCGATTTTAATAATGCCGAAATTTATATATAGATTAAAATTTTTTTATGTTGTATTAAGAAATGATTTATGCATCAAACAAAAAACAAATGCAATCAATGAACGGACATAGGAAAATATATTGCAATGTAAGAAATCAATATGGATGTAAATGTAAAAAATATAAATATAATACTATAACGTAGCAGTAAAAACATATGAGGTATGTAACATAATTTTTGTGATTGTTTAAAAAAATTTGAATCTATTTATTGAAATGTTTCATTGGATACTTTTGCACCACGAATAAGCTTTGAAAATGAAAAATAAATTTGCTAAACATTGAAAAAATATAATTTTTATAAATGTCTTAATGCTCATATATAAGTATAAGACAGAGGTCAAGAAAAATAAATATATGTCAATAAATATGTTCCGCTATTTACAACAATAACAAATTAATTGATATTAAATTCAAAAGGGTGAGGTGGGCTGGAAATATCCGAAAACAGGGCAATGAGCGTCGACTGAGGAAGTTATTTCTTACTGATTCCGGGGATGACGACCGAGAGGAAGACAGCGCCTAAGGTAATGGGACCATGTTAGGAAAGATTTGGAAAAGATGGAGGCAACAGAGTAGGAGGAAAAAAACCTGATGAGATGGAAGACCATTGTTAAGGATGCCAAATATACACTATGTCACAGATGGCAAAGGGAGAAAGAGTACTTAACTATCTTGAGAAAAATAGTGACACTACTCCGCAGTGCACATGAAGCAGATTAATATCTTAAAATAAAGATTAATGTTCCGCGTTAAGCCTTCTTGGAAGTTTAAACCATTCAATATCAATGTAGTTATTGGCAAAGAAAGAATAGCATCATACGTATTTTTTGCTTGTACATCTTTAAATAAATTTAAGTATGAATTAATTACTTAAACTTGGAAATCACATACCCTGGCATGTTCCGCAAAAATTCATAAATGAAAGCATTATGTTGAAATTACTTTCCGATCCAGCGTCCACGACAACAGTCCTGCATCTCGATGAGGGTCAGAAGGGAAGCACACATATTTATAAAAATTGAAAAAAGTCCTCCATCCCATACTTCCGGAAGCATGTATGAAATAACATAAAATTAAATTACAATAGAATCGAAAATAAAAACAAAACTCATCGCCCCCATATTTTGTCTCAGCATTTTAAAAGTAAATTCTGTATAAAAGTACAGCAGTATGACTTTAAGATGAAGTTTGGCACGTAGATATACGTCGTCTGAAAATTTTAACGCAAAGCTCATTGGCACCTGAATTCGCCAGCTCATGAACCTTTTTAGGACGTCCGCCTCCAAAATATTTTCCGCATAATGTTCTCATACAACCTAGAATTTTCAAACTATACACCCCCTGTATTTGAGAAATTCAATCGCATAGGTTGCAGTACTATAACGCATTGGAGACCTAACTACGAATCCTTACTCATATTTTCTGCAGTAGGCTTCGCCCATGTCTCTCCTGGAAATAGATTTTAGCGCAGCTAGGAACTAAGGCTAGGGGGGGTTTCAGGCGCAACTAATCAGGTATACCCGCCAGGGTGAGCGGGAGATGCCCTCCGCCAGAAAAAAATTAATACATATGGTTCTAAATGTTGAGTTTTACGGACTTCTGAGGATATTTTGTTAATCTTCACACTATTTTATAAACAATATCATTTCCAATTAAGTAAAATGGATGTAACTTAAAAATTTCTCTGAGCTCTGGGGGGGGGGGGGTTATCCCCCAACACCCCCTCGCTGCGCAACTGGTTTAGCGTACTTCGGAAAGTAAGAGGAAGAATTCGTAGTTACGTCATTTAAGCATTGTCATATTACGACGGATGTGATTGAATTTCTCCGTTGTATAGGGTATGCAGTTTGAAAATTCATGAGAGAAAAGTCATTCATAATTGTATGAGAACGTTTAGAGGACAAATTTTTTTGACGTAATTCAAATAGGTCCTGAGCCGGCAGCATTCAGATGCCAATGACATTTACGTTAATTTTTTTCCGCCAATGTACTAGGTGAATAAATGTCATTCATGAAAGTTTTATCTAGGCTACAAAACCAGTAATTACCTTTTCAAAATAATACCAACAAGAAAGAATAAATGTTTAAAATTGCAACATAGATAATACAAGAAAAAGAATAAATCCAAAACTACTTGCAATAATTCGTAACCGTCATCGCTAGTCTCAAACAGAGTAAGAGCGCCAATATTACATTTGCTTTTATAACAAGTTGCTTAATTAACCATGTAATTATCCAATTCACAAAGGATGCACAGTAAATTGTTCAAATCATTACTTCCAAAACCAATAAACGCGTTCCAAATTTTGAAGTAATTTGGAACGCGATTTAACTGACAATGGTAGGTAATCGACGCATTATTTTCTAAAGCTAAAGCCTGGAATTCAATTGGGGTCGTAATTATAGGATAGTATGCTGTCTCAATAATCATAGCTTCACGATCAAACTGGGAAATTGATACCAATTTATTTAATTAATTTAGTTATTAGTTTACCACATCAATATAAGCAACAACCTAACTGGTTTTGATTTTTTTTAAACGGATACCATTTTTATGCGCCCATGAAACGAAAATGAGTTCAAAATTAACAGCATCTCAGATGTGATCCACAGTGAAAAATTATTTGACTCTCACAGATTTGTGCCCCGAAAAGATGTGCTCCTATAGCATGATCACAGATTCAAATCCCTAGGTCCCGTTAAAAAGTCAGCCAATCGGTGAAAACCTAAGATACCGGTAAGATTAAGTGGAGCACGATACAGGAAAGACACTTTGCGAAATAAAAATGAAGGCTTCTGTTTACAGCAGATTATTGGGTCATCATCGATAAGTTTTCATGGATTTCATCAACTATTCACAATTATGCTATCTTTACACGACTGCTTTTACAATACGATTAACATTTACAGCGGAAACCGGCCTTTGGAAATTGATTTCTCTTCACTTTTACGATAACGTAATGTATTTTTTTTTCTCTTTATCTACCGTGGTTGCTCTTTTTTTAATTATTACCCATAGGTTTAGCGTAAATATCCCTTGCACACGGAGTTTCCTTTTTATATAGTCGTAAATATAAATGCGCTCCCTTCCGATAGAATAGATATCATCATGTTGATGGAGACTTTCGCGGGGTAGTGCAGCATGCCTAGCAAGGTTTTCGGGTTGACCTCCGCGTCGTTTCATCTTCATGACGACAGTTTCGCCGGCGTTGCAGCTGGCGTCTGGTGACTTAGAACCTGAAGGAGCCAACTGGACCGCCGGCGAAACTGTCGTCATGAAGATGAAACGACTCGGAGGTCAACCCGAAAATCTTGCTACGCAGGATATCATAATATTTATTCTACCCCATACACCCTACACTATTGTTCTATACATTCTTGATTACACTCCTACACCTCACTACATCCTACGCTCAATACATTCTAGACTATTGTGCTATCTCAATTCATAGCCATTTTAGAGCAAATCCTAGACAAAATTCGAATTCATCAATCCAAGCCATTTTTGCTCCTCAGCATCCGTCCCCTTAATTCCATGGGACAGCTCCCATGAAACCTTAAGTAGCAGTTGAAAGGCGGTCACCACACAGCCACGACCGCGCCCTAGTCGACCTCCAGCCACCTCCTTCGTGGTCACCTCGGGGTCAGAAGAGGAAGAGCGAAGTGCGTGAGGGAATTAGACTCTGATGAAGATGAAGTGGTCCACGAAGGTGAGATAATTGGGGGAGCTTAATGGCAAGGCGAGTTTCCCGGAGACAGATACAACGAGGCACTGTTGGAGGAGAAGATGGAGTTGGGACAAAAAAGGTACAGAAATGTTCGAAAACCTAGGTCGGAAAATAATGAAGCGTAGAATGAACAAAAAGTATTTTTTCACGAGAATGAAGGTATCTTAAGTGCACAATGCACCGCCAGCCACTTCTGAGAAAAGGTACCGTCTACACAAAGGACGAAAGAGGCAGTAGTTATACCGTAGCTGTGATGGAACCGACATATAAGTTTGTCACAAAGCCATACATGGCGATAAAGCGATAGTGCGGCCACATCGGTCGGAATTAACGATGTGTGTGGGTAAGAGAGAGAGAGAGAGCCACTGCTTGCAAGTGAACCAAAGTCTCACAGAATGTAATAAATAAAAATCCATAAATAAATTAAGATATTTTGGAGAAATTTATAGCATAAGGTGCGCGGAGTGTGTTGTTGCTGGCGCTCATAAATCATCCCGTCTTTCATAATCCAGATGATGTGGAGAGGGATTGATGTTCACCTGCTCTACCCATGAATTCATTTAAATGGACGATCAGAACGTGTACAGTAATTATGTAGTGTACTGCCGCGGCGGCGGTACCCTGCTTCTTGAATAATTCCGTTTTACACCCGAGGTGGTCTAGAAAGTGTTGGAATATAACAGCCGAAAATGTTTGCTATTATATCATATTTCTTTCCCATGAATCCATTTTTTAAAAGTGAAATCATACTTTGTGGTGGGAACTATTTTGATTATATTGATTTTAAAGCGAATATACAGTGAAAAGGATATCGAACAAAAAATACCGCCAACTGCTTGAGAGGGCAGGCAGTTGATTGCAACTATAAGTTTCTTAGAAAATGTATCCAGTGGTCTTTCCGTAGATATTAAAACAACTCTAAGCTGTATCGAAAAACGCATTATTCTGATACTTTTACAGATGATAGCCGTAGAAGATATGTGAAAATATTGAACTCTCCAGCAATGACAAAATACATCGAAAGTTATTCTCAAACAACCAATACTTCTGCCGAGTGAATTTTAGCGTATTATGTGTTAAACTTTAAACTTTGCCATCAAAAATTCTTAATTACACTTTTTCCACTACTTTCTCAGAATAAAATACAGCAGATGAATTATTTAAACGGAGAAAAATGTTAGATAGCATGAAATTTACCAGCTACAAAAGCAGTTGTTTATTTTTCAAACTCCTAAGTATTTAGAAATATTAGAATAATGTGAACCAACTGCTAAATAATACTATAGCCAAAAATCAGTTTATTATTTTTGTAAAAGATTTTTTATTATATTTTGCAAACATCTCACTAACTAGCGTAACAAAACTCACGGAAATAAGCATATACATATATTGCGAGAGTATAAAAAAATGTACGAGCCACCATTAGGAGTGCCTTAATTTTTTTATGATTGACTTAAGTGTTTTATGATTTTGAACGATTCAACGCCTACCGCCAAAAATACTTATTAACATTCCCAATAATACTTTCTCTAAAGAAATTCTTCGGTTGCTGCATTAGCAATAGAGATATAAGAAATAGCAATTTACATAATTCTTTTGCTTTTACCAGAGAATACAGCAGCCTCTCAAATGTTCATCCCAACTTGGGGGCGTAACTTTTTAGGAATAGAACCCTAAGTAATCTCGCAGATTTTGAAGGAATAGAAGCAACCGCTAAATCAATTCACTTTGTGCATTCGTGTATGTTACATTTTAAACTTTGCCATCGAAAATTCTTAATTACACTTTCGCCACTACTTTCTCAGAAAAAAAATCCTCAATTTCAACATGGACAAGAAAAATAAATGTAATAATAACAGCAATAATTCAACAGCATGTTAAGTTACATATTTAAGAAAAATTCTATCAAGCTTCTTCAATGTTCTTTAAATAGCACTCGGAACACCTAATGGCCCGAATACGCCGTGGTGGTGCAAACATGTACAGTGAACAGAAAGTTTTTAAGAACTGTTCAATTGCGAACCGGTTCATTTTGGCAGTGCGGTCCTTATTATCTCATCTCTATTTTTAGAGGGGTTTGAATATTGGAAAAATTGAAAGGGAAAAGGATAATGGATTATTCTCTCAAGGCCATGGTTCTAAGGATCCATCATCAATTCGACATCATCTCTCGGCACACAAACCAAATGAAGCCATCTCCCCTCTTTTCCCCTCTCATACCCCCACCGTTCATCTTTAAGCCATTGATTTTCCAGATATGTACGTTCTGAGTTGCGGGATTTTAATAACTGTTATTTAAAATACCCGAATTATTCACCAGCACGTACAATACATTTACTGATATACGGGTGGTAAAAAGTGGGAGAGTACAAATTTGGGGAAGAAAATGAAAGTTAAAAAGTAATCTCATGATGAATTTCGGCTCCTTTGAAATCCATAAAAATAATCCATCATGGAAACAAATAAACAATTTTGCATCCCTAATTAACGCAATAAATTCACTCCTAACTTATTTTACGAGTACATATTCCAAAATACGTAGTATCTCGTGAAAGTTAACTCCATACATATTTTACCTGGAGGGGAGTGATAGGAAAAAAAAACAGTTTATGGCCCACAGGAGTCAAAGTTATTCCTTATATACATCGATGCCCTGATCTTTTTTGTTTTATTGAAGAGAAAGAGCATAAAAGACCATGAGTAGAGAGTTTTAAGGATGCAGATTTCATTTACGATTACTTTGTTTTTTAAATTAGTAGGAAACGAGTCGATTTGCATAAACCAACGGTTTATTTTGTCAGCATGTTATGATCATATCGCACAAATGTCAGGAATAAAGATCCTACCCATTCCATGCGTACTCGGACAACATCGTTATGTAAGCGGCAGTTGATTCGTCAGCACCACTGACAGCAATGTCGAGTTTGCCTTCGTTTTGGCTGAGGATTCGGGAAAGCGAGAATTTAGGAATCAACAAACAGTTGAAGAGCATAACGTGATCCACGGTTTCGGATTCTGGCCTTCACTCTACGAAAGGTGACCAAACAAGCTAAAAATCAGCGATTCCCACGAAGGAAAATTTGTTTCAAAATGCAGACACATAATTTCTACTGCCTCCTCCTGGTGCACCAGTAACGCCTGCTAATAGATTGAGGGAAAACACAAAAACTGTATCAGATATCTGAATATCTGGTATTTCAGTCTTATAGCAGAAAGGAATTAGTTTAAAAATGTACTTAGAGTATCACATATTAAATGAGTAGATTATTTAGAGATTGGAATAAATTGATTGACTTTATTTCTAAAAAAATAGCGTCTCAAGAAAATTGACGTACTTATAGGTTCCAGAGAAGGATTTGAAATTCATCAAGGGATATCAAGTTCTCTTCACAGCCTACAGCACTCATGCACATAATTATTGGTGCTGCAAGACACAACAACAATAGCACGTGATGACGCACAAGAAATCTGAGATCGAATGGATATGGTGTAAAAGTAAGTAGAGAGAAGGAAAGAGCGGTCAGAATTTCCGGAAAAACAAACGCAAACGAAGTTCACAGTCCTGATGTCACACGAAACCCGATTCCTTTATTTCTCCGCCATTTTTCCCTCCATATCATTCATTCAGTCAACACCCCCGTTTTGCACGAGTGTTTAAGATTCATTTATTCGTCACCAGATGCAAATTCTGCTCGGACTCGCAGAAAGGGGATGCATAAACGATTGAAAAGGAGGACCGGGAGACAGAAAAAAGAGCGTGTCAAAACTACTGATGGGTAACTTTTTAATCTCACGTGAATCACTGAAATAGAATGTTACCACATTTTTTTTTCTTTTTTATACACAGAATCTTCAAATGTGTTTTAACTGTTTCAACCTTTGCCTGAAAACTGAGATAAAACCCTAGATTCATGGCGTATAAGTTGACAAATTCGTATACACTTTGATGCGAAAAGACATCCTGCTTCAGGTAGGTTTAATTAATTTTAAGCTTTTTATTCTTTGGGGAACTGGAAGTCGTGATTACAAGAAAATGATGAGGTATTGTTGTACATGACAATTTCCGACGCCTCCAGACCAGAAGTGTTTATGGTTCTGCCGATCAAATTTTGACCAGCCGACCTTTTCTTCATCCCCGGTAATCCATACCATCATCTACCTCAACTGAAATAACATCAATAGAATTCCACAGTTCCATGCCAAAACCACTGAAATAAATTTCATCAGTTATCTCTTTAAAAATTAATAAATATGTCATATAACAACAGTATGATTGAAGTTCGGTTCTCGTCGGTAAAGCGTAATAGAATTTTTCATTATAAACATGCGATCACAAAAACCGCAAACAAATCAATAAAAATGATGGTTGGTACGAAAAAAATCAACATTACATGCAATTGAGAGCGATGCACTCAAAATATTTGATAGCTATAGTCAAAACGGGAATTAAAATGGGAAAAATATACTTGGTCTCATAAAGCATTACACAGATCAATAAGTCTGCATATATGTCATTATATGGGTAATATTTACTTGTAATCGTTATCTTTAAAAAATAATTCGGATCTATTTATACTCGTCAACGCTGATTATCATTATATTCAAGCTCTTGTGACTGTACAAAGGCTTTTAAATTCTGGAAACCTTTTTTGACAAATCTTAAGGAAGCCCTGAAATCTGAGTCTTGGTGGTGGAAAGTCAGATTCAACTAATGAAATGATACCTCAATAGTTACTGGCGCATGTAAGATTGATCATCTACTTGATTATAGTAGCTTCAGGTACTCAAATCCTGCTATCGGCTTTCCAGCCAAGGAATTTAGATGATATGGAAGAAAGTACTTTGAAGAAAATATTACATGCATTGTCAAATCTGAAGAACCTAGTTTGTTTTAGAATACATAAGTCAACACGGCAGAATTCGGTATCCAGTGCAAATATTTTATCATTTATTAATACCAACACTTATAACATTAGTAAAAGGCAATAGAAATAAGAGAGAGATCCAAACCAATGGAAAGCCATTAGGACGTTAGGATTGTCAAATGGTCAGGTGTTCCTCCATATATGTCTCATTTATAAGAGCACGGAAGTCGCTTCAAAGACCATGGTCTAAGCTGAACAGCGAGACAGCATATAATATAACCGGAGAATACACTGGTAAAGTATTGCTAACACACGATCGTTTCAAGTTTTGGAGGCGGGTAAATTCTCAAATTTCAGCGTATTTCATCGACAAATATCACAATTCTCAACGATTGCCAACATTTTAACGAATACCGTTTCCGAAACATATGCAAATAGCAATGAACGCGAGAGAAATGGGATGTAGAACCTAATTTTGCAAATATTTACAAGACTGTATTTAATAATTTCGATAGGAGATCAACACGTTGATAACGAGACTCACATAGTTCGAAACTTCGTTATTTTCCTTCCTGAATTCGAAAGCCTCTTCATAATTGCGGGCGAGCATATTTCACCTGAAAGTTTTATATTTTTCCGTAGAGCTCAGTATCTCAAAATTAGGAACGTAAAATCGTACATGAAGTGAAATTTGGAAAAAAAACCTATAATGTAAGTAATGTTACACTTTTTTGAATAAAATTAAACATTTGCTGGTGAAACTGAAATACTGCCATAAATATGACAAAACACATAATGAGGTCATTTGAGATAGTTTTAAACAACAAGCTTTTCAGCAATTTCACTTTGAGCAAAAGATGGATTTGACAACCTCGATTCAAATCTTTCACACTGGGACGACGTAGCCTGCTTTTCAGGATCGATTTAACATTCACGCAAAGTGTTTACCACCGTGCAAATAAATCCGTTTCGAAGCTCGCACAGATAAAATCCAATCCGTTGCTACCAAGTCCCTAACCAAAAGTTTTCCAATCCTTAAAATAAGTGAAAGAATTCCAAATGGGCCTCACTCATTGGAGCTCTATCCCCTATGCTAACGCCTGTCATGAAGTCTAACTCCAAAGAAATGAGTAAACTGGATTCTATCGCTATTTTCGTAAATGAAAACGAAATATAAGCACATCTCTGTACCATGTAAATAAATAAGGATAAATCTTGCAGCGAAAAAAACATATATCTACAGGAAGGAACATACAAAAGCACCCTCGGCGCAGCATTGATTTAACCCTATTAAAAACCTAAAGCACTCGAAAATAAAATTTCTCTCGAAGATTAAAGAAGAGCTTAACAACCAGAGACTTTAAAGCTCCATCACACGGGAAAAAATGATAAATTCTTGTGATATATGCGCCGCATGGAACATAGCCCTTTAAGGAACGAATTAGCCGATTTCTAGCACAGAAACTTGTCTCCAACTCATCTTTGAATAGACCATCATCCTTTTTTTTTCATAGTTGCGTTCCAACCATTATATTTGCCTAATGACCATTTTCTATCCTCCGTAGAATCCACTCCGTGATTGCCAGGATCCAATACATACGTATTGCCGTAATAATTAATAATAAAATTGGAAATTGTTAAATTCTGATGACTATTGCTACAAACTTTGTATCTTTTCTCGTGGATTATCCTATAACGACCTAACATAAGAAAAATATAACTAATTCTTGATTGTACTCACCAAAAAAATAATTTGTTCCATTTTAATTAGACTGCAGTCGTTCTCAATTTTGGTATATTTTTTTAAAATTATTAAATGATCCCATTTTCAGTCAAAGCGGATATTTTGATTTCCTATCCTGGTTGACTACAGGACTAGAACTGGTCAAATTAAAACTTGTTGAAAGTTCGGATTAGTGGGTTTTCTACATAGTTTGGTTATAAATTCAGCATAAAAGTTATTGCTTCAGTACTACAATATTTAGCGACAGAGACATTCATTATATTATCAACAATTCAGTTCACATCAGGGAAAACCATACATTTTCCACTAGAGCGTTTTCGGTAACATAGAAATCGAATGTCTATCTCAATGATGCGGAGCCGCTACCCCATAATTTGCATGAAAAGCATTTAAGCATTATTTTTAGATATAACTTGGCCAGAAAAGCTACCTGCGCATACCCTCGGAGACCTATCAACGATTCATGGAAAAAAAGTGCCAATGTGATTAAACGAATGGAGTATTAATGTCGGTTCAGAGTGTTAACAGGGAAAGCAGATCTGTACACTAGAAATACCTTCCGGCCATACGCTTCACCAGTAGCGAAGTTTTACGCCAACTTCTTCGGAATATTAATTTCAGTCCACAAAGTTTATTATTTTGATTGTGATTGTATTTCGATTGACGCCGATGTCGCTATCAATATAGAAACCAACACTAAAATTTCCACAAAAATTCCATTTCTTGCCTAACCAAGGTTAAAATTTGAGATGGGTCGAATAGCAGATTTCTCGAACTCGAACATCGAATTCAAATATTAAATCATTGGTCGAATATTCGAACACCTCGAATTTCGAATACCTCGAATACTAAACGATGAATGCGGGAATGTTTGACTCGGTTGCCTATGCCGCAGGAAACCCAAGATAATGGGGATTAAGTTTGATTTCCTTTAAAGGATTCGAACAGGAATTTAGCTGATTAATGGAATATTTTAATTTTATGGAAACAATTGGGCATATAATTGATTCAACTAACATCTCTTTCAATTATTCTAAGGGGACACACCACCTCGCGAAAAATGATTGCATTTCTCGGCATTTACACTGCTACGATGGATTTCTGTCTGATGTATACATTCTTATCTACTAAACGCCATTTCAGCGGTACGCCCATCTGATACTCGGCCTCATACAACTTCTTATTTTCAACAGGTAGCTCGCTCTACCCCCACTCCTGCTGTCAAGTGCTAGCAAACTATCTGAGGCGTTTTTCTACACCGGATTTTCTTCAATTATTTTCAGTCCATCTTTGGAAGTTCTCACGAGATAAGAAGATGAATTCGTATTGCTAGCAGGGATAAACCAAATATCCTGTGAAAATATCCCTTCGTCTGTGTCTGTAAAAATAGAGATTTATAGCACAACTCATAAATTGTCACTTGATATATGTTTTCGGAAAAAAAATACCCATCAACTTCCGAGAAGCTCTGCTGCTCATATCGAGTCTCGCCAGAATGCTAAGTCTCCGTCGTATTTTGACATTTATTTCCTCGCGTAAAATGCTTAAATAAAGTCAGAACTGCGTCGCGTTTGGTCTTATTCCTTTTTAAATTACGCGCACATAACTAATATTTCAATCCAATAAAGGTGTAATATCAATTGCCGAAAGTCATTGTTAGACACCTTTTGGGCTAATAGGTGATTCATGCAGCAGTTGACCTCCAGAAACTGGGAACGTTGAAGCAGGCAGCCAGAAAAAGGTTAGTGGGCGAGAAAAGGGGCGAGGGCGTGAAACACGTATTTATTGTTCTGGTGTAACTTGATATTTTTTTCGAAGCTAAGGTCTTCGTAATACGATCCCTGCGCGATCTGGGACCTTTTGTTTGATTTCGGAGAAGGGGAAAGTGTCACAATGGGTGAGGCGAGAGCTGAATGGAGGGGGATAGCGGATCGTTGGAAATGCCCTAAGGTTGCTATCTCACGGCACTGAGGTTCTCCTGGTGGGGGAAACCGGGGATTTTCGGATTTTTTTTCACCCAATCATTTTCGGTTCCCCACGTCGAACTCATTTCACCACTCTAATCCGCGAATTTGATGTAGTTCGTCAACTTGCCTAAAACGGAGCTGCATGCACTAAACGACTATAGTTCTTTACAATTTTCCGAGTCAACTACCAACGACAGTGTACGGCGTGAAATTCAAAGTATTCGAGAGCGTAGCTTTAGCATAATTATTCGAGACCTCGAATATCGAATAATTTCTAGTATTCGAGGTATTCGAGTATTCACGGATACTATTCGCACATCTCTAGTTAAAACGTTTCGTAATTACAGTGCAATTATTAAAGTAGCATTTCCACAGACAACTGTACCTCAGTGACCTAGAAAGGAGGGTGCAACAACAGAGACCCGTGACGGGGTTGAGTAGAAACTAAAAAGAATACCGTAGACACGCTTAGATAGGTTGCAATATTAGGCTTGGAGCCGCCAGAGACTCGGAGGCTCGCGCAAGGCGCAAGGTTCAATCCCAGGTTACCCGGGTAGATAAAATTCATCGAAACACAAGCCGCTGCTTGAGCAACTGATAATAGATTTACTTCAGAGCGACAACAAGACCATAATATTAGAACCTCACAAAAAGTGTAACTAGAGATACGCTTGGGAAGGGGGATGAGTGGCGTTACTGGGGACTACCCCCCAGGAAATGGGGAGTTCAGGACAAATTTTGAAAAATAACATGCCGGAATATGCATTTGACATCATTTTGGCACCCACTATTTTAATTTAAGCAGACGCAGTTATTATACATCAAATCCAGACAAGATTTTTAGATATTTTTTTTTGATTTCTCGAAGGCTTTGGGGGGGAAAAATCCCCTCATCGTCCCCCCCCCCATATTTACGCCACTGGAACCTCACTATGTTTCAACGCCGGACAGAAACGATGACTTAAGAGGAATAATTTATCAAACGGATATCAAATGGGCATTCGTTTTCCCCCGAACAATAAAGAACTTTAGTAAATTCTAACTGCGGGGCATCGTTAGAGCATTTCCATATTATTTTGTTAACGGCTGGCGTCTGAATACCCCCCACCACGCGCCCATTGAAGCTATCTGTGGGGTAGTGTAAAGTTGTAGATGTAGACACAGATGTAGACACAGATATAGATTAATTTATAAAAATTGTATTTTTACAATAAGTAAATACATATGAAACATTTTCTGCTGGCCTCGCATTGGGTGGCAGTTAAATCACGTGAATCATTAAAAGATACACATGAATGAAAGCTAGGAAATGCGGTATAGATGAGGCGAGTAAACAAAACACATCGAAACGTGATCCGGGGATGAAGAGCCAAACCTAAACAAGAAAGGCTCGCTAAAATTGCAGAAGCCGAAACGTGTAAAATAAAGCGGAGAAAGCATAGAAGAGGGTTTGGTGTGTTAGTGGGTGGGGAGGTGAAATAGGTGGCGCTTATTGCCCGAGCGGGAAGCATTTGGCGGGAAAAAAGGTCATTGGCTGGCGGGAAGGGGAGCGCTCTGGTTAGGAATGCATGTCTCCGAAGGGAGAGCGTGAGAGAGAGAGGGGGTAGTCGTGATCGGTTTCAGAGATGATGCGATAGATGCGTCCGCAGGGGAAACCGGTCCGTTTATTCCCGCAACTATGCTGGAATACTTTAAAGGTTCTAGATTAAAGACATCGCCCGGGAGACTAAAAGTGCTGGAATTTATCAGGGAGTCCGCCAAAGACGAGGTCAGGTCTTAGCTGGAAAACTTAGTCAGATTTTCCACTTCAAAATTACAGTTTCACAGGCTTTCAAGATAAAAAGTTTTAAAAAAAGATTTTTGTTCACCATGGAAGTAATATTTTAACGAGGAATTCCGGTCCGATTTGGTTTTACTTTGACTTCCAAGATTCCACGGCCAAATTTAATGAGAGAAAGATATTTGTAGCAAAAGTAAAGAAAATTATTCAGGCGAGTAAAATCTTACGTTACACCAAGCGTTTGATTATGTATGATTTCAATAAAATAAGACAGGCGCATAAAACTCACTCACACCTATTTTGTTCATTTTGAATGAAATTTAGCACCCTTGTTCTTCCTCATTAATTTTTTTAAATTGCCCGAGTGCACGTTATTATCAGATACAAACACTTTGATATATCAAAAGCTTTGTTGAATCAAAAATATTTTTTGGAGTGTTTGTACCTGATATGTTTTCTCTGTGTTTCACGTACGTGTTTAATCATAGTAGTTGTACCAGATGATGATTTGTTATATCGAACCTGGATCCTTTAAATAATTTACGCGTAATAAGAAATCTGTTACTTTAAAATCAGTATTATAAGCATATTCCATTGAAGTCACGCCTGAGATAGACAACGTCAACATAACAGAAAATATCAAAATTTTGACAGTATTGAGTTTCAAATGTTAGCGATGTTCGTCCGATAAAAACCCTAATACATCGCCCTATATAAAAAATCAAAGCATCGGTTTCCGAAAAAAAATTACGAGATATTAAAGTGAAAAGGCAATCAATAGATTGTGCGTATATTCTGAAATGTGTCTCAATATAATCGGTGATGAATGGCATATCGTGATTACCTGCAAAAAAATAGTGTAACAGAGGGATAAATCGCGACAGTTTATAGGGAGGCGAATTTTAATCACGACATATATCAAGTTATTTTATCGTCATGTTTTCAACTGGCCATAAATAGCGATAGTTATCGTCCCGATAGTAATTTTTGTGATATTCGATAATCAAAATTCCTAAAGTATCACATTCAAGATTGAATTTTCAATATCGACCATGACTCCTAGATACGACTGCATTTTCACTTGTTTTCAAAACTTTTACCTAAAGTAGTGAAGCGGTCCAGTGGCGCAGCGAGGGGGGGGGTTTGGGGGATAGCCCCCCCCCCCTTGGAGCTCAGAGAAATTTTTTAGTTTAATCCATTTTACTTAATTGGATTGATATTACTAATAGAATAGAATAAGGACTAATAAAACATCACTCAGAAAGCCGTAAAACTCACCATTTTGAACCGTTTATCTTAAAATTCCGCAATTTATTAATCTCGCACATACCGCTTATCCTGGCGGGTATTCCATACCCCCACACACCCCGACATTCGTTGCACCTTAACCCCCCTCCAGCCTTAATTCCTAGCTGCGCCCCTGAAGCGGTCCACGGCAGAAGTATATGGAAAACGCACCACCAGATGACTTCCGAGTGATAAAGGATAAAGCAAAATCCCGATAAAGGTTAAGTCTAATTGGCAGAAGAGTTGAGGACCCAAAGGAGACGATAACGGAGCCGAGACAACAAATCACGTCGGAATGGCTTTAGCGCTTTGGCCAGGATATTGATCTCCTCGAAGGTATGTCGCACTGGGTCAGAGGAATGTCCGGATTTCTGCAGCAAAGCCGAGTTCATGCCTCCCTCTTGATTTACATTATCGACTGCTCCACATTACCCATCGCGAAAAAAAGAAAGAAGCTGCCTCCCGATTCTATTGTCGTCAATACAGTTTGAGCGACACAAAGAAACTCATAGCAACATTCAAAAAACGTTTAGGATGATATGAAAAGAATTCCTCGAGTTCTTCCGACGAATGACCGCATGCTTACGCTCGAGAGGCAGTAGTGTAATATACAGTTAGGAAGTTAAAGGATTGCTATTTCCATCTGTCATTCTTAATAATAATCAATGATTCGTCATAGCGTAATATTATGTAGCTGAAAACGTAATGGATGAAAATCCTATGCATGCAAGAAGTTTGAAAGAATTTTACGAGGTGAAGAATGACAGGGATTAGCAACAATTCCGTGTTTACGGGGCACATATACATGGCAATATGACTACGTGGTTCCTAAAGGTAAAAAATTATGAAAGATGTTAAATATTTTAGTGAAATATTAACCCTTAAAGGCCTGGTTATACAAATAAAATGCGACTTCAGAAAATAACGGGAACTAAATTTTTAATGCGAGTTTGAAAAAACCGACTGTCAAACATTTTTGGTATACATGCCTCTAAGTACGAAAAATTTCAGATGTATTATTGTATTACTTTGTCTGCGGCAGCCGCTAAGGATAGACGTGTTTTTACAAGCTTGGTGATTTTCGGCTCATAATTCACTATTTTTTCGTGAATATTTGGCCATAAGCAATGCTTACCGATGCTCCAGTCTCCATATTCACCAGACAAGCTCTCGTGTCACTTTTTTCCATTTCCAAAAATAAAGAGAACCTTAAAGGACCGTCGATTCACAAGAATGCATGGCATCAAAAGAAATCACTGGCAGACAGATAAAGACTATCCCAAAGATCGAGTTTGAGAAGTGTTTCGAGGTTTGGAAGAAGCACTTGCACAGTTGCATTATAGCTAAAGAGGGTAGGGCAGAAATCAACATAAAAATTAGTGGAGGCGATTATATGAACATTTTTTCAAAAAACAAAAATTGTCGTTGGTTTCTAAACACACCTCGTATATCAAAACATATCAATTAATGTGAGTATGCATAAACCTAATAAAGAATCATCAAATTCATCGTGAAATAATCCAGCTGCACAGTGCGAATGCATTATTTGATCCCATTCTAATTTGGTTAATGTATCCCACATTTTGCGTTCCGATCCACCGAAATCGCTCCCTCACTCACGTATTAACTCGTACGTGACAATGCATTTTGTTACTACTCTACCAAAATGAAGATGGGAAAAAATCAATCGGTCACACCACGAGACAAATGATGACAAAGACAATGCCTAAAGAACAAGCGGATGGAAATAACGGTAAAATATGGTCTCGAATGAGATTTATAAAACAGGTGATTTAGAGGGCAACAGAGAATGTTATAAAAACATATATACTGCCTCATGAAGTCACTCCTCAATGAGTCGTTCTTGTGCCTTTCCTTCTTCTAGTTTTTGCATTTTGAATTTATTAATATTTTTATTGTTATTAACATATTAAAAATAACTATAAAATGCTACTTGCAACAAAAATAATAACAATTACTGAATTTATTCATTTAACCCTTAACCGGTGACGTGCGGTCGGAGAGACCGCTGCGTTTATAAAATTATGAACATTTTAAAAATTGCGATTGCAAAATATCTATAATCCCCGTGAGCGTCTTAATTTTGTATAATAAGGACATGAAACTCTTAAAATTTAACGTTCCTATTATTCATTTCTGAAAATTTTCAACTGAATTTTAGTAGCGGTCTGTGAGACCTCACGTCACTAAATTGGAAAAACCAATAAACGTAATGCTGATGGAAATAATCCAAAAAGTTGTTAAAAACAATTCCTAGTGATTTCTCAAGAATAATAATAATTAATAATTGAATGAAATAAAATAACTTGGTTTTATTCCACACTTTATTTTAAACAGCACGACCTGATGATAACACTAGATGTTGAAACCCGGGTCGTGCTATTCAAAATAAAGTGTGGAATAAAACAAAGTTATTTTATTTCATTCAACAATGAAACAATTGCACAGAATAACGCCAGAGACCGTGTCTTATAATAATTAATAATTTGTAAGGAAGCATTTTAGCTGCATAACGCGGATAATTAAGTACTTAATTTAAAAAAGCACGATAATAATTACAACTCAAGTGTTTTTGAGATCAGTTTTTTGATCCTGTTTCAAATCACAATTTTTAATGAAAAAGTTGCTTCATATTGGGAATGTATAATATTAAATATAAGTTTTATAATAGTTGAGAAGTCAAAGAAACATTAAAACTAAGCAATAAAAATTACTTTGCAACGTTTTATGAATTTTTGTTTTATTGCGGTCTCCCAGACGGAACGTCACTGGTTGTGTAACAAGAATTGCACGTTACTGGTAAAGGGTTAAAGGTCAGGTACAAATAAGTTCAAGGGTCGGACTAAATACGACCAAGAGCAATCATTGGCGCATGGCCCAAGAGTGAAATGGCTAATCCGAAGTCTCGGGGAGGGAACTGACTGGCTGACTTCGACGATGGCGTATCTTTACCAAAGTTAACTTCAACTGAAAAGTTTACTTATGCTAATTAATAATTACAAAATGTATGGCTGGCTAATAGGGAGAAGTATAATGATTTTACTAAAACAAAGTTAGTATTTCATTTGATAATTTTTCCTATTTCTTGTAATTGAGTACACTTAAGTTCGGGTTGGTTTGGTGCTGGTCATAGTACTTGGTTTTAGACACCTCCGGCGTATTATCCTAGAGTAAGTATATACGTACTCTATGGTATTATACACATAAATTTCCTCAGAGGTACTCGATAAATTTTAGGGGATAACTAATTTTTTTCTTCTTACTTTGACCTCGTTTAATTAATGGTAAAATAATTCTTGGAGTATAGGTCAAATGTATGTGATGCAAAAAGTTTTAGCCAACGTTTCAGTTTATTTTGAGCTATCATCAGGCCTATGAAATAAAACGTGATCACAATATAAAATACAATGATATAAAATATTTTTACATAAATAAAAGTTACGATACAGTTTTTTTTACGATAGAGTTTTAAACTGAAATATTGGCTAAAACTTTTTTGCATCACATACATTAGGGGATAACATAATAGGGGATATTAAGATGACTACGTTAAATAAGATGCCCATAATTGGGCACTAAATAGTTTATTGTCCTCTTATGGGTGTAAACATATGTATCCTAAAAATATTTTAGAATTTTCATACTTAAAGCCACTAACAAGGGATAGAGGCAGTGCTTCGTCTATAAGCGACCCTCAGTTTGTGATTGTTGAATTATCATCCTCGACAGAGAGCCTTCGCTTTATGATATACAGTATAAATAATATGAAGTTCAATTTGAATAGAGTTAAAATTAGCTCACTGGTTTTAAAAGATGAATATGACTGAATAATTCATTTTTAACCCAAAGAAAAATATGGCCTCCGCTGAGTAAATATTTTAACTGAGTGGTGTTTGAATAAAACAAAATTCAAGTGGTGATTTCAGTGCATTGAATATTTAAAAATAATTCAAATAGTATGTTAATTGGCAGATAAAAGGGTGGCACCATTAATTGTATTGACTCAATAATAAAAATATATATCGCATTTCAACCGTTTCATGCATTGTCTGAAAACATTAACCATGAAGTCTACGAATCATCCTGACATTAAGGTGAAATTTCATATCTATAAGCTCTCGTCATATATTTCTTAAATTTATCTCCGTAAATATTACATATCACTACGAGCAATAAAATAATCATTACACATCACCTATCATTCATAGCTCTCTTAATGTGAGACGTATTTCCAACCTCTTTTACTTTTTCTTCTGAAAATCTTCTCACAACACGCTTCACGAATCCTAGCTTCTTCAGGGCTGTGCAGGAGATTTTTCTTATTTGTGTTCCCCACGATAAGTTCGAAGTTGTAGCAACTCCCCCATACTTCACTTAATCTCTCATCTTCACGTTAAGATCCACAACATATATATTGGGACGATAGTTGGGCGACTTACGCATCTACCTATGATCCGCCGTGCATTTGCTCCGATTAAGCTCTAGTCCCCCCTCATGGCCACACACGAGAACGTTGTTTAAGCGTCTCGTGTGTGTCTGTAAACGTCGCTTCAAATTCTTGTGTTCAACCGAAATGAAATTTCCTATCCAATTAAAAAAGGCGGAAACAATCACTACGCTAAGCGCTCGGGCACGTGGACCAATCACACTCATCACGTGATCTCTGGTCTGAATATTGCAGTTTCAATCTCGGTCTCATGCGCAGAAGACGGAAATAGTTCGTGCTTGTTTTTACTCACCTTAGAGGTTAAGGTACACGAGGTCAGGTAAGGTTGTTTACCGTCTTCCAATAAGGCACGCGAACAACAGGAAGTAAAATTCATATCTCAGCAAAAAATATCAGTGACCCGGAAGAAAGGGAGGTGGGTGCATGAAGGCGAGGGCAGCGACAATGACCGACCTTGGTCAATCGATTTTTTTTCTGCCGGTTGTTGACCTTCCCTCGTTAAAAATTCGATAAGGAGTCCGTTTCGGACAGAGAAATTCATGCAAAGGTCTGGACAATGTCCCCACATTCGGAGTCCTAAGAAAGAGGGCCGACTGAGAATTCGAAGTGAAATTTTCTATGATTCGTGAGTACCAACCGTTAAAACGATTATTTCAATGCAGGACTCAGGACTCTCCAGCCTTCATGCTTGCTATAAAACGTCACCCTTCACCGAGAATTGGGAAATGTTATCGACGATGAAAATTGCAGATGAATTAATACACGTAAAAAGTTTATATAGATCGTGATGCTCCCCGTTTTTTTTTTTTGACTCGTGGTGAATTTTGAATTTCTTGGACCCGAAGGAAAGTTGTAAATGAAAACAATTCTGTGTTCACAGATGCAATATTTCCGCCATGTATGTTCCATTATCTTCACAGGCACGAGGTGAATGAATTACCCACCCATGCTAAGATATAAATATATCAAAATACATGGAAATGGTAATGTTTGCATTTGAACAAAAAGAAAAAAATAATAATACTGGACCTATACTTATTGTGAATCGAATAAGAATAAAAATAAAAATAGAATTGCTAGAAAAAGGTAACAGAAACTAAGTGAATGTAAAAAAAGGAAAACATTGATTTCAGACAGGCGAGATTAGGATATGGACATGGAATTAAAACAAAACTGGAGAAAGTTCACGACAGTGATTCCTGAAATAAATCCCCACAGTAAATACTACAAATCAATACGCATAGAATTTTAAAGAGAAATCATAAAATATTATCCAGAGAAGAATGGAAGTTCAATTTTAATATCTTTAGTCCAGAGGCATTGAGAAAAATAATTTTTCCTAGTCAGAATTGCATCAACAACAAGGAAATTTATTAACCATAGAAGACCTTACCTCAATTTCGAAAAATATTTCTAAATATACACAAGAGAGAAATAGTTAAGTGAGTCTTATTAATGAGCTCTTAAGAGGTAAAAGTGAAAAAAGCAACACTAGAATTCTTGAAGAGCGAGCCGAAGCTGGTATACATAATAAAAAATCCTCCCCGGATTTGCGATAACATTCCATCGGATGAACAAAGGCAAAAAGTTGCGGTGAATTTACTCACGGAGAGCCTCACGAAAGAGTTTAATAACCCACGGGTGAATATTTGCAGAGGAAATGGCTGAATCCTTAGGGCGGTATGGCACTCGGGGAATTGTGAGAGCCAGATAGGGAGTTCGACGACCAATTAAAAGGAAATTTCTATTCCACGCTATCTCGCGGGCAGTATCTGCACCACGGTCTGCTAGCTGGAATGCTTGCTCTATACCTTACCATGACCGGAATTCCGGATGCACTAAGTGCAAGACCGTAATGAGATTACTTTAGTTCAATACTCCTTCATTCTCACGGTACGATACACTTAATGTGTACCATACAGTGTATGGAGAGAGAGAGAGAGAGTACAAATCATAGATTCTTTCCATTTAGCTCTACAATTCTTGCTTAATCGCCGTCCAATTTCTATTAATTGCCACCATACCTATTCATTACACAAACGAATCGTCTACTGATTAGATTATAAGATAGCCTTCAGATTATTTTTTCCGCGTAACACCCGGATACGTGGTCCGTGATGCGTGCTGTGAAATAGATACCCACGACGCACCCAAGCGGTAAATAGGAGTCCGAGAAAAAATTCTGGAGGAAGGGAGAAAATAAGGAGGGACTTATCGAAAACTGCAAACTATGAAGAAGAAGTTCTCGAAGACAAATATCTTGCATAACATAATATCTCAATATCTTGAATAAGATTAAAAATAAAAATAGAATTGCTAGAAAAAGATTACAGAAACTAAGAAAATTAAAAAAAGGAAAACATTG
The DNA here is from genome assembly GCF_921293095.1 of Ischnura elegans. Taxonomy (NCBI): domain Eukaryota; kingdom Metazoa; phylum Arthropoda; class Insecta; order Odonata; family Coenagrionidae; genus Ischnura; species Ischnura elegans. Next base: position 101,179,037 of record NC_060254.1, read on the forward strand.
ATTTCAGACAGGCGAGATTAGGATATGGACAAGGAATTTAAACGAAACTAGAGAAAAGTTCACGACAGTGATTCCTGAAATAAATCCTCATAGTGAATACCACAAATCAATACGTAAATAAGTAGTAGACATTGCTGTAATGAATATCAGTAGACATTGCTGACGTTGCCATAACGATGATGGTAATGTAATCCAGCTTAAAATACAGGGTAATCATAAAAGAATGGTACTGTTTCAGCAATGCTAAGGAAGGTAGATAGATAACGCAAAGAAGGGATATGGTGGCAGAGAGATTTCAGAGATTGCCCGATCCCTGCTGAGTGCTTTAGGAGGTTATTTCAAGTCGAGAACTCCGTCCGTCGGATGGGACGTTAGCCGTGGTCCCCTTGGCGCCTTTCACTAGGAGTAGGCTAATGTCGACCCAGGGATTCTATATTTTCGTGCGATAAATGGCGCACATTTTGAAATGTATTAATGAGAAAACCGTTTGAGAAGATGAATTCGAAAAATAAAAAAACATATGCAGTAAATAATCCCGTTTTCATTTAAATCACGTTCAAAAACGCACCCTTCATTTATGATAATCCTGTATAATGTGTCGGGTACGCACAAGAGTAGCGAGCATTAAATACACGATTTTTTCTCAAAATTCTCAAGGTTCGGTCGTACAATTATTGTGGTTTATCTCTGGTGGTACTTCAATCATAGTATACACGAATAATTCAAAATGTGATATGATGTTGTGCCTAAGCATATCTATCGCTACTCTTGATGGCATTGCTCAACATCATTTTCAGTTTTTAGGCAAAAAACTGATGCCAAGATTGTAATTCACACATATGAGCCATGCATTCATGCAGCAGCGAAAATGTCCCGAAAAACAGTACCTGCATGGGAAAAAAAACTTCAGGTACTAAGAAAAAGTATGAAGAGGGCATTAGTCAACATTATATTATTAATTAACTTTTTTCTTCTTATCTTGGCCTCGTTTAATTCATGGTAAAATAGTTCTCGGAGTATAGGTCAAATAAATATGTGGAAAGCTAAGCCATGATGATTGTTTAAAATAAACTGAAACGTTGGCTAAAACTTTTTTGCATCACATACATTTGACCTATACTCCGAGAACTATTTTATCATTGCATTATTCATTATTTGCATTCTAATATTCTTGCCTAATGGCCGTTCCATTTCTATTAATAGCTGTCATCCTTATTAATTGCGCAGAGGAATTGTCTACTGATTGAGCCTTTAGATTATTTTATCTTCGTATCTCTCGTAAAATTTTAACTTCGTAATTCCCAAACTGTTGTAGTTTCAGATAGATCTGGATGGAAAATGCAATTAATCTAACGTTGCTTGCACATTTTATGATTGAAATTAATCATTTTTATGTCAAAATGACACTAGTACAATTTTTCCCTTCTTTCAGTACATTGTTGTATGTTAAAATGATAATATAATTTTATTATTGATAAGGAGAAATTGTGTCCTCGATGCAATCACGCAATTCATTTGGCAAATGTAAATATATTATCATTTTATTAACAGCCAAATTACAAATTGCTATTATTATCGTAATACTTTATATACGTAATAACTTTGTTTGCATGTTATGATATACCATTCCTTATTTTCATCACTGCCATTACTTTCATCGCCATACGGAACCATAGTTTTTCCTTTAATTTAATCCCTGTACGTTACCATGATGAAACTAGGTCAGATTAAGTAACAACTTTATATGGGAATGAATTGAAATTTAAATTGAGGCTCAAGAAATCCAAGACAATATATTTTTTCTATATTTTGAAATTAAACGTTTTGCGGGAAAACATCTTGCCAAAAAAATTAATTCCACATTTCTTGACCCCAAAACTTATATTCCGATTTTCAAAACTAACTTTCCTCTATTTTGTTCTTCGGAAAGAATTCGAATACTCCAAGGATGGATGTTCAACTGGGTTTGAAAACAGTCTTTATAAAAAACTTTAAATAAAATATCGTAATTCATTCCTTTTTGTAACAGAATTTAATCTAGGTTGAGGAATTTTTACCAGAGAGTCGATGCGGGCGGAACCCAACTCCTCCCTATAGGACGAGAGAACACATTTGATCTCAATAAGGAATGCAGGCCTTATCGGCTTTAAGTCGGATTCCCAGCTTCAAGAGTTGTTTGGAGAGGGGAGCAACCGAACTTTTGAGAGCATTTGCCGGACCCAACATTGGTGAATGACCTCAACGATGGGATTCGAGAGGAAAACACAATTACAAGTTCTTCACAGTCCTCTTTAAGACTCCTCGAGCATTTAACCTTACAAACTTACAAATTTATGCAAAAATTCGCTCAGGTTCTTCAATTTGTGATCTAAAAAGATAAAAATATAGCAAAAAATACCAAAATATACTTTTGTATATAGTCAAAGCAATCCAATTGTATGGTTTAGAGAACGATTCAGTCTTGAACGAACATATCCTCTTCTAAGTAATATTTACCCAGAAAGGTATGGTTTTAAGGGTTTCTGAGAACGATTTATGAAGTTTATCTATTGAAAATTTTAGAAAAAATTATTTTAATGTAATTTTCAATTACGTGCTGATCCATTATGTCATACCCAAATCATGTTTCATTGAAGAGAAAAAATGAAATTATAATTAATGATTACTTATAATTAATGGTTGGCTTAAATACTGCAATATTAGTGATTCTCAACTTTAAGCGGGAATAGTTTCCGAATGGAAACAGAGAGAGAACCTCATCCAAACTTTCTTTCTCATACCCATCTAATCTAGAACCTTTCTCCCTTCATCCACCATGCATAGATCGACCAACGTAATAATAACTAGGATGGAAGCTAAAAACGTAAAGGTTGTGAATTTTAATATGAGAGTTTACACAGTCAATAGCTATAGTTTCGTGTGCATAATTGGGTGCAGAGTGCTAAATAATACCGTTCTAAATTGCGAATTAGCGATTTTCAAAAATCATAACAAAGCAGAATATAGTAAAACACGTCGAAACAAAGCAATTTACATTTGCTAAATAAAATGTGTGATTGCATTGGGGCAACAGAATATCTCCTCATCGCTAATAAACTTATTATATTATTTGAACGAACAAAAATGCCATAAAGAAGGAAAAAATCATACAAATGTTATCTTTTATAAAAATTACTAATTTCAATCATAAAATGTGCATACAACGTTAGAGTAATGTCATTTTTCATACGTTACTGTCTGCAACAATAACAGGTTGGGAATTATTATGTACCCATAACTGACGCTTACGCATTTTACGACTTATTCCTAATTTTTAACGCACTAGTGTCACATTAAATAGATGAATTAATTTATCAGCGAATGACAGAACTGCGTTCATAATTTTAATAACAGGAATAACATTCTAATCATACCACCATTTATAAATTTGCACTGGAAATGGAATTACACATAAAGTTTCTATTTATGACGAGCTGTGGGGTTTTAAATGGAAGAACGTGTTATGATTTAAAATTGCACCCAAAGTTACCAACTGATAGAAAGAAGAGGACGGCGATACTGCAGGGAGAACGAGAAGAGATGTCGTTTTCTCAGCCACAATTAGACTTTCGAATCAAATAATACGGGTTGCATGAGGAATTTAGTTTTTTCGCCAGTATTTTCTGGAATATATTGTCAACAGAAAATAATATGAGGAGGTTAAATAGATTATAAATATTTAGGGAAGATATTACGCATAATATGCCGGAATTTTAGTACAAAATTTCAATGGGCTTGTCAGATCAGCGAAAACTGATGATTACAACTGGGTAGAAAAAGCCGTGTAAAACACTGGTATAAGATGCTTAATAGCACAGAAACCATGTAATACATTAAAATTGGCTACCTCAACATGCTATTTACTGCCATATTATAAAGTTATGTTTCCAATAAATCGAAAATTGGAGAGAGTTCAAAGAAAAGCGGCTCGATACGTTTTGGGTAGGCATCGGAGGATAGAGAGCGTATCAGGCATGTTAAAAATACTAGGGTGGGAATCTTTGGAAAGTAGGAGAAAAAGAAACCGACTCTGCGGTATGTATAAAATATACAAAGGGGATAAAGCATGGAGGGAATTAAGCAATGAAGTGGGAAAACCTAATTTCATTGGTAGGAACGATCATAAGGTCAAAATCAAATGCCGGGCGCAGAGGACCAATGTTAAAAAAATTTCATACCTGAATAAAACAATTGAAGATTGGAACAGATTGCCTGCAGAGTTATTTGAGCCCTTTCCTAATACTGTAAAAATATTTAAGAAAAAGCTGAAAAAGTATTTACTTTTTTTGGAATTTTAATTAAATTTTAAAATTTGTACAACTGTCTAGTTGATATGTGACTTTGTGGGGATGTTGTGTTTTTATTTTTGGGCGCAGAGGACCAATGTTAAAAAAATTTCATACCTGAATAAAACAATTGAAGATTGGAACAGATTGCCTGCAGAGTTATTTGAGCCCTTTCCTAATACTGTAAAAATATTTAAGAAAAAGCTGAAAAAGTATTTACTTTTTTTGGAATTTTAATTAAATTTTAAAATTTGTACAACTGTCTAGTTGATATGTGACTTTGTGGGGATGTTGTGTTTTTATTTTTTGTATATACATGTTACCACCTGGCCAGTTGCCAAATTGTAACTTATGCAATAATAATAATATTCCTCTTGAGGGTTTGTCAATGAAAAAAAAAAAAAATTCGTCATTTAATTGATGATGTCACCACAATTGGCTCAAACCGCCGGAAAAGCGGTACCTAATTAAGAATGTATTCAGTGAATTTCACAAATTAACTGTACCCTAATTTTAGTTTTTAGTCCCGTGGAAATGCATGAATGGCAAAAAAAACATGAACAACGTTTTACAACGATAATTTTTTTGTATCTCCCAGTCATATTGAAAGCATCTTCTTTAGTACAGCTCTTCATTTAGGACTGAGAGAAAGGAATATTTCTTCCATAAGTTCGGCAGTTGGGTGTCTCTTCCTCAGTTACATCCAGCATTTCCAAAGATGTAAGGCGAGGTTAAATCAATATCCTTTGTTTGGCTAGAAAATAGCGTGATCTGAATCCATAAGGTAATTTTGGATAGGCGCATATTCGCGCAGTCACTACTACTATCTCTCCCTAAAATCAGCTGCGTAGCATTCTCCATCTGTGGAGCAAATACAAGTTCCAACGTCGCTATAAGCGAACCAAAACACATATCATTATTATTTAAATATAAATACATTCAGTCGGGTTAAGGTTGGTTTACATAGAGAGTTATGCGAGTTAGCTCAGCCTACTCAGATTGGACCTTCTCTTTGGTTGACAATAAGACCTATTCCCTTTCATTATATCAATAAATCCTCCTCTCTTCCATTCCTTCCATCGCTTACTTAGGTTTCTTCCTTTTATCACGGATTTTATCATCCCCATCCCGATCAGTATTTACCTCATCCAAACTTTCTTTCTCATCCCCATCTAATCTAGAACCTTCCTCTCTTCATCCACCAAGTCTAGATGGATCACTTCAACCTTGTGTAGCTGTGAAGAACCTTCGCGTTGAAAACTACCTCTTGAAGGCCGAAATAGCGCTATTCGCACATATCTTCATCTACATCTACATAGTACCCCGCAAGCCGCCTAAAAGGCGTGTGGCAGGGGGTGTTAGGACACCAGCCGTGTACGCATAAAAAATGAAGTGCTCTAACGAATTTGGGGCTGGCATTTATTAAAGTCCTTTTCAGGTTCAGGGGAAAAACGAATTCGCACATCTATCCGTTCGGCAAAACATCTCTCTTAATTTATCGCTTCTATCGGATCTGGAAATACAGTGTGGCTCTAGTATTATGTTCTCCGCGTCGCTCTTAAAGATATCCATCCTCAATCGTTCAAGCAATCTAAGCCTATTGCGCAGCCTCCGAGTCTCCAGCGGCTCCCAGCCTAATTCGCTTAACACCTGCGTCACGCTGTCTGTACGCCCGTAGCAGTTTTTGACGAAACGCTCAGCCTTCCTTTGTATTTTATTCAGTTCGCGGATTAAGTCTTTCTGCACCGGATCCCATACGCTCCCTACATATTCAAGGTGCGGTTGAACGAGAGCGAAATAGCAACTTTCTTTTACTTTCTCATCCGAAAATCTTCCCACAATGCAATTGACCAATCCTAATTTCTTCAGGGCTATGCCACAGATATTCTTTACACGTGTTCCCCACGAGAGGTTCGAGGTTATCATAACTCCCGGGTACTTCACTTCGTCTGTTGAATCTTGTCTCATTATACATAATGACCCGCTCTTCTCTAGCTTATTCTCCAGTCAATTTTAGATTTTGTATTAGTGTGTACGTGCACGAGTGTGTGAATGATTGTCTAGGCTTGCCGCTTGAGAGGGTGTGTTTGGTTCCTGCGGTCTTTAGTTCATCTACGCAAACCAATAGAGTAATACCCGGGTCGATGTAAAACAGACAAGTAGAATACGTTAGGTCTATCGGAGCAGTTCATCTCATAATATAATGTCTAGAACTTTGGCATTACTGAATAAGGCTCTCTCGGGTCTCCAACCGGGTGGGAATGTCCGTTATCTTCTTCGCTTCGAGGTATAACACGTTCCTCGTCATCAGGGAATGATACTGCTGCGGTGGCAGCGACCTGAAATTATACGTGGTTTGCATTTGTAGACTCTTACCAGTAGTTGGAGTCGATTTTATTCATAGTATATGTCGCGCCGAAGGCGCGTTTCCGCCGTACCGGTAAACCATGTTTACCACAACCAGCCACATTACATTACAATTTTATTTTGCGCATTTGTTTGCGTTGTTTGGGAAAGTGTGGTGTTTGTGTTTGCAGCAACTTACATACTAGAACACTTATTGAATTTAAAAATTCCACAGTAACATACATATATATAAATTTTTTTCATTGGATATATTATTATTATTTATTATTTTGATAATATTTTATTATTGTTTGTTCTTATTTTTTGTTACATTATTTTTTCGATGGTTTATTTTCATTTTTATGTAATTTTTTGAATTATTTTTTTCCAATATATTTTTTTCATTAAACAATACTGGTGGACACAGTTATATTTGAGTAAAAAAACAACTAAATCTAGAAGAAGGAAAGACATTGAACAGACTCATAGAAGAGTAATTTGCAGAGGCAGTATGTATGTGGTGAGAACTTCAGGATCGTAGTTCCAAATGTATGTAAGAAGTTTATTTTTTGTAGCCCCCGAGCCTGGATATGAAAATTTTTACAAGGTGATTGATGAAATCATTAATTGAAGGAATTCTCAGAGCACAGCGGACGTCATACATATTAGTTAATTTCGTAAGATTCAGGAGGAAGCGAAGCGATTTATTTTGAAAGGTTTCTAATTTGTTATTTTCGTTCCCCAATGACTAAATAGTTTTCAGCACTGGCCCCAAAGTGTTTCTCAGCTAAAGAAGAGACCACAGCCGCGATGTAAGTACAAATACATGCCCCGACTGGTGGAATTTCCCTTTTTTCCCTAACGCATGACTTGTTTAAACATTGCCCTTTCGCCATGAAATTTTCAGGGAGTGTAATAGAGATCCTAGTTATAAATCAAATATGTACACCTCGTATATATGGACACCTAGCCTGGGAGAATATACAGGGGAATGCCTCACTATCTCAAATACGAAAATCCCAACGCAGCGAAAAGATAGATGTACATCTATTTCAAATATCAATAATTGACCTCATCATTTACTTTTCCGGCAAAACGTTCACATTTAAATTTAGAAAAATGAAAAACTTAAGTCATTGAAGGACTAAAATCGGCGTCAACCAATGGGAAGAGACCACAATTGCGATTAATGTATAAATACAGGCCACATTTATCGCACCAGCATTAATTCTATTGTAAATAAAAAATTTAAAAAGGTAATAAAAATAAGAAACGAATGGCAAAAATTCCTAAATTGTAAATTATTTTTCAACCAATAGTTTTAACTTTCCTCTTTCACACAAACAAAATCTTACGCAGCCAACGGTACACATGTGCCATTGTTTAAATTTCTTTTTCTTAACTGGCTCGTTGGGGCGAGTTTGGACTCACTGGTATAGGTATGGTATTGGAGGAGGTGACCGACAGCTGAGGCCATTTGCGCCATGAGGGAAGAGGTTGGTAAGGATGGGTGGAGAGAAACCCGGCGTCGACATTAGCCTGCTCTTAACTAAAGGCGCCATGACGACTACGGCTTAACGTCCCATCCGTCGGACGAAATGTTACGCTTGAAATGTCCTCCACACAACATTCAAGCAGGGATCTGGAAATATCTCTGAAATCTCTCTTCCACCATACCCCTTCTATGCGTGATCTATCTACCTTCCTTAGCATTGCTGAAACCGCACCACTCTTTTATGATTACCCTGTATTTTAAGCTTGATTACATTACCATCATCGTTATGGTGACGTCAGCAATGTCTACTACTTATTTACGTATTGATTTGTAGTATTTGTAGTGTAGCAGCTGAGGCCATTTGCGCCATGAGGGAAGAGATTGGTAAGGATGGGTGGAGAGAAACCCGGCGTCGACATTAGCCTGCTCTTAACTAAAGGCGCCATGACGACTACGGCTTAACGTCCCATCCGTCGGACGAAATGTTACGCTTGAAATGTCCTCCACACAACATTCAAGCAGGGATCTGGAAATATCTCTGAAATCTCTCTTCCACCATACCCCTTCTATGCGTGATCTATCTACCTTCCTTAGCATTGCTGAAACCGCACCACTCTTTTATGATTACCCTGTATTTTAAGCTTGATTACATTACCATCATCGTTATGGTGACGTCAGCAATGTCTACTACTTATTTACGTATTGATTTGTAGTATTCACCATGAGGATTTATTTCAGGAATCACTGTCGTGAACTTTTCTCCAGTTTCGTTTTAATTCTATGCCCATATCCTAATCTCGCCTGTCTGAAATAATATTTTTCTTTTTTTTTATTCTCTTAGTTTCTGTTACCTTTTTCTAGCAATTCTATTTTTATTGTTAATCTTATTCAAGATATTAAGTTATGCAAGATACTTTTCTTCGAGAACTCCGTCTTCATAGTTTGCAATTTTCTCTGAAAATCCCTGCCACCGTCGGGATTTGAACCCGAGCCCGCCGGGTGGGAAGGCAACACTATAGCCACCACACCAACACCATCCCCGACTGACCGGTACAGCTATTTGCTACACCCGGTCATTTCGTGGTTATGTACCACCAACATCATTCCCTGATCACGAGAAACGTGTCGGACCAAGTAACATTGGAGAAAATGAACACACTAACCCACCTGCAAAACCCGAGAAAATCTTATTACGTCCATTCACTGGGAAAGCACCAGACCTTTTGCCATTCCTCTCAATCCACTCTACCTTCTCCATTCTCCTCCACACCCATGTCTCGGAGGCCAGTATTTTAAATTTTTTATGTAAATTATATTTTAATGTCTTCTCGGCTTAGGTTCTGCTCAAGAAGATTATTAAAAGAAAAAAAATGCGAAAATTCCGTCCCGTCCACGGAATTTCCACCCTGCAACATATTTTTCTTTTTAACTTCAGCCAAAAGATGTAGACTCATAAAGAAGTTGGTTTTAATACCACCAGCGGTCATAACGTTATCTTTGCGTATTTGCCACTTCTGATGGTAATGTGTATTCCCACAGCGTGGGTGTCTTTCTTAATCGCGAATAATTTGGAAACTAGAAACTTTCGACAAACTATGGCATCATTATACATTCCACAAGTGCGTTCCGTTACGTGAAAACAGAAAAATTGAGGAAATAATCTCAACACAAAACGAAACGGATGAGAAACGCATTTCAAACACTTAAAAGCATCGCAGAGAACAAATCTTTTTCAACAGTCCAACCACATATTTCCCTAAACGCAATTTTTTTGAGTTTCGGCGACAAGATATGTGCAACATATCTTGTCGCCGTTAGCTGCATGATATTAAAAAATATTGCTTCAAATAAAAATTCAAGAACGTCTGGTGGGAAGCAATATTCAAACATAGGCACACAGAAATATTAATAATTAGATAAAAACCTGGGGTGGCCAATCCGATGCATTTTACAAACAGTACTTAAGCAAGGCATTATTCCAGAATCTTTCAAAAGTTGATAGTACAATTAATACTTTGAATATGTACCACGCACTTGAACGGAATCAGCTGTTTAGGGCGTTAAGCTACCCACAGGAAAATATTTTGGTAAAATTATTTTATTTGATGGAATATCTCATCTTGAGTTCACCCTGATAGGGGCATGCCCGGGCAGTGGAAAAAAAACTTTTATTTCCTAGCAAGGATATTCATTAAGCCCAAATTTACTCTTTCTTCCCATGAAACACACCGAAAAGTTTAAATCCAAAACTTGATAAGCCCAGGCATACGGTGCTGTAATTAGATATAAACTGTACTTTTTTTAAGGAAATGAATCCAACACACAACCTTAAGGCGATACATAAGGGAAATGCGATGATAAAAGGAATCTCGACAAGAAAAATTATGTTTTTAAGGAATGCATGTTAGGACTAAAAAGAAAATTTTGTAACAGGAAATAAGAAAAGTCTTTGTTGTCAAAACTTTACGGCACATGTCTTCTTCGGAGGAAAATAAATTGAATTCGTTGCGAACGAAGCCGGGAAGACGTCATTCGTGCAACAATGGAGTTTCCATCCGAAAGATTATAGAAGAAAGAATTTGCTACAAGGAAAAAGTGAAAGCATGATAACAGAATCAAAGCCGTTTTCTAGGCTCTTAATGTTGCCGACCAAACACCTCAGGAAGAATCGGCATTGAATAACTTCTCATGATTCTCAAAGAAAAAAATAAATACTTCACGTTCATTGCAGCATAACTAATAATAAATTATCTCTTTCTTGGCCACTTCAACTGATCCAAATTTTGGAAATGAAGTTTGTAACTACCTACACGATTTGGTCATCTCATTGCTGGCGTCGCGTTAGCAGGATCTGAACGATAATAATAAGGGGTTTAAACCAATCACTCACATTAGGGACCACCTCAACTTTTTCATATTTTATCCCATCGATCTGGATTACTTCCCAGCCCAAGATTACTATACATACAAAACTTTCAAGACGGCGTCCATGTATTTCAATTTAACTGAATGAGTAAAATTGGGTTGTTTTATCAAATTGACAACACCACCGAAACATCTCAAAACTCCTCTTAGCCTATCGATTTCCTGCCGCCATAAGGGTGCGAAATCGTTTTACATTATATATAAGTATATAGCTAGTTATTATATTAACTCTTATGGATAAAAATACAAACGCGCGTTTCATGTTTTGATAATCCAGGATAAATGTGAAAAACTGACAATTCATCAGCGAATTCCATCAATGTTAAATGCACCTTTTACCCGTATTTTTACAGAACTTTACAGTTATATTTGAGTATTATATATACATCATCTCAATTGAGAACAAGCAAATATCATTTTACACAGGAAGATTAGCATTAATTTTGAAAATGCAAATTCCCAAGAAAAATCAACGTAATCGTCAACATTAAAAGTAACTTACACGTTAAAATATCATTTTCGCTAACGTCAAAAATCATTGGAAAGTAAAATTACTTTTAAAAGAAGTAAAAGATGAATTATGATTACCTTTCGGCTTCAACCACTGCTAGATTTGCGAGTAGGTGCTTGTAATTACATGCCATGCAACACCGTCGTGGTATTTCAAGTATGATGCTTAATAAATTATAAATATGGCACTCAAAGGCGATTACCTATTCCACAATCATAAACAGTCATAAATTTTACCGATTCAAGAACCTAGAGGTCGAGGTTTTCTTTTTCAATCACATACGTGGAATACTAAGTTCCTGCATTCAAACGAAAATTGGCGTCTCGGTCGCGCTTCTACTTAAAAAACCGGTTATCGGACAAGTAACGACCGTCAGTAAAAAGAAAACATTTTTGTTCATTCACCCGCAAGTTGAATTTTAAGGATAAATGCCACGCTGAACTCCAAATACGTGATTCAAAATAATCCCAAGACCGTATTCGGAGAACTTGGGCGAGTTACTTCCTCCTGAGATTCAAAAACAGCCGTGGAAATGACCTCGTCAGATGATTTTGAAGACATGAACCGGAGACAGGTTGGAGATGGCCAAGAAGAAAAAAATTAGCCTGTACATCACGAAAGTGCAAAATTATGATCAAGGAAAGTGTGCTGGGTTCAAAGGTGAAGGCAAGAGAGGGATAATTTGGGTAGGGGCGAAGAGATACCCAATGGGGCCTTAACTCAAGTGTACGCAGCAAAGGAATCTGCTGTTTGGCGAACAACTCCACAGCCATTTCGAGGCTCTTGACAACCGACCAGGAAATCTTGGGTTCAAAAATAAAATCACGACGCACGACTTCTCTTCCTTGTATCATTCCAGACTCCAAAAAAATTCAAGAATTCTCAACTCACAAATTCTATTCCAATTCGAATGAAGTCTCCACACAATAAAGGAACAATCTTTGAATCTATAATCTACTCTATGAATAATGCAATGAACTCGTGTGTCCCACAGTTATAGTTTTTATTATTTCTATCTCTATGAAGCACAAACACGTCTAAAGTATACCGACAGAATAAGTGGTTAATTTTTCCCAACAACGAGGTACCAAATTTAGGAGTAAACGTCATTGAATACTCTGCCAACGCGGGCTGCAGTATACCAATCTTAAGACTGGAGGGCAATAAAGAATAAATACATGAATTTTTTACTCCAACATATGATTGTTTTGAGCCAACCTTAAATATAAGTGAATATTAAACTTGAACGATTATTAAATACATGGGTATGGTCGTCTTACCATTCCCGATGAAAAACCGTAATGGACAGGAGAAAATGATCTTTCAACCGCATATGTACTCACCTGCAAAGAAAATAAGAATTTTAATTAGAAAATTAATCACAAAATATGAAAAACTTGATCCTATTTTTTTTTAACTTTTCAATACAAAAGCAATTAAAAATGATAAGAACCACTTCATCAACAAAATCAAAATTCTAGAATATATTTTAAGTCAACATGTATACGGAAAATTCATTCGAATTAAATTATTTACGAGCGTTTCAAGCAATAATCAATGACGAAAATATACTATGTTAAGAATGACACAAACTTAAAAATTCACTAGATAAAATAGCACAGGATCATGGAAGTATTACGTACCAATTCTTTTTATAAAAAAAAATTAATTCTTACATCTTGAAATACGTTATATCATGATCATTTTGTCATCGAACGAAAATAATCTGACTCAATGGCGTCAAAGATGGCAGATAATACTCTACCTAATTAATATATTTAATTTTAAAAGCACTAGAAATATTTTGGAGTTGAAGTGCTTGATGATCATCAATTATAAATGTAAAAATGTAAACTCTATCGCCATTTTTAATTCGTAACTAAATGACGGAAAGCAGAATTTAAAAGTCATATTAGGATAGACATAAAATAGACAACAAAATTCAGACGAATAATCATTTTCTACGACGTAAAAGACGTTTTCCGTTCATGTAAAGAGACAAATTGCAATACATCCAGAAGATACGTATACTTTTTACCATTTAGACGGATTAATGGTTGTTTACAAATTTCTCTTTGTCATTAGGAAGGTATTTCCATTTCACTATGGAAAATAAGGGCTTCCCGCTTCCAAGAAAGGTCACCAAAAGACCAACACATTGCTGTCGCTTCAGAATGTACGCATAACGCAAGTAACGAAAACACTAATGAAACGAGCGCTAGGGGGGTTAGCTAATGCTAAAATACTTAATTAATTGATATACCTAATATATTTTCAAAATACTAATAAATTCATTAAGTTGTATATGCTCCCATTGTTCTGCAATCGAACAACCTTTATAATTTAATCAGCATATTTGATAAAGAAAAAGTTATATTTTTTTTAAAACGTTGATGCAATACGCTCCGACAAAATGTAATGAGCGCTGTTTGGATATCCAATAATATAAAAAAATGTGGAAATTTTAATCATAGTTGGCCACCGCTGCATAAATAATGCTCATACGGCCTGCGGTGAAATGTAGCATGGCAAAATAACTTTAGGATTCTGAGTTCTGATGTCTGAAAATAGGAAACTTTTATATTTAAAAAATTCCTTAAATAATGGGTAAATTCGGATAACTTTTGGACATATAAAGAGCTTAAAACAATAATTAGCGAGAGGAAAAAAAATCACCTTTATTTTACTTTCTGAATCAAATTATTACAAAATAAAATCGTAATTCAAAAGGAAATGTCTCAATAAAACGGGCAATATGCTATAAACTAATTAATTACCTTTGTGAAACTCGCTCACAAGGCTTTCACTGCGGTCCATTAAGATATTAATGTGAACATGGAAAAAAATATTCCCATTAAACTTGGTGGTGTTATTAATTTGACCTACCAATGGAGAAATTGCTAATACAATCAAAGCTTACGCGCTCGCTGCAAAATTCAAAGCTTAGAATATTTTAACTTTTAGTAAAGGTAGAATGTGCGTCCATTAGTGAACAAAAGCAAACGAGTCGCTCAGAAAATGTTTTTCTCGCCACATTCCAGGAGTTGGAATGGAAGAGTGGGCTATGAATCACAGCGAGAACAAACCCTCCCATGGGCGTCCCTGCTTCCCTGATTACGCTGACCTTAACAATGACATTGATTCCGTGGCTAATTAGGCCTGCGGAAATCGCATCAGGTGAAGTACGTACTCCACCCATGCAATAGAGCATCTGAATAACGACACCGCCTATGGGGAACAGTGACGTCAACAACAAGAAAAGTCCCGACCTGAGAGTAGGGATTGGTAAGGAGGGCGCGTGACGTTACTACTTTCGTCCCGACATACCTAGAATGGTCTCCATAGTGACGTGGTATTGAGTCACGTGACTTTCTTATGATTATAGAACGGTAAACCGCTGCTGTGCTTTGGGAATTAAGACAAATCATTCAAGGGAAGGTCAGCGACATTTTATTGGTGAGTGAAGTTTAAAATATTTTAATATATTACGTACTTCATCTTGTCATGCGGCCAATTTTTCCTTCCACGCTCATTGAAAGAATTGATTGTTTGAGGCGTAACTTTGTGAAAGCCATTCATTTATAAATTAAAAAGAAGAACTTTGTTCTTTCACATTAATATTTATTCACAAATTTACGACCATGGTTTCAGCGTTAGACGTCATCATCACCTGACCTGACTATGGTCGTAAATTTGTGAGTAAATATTAATGTGATAGCACAATAATATTTACTCACAAAAAGTTCCTCATTGAAAGCTTTCCACGTAACACCATACATATGATGGGAACAAGTTTTTACCGAACAGGGTGCTACTACACTCCCTCTACGTACATCCTTACTGTAAAGCATGAATCGCACGATCATTTTTTCCGTCCATCAGAATGATAGCTTCAGCGATAGATTTTCAAGGACCTAAAGAGTAATCGCTCGACCCGTCATTTTCTGAATCACACGGTCATTCCCACTGTCCCTTCTCTCACCGCTCATTTCATCACTTTCCGCATTTATAAATGCAATGCCAATAAAAGCCAAACGCGGAGTAATAATCACTGTTAGAGCCAGTGCGTTTTGATTAGCCGAAAGAGGTTGCCGCATAAGGTTTCAGAGACGGAAAAAAAGACGTGCCGAATGATAGAAAATGTCAAGGGGACTGCGTAGAGTAGGCCCAATTCCATCCGATAAAACGCTGATTCCCGTTGCCACTTCGGTCGCATTTTAATCGGTGTCCAAAAATGCCCGCGACGCGGAGATGAGTGCATTGTGATCCCTTTTGTTTCCAATATTCTGCAGAATAATATTTTTAATGGCAAGGAATAGCATTGAAAAGGTATGAATTTGATAGATCACATCATCATATATAGCAGTTAAGTACCTAAGAGTTACGATAACCTCGAACCTCTCGTGGGGAACATACATAAGGAATATTTGCGGCATGGCCCTGAAGAAATCAGGATTCGTCAAGCGTATTGTGGGAAGATTTACAGATGAGAAAGTAAAAGAAAGGTGCTGTTTCGCACTCGTCCAATCGCACCTTGAATATGCAGCGAGCATATGGGATCCGGTGCCGAAAGACTCAATCTGCCAACTGAATAAAATACAAAGGAAGGATGCTGGGTTCGTCAAAAACTGCCACGGGCGCACAGACAGCGTTACCCAGGTATTAAGCGAATTAGGCTGGGAGCCGCTGAAAACTCGTAGGCTGCGCGATAGGCTTAGATTGCTTGAACAATTGAGAATGAATATCTTTAAGAGCGACACGGAGAACATAATATTAGAGCCCCACTATATTTACAGGTCCGACAGAAGCGATAAATTAAGACAGATATTTAGTCGAACGGATAGATATGCGAATTCCTTTTCCCCCGAATCATAAAGGACTTTAATAAATACCAGTCGTAGTTTCGTTGGAGCAAATCCTTTTTATGTGCAAATGGCTGGTGTCCTAACACCCCCTGCCATAGGCATTTTAGGCGGCTTACGGGATAGTATATAGATGTATCTATATTCGCGTTCTTTTGCCTCTATCCCTGTTCATTTTTTTTATAAAATCTTATCTGTCGTTATTTTACATTGTCAAATTGAATTTAAAAGTGGAGTACCATCTGGGTATTCATAAGATTGTGCTGGAGTGCATTTGGTACTCTCATACCGCAGTAGTAATAGTACACCGTTAGGGAGCCTCCCGAGAGGCAATGAAGAGTTAAGTTTCTATCTATTTTCAGGTCAAATGAAATCAATCTCTAGGTTTCATAAGCCTTTATGCAATCAACCCGTCAAAACTGGTCTCTCTACGTTGATTTTAGACTTGGAGGGGTAGTGTTTAGTGGTAGGTAGTAGTGTAAGATACTAGGCTCAGTGAGAGTGAGTATAAGTTCAGGTGATACGTGATCATAAAATATCTATGCGTAGACCGTAGACGTTTTTATTCGGCTACTTATTGTCTCGAATGTATAATACGTGGTCTCCCAAGAATGATATCCACACGTTTTTAAAACTGCAGCCGGATTTCGATTGCTTCAGAATAAAACAAAAAGTTTTAACAGAGGCCAAGGGTTTTACCTCAGTTAATCATGGAACCCAATCATAAGGAACATCCACTAATCACATCGGGCTGTCCTAATAACCCCTGCCACACGCCTTTTAGGCGACTTGTGGGGTATTATGTAGATTTAAATAAAAATTTCGGTTAACACCTTTAGGCCGTTTTCACACGTACCGGCAAAGCCGGTGCCGGTGTCGGCGCCGTCACCGGCACCGGCCGTAGGCCATTTCACACACATCGGCATCCCCGGGATCGGTGACCAGTTAAATTCTGGTCGTGTAAGAAGAAAGATGTGGTCTGAAGATAGAGAGGTCATTTGATCTTGCTTTTTACCTTAGCGGAAATACAGGAGACGAGAAAGATAGTTCTCAGTGCATCCACTTTTGAAAGTTGGATGTTTGGGAGGACATTTCTGTTCTACATATGAAAAACTTACAACGGACGACTCTTATTTTTTTTATTTTTTTGGTGAGTTTTCATACGAATGATTTTCTCTCATACACATAGGATAAGCTATTCAGTACCAAGATGCAGTAAATAGAGCATTTACACCGCCGATATACACCACTATAACATTTAATTAAGATTATAATAGGTACAGAGAAAAATTTGATAAGATTTTGTAACAAAATATTTAAAAAAAACAAAAGTCCTCGAATGGAGGGGTTTGAAGGTTAGATTTGCGGGTCACAGGGGAACTGCAGCTGTTCACGTTGAGGCAATGATAATTGTCTACTGAAGACGATTGTTGCATGAAATCTGTTATTGACGCTGATCATAAGATGAGGAAGACAGAGAAGCTGATGAAGAACGGGAAGGAGATAATTCTGAGACCGGTGATTTATCTCATGGGTTTCCTATTTTAATAAGTTTTAAGACACCCAGACGGAATTGATTTTTTTCCTCATCGCCCATTTTCCTCTCAGCGAGTACAACGGATAGAAAAAGTGCTTGGTCTACGTCCTCTCGGCACCTGAGTTTTTTTCCGTGAGTGGCAGGCTTTGTCCCAGTCATAAGATTCCTCATCATGTGCCTATATTTCTACTTCAATGTCCCTCAGTATATGATACCTTCTCCTGTGACCCCTCTAGACTTTATACAGTATCATCTTTTTGACATACTGCCGTTAAGCATTTTAAGTTTTCATGGTACGTATATTTCTTCGTATTACTTTGACCAGATCTCTTCACGTAAAATGTGCATTCGGTTTTCTGTGCAAAAAAAGGACAAATTTCCATAGATCCTCTTATATGTGGTCATACCTTATTTCCCTGTGAAACTCGGATCACTTTGTCCGTCAGCGACGCGAGTGGCGACTTTTGTGAACCCATTTAAATAAGTGGTGGGTGACAGCACATTTAGAGGCCTTGAGGATCTTTTTTCGTAATATTCATGGAAAAAGTGATCAAACTTCCCAATCCTGGATGCTATGGGCGTACCAAGCGAGGGACAGGAGGGGGCAGCTAACCCCCTTTAGAAGCAAAAAAACGCAAATTTCTTTAAGGAAAATAATATTTTTTCCAACAAATAACTTTAAAAACTAATATACTTAGAGCTGCTACAGCTTCCTTAAAATGTTGATTGCATTCACTTTTTCCATGCTTAAATCTTATCTACAACGTGAAAAACCATGGAAAAACCACTTGCCCCCCACGGTTTTTATCCTTGTCACGCCCTTGCTGGATGCAATGCGGGAAATGATCGCGAGAAACAATAATTGGCGCTATCGCTGGGAAGGGACGAGGTAAATGATCGTGTCATTTAGGCCGAGACGAAAAGTCTCGGCGCGACTTCATATCAATTATTTTTATCAATTTTACGAGAAAAATTAAGTTTTCTTTCCATAGGGAAAGGATGCTTAGATTGGTTCACTTCAGTCCACCATTTTCCCAAACAAGTTCTTCCAGATCGTTGATGTCCCTAGTCCTTGAGTTCTCCTTTATCTGAACCAACAAACTGTTTCTTTTTTCGCCTAAGTTTTAGCGGATAACTGCCATTCTCTAAGTGCCAACCTCCAGGTTAATACCGAAATATATACCCAACGGCGAAACTTATTCATATGATGTAAAATGATTGAGGCTCCGTAATATACGAAACTAAATTAACGTACTGATAACCGTATTAAAAATCTTGTCCATTTTTTAAGCGCCTTGGGGGGGGAGGGGGGGGGAGGTCACGTACCATACCCCTCTCCATCCCCCCTGAATTCCGCCTATGTATATTCCTATTAAAGAGGTATCACATCAATATGTAATCGGCTATTTCGTAACCGACATCTCGTAAATGGACAGTTCGCAACCGCGACAATTGGTAATTACCAGACAATTCGTAAGTGACTATTTCGTAAACGCGAAAGTTGATATTAAGTCGTTTCGTAACCGGAAGTGATGAAACCAACTCATGGAAGGTATGAGAAATATTAATACTCAAACTACCAAGAATTTTTTCTATTCTCTGAGTACGATTTCGATATTGTTTGAAGTTCATCCTTGTCTGAAATGTTGTGATGTATTTGATCCGCAGATGCCGAATATACAGTTATATTTTCTTAATCTTTGACAATTACTTTTATACCATTAAATAATAAAAGTTGGGGTGAGGAAACATAAAATTTGGGATGGGGTAAGAAATATTCAGGGGGTGGGGATAAGGGGGATGATGAGGACATGCACTGTATGAGACACCCAAACACGCTAACCAAAATACCAATCAGTCCACACACACACAAGACCAAGAGCATGATGAAAGGACAGCAAGGTCGTAAAAGGGAATATTAGGCAGAGTGGAAGGAAATTGCGAGTAACTCACGGATTATTCCTAAGAGAAAGACTGACAAATTGCCATTGTGAGTAGAATCAGGAAACAAAATCGTTCAACAAAGAGTTTTTGACAGAGGCATTGCCAATTTGAATTTACATGGATATTCAACGACCAAACGACATTAGCTCGAATCATATATTGAAAGCAAGCACTTGAGTAACCACCGAATCACGTAATTATGAGAAATCGTTAATTTAACTATTTGAGAGCGATGAAATAACTGAGTATGACCTAAAGTAGCTGCCGCGTTGCCATAAAAAAACAGCTTTTATAAATTTTCTCCTCCGTTTACAACGTAAATTCAACGGCGATACGATGAATCGCATGCGATGATCGCAATGCATTTTGAGATTCAAAATACATGGAAGTGAAAGCTATGAAAGTCGCTTTTTCTACTACTTAAATTTGTATAAAATCGGAAACAAATAGTTAAAAGTCATTACTCTACCATCAAAGTAGTTCATGCACCACTATTACGAAAGAAAAATGAAATTAAGATTATGAATTGAAAATGTATCGAATTTAATTACGATGCTCAAAATTATCAATAAAATAAATTTAATGGGGAAAATACTGTAGGAATGTAAGCTGGGGTCGAAAATAATAAACAGCTTTCAGAGTTAGTCGTGCAGATACAAAGAGGACCGCATAAAATTCCATTACTTCCGGTGGAAGCGAATGATTTTCGCATCAATTTTCCTGGAAAACTTAAACACTCAAGAGACTATTGCATTAAAAGAGCACGCACAATTAGCCGACAAGTTCAATGGCAATAACACATTAGCGGCTGCATTGGGAGGATGTTTCAAAGACCAGAAGGAACCTCTGGTTATACTCCGGTTCCCTTTTGCGCGAAACAAACTTTGGGCAAGTGATAACAGCGAAGTAGAGCCTTTTCGACTTCGGTGGAACACTCAGCATTTACGCCCGAGTTTCCAAAACCGCTGACGAAGTTCACAAGTCCCTCTCGACAAAACTTGGGCGTTACAAGTGCTCTTCCGATACACCCAATTCAATACTGACGCACCGGCAAGACGCGTTGACTCACCAGTGAATATAACCAAAACACAGATGTGGGAATGTAACACTAAAAGACTGAAAAAATAGTTTCCCTCAAGATTGTATTATGAATAAATAAATATATGCATACATAAATTGTTCCAAGATGATAATCTGTGGCTGATTTTTCTGAAAACTTTTTATTATACTTACAATTACCAAATTATCACCTTGCAACTATTTACTGCGTTAAAAATTAATGAAAATACAGAACCGAGAAACTAAGGTGTACCACACTGGACATAAAAGAAGGAGTATTTGCCAGTTGTTACCATTTTTAAGACAAAAAATAGCGAGGAGTGAACCCTTAAATTAGTGAAGAAAAATATCCTGTTACTCATGATCCCAATGGCCAGTTGTCTTTGAATTCGTTTTTCGCCTAATTCATCACAATACTGAGTTGAATTTTAGCACCCTAATTAAATATCTCCATGAAATAAAAAGGATGGTTCTCAAATAATAAGCCAAAATCAGTTTAAAACACACGAGAGTCTTCTATTAATTACAGATACAACATAGTAATTGCTGGCCAGATAATTTCTCGAGCCACTCTACTTTTACAATGAATTACGGAGCAAGCTTTCCATTTTTCCCATTAATTGAGTATCATCAATTATTTTCTTTTTAAGAATATGTTGAGTGAGCTATAAAAATAATTGCACGTACAAATAACGTTTTCATTTCAAGCTATATCTCATATTCCATTGCTCACTACATATTACTTATGATGACCTGGCATAGTAATATTTGCAACCAAAAAACAAATATTTAACTTAAAATTTTGTTTAAAGTCTAATTTTGGATTACGTCAGGGAATATTTTATCAACGTTCACATGCACTGATTGGGCATTCAAAATTATAAAAAGGTTGCTTTAGCCAGGAATCATAAAATCAAACACCAGCAAATCCGTACTTGATTAATCCATATTTCCTTAGTAGATAGGTTAAAAATCTCTCTCTAGCCTATGAGATACCGGAAAATTACTTTGAGCAGCAATTAAATAAATTAGATACAACGTTGAAGCTATATGTAACGTAACAAGTTAATTCAAAGGGTTCAAAGTTAAAATGTTTACTGAGAAGACCAAATGAAAATATAACTCATAAATGATTACCATTAAAATTTATTTGACATTTACCTTGTGAATGCCAAAAAACTGGAAACTTGCATAGCTCATGCAAATGAATATTATTCCGAGAAGTTACAGCGGGATCAAATATTTAGAGTGGGACCGCCGTCCTTTGGCACGAGATGGGAAACTCTCAGCTCTCTGCATAGGTTCGAATCAAAAGTTTTCCCCCGTAACTTAGTGTGTACCATCAGGGGCCTCCAGAATCCTTCCCTATCCAAATAAATCTAACTTAATCAGTCCTTCGTATAACACGTTCATAGGTTGACTGAAGGTGATATATATGCACCCGAAATGAAATCCATGTGTATGCTTTCGCTGTGTGGTAAAGATACAACGTGGCTTACGAGATATGCACTACGTTAGTTAATGTACGTTTGCGTGGTTTAGTGTTCTGATGCGTCAATTAATATTAAGAAATACAGTATGAACTAACAGTAGTAACACATGTCTCGATGACTTTTTACGATCTCATGTACCTAATAAGTACCTCAAATCATGATATATCGGAAGACCTGGTTAAACGGTACATTAACATGTACGAGTTAATGTGCATTTGCGTGAATGATTTTGGTGAACCGGAACGGAACATGTGCGAATGCATGCCGGTGCGTCATTGTGGCTAATTACAGACAAGTCTGGAAATTTGTGAATAGAGGTCAATATTTCACGACTTATTTTTTATTTACTCAATTATTCTACAATGTTCTTACTTCAAATTTTTATAAAAGATAGTGTCCGGCGTGATACGGTGGAAATCTTTGATATTCAGCTTAGTAAAACCACTTGTCTGTTTCCACACACTTTTATTTACACCGACCATGGTTTCGGCAACTCGTGCCATGGTCGGTTGCCGAAACCGTGGTCGGTTTAAATAAAAGTCTGAGGAAACACACAAGTGGTTTTACTAAGCTGAAAATATTTTTACTCACTCCATATCACTATTAATTGTATGAAAATAGTTTATTATATTTTTGATACAATTTAATTCCATACTTAAATAAGGACAAAAGCGAATTTTTATCGTTTTACAGTCCACACGATTTAATTATTACATTATTAAAATTTCAGGAAGGTATCCTAAGTTTTAATTGAGCAATTCGTCACAGGATGAAAAAAGACCGATCGGGTGGGCGTACAGTTCAATCAGTCGGAGAACAGTTGGGGCGCAGGTGAAGGACGCCTCTAAGCCTCACCGCGTTTCAGTAACTGTGGGAGGAGGAGGACACAGAGGGACAGAGAGAAAGGAGAATTTGTCAGGGGGGTGGGTTGGGATATCGGGGGGGGGGGGGGGGGGGGAAGGCGGGATGGGATCGTTGTGGTGACCCTTGTTGTAACAGCAACGGCGGCGGTCCGCGGAAATTCGCTTTCCTCGCTGAGCAAACGTGCGACCGCCGGTCCCGGCCGATGTTTACGCCCACAATAGAATACACGCCGCCTCTCACACAATACAAAGAGGAGCAGGGGTGAACACACTTCGGCGCTGTTTTGTTTGCATCCAAACTCCCGAGAGTCGATTTTACATCTGTCCGGCAGCAGCCGAATGGGAAGGGAGAAAAATTACGCCTGCGACAATACTCACCCACGCGCGTTCACAGAAACGAGCAGTACGTGCTCTGCTATTGAAAATATCACTCATTAAAGTATTTAGTTTATATCCATAGTCAGGGTGATTACAAAAGCAGTATTCTTTGCCAAAATTGCGGAGTTTAATGAATTCAATCTTTAAGGCTCATCATCATCATCATTAGAGATTGGTTTGACGCAGCTCTCCATTTCTCTCTCCTACCCGCTAGCCTTTTTGCAGCGACGTATTTCTTCTCTTTTACATCTTTTATAATCTGTCCTATGTAACTCATTCGGGGCCGTACCTTGCCCTTTTTCCCTTCCACTAGTTCTTCAACGATAGCCTTTATCAGGCCATCGTGCCCCAAACTGTGGCCAACTAGCAATAAGTTTTCCCGTCTTCTGCTTAAGGTTTTTAGGAGGTTTTTCTTTTCTCTCACTCTTCTTAGCACTTCCTCGTTACTTACACGGTCAATCCATTTTATCTTCATCATTCTTCCGTAGCACCACATTTCGGAAGCTTCCACTCTTGACTTCTCTGCTGCTGTCAACGTCCAAGGCTCGCTTACATAGAGAAAAATATTCCGTATGTAGCATCTGATGAAATGTTTCCTCACTTCTATGCTTGTACTCTCAGCTGTAAGAAGATTCTTCTTTTTGTAGAAAGCTCTCTTCGCCTGCGCAATTCTCTAAACTATTTCTTTCTTGCTTCGTCCATCGTTGGTAATTCGGCTTCCCAAGTAAGAAAACTCTTTCACCTCTTCAAGCTTATGCTTTCCACGGAGAAAACATTTTTAGGGCTACAGAGGAAGAAACATTTAATGGTATAAAACCTTCATCTCATAGCTTATTTAACAAATATCGATACAATTTTAAGAATATCGCAGCCAATTATTGCCTAAAATTCATCATTATTGCTACTTGATATTTGGATTAATCTTCCGACACTTATTGAGAGTGGAATTAATATAATATTAGAACTTAAAAAACATCAGCATGATGTTTCTAGGAACAACCGAAAGAGGCCTCTATGTGTCAACATATACAACATGAAAACGACATTCAATCGTTTACACCGCAAGAGAGCAGCTTGTTGTCGGTATATATAAAATTATAAACACCATATAAATCCTTAAATAACAATAAAGCGTAAATATACATATATAAATACATTGATAAATATATTCCATTTATCGGAAGCCAACGCATACCGACCTGTTTCTCAACAGACAGAGCCATCCATCCATCCACCATCAATCGCAGAAGGCCGCTGTATTATCTAACTTGGTCCATCGAGCCAAGTTAATATCAGATAATATGAGCATCTCATCCGAGATAAACCACCTTAAACAAAACATTTTTACGGAATGGCTATGGAAAACAAGAAATTTTTAAGGCCCTAACTAGATTCAATATAAAACAAAAGAGTTGCCCGGATGAGCCGCCTGAAAAACCGCTGTCCAAAGCCTTAATCCCATATATGTCAACCATTTCCAAGTAGGCATCCGCGGAGATTATGATGATATCTGGTGATTTTTCCGGGTATTCTTCCGCGTTTATCCATTGGATAATTGGATATCCAAAATAGATAAACGCGGAAGAATACCTGGAAAATCACCAAATATCATGTGTCAACCATATTTGGTAAGATCCACCGCATTCTACGACGGTATAACATCAAAACCATCCAACTGCCACCACCTAAATTAAGGCACCGCTTGGTGAGGGTGACAGATCCGATCGGCCTGAAGACACCGGGGGCTTATGGAATACCTCGTGAATGTGGTAAAATATATGTGGGGGAGACAGGCCGAACGATTGAGACGAGGCTAAAAGAGCACCGAAGATTTTTCAGATTAGCGCCACCAGAAAATTCGGTCGTGGCGGAACACAGCATTAATGAAGACCTTGCTATGAGATGGGAAAATACAAAAATTCTTTGCCACGCACAACGTTACTGGGACGGCATAATTAAGGAAGCAATAGAGATCCGCCTCAATCCCAAAAATTTCAATCACACCGGACACCGGCTTTCATCTTAGCAATACATGGAGACCTGTAATCAGCTGTATAAAAAACACAAGGGTTGAACGTGAAGAATTTCAAAAGACCTACAGCCAATCGAACGACACCTGAGCCGCATTGTTGTCCTCGGTAAACGGTCGATCCGGTTCAGGGTGACATTGGACTTCCATAAAGTAACACGGCCTTGAGGATGGGAGACAAGTCGTCTCTCGAACCGTCGGCTTATATAAAAGCATTAACCTGGCTGAGAACCCGAGAAATATTCGTCAGTAGCATTCACCAGGAGAAATTAAAATCGTTTACATATTATTTTATTTGTAGGGCTAAACCTTCATCAGACTTTTTTTCTATGTAGCCCCGAAGATGGAATTCATGTTACTCCGAAGCGTTGGCAAAAAATAATGATATTTTTTGACCTCCCAAACTGACGACCTAAACTCGATACTTATAATTTATGCATAAATCAAGAGGTCGAGAAGGATGATAATGTTGCGAGTTAGGGTAAAATAAAAATATGCAAAACTTTATCGGCCATATCATGAGGCATAATAGCCTGATGAGTGCAAAAGTCGAAGGAAAAAAAGCAAGGGCTGGCCCCGAATGAGGCACAAGAGAAGTTATTGAGGATGTAAAGGAGAAGTCAATGTGAAAAGAATAACATATAGGAGAATGGAGTGGAGAGCAACGTCAAACAAATCCTCCGATTGTTGACTGATGATATCGAGTATAAAATTTGTCAATTCCATCACATGTCAAAGTCAAACCAATCTGAAGATTATTGACTCATGATGAGGTTTCATGGTTGGATAATCTTTACTAAAACCACTTCCTTTTTACATGAAAAGACCAGGATTTCAATTAATTAAATCATCTTCATCAGGAGTAAATTACTAATAATATATTTATATCTTATAAATTAATAATATTTATATCTTACTATTGTAACCTTGTTACCTAACGAAGGAAGAGATAAATTTTGAAAATTTGATGGAATAATAATAATAGTACCTTACAATGGAATACCACACAGTTAAAAAAAGTGTATTTTGACTTACTTACCTATGATGAGTTCAAGTTTTGACCTACGTTATGTTTTTAAATGAGCGATTCGGCTCTATTTGAGCAATACATTTAATTATTTATTAATTAATACGCAACGACTACATTGAGGGTGACATTGAGAAATTTCCTTAGATATATCACGAAAACATTAACTATTGGATAATATCTATTAAACAAGAATAATTGCCCAAAATAGGACAATTTCGATACGAAAATGACACCAGCACGTATTGAAGAATAGCCGAATCCTTGGCTAAATTGTTCGCCGGCAATCATCGAGTTAATTGGCTTTTCAGACTCGTGAAATTACGCGACAATTATCCAACGTTTAAGCTCAGAGGAACGCCCGTACTTAAGGGGTACGATGATTGTTAACCTCAGATAATTGTTCGCGGTCGTGTGATTCGGGTATCCGTTCAACCAAATCCAGATGGCCCTCTAAACCGATTAAGTGGTCACCACAGGCCGGACTCATAACGGGAGGGCTAAATCGACCGACGACGGGTTGGATGCATTGCAAGGGCACTACAAAAGTGCCAATGGTCACATGCCTATAATAGAGCAAGGGAGACCTGGGGGACGCTTTGGTTCAAATTAGCCCAAATCAAGAAAAGGATCGCTCGAAAGATAAAATGCTGTGATTTTACGAAACAATACAAGGTAAATGATTATCCGGATTCAAAGGACTGATTCCAAATGATTCGGATGGAATCCATTTGAGGCTTTAACCGCAAAAACGCACTGATATCCTTATCAGGTAGGTACTGATTAAAATCACTGAATGATACTGAAACTTTGCGCGCAGTCACCTGCAATGGTTTAAATATAAAAAATAAATAAAATAATCAGAATAAATAATACTGTTTAATTGTTTAAATATTTAATGGTTTCATCCAGGATAAAATTCGTCATGAAGAAAATCATTTGGCTTAGCCGGGAATCGAGCTCGGATCGCCCGATTTCCTTCAGGTAAGCTACCAGTGTAAACTAAGTGCCACAGTGTAACTGGTAACCTACCTGTTACCCAACTGGCAATCGAGACATCCGAGTTCGATCCCCGGCTAAGCCAAATGATTTTTTTCGTGGCAAAATTCATCCATAGCTTAATAAAATGCTGACGCTAGTATGTAGAGCCATGTTATTTATAAAAGGTCGGAATATATTACCTACTGTTTGTAATTATTTTTATTCGGTAAAAGGGTAAATCAATTGATTTTATTAGATGATCTATTTAAAACGATCGAACTATATATTTTTATACATAGACTAAGATTTCAAATAAAGCACGAGAACATTTATAAACCTAAATTTTAAACCAATAGAAAATATTAGAAAAGCCGAAAATAGCATTTTCAAAATAATTATAACTGATTAAAAATTACACGCATTCATATCCAGATGAACATTCTTGTGTAACCACCGGGAACAATTTTATTTTGCGGTATTTATGAAAATTTTGTATTAGAAATTAAAGGCTCAACTGATTTTTAACGGGATGAACGGGTACATCGACCATGAATACTTTGCATATACATGGGAAATATACTGAATAGGACGATTGAATAAACACAGTCCCAGCAATAAGGGTCAAAAGTCACTAGGTACATTGAATACTAGATAACATTGCCACATAATAACGAGAATTTTAAATAATTTAGAGTAAAATGAAGCAATCAACAGGCGAATTTAGCTTTCTCGCTCTCTGTGACCTTTAACACTGGTCAATGTTAAGAAATATTAATGTGTATACTTTATCAAACTGAATCCAAATCACATTCACAAACTCTCGGCATGGATTTATTTGAAGAAATTAGAGGAAAGCTCCAGTTCGTATACTATAAATGTTAAGCAGTCTTTTCGGCCCTTAAAATTAGTTGAATTCGTATTCCGTCGTTCCAGAAAGAGTTCAATACGGATCCTCATTTTTCCAAATTCGCATCACAATTTATTATAAATATTACATCATTAATCGTTAAAAAGTTGACGACCGGCTTTAAATCTTCAGAAATCCCGTGAAGTTTATAGGTGATTGCCAAAACTGAAATTTATTCGTTAACTTAACGATACGAAAATTTGAAATTCATGGATTATCTCTCAAATGAAAGACACCAACAAGTGGAAGGGAATGTGTCAAAGAGGGTGATAAAATTTTGCCACGCCTAAAAGACACTTAAAATGCCACTCAACTGCTCAAATGACACGCCTGGAAATACAGATAGTCGTGCGGGATCGTTCTCATCAAAGAGACAAATAATCGGGGGGGACCGAAAAAAATTTCAAAGTGGAGGAGGAATTCAATCTTCAACACAGAGAACTATAAAAGCGAGAATTTCTCAATCATCGTTTCCTTTTTAGAACTCGCATTTGCGCAAATCATATTTGAAAAAAAAAACATCGAATTCAACGCAAAAAGTGCAGGTCAGAAGACTGAACAAATCCTCATAATTTCTAACGAATATTTCGGAGCATGAGGCAATTCTATTTCTATGGCAATAAACACTAAGGAGTACCACATTATTGAGAAAAAATGAACGTAGGAGGGTCATTCAACAAGTAATGCTCCATATTCTTTTCTTAGAACATACGGTTAAATTAGTCTCCTGCTCGGAACTTTCTTGACTTAGCGCTCCGATCGCTGCGATTCACCAGTCACATCAAAATCCTTTCCTTTTATCGTAATAAAAAAATAATCAAGACACATTTAAAGTGTAAGAAGGTTTTATTTCAACTGATCATACACATACAGGAGATAATATAATCTTATGACATTAAAAAGTTAAAATTGTGATTCTGCAATGTACGGCAACGCAGGCGGCCTCGCAAGGGGGAGGGGGGCGCGCGCCCCCTGTACGAAATCTCGATATCAATTCTCGAGATTTCGTAATCAGTGGATGCATAGCTTAAGGCTAAATGCAACATGCCAATAGTGCGATATATTCCCCAAGAGATGGAACTACCATAGGGAGAAACTCAGCGCCATACCATGGTAACTACGTCGCACATTTCCAAAAATCCGCATCAGCCCTCCGCCCTCTCCTGACGCTTTCCTCTTCTGCAAGACCACCCAACAGGCCCCAGACAACCCATATCAAGAATTGCTCAGGTTTCATGTTACGCAGACATCAGATTTAATTTCTAAAAAAAAATAAATATCAAGTTACAGGAATAAAGCTGGAATTGTGTTTCGCCCCTCCACTTTTCTTGCCAACTGACCCTTTTTTTTTAGCCGAAATGGTTGAGTTTCTTGAGGATAATTGCTCCTGAAGGTGTAGTCTAACATTGACTTTCAGCGATGGATGAGGTATCCTTATAGCATTGGAATATGATTAATATTCAAGTAATTCATAACATAATGACACAATACGTGATTTATTTATGACGCTATGTACTTAAGCTTGTTAAGCAAAGAAATAGCTGCCCCATGAATAATCACCAATGGAAGTGGAATAGCACGTATCTGGATATGGAAATAAAAACGTTGCACGTCCACCAACCTTATGGTTGATGACAAAAAGATGAAGTCCAGATATTTCGAAGCAGAGAAAACCCATCAACATGTGAATTAATTCTGCATGGTCTCTTAAATTAAAAGGCTCTCAAGCGCGGCGTGAAACTCAACCGACACATATCAACGCTATTTCCCGCGTGAGCGAGAAACGCAGTTTTCCTTGTGACCCGCGACCGGCATACCTTCATTTTGGTGACCGGATGCGGGCAAATTGTCTTTCCCAAGAAACTGGAAACAGTGCATGCAACGCTCTTCGAAGCCTTGCGACGGATGACGTGATGAGAGAGTATTTCGGCCATCGCTTTGTCCCATCCCAACCAAACAATCGAGTAACAACATCCCCCAACGCTGAATAGCCTTGTGCTGGTACATTTTCAACGATGCCCGCACAAAGCCACGAAAACAATGAAAAAATAATAACATCAAGGTGCACGGAGGCGGGGAGGAATGGGAAATGCATGCAAAAAAAACGCGAAAAATTAAATGCTGGTGGGCGGGACTGACGACGGAATAAAAAATAATAAACGTATTCCCGAGTGGTCTTTTCGCTGCGCTAAAGTCGTCACGCCTACGTGGGGAAAACACTTCAGTACTGTATGTATTTACTGCACGTAGAGACCACTCATATACAAACGGGACTGAAATTGACATATGAGGGAGTTGGGTGGGTGGACCATTATCAGCATAAACATTCGATTTAAGTTTTATTTGAGGCAGGCGATGTGAAATTATATCGCATGCACCTGAGGCTTCTGCTAAATATTAGCTGTCTTACCCCGAATAAATGTCCAAAATCGCAAGAAATCACCATTTATAAAGGCCTGGATACACGGAACGTTAACCCGTAAGAGGTAGTGTTGTCGCGAGACTCGAGACGAGACTATACCACTTCCATGAGATACAGATATATGTCCTTAATTGGCATTTGGTATAGCTTTATCCAAAAAACTATGCCCTTGTGTTAAGATGAAGTAACTTTTACGTTTTTATTAAATATTAAATTTGAAATATAATTCAATATTATTTTTCCGATAAATTATCTAACTACAAAAAAGGATTTTTTCTGAAAAATCAATTTCTGAATGCATGAGCGTGACTTTTGCAGCCATGTTAGGGATAATAACCTTGGAAAATTTATCCGGCAAAAATTTATCTATTTTCTAAAGTGGAAATTTACAGTGCTTACTCCTACGACATAAATATCTTGGATAATACGCGCATACATGTAAAGTATCGCTCAGCGACGCCTGCAATCCTTCTTATAGTTTGCTTGCTATGGGAAAATGATGGCTCATTTGGAATCGCGCAGATCACATTACCTCGGCAGAATGACAGATGATAGTTGAAATAACTATTTACCTCTTCCTGTATGATATATCTTCCGAGGTTAGTGAGGATAACTAGCATAATATCGCTAGATTGTGTTGAGGATGTTAAAATCATAAAAATGATGACTGCAATTGACTTTCCTATGAATTATTCTGATAGCCAAAAGTCCATTTAATCGAAAAGTTCATACTGGATCATCTGACCGGCATTTATTCATTAGCCATACATTCTAACTTCATTCATCATATTTTCTCCGGAAACACCAGTTTGCTGAGGGAAATCATTACCTTAACACCGAAGTAATTACCATCAGTTAAGTATATCATTTTGGTGTAGAGAATGTGTGACTTGATAATATGCATTTTAGGTCAAAATATGGATGCTACTTTAGCGGGGAAAAAATGAATATTTTTTTCAGTATTTTCTTAAAACTGCTTTGATGCGTTTCTGAGAAAAATAATACCCTGCCGAAGTTTGGCAAGTAACTGCAACTTATTGTTATATTACATACTTCGGTTACATTAGGTAACTTTTTGCCAACAACATTTTTCTCCAACATTTTAGTTCAGTTATCCAATTTGATGCATACCATTATTAAATGAATTTTAACATCACCCAAGTCATAGAGACAAATGACATGACTTTGATGTAAAAAGTGATAAATAAAAAAAGTGATAAAAAATTGATATGACTTTGAGTCAAAAATGCCAAGAGATGGTACTTGGAGTTATGTTTAAACCAGAATGCATGAAAGACGCGCGCCGTGACTTAGTCTAGGGTGAGCTCCCAAATAAGCCTTCTGTTCTTCGGTGTTTAAGCGTTTGGTGAGCAATTCATGTTAGAATCCGACTGGTACTTACCACGTCAGTATAGTGAGGTTAATTAAGTGTTTAACGTGAAATGGAAATGTCATAAGACGGATGTCGTGCTAATTTGAGTCCTTTTGTCTGAAAAAAGAGAAAAAAATAATGTAGGAAGTTCGATGGCATTTTAGTACCAGGTTTCCTATCTGAGGTAAAAATAACCAATAATTAATTATTTTCAAACATTTTCTTCAGTTGATTCTTGAGAAAAAGGGGAAATGGGTCGAGGGTGGAATTGAGCAAAATAAATTAATGACTTTTAATCTCCATATCATAATAGCAAAGAGAAAAAACTATATCGAAGTTAGGGAATACTTGACTCTATCAGCTTGAATGGCCTTTACGATGAGGCAATGGAAGCAGTTAGATACACTGGCTTGCAAATCCCACAGATACAGAGTGGGGGAGCAGTTGCATTTGGGTAAGTGTCCAACAGCTTCAACCCGAGACCACTCAGTCAAGCGCTGCACAACTACGCCAGGCTATTACTTTACCACACAGGTCTCATTAAATAAATCTTATAAGCAAATGCTACGTTAAATATTTCCAGTGGAAGTATAAGGCTTATTCTAGAAAGTTTTACCCTTTACTTTACTCAGTCTTTTTGAACATATGAACCCTGTCATAGAAAGATTAATTCACACCACATCCTCACTTCTCTATTGAATATAAAATAAACAAATCATGCTCTAGAATTGAGAGCGCGTGCAAACCGCTCATGAGCATTCTATAGTCGATTCGCTTGATCTAAAAATAAACAAAGAAAACAAACTCTCCGCATGCGCCACTGGCCTCCATTGACCGACATCGAAAGTGTTTCGCTGTTCTTTTTATTTTCAGCGAAATTTTTTTCTAAAAAAAATTAACAGATGATGCGATGGAGGAACGGAAACGGGGAAAAGAAAATAAACATAATAAAAACCGTGAGAAGAGGATAAAATATACGACGGATTAAAAAAAAACAAAACAATAACTGGGCCCGGGAGGCACCCATGATACCATGGTGACGGATTAAAATACGCGAGCAGGATACGCGGAATATGAAATTCTGAACGGCAATGTTTTCGTCACTCGAGTCGAAGTTCCGTGCACGCTTTCGCGTCGGAAGTAATGCTTGAAAAAGGAAAGCGCAAAATGACGGTGGTGCTGGGGAGGGGGGGGGATCCACTATTTCCCTTTCATCGTATCTCAACTCTTGCCTGCACACGACTTTCACGAACACCTCAACTACATGCTCCAATTAAAAACAAAACACGGAACAATGCATGGAACAAAAATATCTGACAATTACGTTTAAAATTAATAAAAATAATCAGGCACAGTATGAGGACGAAATGATTTAAAGAGAACCGGTTCCTCCCTCACCACCGGTCGAATTTTGTCTTTCATTGATCAATGAAAACCAATGCTACTTAATGTTAAAATAATGTAATAAACGATTTTAATTTTTCCTGGTGAATACTTCTGACGAATATTTCTCGGGTTCCCAGCCAGGTTAATGCTTTCGTATAAGCCGACGTTTCGGGAGACGACTTGCCTCCCATCTTCAAGGCTGTGTTAATTTGTGGAAGTCCTATTTCACACTGACTTACAATAACGTTGGCTTATATAAAAGCACTAACCTGGCTGAGAACCCAAGAAATATTCGTTAAAATAATGTAATTTGAAAAATTTCAGAATGTTGCGTGGAATTTTGTTAACATTTCTTTTAACAAAGCCCCTTTCTCACATATTTAAAAAATCACTATGCGTCAAATGCTAAAAAAATTCAATCCTAGTCTTAGCCCTACCCTCACCTATCCACACCAACCTTCGGGTTCAATCACTGAGAGAGGGAGAGGACTTACTGAATGTCACTCAAAAATGAAATGAAAACCTGAAATGACGTCATGAAATTTTCAGAGTAGGTATTAGAAGTAGACCTTTGCCAAAATTCTCCTGATTATAAAGAAAAATATTTAAACCTGAGAAAACCTGATATGATGTTTTTAAATATAACATACTGGAAAACAGCTCTTGAGAATGATGCGTAAGCATTGAAACCGGTTGAGTAAGATCAAATAAGTGCGGAAAACTACTACAGTTGTCTCCATTATTACTATATATGGACTTCCACAAAGTCAAATCGTCGACAATCAGGTTGATACTGGAAAACGTTGACCAGGGTAAAATATTTACATGCTTACAATTTCGATAGACTGACGTTTGTTTTTACGTTGTATAAAGTTATTCGGCGCCAAAAAAATGGCCGGCCGATGCCGAGGTAGTATGCGGGGAGTATCGCAAACCGGGTCTCAGATTTCAATCAATAATTGTAGAGTTGTAGTCTATCGGGAGCTGTCCACGAATCATCCCCATATGCAATTATGCAACCTATAAAGCACTCCAGGAACAAGTGACTTTGGACGCAGTCACGCGCACGGGTGCAAAGTTAAATACACCAAAGGATGAAGTTCGCCATGAAAAAATATTTGATAATATAATGGTTCTTACCCCGGCTAAGTCAATTATTTTTTAATAGCGAACTTCATCCTTTGGTGTATGTAACCTGTAGTTTAAATAAGAAACGCAGTTAATAATTTACACGTTTTCTATGATATACATATATTCCCCGGTAGCCCGGTGGTTAACAGGGGCGGATCCAGGATTTCTTTCTGGGGGGGGGGGGGGGGCACAAGCAATGCCGTATCCAGGATTTTTCTCTGGGGGGGTAAAAGGATACCTTGTAATATAAAACGATCGCAATGATAATGGGACCGTTTTAAAAATCTTGACTATTTTTTAAGGGCCTGGGGGGGGGGGGGGGGGGGGGAGCGTGCCCCCAGCCTCCCCCCTAGATCCGTCTATGGTGGTTACGGTATTCGACGCCTTAGGTTCGATTCGTGGGTGCGGCACTTTTTTTCGTAATTTGTTTCTACCTTTCATTTTACAAAAGGCAGCTTCTCATCATTATTTCCATGATTTTTAATCAAAATTTTATTTTTCTGCGAGGAAATCTTTTTCTACATATCGGCAGCATCAGTTGTTTTCTCATTTTTTAACACGGAAGCTTAGCTTCAATTACTTTATTTTCTTATCGCAATTATTATTTACTTAAATTAATTTATTTTCATATCGCAACACGAAGGATTTTTACGTTGCACATGTACTTGGTTACCTTTTATGCAGCAAAAGGGAGTCTTATTCTTACAATTCCAGCCTAATTTTTTTGCAATTGGATTACTTTATTATTCGAACTTTCAGCACTAAAGGCAATGAATAGAAAGGAAAATGATGACCGTGAAGCAATATGTTTAACGTATAAGAATTGTTAATTCTCTTTCGGGGTAAACAGCTTAAGTTCGTGGCTTAAGAGGTAAAAGCATAATTTACCAACAAGATATATCTGGTAAGCCTCTAGTTCCAGATGAATGGATTCAAGAATGGAACCTAGGACCTCCGGGTAGGGGTCTAATACCGTAACAACCTGACTACCGCTCCTAGTTGACGGGAGGTCATTTCTAAGGGAATATAATGGACGTGCAAATGTTTAACTGCGTTTTTTGTTTAAACTATTGGTTACATAGCCCCATATGGGGGTGATTCGTGGACTCCCGAAGGACTACAAAAATAAAACGTTTGTTTGAAATCTTAAGGCCATTTTACACGGGGCACGGAATTGCGCAGGTTAGAGCTGCATTTATTTCTAAAATGGCGTGGAATTGCGCGAATGCATGAACGAAATTAGAACAGGGGCTATTTTGCCGTCTCGCATCCACGCATTCTCGCATGTGTTCTAGCAATTCATCGCTTTACACGACGCAATTTTGACTGCTCCTTCGCACATGCGTCAGATTGCGCAATTCTGTGTACCGTGTAAAATGGCCTTTAGATTTTTTGAGTAGTAGAGAATAGATATCTATTTCCTATTATTTTTATCGCCTAAATCGTAAGATTATTACTCCTGGAGTGCGCATTTCACGCTCTTGGATTTTCGAATGACGATATCTATTTTTCGCGATTAAACGAAAAGTGAAAATTTTCAAGCGCGCGAAAACGCGACGGCTAAGTAGGAATGATGGGAAAAGTCCGTGTGACGTATTTCTGCTTCCAGCTATCGCCCTGTGAGGTGACCTTGGGGCGAGTCTTGAGCGCTAGCAGGTAGCTGAGTACCCTGCTAGCAGGTAGCACTTGGCTTAAATAAGGATTATTATTCCCCTATCAAACGAGGAAACTTTCCGAACTTAGGTAATTTTAATGGGTGATTATTAAGACATGTTTCCCTGAGCTCTGTGCCTCATGAATGCATTAGTAATCTCGGAAAATGTAAAACTCCTATCTACTCGTATAGAAACTAGGTCCCTGCGCAGGAGCGCCGACTTATAAAAAATATTGGGGGGGCCCATATCGGAGGTCTTGCCCCGGAAAGACGTTAAATTCAAAGTGTGTCGCAGCACCAAAACACTATCTAATTCACACCACTTGATTCAGTTAACCTGCTTAACCTTATAATTATTTGTTTTAACATATTGTTCAATTTATTTTAAAAGGTAGCTATCGTCAAACATGGGAAATAAAAATTACCAATGTATTTTTGTGATTTCACAAAGCATAATATAACTTAATTATTTTCTTGAATTATTGAGGGGGCTCCGCCCCCCCAAACGAATTTTTGAGGGGGCTCGGGCCCCCTCAGGCCCCATGGAGTCGGCGCCACTGTCCCTGTGACGTCACGTGGAGTGGTATCGCATGGGCGCCAATCTGGCCTTTTTTCAAATAAGGTTAAAATTGACCGTTGTCATTCGTCTAAACTGGGATTTCTAAAACAAAATAATTTGTGTAATATGAATACACTAATGGTGGGTAACGAATCGCAATCAATGCATTTCGTTTTCTTTGATGAAGGAAACTACCCTATTCCGTGTACCGTGTAAAACGGCCTTTAGAACCGGTTTTGTGACACCCCCCTTCTGATATAACCTCGCCATCGGCCGATCTTTTTTTTGGCGACGAATAACTTTATATTACGTTAAAACGATCGCCATCCTCTCGAAATCTTCATTTTCAGAATCTAAAAATTAGACCCAGGTCTACGTTTTCCAGTATCTTATATTTAAAAATAACACATCAGTATTTTTTCAGATTTTAATATTTTATACCTTAGAATCAGGAGAATTTAGGCAAACTCCTACTTCAAGTACCTACTCTGAAAATTTTATGACGCCATTTCAGGTTTCCATTTCATTTTTAGTGACATTTGGTAAGTCATCTCTCTCCCTTAATGATTGAACCCGAAGGTTCGTGTGGATAGGTGAGGGTAGGGCTCATCTCACACTAAGATTGATTTTATTTTAGCATTTCACGCATGATGATTTTTTTTAAATATTATAGAAACGGCTTTGTTAAAAGAAATATTGAGTGGACAGCTCCCGATAGGCTACAACACTACAAAGTTTGAATGAGAATCGATACCCGTTTTTGTAACACTCCTCTTGTTGGAGGAAATGAATGACGGATCGACTTTTGCAGCCGGGGCGAGGAATGAAATGGTAAAATCCCATATCACGTATGCGGCTGATTGTCTGACGTCATTTAGGAATTCTTCTCGGGTTTTACACCAGCACATTGGCTTCATTTCCACCGTCGTTTCGGAAAAAGACTTAATTCCCATTTTTAAGGCGTGTTCATCTCTCCGCGTCAAAGAGTCGACACTGAATAGAATTTGCTTTTGGCCAAACTCAATGCGAGAATATGGAACATTCAGAGAGATCTAAAAATTACGCTAATTTTAATGTACCTAAAGAAATACGAACTTACAACATTTTCAAAATCATTTTCCACCACTAGGAATAAATTATCAAGTCACCTCTGGGACTACGATCCTCCTCTATATCCAAAACACCGTTAATCTAAATATGCCCTTAACCCTAAGATTACCGCATACCCCAACTATACTCAAAATCCTATATGCCATTAATCGATAGATTTAAAAAAATTGTTATATTATTGATTT
Organism: Ischnura elegans; assembly: GCF_921293095.1. Lineage (NCBI taxonomy): Eukaryota > Metazoa > Arthropoda > Insecta > Odonata > Coenagrionidae > Ischnura > Ischnura elegans. The sequence goes on from NC_060254.1 coordinate 101,217,538, forward strand.
TATTAAACAAATTTTACACAAAATATCCAGGAGACAGTCATTTTGCTGAGGACTGTGGCAGGTTAATATCAAAAGCGAAAACTACTTGGACTTGGTCAGGCTCAACAACAGGGTAGTTTCCTTCATCAAAGAAAACGAAAGGCATGGATTGCGATTCGTAACCCACCATTAGTGTATTCATAATATATAAATTATTTGGTTTTAGAAATCCCTGTATAGAAGAATGGCAATGGTCAATTTTAACCGCATTTGAAAAAGGCCAGATTGGCGCCCATGCGATGCCACTCCACGTGACGTCACAGGGACCTTGTTTCTATACGAGTAGATAGGAATTTTACATCGTCTGAGATTACCAATGCATACATGAGGCACAGAGCTCAGGGAAACATGTCTTAATAATCACCTATTAAGATTGCCTATGGTCGGAAAGTTTCCTACGTTTGATAAGGTATTAATAATCCTTATTTAAGCCAAGCGCTACCTGCTAGCAGGGTACTCTGCTACCAGCTAGCAGCCAGCATCGCAGCAGCGCACAATATCCTCGCCCCAAGGTCACCTCACACGGCCAAAGCGGGATCCAGATTGACGTCACACGGGCTTTTCCCAGCATTCATACTTAGCCGTCGCGTTTTCGCGCGCTTGAAAATTTTCACTTTTCATTTAATCGCGAAAAACAGATAATGTCATTTAAAAATCTAAAAGCGTGAAATACTCCAGGAGTAATAATCTTTCGATTTAGGCATTAAATAAATAATAAGAAACCACCCTATTACGTTTTGCTGTGCCCGATTGGCTTTGTTCAAAATTGACCTTCAAATTACCTTCCGATCTTCCCTGATGTGTTTTATGCATTTTACTACAGGTGTTGCTGGGGTGAAATCCAGTATCACGATTGAATATTATTTCGGATTAAGGATGATTTCGATGGTCTCTTGATTACACGGTCCCAGTAGCGCTGCGAGTGACAAATAATTTTGGCATCTCCAAATTGAATGGCACGATCTTCATTGAAGCAGTCTTCTACCGCTTACTGCGGTTGGACCGAATACCTAGGGACCTCTATCAGTCTCGTCTCAATTATTCCGACAGTCTCCTCCACATATATTTTTCCAAACTTGCATGGATTCTGGTAAACCCTCAGTGAGTTCATGCCGACGGAATCCATTGCCTTATTCCTAAATATTTCTTACAAAGAAACACTTCTTTTTTTATTCTTGCAGTCTTATGGTTCTTAATCTCTGACTTAATACTTGCTTCACGTTCTCATCGATCAGTATAATCAGTCATTTATTTTGCCAAATATTAAAATAACACAGAAATTGAAGTTTCAACTTTGGCATCCATTTTTGGTTGTAGCTTATCCACCACGTGTGATCTTGCATATATTTTCTCTAATATTTTTAACGGTAAAAATCTCCTCAAAAATGACTCAGAGAATAAATTATGCACTTCGATGCTGATGACAGACAAATAAAATATGCATAACTAAGATCTGAAGCATTGCCGGCGAACTATTTGAAGAAATACTTCTCGGGTTCTTCACCGGTTCAAGATATGACCGAAGATTTCATAAGATCATTCGCACTTTGTGGATGCCCATTTAACACATTTACCATTTACACCCATTTGACCCACCCGAAACTTAGAAAATAAAATTATCATAATTACATTAACCTACCACAGTTTAGAAATTCGATACTTAACTCAATTCCTATGGGGTTTTCGGAGTTAAATTTTTCTCTGACTAATGGCAATGAATTTAAGTTTTTCATTTTTCAAATTAACACTGTAAGATAGAATTGACAAAAATAATTTTCATAGAAATATTTCTCCTGACATATTAAAGGCCCAGACAATCGTTATACTTCGAATATTAAAGAATGAAAATGAAATTAAATTAGATAGAAATTTTGGTCAATCAACTAGTAGCGGTTTTAGAACATAAATATGAAAATGACATCAGCGCCACAGAAATTCCAAATTGGCACATTTACGTATCGTAAAATTCATTCGTAAAAACATTTTAATGCCTGGAAAAAAATTTAAGGCCATTATTAACCAAAAGAGATCTTCAAAACAGTACACTGTGCCATTTGGATCTACAGATGGAGAGCAAAAAAGCGATTCCTGGGTTTGATAGATATAAGAACTTCTCGTTCATATTAACTTTAAAACAAGAAGATGTATCATTCAAAATATCAACTGGAGAAATAAAAAGAATTTCAATAATTCTCACAGGTATTTATTCATAGAATTGTTGAGAACAATTCAATTCCTTCCGAAAATTACATTTCCAAATAAACGCACATTATTCGCTGAAATCAACGAGGGTCCATTCTCCAGACACCTTAGAAACTCAATTAAAATGTATATTTTGCAAAATAATCCCACCATCTCAATTAAAAGAACGTTCCTCTATTTAAAAAAAACTAACAATAATTGAGGAATCATTCCCCGAACGAGGGCAAACGGTAAAGGTCAGGGGTGTGACGGTGTAAAAAAAATAAATCATGCACTGCGCTGAAAAACGATCGAATCTTTTCTCAAAATACAAAAAGCGACATTGCACGGCGGTGCAGACGATTGCAAAAGAGTTCGCTGTCAACGCCACGTTTTCCGATTACAAAAGAGAACCAGAGCGATGAATGAGAGTTCAAAAAACAAGCAGCACGGCGCGCACGTTGACATCGTCAACGCTGAGGGAATTTTAAAGGGTATCCCTTTTCGGAAGTCAGTGAATATAAAAGGGGACACGGCTTTGACCAACAGAATTGGAAAATACTCTAGTAATGGCAAGTAAGAGAGTTTTGTAACTCCCGACTTATCACATCCGATGCAAATAAAATGATCACACAATTACTCGGTAGGTTCAAGTGTAAATTTTGACTCAATAAAAAAAAGTGAAGAGCTCGGTGCGGTAACGGTGTATATCCTCCGTGATTAAGACATTAAAAAACGAATAGCTTGTTTTACGAGTCTATCAAAGTTTAGCACATATATGCTTCACACCAGAATGAAATTCGTTACGCAATAATGTAAAATTAATCAAGTTGGTATTATCTGCTATTGATACCAAGATTGAATCTATTTACGAGGATAATCCGCACTCGCTAAACCGGTCAAATGTGTCTTTTTCGTTGTAAATAATTTGTAAAGATTTCAAGGAGAAATTTTCAGAAGCATAGAATACCACTTTTTCAACTTTTGACTGTGTCAAACAATTGAATTCAATATAAAGAAAACAAAATCTAATAATTGAGAATATAAAGAGGCAAGACTTCAAGACTTCCAAATTTCAGATTAGGCAAACACCTGAAAATTTCAAGGTGATAGTTTAAGTTTAGATTAGCTATGCTCCACGAAAAATATAGGAGGAACGAAAGTCATGCATCCTTTTAAGTCATTCACGGCATGAAATTGTGGATAAATACCATTATATCACCCCGTATTCTATTTAGCCCACGCAAACGAAACGCATTGACGCCGAAACATAAAAAATTTATTTCCACCTGAATTCCTTTGAACAAGGAAGAGAAAATTATAATTAATTGGTAGGTAATAACATTGCGTAACGGCAGGAATTATTTTCTTCAATGTCCATTCCAGCACAAAAATTAATATGTCATACACCAATCAACTTAGTCGACAGTCTCATGAATGTATGTGAGGGATCATTTCTTGGGTTTCACACCGGGTGAGGTCCTTCAAATCTCCTTACAAAGTTTCGATGTGCAGCTCGCACAACGTCCTCAGGGATTCATGAATCCAATGTCATTCCGTCACGCCATTATAATTCGCGTTAAAGCTGTCCCGGTGAACCATGATCACCACCATCAGCCAGTTAACAATATAAAAATATTGTATTTGTTTACGTTTTGGGAGTAGTGTGTTGCGTTAGCAGAAACTTATACCTTAATATTTTGAACACTGAATTAAACAATACCCGGTGGGCCCGGGTTCAAATCCCGGCAGCGGCAGAGAAATTTCGGAGACTGCCCGATCCCTGTTTGAATGTTGTGTGGAGGACATTTCAAGCGCAACACTCCGTCCGTCGGATGGGACTTTAAGCTGTGGTCCCCTTGGTGCCTTTCGTTAAGAGCAGGCTAATGCCGACGCCGGGTTTCTCTCCACCCTTCCTCACCTACCCTTCCCTCATGGCGCAAATGATCTCAGCTGTCGGTCACCTCCTCCAAATACCATACCATTAAACAATTTTCGCATAAACATCGATGGCAGACTAATGTTTTTGTCGTTATCTTCTATTTTTGGTGTTTTTTCCATTTTGATTATATTTTAAACTTTTTTTGAAATTAGCTAATTTTTTTCGAATTGGCTTCTCCGGAGGTGTTCGCATATTTTGCTGATACTGCGACCACAAGATTCACTGGAAAGAAACGAAGCTCCCGCGTTGATCATATGGGCACTGGGATCGTGTAGTGAAAGGATCTATTGAGATCCGACAGCACGACCAACGGAGACTGAGGCTGCAACGCGAGGAACCCTTCACTGTCATTCTGTTCGACGGGGGAAAAACAAATATGTAGAGTATGTAAGTCATCGATCGTAAAGTCGTAGAGTATGCAAGTTATTGATCACTATTGATGACCCACGCCTGACCCTGTTTCAGATATGATCGCCCGAGAAAAAAAGGCTGTGGGGCAGTGAGATAGTTTCGTAACGAGATACACAACAACTGTAATGTGGTGTTAAATAAGATGACAAAAATGCGCTATAAATAGAAAACATGAAGAGTCACTACAAAACTTAAGACTTCAGAAAACAGGAGATTTATCCCACGAAATATCTAAAAAATTCTTTGATTCCTGCGTACAAGACAATACTGTGTGATTATCTTTATCCCTTAAAATAGCGTGTGACCCGTCACCTTTCAATTTAAAAGCTTCAAGTCTACTTATAAGCACGATAAGTATGTTGAAAGACAAATTAACAAAAGGGACGAACATTTTCACACGAGATATAATTGTAACTTAATACTTTGATATATGCTTCGCGGAATTTCTCCTGAGCATTTAATTTTAATTTTTCAACGGCTGGTGTCCTAACATCCCCCGCCACATACCTATTGAGGCGGCTTTGAGATATTATGTAGATGTTTAACATATCCAGTTATCTCAAATTTACGAATTTTCCATAACACATTTTCAGAAATCACTTAACGGAACCACATGAATATATTTGTGAATAATTTCACTTCTAAAGTAATATTCCAAATAAAGTTTTAGAATTTACTACAAATTACTTATTGAGGAGATATAAATAAATAAAAACGTTAAATTTGACGGGCCTAGGTAGAAGACCACTCTTTAAAAGTCATCCTCAAGGTTATTTATTAAAAATCGGTTACCTATTTAGAGTTGATGTATTAGGCGGAACTGAGCGTGGTAACACTCCGTGGAAACTCACTTAGCAAAATTATTTTGAAGCACCTCAAAAATTATCCCTCTCCATTTTCTCACATTCAATGTTTTTATCCATGAGATAAACAAATGTTTTCTAATTTCAAACCTTGTACTCCAAAAATGTACAGGTGAAAATATTCAAACGAGTTATTTAAGCAATTAATAAATGAAAAAACACGAATGATCAAGAAGGAATGGAATGTACTCCATACATCTCCTCTTCTGGGCGCGCTTCCTCAATAGGGTTGTTTCCTATTATTTTTTTATTGCCTAAATCGAAAGATTATTACTCCTGAAGTACGCATTTCACGCTTTTAGATTTTTAAATTACCACTTCTATTTTTCGCGATTAAATGAAAAGTGAAAATTTTCAAGCGCGCGAAAACGCGACGGCTAAGTATGAATGTTGGGAAAAGCCCGTATGACGTCGTTCTGGATAAATTGAGGTTCTACGAGAGATAATTGATTAATCCTAACACTATTCTATAAGTAATCCTAATCCATTAAGTAAAATGGATTAAACTCATACATTTCTCTGAGTTCTGGGGGGGGGGGGTTTATCCCCCAAAACCCACCCCTCGCTGCGCCACTGTCTGTCTCTAACATACTATTTTCACACCACTATTGAGGAGCGGAGAGTTTACTTAGGTTTTACAACCCCAATGATATACTCTGTATCGTAAATGAAAAGAAAAACTTTGCCATATCACAACAATTTGTTTTCTGGTACAAATAATTTCGACGCTGCGGCGGTTTCATCTTCAGGTACGACGCCGCTACTTCGAAACTAGTTTTGCCTGAAAATAAATTGATGGATTGTAACAATGTTTTTCTTTTCATTGAAGGATACATGAGCTTCCACAAGGAGGAGCCTCAGATGATAGAGACAATATAATCTTAATTCGCCCGCGTTTCAAGCACTTTCTTAGTGTGGTTCAGCTGATTATCAGGCCGAATTCCTCACTGCGCTTAAATTCACGGTGGAGGGAGGCGGGGGATTGAGTCTCGTGCTCCGAAAACTGGAAGTCTTGCGGGGAGGGAAAAGAAAAGAGAGTTGCCGGAGAGCGAGCGAGGGTGTGGCGGGGAGTACAGCGGAGTAGGAGAGGGAAGCTAACACTCGGAGAGTAAGGGGAAGGGCGGAAAGCAGGAACACGACGCTCCAGTCCCTCAGTGTGCCGACACGAGACAAAGCGTCCACAGCTCTCCCGCAGCTGAGCGCCCGGCCCGGGACCGGTCGACACGACGGAGACCGGCTTCACTGCCCGCGCGAATCGGAGAGACCGGCCGGCGAGCGAAGGGGTTGCCGCAGGAGAGAGGCGACGAGAGCCGAGCGCACGGAATTACCGCCGCCCCGGCTCGAAACCGTCCGAGTACGCCGACGAAAACACCGATTGAAAAACTGGTTTCTAAACGGCCCATTCCAGTACCACTACTGACGATCCTTTCCAGGGCCGCCAAAAAACGTGAGGTACTGCGAAAGAAAACGGTGTTCTCCAACGCAACTTTACTGGGAAGGCACAGATAACAAAGGCACCGCAAGCGGCCCCAAGAATACCATAAGTCTTCAGGAAAGTCCCGCTTAAGGTCCCAGAAAGGAGACCGCGAAAAACGCCCGGACCGCCTCCAGAGATCCTATACAGGGACACCACATACTGTCCTTTCCAGGATAGCCTAAAACACCAGGGTCCCTTAAAGACCAGTAATACCACCGGTCATCTCTGGGTCTCTCTCTGCATCTTCAGTCCATTATTCTCCCATATCTACGCATATTACAAACGGTATTTCACAAGGCCTCCAGCACATACAGAAACAGGCCTTTTCAGGACCGCCATAAAAAAAGTCCTCTTTTGCGGTCATCCTAATCTCCGGTGTCACCTTTCACGTTTTTTTCCCCCCGACGCCACCGCAAGCCTTCCGCATTTCGTGAAGGGCTCCCCACACGAAGAGCGCCGAGGGATCACAAGGAGTGCATGAAAGGGGGTGTTCACTGAGGAGAAGAGTTCCCAGGGAGAAGAGGAGCGGCAAGGGAAGAGGTTTCTTTCTTTTTCTCCGGAGGAGGGAAGTGGGCGAGGCCGTCGGTGTGTCTGTGTGTCGTGTGCTTGCTCTGCGCCCCACCCCCTTCTTTTGTTTTCGCCCCCAGTGGTTTGTTTTCCTCGTGTTTCCGTGCGTCCATCCCCCCCGATTTCGGGGGTCTCTCGAGTGGCAATGGTTTCCGCGGTCTCGCCTTCAACTGTCCTCCTCCGAGCCCTCGCTCTGCTGCATGCCCTAGTGCTGGCGCCACACCCCGCGGGATCCGTGCCCGCCGCCAACGGTGAGTCCCCGAAACAATCCCTGCCCTCTCCAATAAATAAACAAATGCACACCTCCCTGCGACACATGAGATTAAAGGAAAACAAAATGTTGCCATGCCCCAAATTTAAAAAATCCTGTACCCTTATTCTCATACCTTTTTTTGGTTTATAACCCCAGGTACCCGTTTTGATTAAAGGAAAACAAAATATAAAAACCACTCCCCTCCCACCCAAAATCAGAAAATCCTAAAATCCTGCCCAATATCTCGCACCAATACATTTTTGCATGCAATAATTGATTTATAACATGTAGAAGTGCGAAGAATTGAATAAAACACTTTATTACAAAATGATGGGAAACCAATTAAATTCAACCGTGTCAGGCGAATCATAATGGAACTCCTTCATGATGCATCAAAAAAGGAGATACATTGGCAGGTTCCACAATGTATTAATTACTGCGACCAGTTTCATACCAGACCATCAGGCGGATGATGATGATACTATGTAATCGAAACCGGTCGCAGTGATTAATAAATTGTGGAACCTGCCAATTGTGTCTCCTTTTTTGATACATGATGGGAAACCAATTAAATTTGAAACTATGGGAAGTATTTTACCAGCAGTAACTTTTAATGCTGTTGCAGCAATTTTTAGGGAATTCCTAAACATGAGTAAAGTGTCCACATGCCTCACTAAAGATATTATTTATCAAACATGAAATAACGATTTAGCAAGACGAGTTAATTCCGGAGCTAGTAAAAATTCGTTAGTCCACCTTGAGCGCCGCTACTAATTCTGGAAAAACTATTGAGACAGCGCGAAATATTTCCTCCCACGAGAAACCAACGCAGTAGATAAGATTTTTACGATTTACTCTGGGATTTTCCCAAATTTATCATCTTGCAGTGTATTGCATGCACTGCAAAAACGATGAAGCCAATACACACATTTCTTCCAAACCCTTTTTTTGCGAAATTAACCAGATGTAAACTATTCATTACTATTTCTAAAAAGAGGAATACATGTCAAGGTACATGAAAATAATTGTTTATTCTCATTAATTCGATTAATTTGAACTTTATTTAACGAAATCTTACCTAACAAAACAAATAAGATTGGTTAAACACTCGAAATCTACTGAGGAATTAACAATTCAGGTGAGTATACTCATTTATAGTTACTTTGCTGCTCCTTACTGAGTTTGATTTCCGGGAGCATAAATCGGGCGTTGCAATTGTTACGCTAACAGATTTCTGTGGTGATCTTTTCTATTTTATCCAACTGGCGTTTAGGTAAACGTTGAAGCCGAAAAGAAAGTGGCGACTTCTATGACTCCATTCCCCCCAGTATCACACACACTCATGCGATTTTTTAAAAATTTTATATGAGCAATTGTTGACATTAACTTTTTAGAAGTAATTTTAAGATAACAATCAGGAATGTGGATGAATCAAGGGCACATTTAGATTACTTTATGCGCATTAGGGTAAGTTTATACGTTCAAAATTGTGAAATAAATTTCATCAAAAAAAAAGTACTCCTTAGCTGCTTCTTTTATGAGACCTTTTTTTTGATAACCCATCCTTTTACCTACTCTTCGATTAGTTCGATTGAACGACTTCGAAAATTCCGTGCATTTAGAGTTAGAAGTGTACTCGGAGACTTCTATGGCGCTTACACTTAAAAATACTACGCATTTTGAAGTTATAATACATGCAAGGAGAGTAATTCTATCGTGACTAGTTATGTATGTGTAACAGCGCTAAAGACATTCATTAAAAAATAGCTTCAGATGGTCCTTCTAATTTAAGATACTCAGTTCGAGGTGGAACTGTTTCATCATCTACTGGTGAACAAAATGCAAATTCAACTTTTTTTAATGCTTACTGTGAGAGAGGTTTTGATGCATAATTTTCCAGCATGGAAATGCGACATAATAGAAATATAATTGAAAATCAGCCTGGTATCGCAATCTACAATGTAGCTTATCTACAGACTGGAGAATTTCAATATCCTACCACATCTAGACTAATGTCTTTGTATGGGTGTAAGGATATGAAGGGAAAAATGAACTATACGACGCAGTATAAAGGTACAGTGATTAGGATATCACAGTTTGTGCTAGAGGCAATGGAAGAAAAATGTATCGATAGTAAAGAAAAATGGTAACCCTGAAACCATCCTTGGTGTCGCCCAGTCCAAATTATTAATAAAAGGCGCAAACCGGATATTAGGCGTCAAAAGATTAAAATAGGGATGAAGAAGAGGTTATGACAAGAACGAATTTTGGCAGAGTCACGAAATCTTTAACCTCTGCGACACGGGACATAGCGGCGAGCAGTGTGCTTAATTGGGGCCGATCCCGAAATAATTCGTGGACGTGGGATGTCGATCAGCTGTGACAAGGCAGGAAGGAGTGGTTGCATGCGGGGAAAGGCGTCCATGTCGCCTTTAGCCGCAAGGGATTGATGTGTAATTAGGCGTTGGCAGGATTTCGGCGGGCTTGGACAGACAGACGTGTCGCCATGGAGAAGTGCCAAGGCGTGTATGACCAAAGGTCAACGTCCCACGGACTCCGAGCTCGTTCAAAGGTCGACTTTGCCCGTCGATCCGAATGATAAAAAAAGCAATGCTAAACCTATGAAGGCCTAATTTCAATTGCATCTATTTCAGTTGTTAAACGCATGAGGCTGGGAGCCTCTAGGGGCTCGGAGGCTGCGCGCTAGGCGTAGATTGCTTGAGCATTAAAGAATAGATACGATTCAGAGCGACAAGGAGAACATCACATTGGAACACCACTGCATTTCCAGGTCCGACAGAAACGATAAATTAAGAGAGATATATTGTCGAATGGATAGATATGGGAATTCGTTTTTCCCCCGAACAATGATGGACTTCAACAAATGCTACTGAGAACTTCGATGGAGCTTTTCCTTATCATTTGTAAACGGCTTGTGTCCAAACAACCCCCGGACACGCCAATAGGGTAGTTTTCTTTTATTATTGCCTAAATCGAAAGAGTATTATTCCTGGAGTACGTATTTCACGCTTTTGAATTTTTAAATGACAATGTCTATTTTTCGCGATTAAATGAAAAGTGAAAATATCATCCGGTCATGTAAGGCCGAAAATTGTGCTTAAACTTTTCATTTCACAATCATGAGTAGTAATGACGTCAATCAATTGATCAAATAAAACCGATTGACAATCACAGGCCGACAAAAGATAGAGTTGTTCCTTGATAGAGTTGATAATGCACATTTTTTAAACGAGATCTGTACAAATTTCATGTTGCTTGTAGCAACACTAGGTTAGAAAGGATTAAAATTCACTAACTCATGATTAACTTTGTGGTATTCTATTATAAGTTTTCCTGGGTAATAATTTTCCTGGATAAAATAATTCATCGAAACCCGGGTCATGCTCAGTAAAAAGAAGTGATATAGGTAAGTAATTGTGTAATATCCAAGAAGACTTAGAAAATATTAAGCTGAGGCCTGCCAATGGCACCTTTCTATGGTATCTGAAAGGTCAAAGTCATTGACCATATGTGAATTAAATCCTAACGTTACATGCACAAGAAATAATGAAGCATAAAATTATCGACAGTTATTAAAATTCACTTGATAACCATGCAAGAGGGAAGATTGCTAGGAGGGAGGGGCAGGGAGAGGAATACGAGTACTTTCAGATAGAATTAAAGGGAGTAGGCCTTACTGTGAATTTAAGGCGGAAGTCAATGAAGGGAGGGGAGACAGCAGGAAGAATTCGCAAATTCTCCGCGCAAACCTATCTCAACAGGCAGAAAACTTCATTAATAATAATAGTCGGATCGCTATATATTCAGCGTCGCGAGTGGCATCTTCTGTAAACTCATTTAAATATGTAGTGAAATGACAACAGCACGAATACTACAGTAGGTGATTCTCAATTTGTCCTTTAGATGTGTTGTCACCCACCCCTCAATTAAATGGGTTTATTAAAGCCGACAATCGCGTCGCTGAGGGGCAAACCGATGCGGATTTCACGGAGAAATAAGCAATACTCAGGGTTCAGTTAACCAAAAATTATATTCCTAACAATGTGATCTATTTTGTTAATAACTATTCAATTCTATTCCCGTCAATTGCGAATACTATTCTTCAAAATATTGGAAGAAAAAAAAGGATCGCATAGCACTCATCATCGAACAGCGGAAATGTTTTTAAAAGCGATTAAAAAGTGATTGGAGTGGTGACAAAAATCAATCTCCTTTGGAACAGCCTTGTCTCTGTAGTCCCTTTGGACAACAAATTCAACATTAGAAGGACCAGACCCGGGGTTTTTAGGATTAAACTCTACTTACTTAATCATATTGCCAAGAATTTTTTTTCTGACGTCTTCGTTTATTCTGAATTTCACTTTTTTTATGGCACGTATTCTGGTAAAATATAATTTAATTTTTTCGTATGTAAATGGATTTATTCCTTAGATAGACGATCATCTGAAAGACACTCAAGACTCGAGGGAATGGTATTAGTGTTTTGCTACAGTGGACACTAAAGAGGCTCAAATAATTATTATGTAGCATTTAATTTCTCGAAAATGAGATTGGTATGGACTTCCCTATTTTAGACCGCGTGATATGCGGGAGGTCATAATTCTCTGTTGACATTTTATAACCATGTGGTTGTGGGTATTAGCGTTCAGATTTGTAATAAGGACCGCATCCGATACTTGCTTTGTCGTCTTCTGGTAGTATCCGAAGCTCTTGGTTTCCGCTCTGGAAATCTCAGGTGTTACATTGGTTGGTAATGCCAAAAATGAGGTTAAAATATGATCTCTCTCTATTGAAAAAGGCTCCTGAGTGTAACATGGAGTGAGAACCACATAAAATGTAATGCAGAGCATATTTTTGTTTGTTATTTAAAGGTCAAAATGTGTAAAAAAATACACCCGCGAAAATTACGGGTTAATAGTTTCTATTCTATTCGAAACAGTAGCTCGTGTTTTATTTAACAAAAATAACTACACGATATCACGTCTATCCATTTTGATATTTTAGTAAGCAAATTTATGCATTTAAAATTCCTTATTACATTTTGAATGAAAATAGCCCGCATATTTGTAGTCCCGAGTGGCGTGTGGTAGCCAGGTCAGGGGAAGCAGAAAAAACGTGATCGCCGTTCAATTGAAACATTTTATTGGACAATAATTCATAAAAACTACTCAGATTAACTTTGCATTGATAAATAAAGGAAATAGTGATATTTAATGAAGTTACCAATGAATTTCTACATAACGAATAAATACGTAACAATAGGGTGGTTTCTTATTATCTTTTTATTACCTAAATCGAAAGATTATTACTCCTGGAGTACGTATTTCACGCTTTTAGATTTTTAAATGACGACATCTGTTTTCGCGATTTAATGAAAAGTGAACATTTTCTAAGGTTCGAAAACGCGACGGCCAAGTATGAATGCTGGGAAAACCCCGTGTGACGTATTTCTGGTTCCCGCTGCCGCCATGTGAGGTGACCTTGGGGCGAGGTTATGAGTGCTGATACGACGCTGGATGCTATCAGGTAGCAGAGTACCCTGCTAGCAGGTAGCGCTTGGCTTAAATAAGGATAATTAATACCTTATCAAAGGAAGGAAACTTTCCGACCTTAGCCAGTTTTAATAAGTGATTATTAAGAGACGTTTCCCTGAGCTCTGTGCCTCATGCATGCATTGATAATCTCAGACGATGTAAAGCTCCTATCTACTCGTACAGAAACTAGGTCCCTGTGACGTCACGTGGAGTGGCATCGCAGGGGAGCCAACCTGGCCTTTTTCAAATGAGGTTAAAATTGACCATTGCCATTCGTCTAAACTGGGAATTCTAAAACCAAATAATTTGTATACCTATTATGAATAAACTAATGGTGGGTAACGAATCGCAATCAATGCCTTCGTTTTCTTTGATGAAGTAAACTACCCTATTTCTACCCGTCAAAGTGACGTGTAATGGTCCTCCTAGGTAGCCATACAACCCTGGTACTGCTAGTGTTAAGTGGCTGAATCATTTATTGTTACTTTATTTTTGCTAGGAAATAGAACGTGTAGCTAAACTGATGCCTCGGAAGAAGCGGAATAAATCCCCATTGAAAGGCAACCAGCTCCGTCCAAGTGCATCGCGATCACGTGAGGGCAGGCTACGAAACAATTTCCCCGCGGGCGACGACCAGCCCTGCCCGTCCTCATCGACACCCAGCCGCTGCGGACACCCTCCGCCACCCCCCGAAGCACCTGGCCCCCGGCACCAGTCCCCCGCGACCGGTCCGCCCCCCCCTCCCTGCCCCCCACACCCCCGCATGCCCCCGACTACTTGAAGGCGGCCCGCCGAGATCAAGAGCCTCGGAGAGCCACCCACCGCGAGAAAATGCCCGAGTACCCACGGCGCTCAAAGCCGAGAGAGACTCTTGTAATATGCCGCTGCAAAAATAATCCCTGCGGTAAAAATTCAAGGCTGCTTCGAGAAGACTAAAGGTAGAGGAAACTGGATATTTCAATACCCAGAATTTCTTACGCTTCTCAAGCAAACGTGTCACTTTCGATTGCTTGATTTTTATAGAGGAAGTGCAAAGGTTGGTGCGGTGGCTAGAGCACTGGCTTCCCATTCAGTGGGCTCGGGTTCAAATCCCGGTGGTAGCACGGAATTTATAGGGACTGGCTTACTCTGCTTAAAAGTTGTGTGGAGGAAACTTCAAGTGCAACGCTCGGTCTTTCGGATGGGACGTTAAGCCGTAGTCACCTGGGTGCCTTCCGATAAGAGCAGGCTAATGCCGACGCCGGGTTTCTCTCCACCCTCCCTTCCATGCCCTTCACTCATGGCGCAAATGACCTAAGCTATCGGTCGTCTCCTCCAAATACCATACCACACAAAAATAAAAAATTGTAACATTATTTGATAAAAAAACCCACCTTCTTATTCTAACAAAATTTAAGAAAATAAACCACACGGTTTTAGCCCGAGGGCCCACGTTTAAATGCACAGATAAGAAGACTAAATTTTCAAAACCAAAAACGTGATGTGCATCAGTTTCAACATCTTAAATCAAATTCTTCTTCTCTGCAAATATTAATAGCATACTAAAGCTAAAAACTTAAATGCATGATGAAAACTTAACGATGATGAATTTATTTATGAAACCAAGAGCTTCGGATACTACCAGAAGACGACAAAGCAAGTATCGGATGCGGTCCTTATTACAAATCTGAACGCTAATACCCACAACCACATGGTTATAAAATGTCAACAGAGAATTATGACCTCCCGCATATCACGCGGTCTAAAATAGGGAAGTCCATACCAATCTCATTTTCGAGAAATTAAATGCTACATAATAATTATTTGAGCCTCTTTAGTGTCCACTGTAGCAAAACACTAATACCATTCCCTCGAGTCTTGAGTGTCTTTCAGATGATCGTCTATCTATGGAAATGAGCAAGGGATTACAGAGGATGCTTTCCGACGGTAAAGACTATTAAATCCCAAATTAAAAAAGAATAATCCGCTCTTTATTTAATACAGGTCTAAAAATAATGCTTAACATTGTAGTGGTAAAATTAATAAAACACGTGAATTTCTGAATAAATTACTAACAATAAATGTAGGCACGTAATGAGCACTTTAAACAAAAAAATCATAAAATTCATTCTGTTTAAAATAATTTAATGGTTACCTCACTTAAGTTTGTCACAAAATTAATAAAACTAAAAGTAAAAAATGAATACATCATTTTAATTCGCCTGTGCTCAATACTACGGAAGGCCTCATTATTTAATCTCCATGAACTGAAACAAAGAGAGCAAGAAAACAAAAGGAATTACTAATTAAAACTATTAATTACTTATTCACAAGATTTCACTCCAAGTTCCTCTTAAAATGAATGCTCACTAAACATTTATCTAAATTTTTCCCCAAACCAAAATCACAAAATTTGCTGGACTTGCGACGGAGATTAAACAGTCGGTGCCCATGGAGACCTTCCTTAACCCCAAAATGATTTCCCCTTGGTTTCACATAATCAGGACACGATTGGGTACCGGAGATCGATGCCCCAAAACTCAACGGTATATTTTGCGATTAAAGAACAGTTCCACAGCCAAGGCCTAGGTAAGGGTCTTCGACCTCATAAATCGAACGCGGACTCCGATGGAGAGTGATAACAACCAATCTCATCACTGACGGCAATTGACTTTGCTAGTTAATCTAGAGTCAGCCTTCCACCGGCCGCTGCGCATCCCGGTGGTGCTAAATAAAATATTACAGTGAGTTAAAAAATTAATGAAAAATCCCAAGTTGTTATACGATCGAAAAGAATGAAAACAAACCATCAACCACTAGTTCAAGGTTAAAATTTTCCAGACAAAAGTTCAAAATTGCTCGAAAGTAAAACCGTGGTTGGCATTCGATATGAATATGATACTGGACTGAATAATCTGGATCTGTACTGAAAAATTACACTCGAGAGCTAATCGGGAGTTGGGTTGGATTGGAGTTGCAAGATATTTTTTCTAAGGTTAAAAAAACAAACGTAAAAGAAGGTGACTTCATAAAAACGTGGTTAACATCACTGCTACCTCACTTGACAGCTGAGAACCTTAAGAGTGAATGAATACGTTTGATTGAACAAAACACGTTTAGATATAACTATATTGTAAGTTACAACTATCGGGTTCCTTTTGATTGGCTGCAAAGATTTAGGTGAATCGGTTTGAAAAGTAAAGAGTGGTTTTTAGATAGATTTTTTTAAAGATATCGTAACATTAATCTCTTAATTTAAAAAATAAAAATACGGTCTTCAAGGCTACCAAAAAAGTCTACATAAAAAAGGGCGAAACAGCAAAGCCTAAAAAAAATCGGAAATTCACTCTTTTGACGATAGACGAGTCGTGCGTTGAAACGTTGGAGGTATACAGCGAGTAAAATCGGTGGAAACTCCAAGAAGACTTTACCTAGTATTTAATTTGCTAAATAATTAATTTCCCATCGTAATACTGTAGGGGGGTTTCAATGCTGGTATGTTGGCCGAAGCTTTTGGCTACTGTACTCCCACCTCGAGTGATCTTATTTATATTTACTTTCAGATCAATGGTGGACATTAGGGATGGTCGGATCGGATTACTCGGATCCAAATATCCGCGGATATTACCCTTCATCGGATACATCCGATCCAAAGTCGCGGAAGACATCGGATCTGGATCCGAAATTTTGAATAATATCTTCAGTGAATGCAACGCCCAATAAGGGTGGAAAGAGTTCCGATTCTATATTCGAATGCGCCGTCGCATGCGACTCTTGTCCTACTCATGAACCGTTTTGTTTGAAAGTTCTCGCAGAGGTTACGTAGGAGAATTTCAGCCGTGAAAATTAAAAAAGGCAAAATACGGCTGGCACATAGTGTGACTCTTCCCAAGATATTGACCAATCATCGGGGGAATCACAGCGTCAGGAATTTGAAAATGCATTTGGATCCGAAAATATCCGATCCGAATCCTGATCCGAAAAAAATCGTGGATCCGTCCATCCCTAGTAGACATAACGGATGAGAGTGAGGTAATATGAGCCGGTACGGGATTTTGGAAGGGCTGGTCGACTCGCCCCACGCATAAACTACACCAAACTACACCGATAACCGAAACTGCATAAACACAAGGGAACTGCGTGGCCCTAGGCGATCATCCAATAGCAACATTTACGAGAGCCGATTTAGTTTACGGCCCAAAGCATACCATGTACATACAGATAACGAACCTTAAAGCTATAGCGCCTGGCCACGGTTATTTATTCATAGCGTTCATTAATTGAGCTAACCAAACGTTCAACAGATATTTCAATATTGATATATATGTATTCTCTTCTTATTTTTTTTAAATTATATTATTGTAAAAAACTCTTTCGTAGCATTTATTTATGTTACAATAGGGCATATGATTGTATTTTATTCTGTTCTCATGTTTTCTTTCATAGCCCTGATGAAGGTTTTAAATCAACTGAAACGTTGGCTAACAACTTTTTTGCATTATATGTAATTGGCCTACACTATAATAATTCTTTTATCATTAATATTTATATATTTGCAAATATACGTAATTGCTAATTATATGGGTCCAGCGATATTTATTCATAGATGGGCAACTATTGATAATCTTCATTTACACCAGGTCGTAAAAATGAGCATCAGTACTATACCAGATCAAATTTTCATACAAATAGACGTAGCCCCGCTTAGTTTTAAATATATTTCCATGAGTAACAGAGCTGATACACCGATTTATTTCATTCTGCTTTCATAAGCGGCCGAAATCCCTGGAGTAATAAAAACATTACAAAAGATATTTACGTGACCTCTTTCACATTCTGCAAACTCCGAAAGGTCATAAAAAAGTGACAATACGTTTTTATAAATAATTATACCACGTAAAGTTTATAAATAGTGGAAATATGCACGTTGTGATTAGAGTCAGTCACTAATAATCAATAAGTATATATATTTTTGGAAAAGATTGCCTAATACATAAAAAGGTTCAGTGGCCAATGGAAAATGCAATTTATTATCATTCTCCGCCTTTATCAAATCGATTAATTTACTGCAATAATAATGGCTACACACAGTTTCAGGACTCTCAGAAAAGTTTTTTTTACTATTTTTTAATTTACACAGTTCCTTTTTCTGAAAAATATTGCAACCAGAAAACATGCGATGTGTAAATAAGATTTTACGTTTAAGATGCAAAAAATTAGCTAATCTTCAGAAGATATAAACTGGTATCTTAATCATACCTACATCATATCAATCAGATATATTATTATTATTAAACAAAAAAATTAAGACAGATATAGATAGATAAGAATGTAAAACAAAAAATTATAATCCTGTTCCACGATATATGTATCGAGTAGCATTAAAATTAGACACTAATACAAGATTTTGATAGAGAATAATTATTAAGCATAAAGCATGACATAAAATGTAAGTCAATTTCAATATAATTAAATACGCCCAAGAAAAACTTTACTTGCGATTTTTTAACTGATTTCACAACATCTTACCAGTTTTTAAATTTGTCTTTAAGGTTTCTGAACAAATATGTACCACAGTCTCATGGCAGAAAATGGTTTCAATCTATCACGAGAACTATGTACGTTGTATGTATGATGAGTAAAAATTGAATTTAAATCGCCGCGTCTAACTATCAAATAAAATAAAAATAAAAATAATCAACTCTTCTTACTAGTTAATTTTCCGCAGAAGTTTTAATACTGTTATAGTAATTTACACTATTTATTAGCTTTTCACACTATTTTATTTCCTGGTAGAACTTTCAACAAAGAGTAAATTATGAAAAATGAAATATTTAAAAAAGTCTAATCGTAAACGCTTTATACGCCAATGTATTAAAAAATATTAAAAATGCAAACAAAAGTTGAAAAAAAAGCAGTCAAAATAAGGAATCGATTCTTCAAGGTATCAACAAGTAACTCTCATGGTTAACACGTAACTCTCACACGAGAACTATGTAAGTTGTATGTATGATGAATAAAAATTGAATTTAAATCGCAGCGTCTGATTATTAAATTAAATTAAAAATAATCAACCCTTTTTACTACTTATTTTCCGCTGCACGTTTCAACACTGATATAGTAATTTACAATATTTATTAGCTTTCCACACTATTTTATTTCCTGATAGAACTTTCAACACAGAGTAAATTATGAAAAATGAAATATTTTAAAAAGTTTAATCGTAAACGCTTTATACGTCAATGTGTTAAAAAATATTAAAAATGGAAACAAAATTTAACAAAACAGTCAAAATAAGGTATCGATTCTTCAAGCTATCGACACGTAGCTCTCATGGTTTAATCCCAAGGCAATATCTACCACCAAGGCCTTCTAACCTCACGGCCTAATGGCACTCGGACCGTATTCTAGTCACGATGTAATCACGCCCTAACAAGGAAGTGATGACCGGATAAAATGCTGGGTCCTCGCGACAGCGCGACTAATTGTTAATGACCATAATTTTGATAATGCTTCGAATCAACTCCGCTAGCCAGGCGTCAAACGTTTTTCGGGACTCAATTAACAGGTATTACAATTCATCCAATAATTTGCTGAGAAGTAGTACCTGTAATAGAGCATTAACAGCTTTTTAGGTTCATTAATTATTCAGCATTATTAAATCCTGATAATGATACGCGTTACCACAAGTCGCAATTGAAAAAGATGAGCGAGTTTGCCTGGCAATCATTAAATAATAACGAACCACCTTGATGGGGAGGAAATTAAATCAAATAACTATAAGTTATTAATAAAATTATTGATGCAATGCTAATTGAATTTATTTCACTGCTAAAAATATACTCTAAAATACATAAGAAAAAAGTGAAATTAGGCACCCCTGACATTTATGTATCATTAAATTAGAATTAAATTAAAACTAGTAAATTTTTATTTTATTCATTATTTAGGTTTGAACATGAATACATTTAAAAAATAAAAAAACATCATAAGAAGGACAAAAAAAACAATAGGAAATTACGGAACCAATTCTTCACGCTATCGACACCTAACTACTATGGTGCAGCCTCTAGGGCAAGAATGAATAAAGCAATATCTACTTTCACAGCAAGGCTACCGTCTTCTAAGCCCGCGGCTCTCAGACCTTATTCCTGTTATGATGTTATCACGCCCTAACAAGCAAGTGATGACCGGATGAGGGGCTGGGGTGCGAAGGGAGTAAACACACGGCCCGCCCAGAGCCACACGAGGACAGAGGGGAAGTCGGGAGGGAGAAGTGAAACGTAGCGAGCCCAGGCCGGGATTTATAAGGCCGGTCACGCGCGAAAAATTCACTCCGGGTCCCGGACCCGTTTGTTTTGCCAACAAAAACAACAACACACACACGCACCGGCGACCTGCGGCGAATGGGAGAAGTACAACAAAGGAGTGACGAAAAAATTGAATGACGGGGAGGAAGGGAAAAAAAACAAAAGAACAAATCGAAGGGCCCTCCAGGTGAGTCGAGTGGATTGGGACGGAGAAGGGGAGAAGAGAGAAGAGCAGCAAAGAGTATATATTTTACTATACAGCAGACTATATATTTTCTGAATTATTTTTTACGACTCGTATGTTATATTATTCGCCCGGCACTGGTTTGAGTTCTGTGCCCAATTGTTTTGAGAGGTAGAAGCAATGATTTAAGAATCGGCGAGTCTCTTAGTTTATGACCTTGAAGTACCGAAAACAAACCAGTCTTCAACACCCGCAATGGAAATGTAGTTTTTCAGCAATAAACCGGTTTTGGCCCATAAACAAGCGAACATGAATGTCCATTTCACGAGAGCGATACTTGAATTTAAGTGTCTTCAGACTCAATATGAGTAAAAAATAATTGAAATGATAAAATTATATCCTTAATTTATTTCGACTACTACGAGGGGCACTTTTTTAATCAAAGTTTTACATCTTCATATTTATTGCAGCCGTACCAGCGGTTAGTGAATGCGTGTTCAGTGGCATCTGGATACCAGCATACTCGAGCCATAACGCCAACAAAGCGTGAATTTGGCAAGATTTCATTAATTTTGTAAAACTTTGTTTCATGTAGTGAATTCGAGTATGAAAGCCCTCTTTCAATGCAATTTACGGTCGGTAAATGTGAAGCCGCCTAGTTATCTTACACATACATTTTACCGCCTGTTAAAAAATATTCTCTTCCAATTATCTTCTGAGAGCACTTCGAAAGAGAAGAGTGAAAGAAAGTTTGCAAGCGCAATTATGAAGTCCTCGTTTTTGTACTTCTTATTCCGGCATGTATTTTTGATGAGATACTTTGAGTTTCATAACAGATCTCACTTTATTTTAAAGAAAAAAAGTTTCAACATGTCTGCGAACCTCATCCCCTCTTCCTTATCTTCTCAATGATGGAATGAACTTTGATTTCTCCTAAAACTCTCCACGCCAAAAATATTTTTCACAAATAACATCTTCCACGATTAAGTCGCGACTCGCGAAACCTCGCGAGGTTTCACAGGACTACTGACACCCGAGGATGGTACAATGTGTTTCAAATTTCATATGGGACAATTTTCTTGACTTCTAAATCCCTCTCTCAGAAATGGGATACAAAATAAGCCATTCATATTTTGTGAAAGCAAAATAAAAGTATTTAGACCTGACTAAAACCTTTTCATGCGACGTAACAGTGCTAATTTACGAGAGAATTGCCTATTTTACTGCCGTCTCTCGAAGTCCGTGCTACCGCATATGTTCATTGTCAGCATACAATGCTTTTCATGGTAGAAAATCATCAAACTGTAACAATACAAAAAAATCGAAATTAACAAATTATTATAATAGTATTCTACCGAATAAGGTAGGTTTACATGGAGTATTCAAGAAGTGATCTGGGAGCCTCCCTTTCCTTCCAGCACTGCCTTCTTTAATTCACTGAAAGGCCTACTCCCTTTCAATCTATCTAAAAATCTTATTCTTTTCCTTCCCCTCCCTCGTTTCCCTAACATTCTACCCTCTAACACGATTTTCAACATCCCCTCCCCGCTGAGTACCAACTCCATCCATACCTTGTCTCCTCCGTATCCCATCTAAAAGCTGTCTCTCCTCACCCACCATGTCCAGCACTTCGTCGTTCCTTTTCCTCTCCGTCCATTTCACCCTCTCCATTCTTCTCCATACCCACATCTCGAATGCCTCCAATCTTCTCCCGTCTTCTTTCCTCAGTGTCCACGTTTACGCACCGTAGGGAGCTACACTCCAGATCAAACTCTTCACTAACTTTTTCTTTAAACTCTTAGATAACGATCCTCTCAGAAGCTCCTTCCTGTTCATGAACGCCTCCTTTGCCAGTGCAATTCGCTTCCTGATGTCCTTGCTGCTGTGTCCATTTTAGAGGAAAAAACTTCGCAATTCTATCAGAGTATTTGCAGTGCAATTAATACCCACATCACGGATCCGGAATATGTATTTTACCTCAAAATTAGCGACGGGTACGGATTATGCTGAAAGATGACCACCAACAAGAACATTGCAACTTTTCTACACTGCTCATAAATCCGTTGAAGAGTGGCTGAAACACCTATTACTGTTACAGTTTTCTAACGATTAAGGTATGTATTAAAAAAGTATTCTGGCAATTCCTTTCTTCATGGACTTCCCTCTTCAATTCATAATAAGGCCTACTCTCTATCAATTTATCTCAAATCCTATTTTCTTCCTTCCTCTCCTTCGTTCGTTTACGCAGCATCAGTGGCCCAGCCACGGGGGAGGGTTTCCTGGATTACAACCTCCTTCCCCCCTCCTTGAGCCTTTAAAAGAGGCTCTTTCACCTAATTAATACACTTTAATTTAATAAATACTCGTACAAAATTACTTCTACGAGTCCTAAAAATCACGTTTTAAGAATCAAAAATCCCAAAATATTCCCGACTCCCTTTTGCCCAGGTTTTTTTTTTCCATACACCCCGGAAGGGCCCCGAAATCTCCGGTGAACCCCACCCGTTTCATAATCCTGGCTATGCTACTTCCAAACATTCCACCTACTCACACAGTTTTCAACATACCTTTTGGGAGAAAGGAGGGATTAGGACACCAGCCGTATACACTTAAATGGAAATGCACAAACGAAGTTCCGCCAACTATTTATTAAAGTACTTCATTCTTCGGAGGGAAAAATAAATACCCATGCCTGATGGCAAAATATCTCAATTAATCGGAAAGAGTCACCTGACGATGTAACCAAGTTACGAAACCCGGGTCGTGCCCATAATAAAATAATAGTGAACCATACAAAGTTTTATTTCTTTATTTCCAATATGGAGAGGTTTCACAAAGTAAAGCCTGAAGTTATCAGTTACATCTCAATTAATCTTTTCTGTCGGACCTGAAAAACAGTGGGGTTCTAATATGATCTCCGTGTCTCTCTGAAAAGGCCGTTTTACTCGGGGCACGGAATTGTGCTCTTTAGAACTGCATTAATTTCGAAAATGGCGCGAATTCATGCACGAAATTAGAACAGGGGCTATTTTGCCATCTCAAGTCCACGCATTCCCGCATGTGTTCTAGCAATTCACCGATTTACACGACGCAATTTTGATTGCGCCTTCACGTACACACGGCAGATTGTGCAAGTACGTGCTCCGTGTAAAACGACCTAAAGACATCTTTTCTGAATTTTTCGAGCGATCCAAGCTTATCACGCGCAATCCCAAGTCTCGAACGGCGCCCAGCATAATGCTTTCGGCATTAGAGTCACGCTTTTTGTACGTCCGCAGCAGTTTTTGACGAATCCCGCAACTTTCTTTCGCATTTTATTAAGTTCACGGATTAAGTAATGAGTATGCTCACCACTCACCGACCAAACCGCCAGCCATAAAGCAGGAGGGACAAGAAAAATTTAAGGGTATGGGATTCATGACTTCTTCATCCCTCTCTCGGAATTAGGGTACGAGATAAGTAATACATACATTTTGGGAGGAAGGGAAAGAGGAGGGAGTTTACGACCCGCTGAGAAAGCTTTTCATGCAAGCGAGTGCCATTTCACGAGGGCACTGCAGATTTACCCCGCCCCCACATCTCGCCCCCCCACCCCATCCGTGCTGCCGAGCAGCGGCGATGAAGAGGATAGAAGCGAGGGAAGGTCATCATCATCTTCTTCCTCCTTAGGCTGCCACTCCGCCGTGCCCCGTTAATTACCACAATTACCTCCTCTTCCACGGCCCCTCCCCCTTCACCCTCCCCCTCCCCGGAACGAAGACTGAGCGTGCGTCTCTCGTGGAGGTTTTAAAAAGGAGGAGAAAGTGGCCTAAAGGAAAGGCTGTTCTCGGAAGGAGATTACCAGCCCCAATTCTTCTCCTCCGCTCGTGAATTTTTACTCTCAGAGAGGCAACACGACCGCATCAAAGTACTGGAGACGGAAGCTAAGAAGCTTTCTTTGGCTATATACCAGAGAGTACTGAAATGACCTGTAAGGCCTTAAACAGCCCTACCCGGTACCAAACACGAGAAGATGTTATCAATAATTTTCGTCGGGAAAGCTTACGATTTTTTAAGGCCGTTTTTTCACGCGGCACGTACTTGCACAATCTGACGTGTGTACGAAGGCGCAGTCACAATTGCGACGAATAAAGCGCAGTGAATTGCTATAACACATGCGAGAATGCGTGGACGTAAGATGGCAAAGTAGCCCCAGTTATGATTTCGTTCATGCATTCGCGCAATTCCGCGCCATTTTAGAAATCAATGCAGTTCGAACCTGCGCAATTCCGTGCCCCGTGTAAAATGGTCTTTAAGCAAGCAGATCTTGCACGCCTATCGAAACATGTGTTTTAGAGCTGCAAAATAAAATTAAGTGGGCAGTAGGATATCTTTGTTCCTCATTCGATGTGCTACTCCACGATATCTCTCCGAAAAAGTTCACTTTAACTAAGAGTACCCCTAGGGACGCACCCCCAAAACAAATCCTACAGTGAGTCGTGACCTATGGAAGAAACATGCCCTCCTTCCCGAAATTCTAAGGATTTTTTTGTTGTTGGTTGCCAATGGAATGAACAGGGAAGGAGACCTGATAAAAGACCAGATTACTCTCGTCATCATCATCACAGGCCTACAGTCCTAACAATGGTTAAACACGGACCTCTTTCCTATCCGCTAGCATTATCATACATACGAATTCCTTCTCTTTCACAATTACATAGAGCCCAGCATGAATTCGGGCATACTGTGTAATGCCTGGACGGTAGTTTACTACCAGTGAATGTAGTTTAGTACCAGTGAATTTAATTTTAAGGGGGTAAGTAGTATAGCTAGTAGGAATTTTCTGATGTGTAAGAGAAGTTCCTTGATTTAACCACATTGAATAAAATACCACGAATATTATAGCCTTCAAAGTTTCCCAGAAGAGTGGTTAGCCTGGTAATGTTGTAATTAAAATAAAGACATGAGAAATGTGTTTCATCATCATCATAAGTCAAGAATCCTAAGGTTGGTTTGACGCAGCTCTCCACTTCTCTCTCCTATCCGCTAGCCATTTTATAGCGACGTATTTCTTATCTCTTACTTCCTTTATAATGTCCTATGTAACTCATTCGGGGCCGTCCCTTGCCCTTCTTCCCTTCCACCTGTCCTGTTGCGATTGTTTTCATCAGGCCTTCATGGCTCATCATGTGGCCAACTCAGTTGTCCCGTCTTCTGCTTAAGGTTTTTAGGTGGCTTTTCTTTTTTCTCACTCTTCTTAGCACTTCCTCATTACTTAAAAAATCGATCCATTTTATCTTCATCATTCTTCGGTAGCACCACATTTTGAATGATTCCACTTCTCTGAATCTACCATCGTTCAAACCTCGCTCCAATAGAGAAACATCCAATTGTAGGATCTGATTATTTTTTTACTAAAGAAAATCACCGTCAACTTGAAAGACGAAATTTCGATGCCCACCAGCCTTAGGGTTTGGGAGAAAAAAAAAGAGAAAGCTTTGTTAATATAAATCATAAACTTCCTCATTACTTACTCGGTCGATCCATTTAGTCTTAAAATATTAAGGTAGTATATTGAAATTTTGGATACAGTAATGTGTGGAAAAGAGTCTCATCTAATTATCCTGTAAACACCATGACTAAAGCGTAATATTTAAATGAGTAATGTTTTATTAAAGAAGACCGGGAGTTTAGAGGGAGTAATGGGTCGTCGTAAGGTATATGGTAGACAAAACGTGCCGACGCACTCAAATGCACATCAGCCTTATGATCTCCTTTAAGGACCGCGGAGAGGTGTGGGGACCGCGTGAGATGACAAGCGACAGCCGCCTCAAGCAGAACAGAATCGCCGACAAGTGTCCGCCGGGAAAAAGGCAATCAGCAGAGCTGCTGCTGCAAGGGGCGACCACGCTCGCTTTTCCCGGAAGGCGGTCGTCGTCTTCTTGCGACAAGGCTCGCCAATCGGCCGAGACGTGAGCGACGCGACGTGACGGACTTCAGGCCATCTTTGCAGCCTCGCGAAATAGACCACGGCCGGCTAGGAAAAAATATACGAGGATTTAGAAGCCACCCATAGTTGCAGTGGCGTAGCCTAGGACAGTTTTAAGTTGTTAAAATCCCCCAATGTAAAAATGGGTTTTCAAGAGAAGTCTTGTTATAATGGAGTTCAATCAATGTAGGTACCAAGTTATCATTGCAAATAATTTCAATAATAGATTTAGGTGCCAATTGGTTCAATTAAAAACTTTTATAAGACATTAAATCAGATTTACCCTCAACTGACATTCACACTTTCCTATAAAGGGACTGTTCAAAATACGTAACTAATACCGTGATTTTAATTTTCCTAATGACTTGATACCACATTTTCCGATTTTTTGTAAAATTCATTTCAAATTATTTTCTTTGAGGTGTATTTTCCATTAACTTACAATATATATATATCGTTAAAATAAATAGATTTTTTAAATCAAAGGTTAACCAAAATTTCGAGTGGAAACAGAAACAAACAGAGAATGGGTAACTATATGAGTAAATAAAAGTGTAAATACCTAGAACAGAACATCCCAAAGATGGTTATATTTTACATTGCTTTTAGTTAAGAAAAACTTTTGCAATATTTCCACTGAATCTATTTTCGCACTAAACGTTTGATTATCAAAACAAATGTGAGCACTTGAAAATATTGTCGTAACAACGAAATGAATCGTGCGAAAATAAAATCAGTGGATAAATTGCAAATGTTCATTTAAATAATATTAATAACTTCCACCACACCTTGCCAAATACAAGGCTAGCCATATTTAAACGGTTTGAAGTTCCAAAAAATATTGAACATAGTTAATTGAACAGTTTATTGCACCCTATACCCTATTTTCACGATATTTTTCCCATAATTATCGAGCCACATGTGATTGATTGCTTTTAATCATAAATTATCTTGATTGCCTAAATTTATACCAAAGTAGGCGAATTACAGTTTTTCAGCAAGTGAGCCAGCAAGTGGATGAGGGAGGGGGACGGGGCAAGGACAAGTGATGACATGAAATTACTGCTGGTTTCTCCTAATTACTCTCTATTTTACGTATGTCTAGTATGAAAACGGCTAATTAACAGTTAATGGAGATCCTGAAAACCGAAATTCAAAATCACTAGTGTGCTGAAATATTTATAAAAATATTGAAAACGGCCAAAACTAGACATGCCGTTTGTCAAATAACTGTGCATGATGGAATTTTTTCTCTATTTTTCCCGTAATCAGCGTTGAAAACACTATAAAAATCACTTTGAAATTTTAAACAATTTTTAAGTCGCAGACCTTTGTTATATTTTCATCTGATCAATCGAAACTGATCTGGGAGCAAAGCCGCGGGATGATGTTGATCAACGCTTCTGGGTTGATTGGTCGCTTCAATCGCGGCCTTTGAGCTGAAGTGCACCAGTGCCGCGTGGGAGCAAGGAACGCCTGAGCACTGCGTCAGTGAGCGTCGGATATTGATCTCCAATGATCTCCTCGAGCGTACGGCAACACTCTCCCTTTCATTATTGGGTGGTTTTCTATTTTTATTAATTGCCTAAGTCGAGAGATTATTACTCCTGGAGTACGCATTTGACGCTCTCAGATTTTTAAATGACGATAAAAAGAAAAAATGACAATAAAAAATTATATCAACCCAAAAAATTTATATCCAAATAAAAAATATATAAACAATCATAAAAAAGATAAATATATTAATCAAAGAAATAAATAATGAAAAAAGACAAAAAAATATATATGCATATTCATCACTGATATTATAACACAATTGTAAATTCTACCCATATGTCAATGTACCCCAAGCTTATTAATATATGTACCCCAAAATATTTGTCAACGTATTAAATGCAAAAAATGATATGGTTAAATTCCTAATTTATTAGTTATAAGTTTATGCCCACACTACCCCCACAACATAAACAATTGCGCACAAAATCAATCAATTGTCATCTGCCTGGTTAGGGTGAACTGGTTCACCGGAACAGCGGGAACGCGCCTGCGGCGCATCAATTAATGCGTGGTTTCCGCGGAGTGGTGTCGATGATTGGCTGCTTTCAGGTTCTCTCCCGCGTCTGTTTATCTAAGGCGACGACATGTTTCGCAAGCGTTGCAGTTTGCATCTTCTCGTGGAGTGTCGTGCTGATAAACAGCTTTCATTTGCGCTTAATCGGGTCTCCGATTTTTTTGCAACGTTCTTACTTCTTTAATTCCCCTTTTTTTAGGCTACCCCGGCCTGATTCACAAACAGAGCTCTTTCCGTCCTTGTTTATCTCAAGTATTCGCTTTGATAGTAGCTAAATCCTTGATACCTAATTATTTCGTCAGTTTCATCGAATGTTTCGTAATATGTTTTACAATGTTCCCTTATAAGTGATTCTATAATTTTAATTCCGGCTTTTTTTTATATTCCTTCGTTTTTATATTCCTCTGAAACTCGTTTCCAACAGATAGGCAGTGTGTAGCCATCTTCTCTATTGAAATTATTTGGTTTTTTCTTTATTTACGTGGCTTCTTTCAGCGTAAGCAAGAAAGCGCACCAAAACGAACCGGCCGAAGGAAAGGTATATTAGAAAATCACCAATTGCTCCCTACACTTCGGACCTGAAGAAGCAAACTGCAACGTTTGCGAAGCATGTCGTCACCTGAGATGAACAGACGCGGCGGAGAACCTGAAAGCAGCCAATCATCGCACTTAAACGTTGATTGCCATTACCCTCTCCTCCAACGCCTAAAATCTGCCATTTATATTTTTTATATTTACCCTCACCGCCCCGAAAAAAGCGCATTTAAAGCCTTCATATCGGGGAATCTAACAAACAACAATGTATAACGATCACAAGCACTCATCCCCTAGATAAGTCCAACCTACCCTAGCGTTACTACAACACATGACAATCGGTTTGATTGGCGATTGGCGGTTTTCATTGGCGATTAGCACGGCCGCCACTGATGTCGGCAAAAACGACAAGGGTGAGATTCGAGCACATGGCGTATAGCTTCAGAACAACCTGTTCTTCCCAATAAACCATCTCATCACCCCTTTCAAGGAGAGAGCATGTGATGAATGTGGAAAATGCGCACGATAGCTGTTATCCTACATCGACCCGCTGAAAGAACGCAAAAATGTATACAATCCAACCGAAGAGACGGCTCATCTCCTCCGTAATTTTTCCACATTTCAACCACTTAAATTTAGTTTCTAACGATCCATCGCAGGGAAAAAATAAGTCTAACTACTCTTAAAATTTTGTGTGGGACACGTCTTCGACTCGCAAAGGAAGGATAATTTCGTAATTAAATCCGACGTACCACAAAGTATACGCCCGTATGTCACTTTTTAATGAAGGATAATTTCTCTCCATAGCACTCCATAACCTCCCTCTAGCCTAAAAACATTCTCTTTCCACTCTCTTCGATAAAAAACAAAATTATTTTGCTTTGTTTCTAGCACGCCTGTCAAAAAAACAATATTTATTGAATACCTTTCGATTTAAAGTTAAATCATTGATTGCTGTATCCAAGATTAATCCATGGGCGACAAATCTGACCCACTTCTTATCAAAATCAGTGGCAATGGTAGGCTCTATCACATGAAACATTGACCAAAAAATATTAATGGTTCTGCGTAATTAAATATATAGGCAAGAAAAAGGTTTAACAGCATCAAAAAGAAAAACCAGTCTCCTTACAAATTATTTGACTGGCAAATCTAAAACCATTTATATTCAACGTTAAGTTTTTCTATGTAATTTGTACTCCTAATGCGTAACTCATCTGTTTCCTAAAATTAAATTACTGAATTTTTTTCGAAAATATTTTATTAAAACGCCATAACTAATCCGAAAAAATTCATTTTTATAATTTTATACTGTCACACATTAAGCTGATTACGGTTGGATAAACATAACATCTGCTAAATAAAGTTTCTTAGGCCATCTTCCAACTGATTTTCACAGGCTCGATTCCCAAGAATTGAGTGGACAAGGTAAGGAATGCAGGAGTTATTTATTGAGAGTATACACCGAGTGTTTCTCTCCCCTAGGCCGCAAAGCCACGTTAAACAGGTTCTCTTGAAGGGGACGTAAAATACGGAGAAAATCGATGGGGAATCGCAGAACAGCCATAAAATAATTAAAATGGGAACGCGTACAAGTTGCCGGGTTGCAATTCACTGCTAATTTGTCGCCAGAAAAATCAATTTTTCTGAATTGAAGTCTCTAACTGGTTTTCTTATCATCCAAAGAAGTACATAAGAAAGATAATTGCTCTATACTTGCAAGATATACAAAATACGTTTAAAATATCTGAATTCATTTAGTGAGATTAACATTGCATTGGATGTTTGATCTACCGAAGAACTATAGAAACAAGGGATGAGCAGATACTATTTCTGTATATATAATTATGTCACCAAAGCTGTGTACATCTGTATCGAAGAGTAGTTTTTATCATCAGTTTAATACGTGGGAACGCGTACAAATTGCCGGGTTCCAATTCACTGCTAATTTGTCGTCAGAAAAATTAATTTTTCTGAATTGAAGTCTCTAACTGGTTTTCTTAGCATCCAAAGAAGTACATAAGAAAGATAATCTCTCTCTAATTGCAATATCTACAAAATACATTAAAAATATCTGAATTCTTAAGTGGGATTAACATTGTATTGGATATGAGATTTACCGAAGAAATATAGAAACATGGTATGATCAGGTATTATTTCCGTATACATATCATAATTATGCCAACAAAGCTGTGAATGTCTGAATCGACTGCTAGTTTTTATCATCAGTTTTCTATGTCGAGAAATGAGATTTTGATCGTAGAGGAAAATAATAGTCCGACTACGCCAGGGGTTTCCTTTTGGCTATTATGAGTCAATTTTTTAAATTACGCGCTCCACTAGCCTAGCATGCCAATCCAGCGGTCTCCCAGTGTGTACTGAAATAATTGCCCCGCGTGACGCTTTGGGCACGCGTGACATATCCCCGCACGTCAGACAATATCGCTACCTTCTGAGCTTTTTTGCGTTAAAATCATGAGAGTAAGAACATAAATGATTCGATAGGATGTCAATTAATAAAGCTTTTGAGTTGACCCGCGTCTTGTGGCTTAGAATTCAACGTTTCTTCCCCTCTACCGGGAACCTCTTTGAGATTAATGGGATGGGATTCAGCAGAACTTTCACGTTAACTGAAAGTGTAGGAAAATATACTCTGCCGTGGTTTTCATAAATAATAGAAAACATTCCTAAAAAAAATGCTAAAAATAGCTGAGGCGGCCGAGATACAGTGGAAGGACATCATGAGTAAACAAAAAAGAGTGATGGTATTTTTCCACGAGTTTCTTGCTAACTGTGCAACGCGTGCCAACCGTTAGATAATTCTCAAGTACACTAACAGAACACAGCAAATATCTGTACAAGCAGAGTAGTAATGTCTTAACGGTCGAAACGCTGTGTAGGATGTACGCGATAAACTTGTGGAAAAATGCCATCACATTTTTTCGCGAACTCAAACGAAATTCTATAAGAATACACTTGGCACTGAGATATCATAATATATTAATCCGAGATTTCAATGAGCGTCCGTTGCTTTCCTTCTCAATTGATAGCATCAAATCAATACTTGGCTGATGGCTCCCGGAGCGAGACGCGAATCTTCACACCTGAAGACGCCATCAAAACTGTCGCGCAAAAGAAATCGAAGCGAAGGATATCCCGTAAAGAGAGCAACGCCTACACACTTTTTGTTACGTATATAAGGCGAAAAAGCAATAAAGAAGCGCCCAAGGAGACGTCAACGTGCAAGAACTTCACAGTTTTTACAGTCCAAACACGACGCAAATTCAACGACAATAGCATAAGTCTCCTCGTCTTCCTTCCAGGACATCCTCTTGGAATCTTGGTCGTGAAACGGCGTTAACGACCACCAAAGCCACCTTTAAGGGCAGGCAACAGGAGTAAAATCGCAGGATCGGAAAACGTCACCAGAGCCAAGTTTCCTAAGAATCACGGGGTCAGCGGCTGCAAAACCTGTCCAAGCACAAAACGCACGAAGTGCACATAAATTTAAGAATCTTTACGTACCCATATTTTGTTCCATGACCGTTCGACTTCTCTGGAGGGCAAGACACAAAAGGTGTTTCTGTAGTGCATTGCTATTTTATCATAAGTTCACGTTCCGTGATCCAAGAGAAAACTAGTAACCAAACAAATACCACGAAGAAACCATAAAAATCACGACGTAGTATAAAGCATCTTTTAGAATGAATAAGTTTCGAACCTGAGAGATATTTAGAAGTGAATGTCTCAAGATTAAAATGAAAAAGGAATGCAGTTACCGAGCATCTCGTGTTTCGGAGTTAATGGAAACACTATATGTTGTTTCTTATTTTGCACTCTTATTACTGCCACTTATTGTTTACCATACTATTTTACAGAGTGGAATTAAAAAAAGCAGCGCTAACTCTAAGCGCTGCATTTTTCAAATGATATTTACGTCAGAGGAAAACGAGGACAAGTAAGAGAATGCCACAATATCGATGGGATGCTCAATCAAAGCAGATTTAAAGAAGGTGTAGTTTTAAAATTATAATATTAAAACTATTTTCATTATATTATATATAATATTAAAACTATTAAGTTAAAGGAACTTATTGAATATCGCTTGTGCCACCATATCTACCCTAAGAACCTCAGCTGGTATCTACTCTATTATTTCTTATTTACGTTGCACTAAGTATTTGTTTTAGACAATTTGTTCATATGCACATTTTATGAATCAATTTAAATTGGTAGAAGAGATGGCGGAAATGAGATTTTTTTACAGATCTCATTTCAAACCATAATTTTATTACTACTTGGAGACATCTCCAAAGTTATGTTTGGGATCTGAATGCGGATGTTATTTTCTGAAACTATATAGGTAAGGTTAAAAAAATGACACGGCTTTCTTCCACATAGGCCCAGGTTCGAGAGACATTCGCATGTAAAGATGTCACGCACGATGACTTCCCTTGAGTGATCTTAACGAAAGCAGTGGCAGTGCGTTGTATCTGCATTCAGATCCCGAACATCACTTTGGCGATGTCTCCTGGTACGAGGAAAGACTTTATGTCCAGGGTTCTGCATACTTTATCTTGATCATTTCAAAGCGATTTAAAATGAAATTGTCCACAACAACAACATGTCACCAAACTTGTCACGTACACTGTTCATTCACAAGAGAGGACATATTATAACCATAATTTAGTTGAGGCATATAAAAAAGCTGACAACTATTTCACAAAGTTTTAGGGAAATTAATATTTACAAAAAGGAGATATTTCATACAAAAAAAATGAGCATGCGTGCATTCAGATCCCGCAAGAAATAAATGGAGTACAAATATTACTTCCACCACTTCCCCAATCTATCTTCGATAACAACAGCTATCTCCAGCATTTTCATTCGGAAAAAGACGTACTTTTCACGGATTTCAGTTTTCCGTCCTTTGCGCACTGACGTTGCGATCGGGTATGGACCAAAATAGGGCAAAGCGGAATATTTAAAGGGGCTTCCTGTTATGCGCTCAAAAAATCCAAGTCCATTGTATGCAGCCCTATCCGTCGAGATGAAAAGAGATACCGGCACTGCGTTTGTGCAGGAATAGTATAGAAGCTGCACCCTCTATCATTGGTGCCTACTCATGCGTTTCAGGAAAAAAAAGGTTTCGATAGCGGAGTGATTTAAAGCGAAAAACAAAATACTTCGATAGGGGAGCGCGAGTCATGGAGTAAAGCAGTGAGGTCTATGCAGCACCAGATCAAAGGCACTCTATCACCCCGTGTCGCGTGGAGCGAAAGGCCTGTCATTGAAATCTCCACTTTAAACTTTTATCATCGTCGCGCGTCAGATTTTCCGAGATTTTGCTTTCTCGCTCGTTCCACAAGTAAAAAATGTCAAAATTTACGAGCACAACAATGGAATATGAATGAAATCGATCACATGACTACGAAAAACAACGATCCACGCGATAGCCATTCAAAAGGCCAAGGGTTAGCTAAAAAGAGGTGAAACACTCGGAATGAGCCCGTGACGTCATCAACTTGTCTGCGAGAGGGCTCAGGGCCACACATAGCTGGAGAATAGGGTGGTTTCCTATAATTTTTTTATTGCCTAAATCGAAAGAGGCTTTCAGATGTTTTAATGACGATATCTATTTTTCGCGATTAAATGAAAATTGAAAATTTCCAAACGCGCGAAAACGCGACGGCTAAGTGTGAATGATGGGAAAACTCCATGTGACGTCATTCTGGTTCCCGCTGCCGCAAAGTGAGGTGACCTTGGGGCGAGGTTATGTGCGCTGCAGCGATGCAGCCAGCAAGCAAGAAGCAGAGTATCCTGCTAGCAGGTAGCGCTTGGCTTAAAAAAGGATTTTTAATGCCTAATCAAAAGAAGGAAACTTTCCGACCATAAGCAGTTTTAATAGGTGATTATTAAGACATGATTCCCTGAGCTCTGTGCCTCATGCATGCATTGGTAATCTCAGGTGATATAAAACGAGACTACTCTCATAGAATCAGGGTCCCAGTGACGTCACGTAAGTGGCATCGCATGGGCGCCAATCTGGCCTTTTTCAAATGAGGTTAAAGTTGACCATTGCCATTCGTCTGAACTGGGATTTCTAAAACCAAATAAATTGTATATTATGAATACAGTAATGGTGGGTAACGGATCGCAATCAATGCCTTTTGTTTCCTTTGATGGAGGAAACTACCCTATCAGGCTGAAATCGGAAATAGTCGTATATGTGCCAAAATAACATTTTTTGGCACATATCCGACTTGAAATTTAACATAAATACTCATGGATGATAACCAATTATGGGTTTCTACATCATTCTGCATAAAGGTGAACATTCAAGGAGATACAGTATCCCCTGCATGACCAATTTTTCGAAAACACGCGCGATCTCATTGATCTTCGAAAATATTTGAATTCATGCAAGCGGTGTTGCGGCGATAAGATTTTTTGTAGAATAACAAACACAACATTTCTCTGACCTGGTGCTTTGCCTATATTTTCTATGCCCCTGGACTTTCAAGAATGATGTCAATATGCATTTCATGTCATGTTACTTCCATGGAATATTTTTGTTTCTAACTGCTAAGAGAATTGGGTAGTTTCCTTCATCAAAGGAAACGAAATGCATTGATTGCGATTCACTACCATCCATAAGTGTATTCATAATATACAAACTATTTGGTTTTAGAAATCCCAGTTTAGACGAATGGAAATGGTCAATTTTAAATGGGTTACTCCCCAATGATGTTCTATTGGTGGGGACTGATCGCATCGTGTTTGAATTGGAAATACAAAAATAACCTCTTCATCTCGAGAAAGCAGTCAAATTCTGTCAGACAGAATTCCCCAATGCACGTCCTTCCATCACCGAGATGCACTCTCCATTCGGTAAAACAGTTTTTCGCTCGAGTCCTATCGAACCGCTACAGGGAAAGGGAGATCTCGAATTCCAACCCCTATAGTGCGAACATAAGAGAAGGAGACAATGACTCAATGGGGAATATACGATGTCTTGTGATTAATGATTCGCACCAGTTGACGTCATATTAGCGAGTCGGGGCAGGTTCTAGGGGTTCATAAGCCTTCCCCACCGATATTTTCTGGTTGTACAGCCTGATGTGAGCCCTCACTAAATTAGCCATCCCCCCACCCCACCCTAATGCTACACTCTAGCTAATAAACACCCACGAAAAAAATTTCTGCGACGGTATAACAGTTGAGTATTAATAACGAAGGTTATACGTATACTAAGGGCATATGAATATGACGTCTATACATCATTTATAAAACACATACTTGCCGACATATCGAAAATTTATTCTCCATTTAAAAAAATTATAATATGAAAAGATGAGCATTACAGTAAATAAAACAGTGGTCAAGTATTAAAAATTGATTTTACTCTGCAAAAAATAAAATATTTAAAAAATGAAGTTTAAGTAAAAGACGAAGAAAATTGATGTGACATTATTTTATGAAGTTGTTTACTTTGTTTGATTGTGCTATGTTACAATTTTGTGTTTATATTTTCCACACTTAAATAAATTTTGAATAATTACATTACAATATATTTAGCTTAAACCATCGATGTAATTACTTTTATAACAATTTTTGTGTGCAAGCATTTTTGACCATTTCTTTCAATAATCTTCTGGAAATATTACATTCTGCGTCTAAAATTTCAGTGTTATCAAAAAATATAGTGTTTTCTTGCTATGCCTTTTACTTTTGCGTAAATACTTTACCCACAAAAATACTCTATATTCATGATGTTAAGGATATTTATAGCCTAGGATACTCAAATCCTGTTGTGAGCTAGCCCCAGTGGCGGCGAGAGTTAAGCAATGAAGTTTGTTTTAGTGAGAATATTCAGTGGATTGAATTGCATTCAGGGAAAAGTTTTGCATTAACAAGATTGGAGAAAGGTGTATTTAATAATATGTACAGTTTGATTCATTCCTTCTTAGGAAATCAATAATCTAAGCTCAAATGAAGATACTGCTGACCGATTAAGCTCGTAATTTCATATATATGCTCATTTTCTATGGTATGCATACCGTTAAAAATATCTTATGAAAAAATACCAACATTATTCCGTCAAATTAACCTGGCTTTCATCGCTACAAAAATAGTAAGATTTTTTACTTTAACAAATAGCAGCCGTCCTCGAAATTTATTCTGGGACCATACACAGCTTTCTAGGCACTATAATAATAATTTACTTCATTTCCCATGACCTATTTCTTATAAACAATGCATCAGCCAGCTATGATAAATCACTGGAGGGATAACTGCCATCTGTGTTCGTCAAAAAAAATTAAAAACACAACCTTTTAAAGTTAGATACTGTTTCATGTGCGTTATGATTAGCAGCGCTTGAATCATACTTGAAGCTCATAATTTACGCATGCACTAAGCGTCCTTGAAATACGTGAAAAGAGCAGGATGTACCTTTAATATTTATCCACTGAATGCTTGGAAATTTCCATAGGATGTTTGAGAAAAGAGGTAACCCATTTATTTCTGGTAATTTCTAAATATTTCCAAGTTAATAAAAATAACTGATAAGTATTTACTTCCACATCCAGCTTAATTTATCTTTACAGGCCACTTGAGTATAAAGCCTGGAAAATACATTAAAAAATAGATACGCAACTAAAGCAGTTAGGTAGCACATTATGGGATCATTGTAAAAACAAATTTCAGGCAAAACGTGGGAAATTAAAAGAACTTTCACAGTTAGGAAAAAATGTTTCACTTTTCCTAACTGTTTTAACTAAAAATGTTTTCAACGTAGTTCCTAACGTTGTCACTTTACGATGGTTAGGCGCTGGGAGATCGGAAGAGGAAGCGACAAGAGAAAGACGAAAAGCTCGTAAAGCTCTAATTTTTTCATGGATTTGTCCTAGGAAGGAAGAATATGGGCGGAAGAAAAATTATTCGTTGAATACACGTTGAAAATAGTAATATCTTGTCCCTGCATACCTCAACACCTTTGCTAACGGTCAATTTCTCGTTCACTTTAGATGTCAGCACTAGAGGGCAGCACAGGTTTTAAACATCGTTTTTGTGAATGCACGGTAGTTCCAAAGATCGCTGGAACGTAATCGTAATCTGAACGAGGCATAAAGGCCGTTTTACACGGGGCACGGAATTGCGCAGGTTAGAGCTGCATTAATTTCTAAAATGGCGTGGAATTGCGCGAATGCATGAACGATATTAGAGCAGGGGCTATTTTGCCGTCTAGCATCCACGCATTATCGCATGTGTTCTAGCAATTCACCGCTTTACACGACGCAATTTTGATTGTCTTCGCACGTACGCCAGATTGCGCAATTCCGTGTGCTGTGTAAAACGGCCTTAAGATTACGTTCTCGGCAGTGCGTGGAGACCTACGAAGGAAGCCACGCGAGCTGTTTTTTAGCGGAATAAAAAACCTGATCACTGGGATTATAAAAAGTGGGCGAAATTTTGCTGCCGTGAGTGAGCGAACCGTCGGCGCCACTTCATCCTGTTGGGAGACGGATTTCTCGCGTGCACCGGTCGACCCAGGCGACGTGGAGGGCGACACCCCCGGAAAAGCCCCGGAGGACCACCCCCCCAGGGCCTGCGGTCGCTGGGGAGTATGGCGGGGGTTGAGTTGACCGAGTGTTCAGGCGTCCTTCAGGAAAGCAGTGCGGCCCGATTTTCTGTGGCCCCCAGGGTGGGAAGAGAATTGCCGAGGGAAACCCCCGGTGAACCAACGGCCTCTGTGAGATGGAGTGGATCAAATGCGTACATCAAACATCCCTGCCGTTCCAACTGACGTATTCTGTCTTGTTTGTTGGCGTAATGCGCGTAAACAACAGCTATCATTAGGCTTATTTTAGTTTACGCGTCAATAAATTCATAAATATTCTTAAAATTTTCGTGTTATCAATAAAGTAAGATTCTGAGATATTTTATGCGTGTATTCGAATGAAAATTATGTTAAAGGACGACCAAAATTTCTAAATCTAAATTGAAACCGAAAGCAGTCACAAATGTATGCTTCTCACCACCATGAACATATAGTATATGATATCTGGCACACATTATAAAGGTTTATCATAATTGAAATGATTAAGTATACATAATTAATATGCATTGATTAATCCATGATTAAAACACAAAATTTATATGCATTGCTCTACCATATAGTCCATACAGATCGTCTCCATTGCGTATTCCTAACCTACTACTAAGCATAAAAGTTAGTTCATAAGTTGACGAATGCGAGTTACTTGAAGAAAGCTGTAGAAATCATGCCATAGGTAGCCTATTTACATTCATGAATTCAAACCGCTGATTTCCATCCGATTCTATCCACGAACAGGTAACTGTGATAATCGAGCATTATTCGAAGAAAATTTACAATGCCATTTCTAAGTCTCTCCTCTTGCGCAAGCATTTATTGCTGGTCTAATGACCTACCCTCATGACTCGTCTAACGGTCATGGTAAGACGCAATCGGTCGCGCATTTTATTTAAAAAGTAATCACTTGCAATTACCACTGCCCATTAAATCGACCACCCAAGCTAGGACGCTGTACAAGGACTGGAGATGATTCTTCGGAGGAAGTCTCCAGCAGATACCAATTTTATCGCCAAGGAAGGAGAAACAGGACTTTGATTCAGAATGAACCCATTCCGCGGACACGCCTATAAAAATGACCGTAATGGTTAGCAGGATCATAAATCAAGCAAGCCCAAGTATGCTCAATAAAAATAATGAAAAAGATAACTTATCATCCACGGTCGTAACTATTTCAAGGCATGCCATATGGTAAGAAATCACGACAGAAGCAGCATCTCCTTTCTAAAACTGGTTCTCGTACAACGGCATGTCATCCACGGGACACAAATGGCAATGCAAAGGATATTATTCTTTTCCAATCACTCCAAAAAGCTCAATAACAATGTACATACTAACTCGCGAACCCACCGAACTAGCTAAACGCAAGGGTCATGCGAAACGCTTTCATTTATTACATCTCCCGCAGAAATGG
This sequence comes from Ischnura elegans, assembly GCF_921293095.1. NCBI lineage: Eukaryota > Metazoa > Arthropoda > Insecta > Odonata > Coenagrionidae > Ischnura > Ischnura elegans. The sequence goes on from NC_060254.1 coordinate 101,257,902, forward strand.
GCATCGAAGAGGCTGCCAGTATACACTGCGAAAGGTTGAGTAAGTTATTGTTACCGAGCAATATGTTAATGGAGTGACTACCGCATTATTACATAATTACGCTTGCCTCACCGTACTAAAAAATCTTACCTTACTCGATAGCTAGGCACTGCAGCATTCAAACTTCAAAATTGATATAATACTTCATGCGTAATCCTGAGTTTACTGGGCTGAAATTTTCAACTTTTTCTCGAGTTTAGCACAGATGCAGAATAAATGGAAGCGTGCGAGAAAATTGGAAAACAGTTTCCAGAAAAATAACGCATATTTTATTTACGTACATTTTATTTTCAAATTAAGAGCTTATGAATGAAATATGATGATTAGCTATTCCCTCCTGAATGCCCTTTATATAGGGTTCTTCAGGAAAACAAATGAGTGGAAATATCCTACATTTTGTTTTCTGTGAGCTTAAAATGGATCGTTTAAGTCGTTGAGCTATATCAACACATACAACACAAAACATTGTGTGACATAAATTGGGCTGTCACCAAGAAAACGCCGCTACACAGTGAAATTCAATACGGGAAGTTATATCATACTGTTTTGCATTAAAATTAACGTTTCTTCATCGCATTTAGAACGCTAATTCAGATAATTTAAGAGTTTAAATTCATTAAAAATAATAATATACATCAAGAGAAATGTTTGCTTTGGTGAAAGCATTGAAAAAATAATCGAATTGACAGAGAATTTTTAAAGCAGTACTAATTATCATATTCCTTTCATTAAAAAACCTGCTGAAATTTATTTATTTGAATCTCATTTTTGGTTTAAATCTAGTTATTTTCTACCTACAAGATAATTTAAACGCATGGACCACATAAATTCGTGAAATTCTATATTTTTCATTTCACCACCCCTACTAAATTTCACTTATTTTTTTAATTATTCCCACTAATGTTCAATGCCAACTTCGACTACAGGTATGAAATAAAATAAACAACATTTACGATGCCGCAATATAATGCGCAGTTTCCACCCAGTATTTTATTTAAATAAATAAATAAATTTTATAACATTTATCTATCGAAAGAGAATGCTTAATAATGTCTCCAACACCACTTTCTCAAGTACTACAAGTTAAACTATCCATAAGTAAGTGATCTTGTATGCTATCACGCGAAAGGTTTTAAACTAATAAACAAAAAAGAGATCCAGGTTCGAATGCCGGGCAAAATTAATTTTACAATTATTTTCATCTTTTTTGTTCAAGCTAGAAAGCAAGTGTCTATAATGCTATTATTTATCCTGATTATAACTAGGAAAAAATTTCATGAAATCAACGTAATAATCAGGATAAACGCCTAGCTATGGGTCGAGGAATCAGAATATTTATAAGTCACCAATCAGAAGACTGGTTTGACGCAGCTCTCCAATCCACTTTACTATCCAATAGTTTGTTTATATTTAGAATTTCATCTCTTTTACATCCATAATAACATAATAATTCCGAGAATTACTTCACCATTCTTACCATCCTGTCCTTTGACGATTTCTTCATTCAGAACTTCATGTCTCGGGCGGATAGGTATGGGAATTCATTCCGTCCTCTAACCAATGTTTTCAAAAGAATAGGGTGGATTCCTATTTTTATCGAAAAACTATTACTCCTGGAGTACGTATTTCCGGCTTTTAGATTTTTAAATGATGATATCTATGTTTCGCGATTAAATGAAAAGTGAAAATTTTCAAGCGCGCGAAAATGCGACGGCTAAGTATGAATAGTGGGAAAAGCCCATGTGACGTAATTTTGGTTCCGGCTGCCGCCGTGTGAGGCCACCTTGGTGCGAGGCTATAAGCGCCGATACGATACAGGCTGCTAGTAAGTAGCAGAGTACCATGCCAGCAGGTAGCGCTTGGCTTAAATAATGATTATTAATACCCTATCAAACGAAGGAAACTTTCCGACCATTGGCAATTTTAATAAGTGATTATTAAGAGATGTTTCCCTGAGCTCTGTGCCTCATGCACATTCGTCTAAACTGGAATTTAAAAAACCAAATAATTTGTATATTATGAATACACTAATGGTGGGTAAAAAATCGCAATAAATGCCTTGCGTTTTCTTTGATGAAGGAAACTACCCTATTGCTACCTTGCTTCACCGCTTGCATTCCCAGCTGTATAACTCGTAACTATTTACAGGTTTAAAAAAAGTTTACAAAATCGCAACTCGCCATATGTCAGGGAATCAAAATATTAGCATATCTCTCGGAAATTCAACAACGGGAACGACAGGAAGATTCTCTCTTGTTACCCTCAGCAGAGTGAAAATGTCACCGTAAATTATAAATATACCCAGTCATTTCTTATTCAAGAAAGGCTACGCGCGTCGAATGAAAATATCCCTCCTTCGCTTGCCCTGTCCAACGAGTAATTTTCCTCTGGCTCCCTCTCGTTACGAGTCAAAGATGGAAGCTACTCAAATATTCCTTCGTTTCGTGGAACCTATGGAGAAGAATAACTCTAGTCTATTCGCTACAGTTGATGAATTGAACATGAGCTGAAGACTCGCTTCCATTCAAGTTGATTGGTGCCAACAACTCCGCAACCATTAAGTAGCAATATCGATGAAAAATTTCTCGGGATTCCCACCGGGTGGGGTATTGGGTTAATTCTCCCAACGTTTCAATGGCTGAGTCTGCCATCGTCTTCAGGGGTTTTCTCATAATGGTACTTTATTTTAGTGTACCGTAAAAATGTACCATTAAGAGCAAACCCCTGAAGACGATGGCAGACTCAGCCATTGAAACGTTGGGAGAATTAATCCAATACCCCAACCGGTGGGAATCCCGAGAAATTTTTCATCAATCTATACGCCGGGAAAACCTAAAATTTACAAAGTAGCAATATTGCTTCACTATGAGTACCGTTTTGATAGTTACCATTCATCAATTCATTTTATTGTGTTATTTCTGTGATTGGAATACTGCAATTCTACATTTCTTCCTATCCCATTTAAAATTCCTTAGGGAAGAACGACGCCTCGGTAGCTTAACTGGCTAAAGAACTCGACCAAAATTCGGGAGATCGGAGTTCGTATCCCCGTAAAGGCGAATGATTTTTTCTCTGTGGATTTTTCGCAAAATCTGTGCGTTTCTGGCGACTCCGTAAAGTTATCACCGTGGCTAGTCCTGGTATACTTAAATTAACGGTACATCTACATAATACCCTGCGAGCCACCTCTAGGGTGCTTGGCAGAGGGTGATCAATCAACAGCATGCAGCATGCAATTGGACTCCCAATTGCATTGGTAGATGATGGTCATTCCCATTATTATTCATCCTGTAAAACTGCCGTTGCAAAATGCTCTAATTACATTCACATGATCACGCAAATGACGAAAAATTCGCCGATTTTCTGTTTTACACGGCAATGATGCACACGTTCATTCAAATCGCCATTTATCTTGTAAAATGGCCTCCAAGGGTAAAATTCACGATCAAAACACACCAATCTCCATCCCTCGTGCCGTTGTAGTTTTCAGATGGCGCAATGTCCGCAAGGTTGCTGGTCCCTTGACCCCACTTCGACCCTAGGATCCACAACACAGCCACCGACACTTCCCTCCCTTCACTCTCAACAACTCCTCCCACACCAACATCGATTTTCATTTGTCAGCGAACCCTCTTGGTTCCCCTGGCAGCCACTATAACTGCCCAAACTCACGCAACACCCTCTTTTCCCTTTCCGGGAAGAACAGCTACGTCCGTGTTCATCCCTGATGCTATCCCACAAGGCACCGCACCGCATGACGTCTATACCATGACGCCGCCTTTCCCACCAGATTTGCCAGCTATTAGTGGACGTGACGACAGCAGATGTCCGTCACAATACGGATCTGCTTTCACAACCGGGGTTCACAGAATATTTCATTCGGCGAAAACGAATCACCTCCTCCCACAGTTAATCAACGCCAAGGTGCTCGAAGGGCCCTCAAAAATAAACATTTTGAGCAACCGGCAGTAGCAGAACATGCGTTCAATAATCATCAAATGTCCTGGCCAAAGAACGATTTTATTTTCCTCCCATCGTGAGGCTATTAAAATCGAAAAATAAACAGAAAACTTCAATAGAGGTGATGGGCACTAGGCCGGCCCTTATTTTTCAGAATTGCGAAAAGTTATGTTTTCCTAGTCTCAAAATGATCCAAATGAGGTTTATATTCATGTGTTAAATTTTGGTTACTTTAAAATAACGGCAACCCGTGCCCCAAGGGCCCTAAGTACTGAGGACCCTCAACTGAGTTTTTTGGAACAGAAAAAGTGCTATTTCCGCATAAAACGTATAAGTAAAGGCCTTTAAGAACGATTTTCTGTTTATTTTGACCTATCTCTAAGCATTTAGGAGATATCGTCCGTCGTAATACAATCCCCCCCCCCCCCCAGGGTGCCACCCCGCACCGCGGCGCCGCTGAGGTAGGGCCCGCACCACTTACTAGAGACTTCCCCTTCACCCCCTCCCCTCCCTCGACAAAGATTTTACTCCTGATGACAATATCTACATGCTAGTGATACAGAACTGAACAGGTTGTTCCTCTTGTGTCCTGATTAATGTTGTTTAAGCCTACAATGTCAATTTTAACCCTTCACTGCCCTGCTATGCACTGGGTACCGACCCCTTAAACCTTAATTTGTTGCCACCATTCGGCCGCGAACCATTCCAGCAAGTTCCAAAATGCTCTTTATGTACAAAATATTATAAGCATGTGATAAAATTGTGTCTGTGCATTACCAAGGAATGAAGGAGATGAGCAGGGCTTCCAAGGCTCCAACGGTAGATAGAAATATTCAAGGAAGAAGAAATAGCACTTTTTCTGCTCCAAAAACTCAACAGAGGGTCCTCAGTACTTAAGGCCCATGGGGGACGGGTTACCTTTATTTTAAAATAACCAAATTTTAACATGTGAATATAAACCTCATTTGGATCATTTTGAGACTAGGAAAACATCACTTTTCGCGATTCTTAAAAAAAGGGCCGGCCTAATGGACTTACCATAAATACTACCTGGAAAAGACTTATACGCGAAGCAGAACGCCAAAAATCGAGGTCCTTGACGCTATAGGCCATCCTGAGGATTGTATTGATAGCGTGCCATTTCCTTCTATCGGCACTCAGACATGATCTGAAGATGTGACCGGTATAGGCCACGAAACGTCATCTGAACTCAACTCCGACGCAGCTAACCCAAAAAGCAATGGAGGGAAATACGACATTATAAGTTTTCATGCTGTCTTCACTAGCTCACTCAATCACATCTTCCGTTACCAAGTAATAACGCTGGTTTAGAAAGGGTTGAGCTCATCCCCTACTAGCCACAGAATAACACACACTCAGATTTTTTTCGGGTTTTCAGCCGGGTGAGAGTGACCCTATTCTCCAAAGTTTCCAGATCCGAAAGGTTCATTGTCAACAGGGAATTGTGCTGATGGCAATACTAGGGAATAATGCTGGTGTATTTACAGGCCACTGTCATGACACCAACATCATTCCTTGATGACCTCGAAAAGTTGGAGAAAATGGACACTCTTATCCCTCTGGAAACCCAATAAAACCATTTTCAGTCTATTCTCCAGAAAGGAACCAGATCTTTTTTAATATACATCCGGGGGGGGGGGGTAATTTCGTTACCCTGGGACACCTGACACTCCCGAGGATTTTTGTTTGCTGCGTTTGGAAGTTTTACTCGGGATTGGAACCCTCGACCCGGCTGGACCACCACTCTTACCCTAAACAAACATTTGAGGATATTACTTCGAAACAGTTCATCCTGCTTGGTTTACTGACTGTTTCGGGAAGTGAAGACAGCCGATGCCCGTCTCACTTGAATTCTGCAACCAGCATTTCCAGTGGGACAAACATATTTGTCCGTGTTCATTCCTGATGATAGTCCATTAGACATCCCTCCGGGTGACGTATACACCAAAAGGTATGCCAATCCTTTCTAGGGTTGAGTTTCCGGGAGGTGACAATAATCAAACTCTGTCACAGAAGTATTCTACTTTAACCAACTTCATGATTCGGCTCAAACAAAACACTCGCTCACTCAGTGTTTCAGCCCGAAGTAAGGTTTGGATAGGTTAGGGTAGAGCGTAGTTCAGACTAAGCCACGGGCACATGAATTACACACATTCAGCGTAAGGGCAGTTCATTATTTTTTCAACGCAACCCCGCATTTCGAGGATATCTGTTTGGTGAGTCCGAAGGTTTCACCCAAGATATGAACCAGGGATCGGATTTAAACCTTTGGCCAGTAACTCATAGTCCTTACCACTGAGCCATCATCCTCCCTTACAACAAAGAGTGAACATAAATAATATCCCTATAGTGGGGTATTTTATCCCACCAGGTTTTCAGACAATTCAGATAGGCGAAGACAGTCTTTTCCCGTTCCGTCAGGGGTCGGCTAAAAGTGACTCCACATAAAATTTCATTGGGCTCGTAAAGTTATAAGAGAAAAATTAATTTTACACTTTAGATAGGGGATTATTACTTCCTCGACGCTTAGCTATCAAGTTGGCAGTACAAATGAAAGCAGTATATTATGGGTAGCTTTACTTTTCACACGATCATGACTTCAATCGATAACGGATTGGGACGAATCAGTCACACAGTGACTACCATTACATCAGCTATCGTCATTCGTATCACGTCAATCTCAGGTAGAAGATTATATCAAAAGGTTTAGAGATTCAATCTAAATCGATAGTAAATAATCAAACCAGATTTCCGATGCACGTCTCTCTACATAAAATGATCGGAACACATAAAAAAATAGACTTTTCCGCAATTATCACAACAAATCGCAGTGTTCGAAAACAGGATATACCTATTAGTAATGTTTGAAACCGTGATTCAATATTGTCATAAGTATTTGATAGACTCTTAACAACCATTATGTAACGACCAACGGGGTGAAGATCAAGAGAATGTTGGAAGCAGTAGGTAAAGAGCACATCTCATCATAACTTGCATCGATCAACAACGCATTAATTTCGATTCATCGCAAACATTGCAAAAATTGAGATACGTGAATGAAATATCGCAAGCATAGATATATTTATATTGCCACGGAACTACAAAATTATACCGCGGGTATAGTATACATACATACAACATTGTAGCTTTTAAAAATACATGGGATAAAAAGTCAATCGACATCTCCTCACAACGCAAATCGATAAGGACTGCATTAATCTCAAATATTTGCGCCCATGGAGTCAAGGGTACTGTGAATGGAACAATGGTAATACAATACCGCAAATATGTTTGCTACAAAGGATTATCACCCAAATATTTCAAAGTATATGCCCAACATTCCACTGTACCCCACAAAAAGTAACAACGCTGAAAAAGGAGGATCTTTGGAAAACCCTGGCGAGGCCGTAATTAGAATGGGGAAAAAATTATTTTTCGCACGAAGGGCATATCAAGAGTGTGTACAAGAGGTAGCGGTGAAGTGGTTGGCGGGAAGGAGAAGACGAGAAATCTTTTTTTATTTCCCTCAAACTAAGGAAGGAGAGAAAGACATCCAGCCGTCGTCTTAGAAAGTAAAAAATGAACCGAGAGCGAAAAAAATGAATGCCTCTTAGCCGTGCGTTAACACCGTCCGGAAACTCCATTGATATCTCCCTGCGCCCCGCTCCACGCCCAACCACAGCGAAAACGCGAATCAGCTGTATCGGAAAATCCTCCTTCAAAACTACAGCCGGTATTCTCATATTCATGGAATCACTATCATCATCAGATGATTTACCATCCGAAGATTGGTTTGACGGGTTTCATCACTAAATTTCCCCTCAACTAACCTTAAAACACTGACATGAAGCTTCAGTTTCACATCCTTATCTGCTCCATTAATATTTTTACCAACGGATGGTAACGGTTGAAATTAATGGAGTTCTATTGTATTATTAATTTAAAGTGATGCCATTAAAATATCGCCGACATGAACATGATTCAAAAAATTTGAAATAATTTTTATACTTGCTCATCAATGTTTACACATGGTTGCTACGGTTATTTTCTTCATGCAAATGGAATAAAAATGGATAAATTTTAACTTACATATACAATTATGGTTTGGCAGTAATATCTTAAGCCATGATCTCAAAATATTCAGGATAAATACAGTAGGCCTTTCTCAACATTTAACTGCATCTTTAATACGACAATAATAATACCTCACTATTTTGTCTGACAATATATCCTGTATATCCTATATCTACCAACTCCGTGCACATCGATATTTCAGCACGCATTTCGATTTTTAAAAAAATATACACTTTCATTGTGGAGATTTTGCTTTTGGTCTTTAGTTTATATTCAAAATTCAAAGGAAAGCGTAGTTACAGATATAATTTTTCATTATTAATAGATACTCGTGTGCGTTAACTAAAAATTCAATTCCATCTTGTAAAAATGTTCCATTTTGAATTCAATTTATTCGGATTTTACATTGTGAAAATCCATGTTGAAATGAAAACACACAACCTTGGTAATTTTCCAGTGAAAAATGCTCCATTTTGATAGAATGTACCTCACAGTTTTAAAGAAAAAATATCTAAAACACTAAATCAGAGTACATAATAAAAGTAATTAGATAAAAAACAATTGTCCAATCAGAAACGTGGGAGCAAAGATACCTAATCCAGCATTTACTCCCTCGGTACCCGGCGCCCGTAACTGTAAAGAATGCATGAGACGACAATTCCAGCGCGACTATTCCCGTTACACAATGACTATGAAGAGCATGAGCGCTGTTTGCACAGAGCAAAGTGGCTTTTAAACTGTCGACGGGGGATCGAATCGAGTGGATTTTGAATCGAGGACTCGAGAGTAAACCGCTTAAGTGTTGTATGCCCACTGTCCCTTTTAAAGTCTCGGAGAAAATGCCAACGAAAGAAGAAAGGTAAACCAACATTGAATACTGTGCTACTTGTGGGAATGAGCTGGGTATGCCAGACTAGGTCTCGCTTATTGCGAAATTTTAAAATATTCAGCATTCATTATTTGGGAAACATTGATCTCCCAAAATTCTCGAGAACGCTTTCAGTGTCATACATATTTTGAAAATAAAATACTGCATTAAATTCCTATGAAGCCGACGTATTGGACACCAAAAGGCGTAGCTAAACCACGTATATAAAATAATCGCACTAAAATGTGATTTATCACATTCCGAATAACAAAATCTAAGAAATCTTCTCCAGTAAACGAAAATGTTCACAACTCGGTTATCTTCTCTCCTTTATCTTCTACGGTTTCCGATAGGTGTCTCCCATTGAATAGAAGATTCCTGATTGGTTACCAGTGAACGGGAAACGTGAAGAGATGGAATGGATAAAAGACGGCCATTGTATCTCATGAACATGACCGGCGTTCGCGTTCATAGATCGTAAAAAAAGTATTCATGGTTAACGTCCTTGCAACCATGAAAATCCCCACTCCCATGCGACCCACACTTCTACTACTAGCCACCATGTTAAGAGGCACATTAATGATTTTGCTTGAAGGTTTTCTAAGCCATTTTACTTTATAGATTTCTGTCTCTATCGGGAATTTCTGCGTCCGATGCACGTGAGAGGACTGAAATATTGTCGGACGCACCATACCCCGAAAGAAATAGCAATAGGTCCATAAATGGCTATGCTTAAGTTGCGAGCCTAGGTTTTTATGAATTTTGGGACTTCGATCAAGTGAAAACTTGGGCAAGCAAAAGTAAATAGGAACTCCTTCCTGGAAAAATTCCCAAATCGTTTGCATATATACTTTTAGAAGAGTTGGAATATTTTTTTTTTTACATTTCTGGCAACTGATGCATTTTGTGATAAAACTAACTAAATTGAGCATTGCAGGAAAAATTTAACTATTAAGGTGACACATTGAAATATGCAAAGGTTAAAGTATATTTCCACATTAATGTTAAAGTGAACACATACAAAATCCATCGCATATTTCATTTTACATCACACATGTTCCACAACATCTCGCTTCACGCCGTTAATTTCATTTAAGGAAGAATTTTTCCAAAATATTTTTAAGAAGAATGTTCCATCACGAATTACGTTGGTAGCGGTGATTCTTTCCAAATCATACGAACTTCATCAGCGCATGACTTGGCCTAAAACAATGCATGAAGTCACCAATTGTTATTATCCAGTTATTACAATAATCATTACAAGCTATAATTTTCGTTTAAGCAATTAAAATCAGGGAATTTATGGTATTTTTTCAGGAAGTGATTTATTAGGATGTGCAATCTTGAATTATAAATAACCGGGTATCGTAAGCCACCGTTCACGCCGTCTTTCTTTTTCCGCGAGGAGGTTAATGCAGGCCAAGAGGATAAGGGACTTGGGTGCATAATTCAGGGGAACGGTCGCCGAAATGCGCCGAAGTGCCCGCCCACAGCCGACCGGACGTCATGGGAAACCGCAGGAGGGAGAGGAGGGGGGAAAGAGGGGAAGAATATGCCCTTCCCCCGCCCCCACGCACCCCCTTCGGAAGTGGGGTAGACAGGAACTGGAGGAGCATAGCCCGCGGCACAAAGACGATCGGCCAAGCAATGCGCGTACAGCTGCGCGGTCCGTCAAAAACTTCAACGGGCGTAAAGAGAATGAAACGTTAATGATAAGCGAATTAGGCTGGGAACCGCTAGAGACTCGGAGGCTGCACTATAGGCTTGCTTGAGAAATTGAGAATCTTTCAAAGTTACAAACAGAACGTCACGTTAGTTCCCCGCTATATTTCCGGGACCGGCAGAAACGGCAGATGAAGAGAGATATTTTGCAGAATGATTTGGTAAAGGAATTCGTTTTTACCCGAACAATAAGGACTTGAATAAATGCTAGGTGGCACTTCGTTAGAGCATTTCATTTTTATTCTGTCGAAAACTGGTGTCATTACACCCCTCGCTATTCGTTATACGCCCGTTGAGGGCAATATGTAGATGTTGGTATACAACTGAAATAGGAAAATTTTGATGGTATGGTATTTTAACCAGGATTTGTTCCTAGACCACGAGACCATGCATGATAGCAAAAAAATTTCCACATACCTAAGTCCTTCAAGCTGGATTAAACTTCATTTCATATAAAACTTGTATTTTCACGCAGTATTGTTTTTGGAAATAAAAAAATATAAAAACTTAATTTTCCACATCATAACAATCGATGGTCTGATGAAAAAATGAATGAAGGACCTCTGAAAGAGAATAACGCTTAATATTGGTTGAAATAAAATTTTCCGTATTCAATAATGCGATACGTTCGATGCAACGTAAAGTAAATATAACTAAATATTAAAATCATGTCTACGTTTTCGAAATCGAATATTTTTCAATGAATGATTGATGACTATTGAAGGCCGATAGCAGTCGATGACAAGAACAGATGCTATCGCATGGGAATTCTGCAAATACGAAGACGTAAATAATATTTCAAGCAAAATGATTGCGGAAGTCAAATACTATATCTCAAGCAAGAGAGGTTCTAGAAAAATAAATAAGAAAGAGGCAAGAGCCGTAACCCTGATAAAAATTTGCGATGAAAATGGCCGGAAAATACCGATCAAATTCAACGGATAAGGTCACCGGGTACACGCTTTTGATATCACCAAAAAAATTAGAACTTCCCGGAGAATGATAGCCGATCGACGGATAGGATGAAATAAAGGTGAATACAAAACCAATAGCGAAATAAATACAGACTGTCCCAAGGGTCGTGTGTCATTTTTGACCTAAAATTTTAGTAACTTTCCATCGAGCAATTTTCATGAAAATTGGCACACTTATGGGGAAAGGTCCTAAGTTTTGTTGAATGCAAGCAAAATTTTACAATTTTGACCTTTTGACCTCACAATTTGGGTCCAAACCAAAAATTTGAATTTGCCTTATGGGGTTTCAATGTTAAAAAAATCGAGATAAAAAAATGTCTGAATTTCATTGACCAATATGTCAATTCTTAGGTTTTCGGACACGAGAAACCCGAAAATAATACTTTTATTTACGAAAATTCAACCATTGACCCAGTAAGGTCACCGTCAAGGTCATAAGGGTAACAAAAAGAATAGCATACCAACAAAGGTGTCGATCCATGGGTTTTATAGGGTGCCCAAGTCATTGGTATTGTCCAAATACCCGTATTATTCACTTATTGACCTCCGAGGGTCACAATGGGGGTCAAAGGTCATAGAGTTAAACGTCCGGCCATCATGACAACCAACGTGTCAAACCATATGTTTTTAAGGGTTCCAAAGTCGGTTAGGCAGTTCATAGATCCGTATTTTTTGATTTTTGACCTCCGAGGGTCACAATGGGGGTCAAAGGTCATAGAGTTTAACATCGGGTCATCATGACGACCAACGTGTCAAACCATATGTTTTAAAGGGTGCCAAAGTTGGTTTTTCAGTTCATAGATCCGTATAACAGATTTTTTTGATATCTGAAAGTCATAATGGGGGTCAAAGGCCATAGAGAAAATATGCAATGCGCTAACCCCTTCCTTCCAAAATTTTTCCATTTCCTCGCAATCTTTTCCGACAGACCGCCATGCCCTCTTATTTTCATGCCGCAGTTGATTATTTATTTCTCTAAACATTCTTTTGATTTGCCGCCCAAAGTGAAAGAAAAAACTCAGTTTAAAAAGATATTAAGGTAAAGCATAAAAGAAATGGATGAATCCTGCTTTTATTTTGATTGTATCATGCAATGTGATAAAAATTTGACCATTAAAGAGAAATATCATAAAACGACAAAATTAACCCATTTACGGCCAACGTTGCGAAAACGCAACATTATTGAGAAATGCAAAAAAATGTTTCAATTGAATTGTATTCATGTAGAATTCGCTTTTGTCGATGAAAATAAGTTTAAACTGATTTTTAGTGTGATTATAATGACATTTAATAGGTATTTCGATATTTATAAAAATACTCAAAATGTGTCAATTTTCGAGTCTCCTGTTAAGCAAGATAAATAATTTTTCCTAAGAGTAACTATTCCCTTTATTAAGTTTTTTATTCGTCCATGTGGACGTAGAAATTTCAATTAATAGATATTAAAGCTTATATTTCGTCAGGGAGTCAACATTAAGCGAAAATCAGATCCGGAAAATAATGTTGCGTTTTCGCAGTTGGCAGAATCCGATATCTATAGGCAGTTATGCAACCCGCATTATCACATATTTTCGTCTCGTAGGAATATGCCGTTTTTACTGTCAGATATAATCCTACGCATTTTTATGCCTCGTATTAGATAGATATCGTCATATTTGATTATTAAAATTCTTAGATATTATATTTCCAATGAGATGCTGCATTATTTTACCTAAATCCAATATAAAATTGAGATGCATTACGGCTTGAAAGAAATGAGTCAAAGTGAATATTTTTACAGAAGATAACGCATTATCCTGTTTTTAATAGACATTTTTATCACAAAAGATTGAATTACAACAAATAATGACTATTTATGAACTACATGAAAGCGTTCTGGGTGCAATGGAACAAAAACTTTGTACTTTCAATCCGAATTAATCCTTCCTTACTTCACGATTCAGCGACTATCACCGACTTCCACAACAGGATATTGGGTGAATGAAGACGATAAGGCGTAATTTGGTTCGGAAATGATTGAACCAAGACATATTTAGATTAATAAAAAATAATCTACACTTTTCAGACAATTCCTGTCTGGACCTAAATGACAGATTTGTAAATTATGACCTCAATTTGACGACTTGAATAAAAAATTATAACAATTCGGAATATTTGCGCATAAATTTTGAAATAATGAGCAAATGGTACCTTACTTTGGTCACTACAGTGCATAAATGTTCTTTTAAAACAAGACTTTTAGATTTTGCTTTTAACTTTGGTGCTTATGTTATTCAGACGGTTTTAGGGTATAAAATTACTTATATCGAAATTTAGGTTTGGAAGCAAGTGTTATTCTGGAATTTGTCAAGGTTATCCCTGATCCCTCGAATCATCGTATGTTTTTCGATAACTTCTTTTCATCTTGGACTCTATTTATTGTTTTGAAAGAAAAAGGATTATTTGTCACTAGAGCCATCCGTGAAAATACGAGTAAATACGTATAACGGAAGAGTGTCTGATAGAATATAATAAAACCATCGATGTGAAACCGAGAGGAACATGAAAACAAGCATTTGATAAAGCCAAAGGTCTTAGTATTGTTCGGTGGAATGATAAATAGATTGTCCCTGTAGACAGCAATACAAGTTTTTCGCTTCCATTTGGCACAGGGAAAAGTTTCAGCAGAAAAAAGAAAATACTATTTCACATACTATTCTATGTTAATAAAAGAAAATACTATTCGTGTTATTGGGGAATATAGTAAATACATGGGAGGTGTGGACCTACTTGATACTGCAAATGCAAATTACCGCACTAGAATTCAGGGGAAAAAAGGTCCTAGCTTATCAACTAACTGGACAGCGTTTGCACTAATGCCAGGAGATTGTACAGGTTATGCAACGGAAGTAAATTTCACTGGTAGACTTCAAATTGTATCTATCAGGGACGCGTCTAGAAAGTGAAGTGAATCAGTCAATAGATGACGTACTCCTATACAATTCACGTCCATAAACATAGAAAAAGTTAGGCTATATAATTCATTGCAGATTCGTGAAGCATGAAGGGACGAATTTGGCCATAGAGTTAAAAAAAATTCATTAGTTGCCGAAACACTGTAAAAACCAAACCATGTATGAATGTACGAGATTTATGTTCCATTGCACCCAAAATGCTTGAGTATTTCATAATTAGCCATTAATTGTTGTAATTCAATCTGAAATTATAAAATTAAAGTCAATGAAAAAATGTGAAACACATGCTCTTCTGAGAAAATTTTCGCTTTGACTTATTTCTTTCAAACCGTAAAGCATGTCTATTTTATAGTGGATTTAGGTCAAATAACAACAACATTACGTTGGAAACATAATATCTAAGGATTTTATTTATCCAATATGACGATATTTGTCATATGCGTGGCATAAAAAGGTATAGGATTATATCCGACAGTAAAATCAGCATATTCCTATGAGACGGCAATGTATTGTAATGCGGGTTGCATAACTGCATACAGATACCGGATTCGGCCAACGTTGCGAAAACGCAACATTTTTTTTTACCATAAGCAAATTTTTTTGAAGACCCATATTTTCAATTTACCTTATTTAGCATGCTACTAGGTAAAATGAAGAGAAAAAATTATATATTTTCAAGTATTTCTTTACTCGGCCGGTAATGGGTTAATAGGATTATAAACTGAAATGTGAACACGGAGTTTACATTATGCTAGTTAACCATTCAATTGCAGAAATATTTTCGATTGCCATGCGCTTCTTCTCGAAGCTCCTGCACCATTACACTTTCCAGGGCTTCAAGTTTAGAATATTTAAAGTTCGTCATAACGCACACCTGGTATTGTCCATTAAACCAATATTTTTAAAACCAATGGCATTTCAGCGTAGTTATCAAGAAAGTCCTATGTGGCGTTAGACCTCCATAGGACCTTCTTTGCAGAGAGATGTAGTGGAAGAATGTGGACACAGAGTCGGGCAAAAGGATGTCTAGGGAAATAAATAATCTACAACGGCGTGAAACTAAGAGGGCAAGGGAGGCTTGTCGGAAAAGACAGTGGATGTGTGTTCTATGCCACTCACTTGGTCACCATTCAAAACCTTTGGTTGGGGACATTAATTTTCCTATTATTTCAAAACACACATCTATGACCTTTGACCCCCTTTATGACCCTTGCAGGTTCAAAAATCGACAATATGGATGTACGCATTGCAAAACTGACTTGGGCACCCTTTAAAACATATGGTTCGACACGTTGGTCGTCATGATGGCCCGACGTTTAACTCTATGACCTTTGACCCCCATTGTGACCCTCGGAAGTCAAAATCAACAATACGGATCCATGAACTGCCTAACCGACTTTGGAACCCTTAAAAACATATGGTTTGACACGTTGGTTGTCATGATGGCCGGACGTTTAACTCTATGACCTTTGACCCCCATTGTGACCCTCGGAGGTCAATAAGTGAATAATACGAGTATTTGGACAATACCAATGACTTGGGCACCCTATAAAACCCATGGATCGACACCTTTGTTGGTATGCTATTCTTTTTGTTGCCCTTATGACCTTGACGGTGACCTTACTGGGTCAATGGTTGAATTTTCGTAAATAAAAGTATTATTTTCGGGTTTCTCGTGTCCGAAAACCTAAGAATTGACATATTGGTCAATGAAATTCAGACATTTTTCTATCTCGATTTTTTTAACATTGAAACCCCATAAGGCAAATTCAAATTTTTGGTTTGGACCCAAATTGTGAGGTCAAAAGGTCAAAATTGTAAAATTTTGCTTGCATTCAACAAAACTTAGGACCTTTCCCCATAAGTGTGCCAATTTTCATGAAAATTGCTCGATGGAAAGTTACTAAAATTTTAGGTCAAAAATGACACACGACCCTTGGGACAGTCTGTACACGTTGTGCGTCGGTTAAGGGACCACTTGATACCAGGCTGAAGGCAATTACCCTCAAAATGGCCGACAACTATGTTATTTTAACAATCTGGTAACTGAATTTCATATTACTGGGTCAATTGTTGAGTAGATTTGGGGGTACTGCAGGGACCGCAATGATTTTTTAATGTGGAAACGAAATTATTTTTAATCATAGCTTATCGATTTTCATCACCAGCCGTGATAATACCAAAATTTTAACTTTTTTTCATACATATTTTTCTGAATAAACGAAACACTTGTATTTCAAAAAAATTAATATTACATCAACATTGTTCCTTCGCGGAGCGGGACAACAGTCCATGTGAGGTTACTGACAGCAGTGGCACAGCGAGGGGGGGTTTTGAGGGATAAACCCTCCCCCCCAGAGCTCAGAGAAATATTTAATGTTAATCTATTTTACTTAACTGTATTAGGATTAATCAAATATCCCTCAGAAAGCCGTAAAACTCGCCATTTTGAACCATTAATCTTAAAAATTTTCTGGAGGAGGGCCCCCGCAAATCCCGTTTACCCTGGCGGGTATGCAACACCCCCACACGCCTTAGTATTAGTTTCGCCGAAAACCCCCCAGGCTTAATTCTTAGCTGCGCCCCTGACTGACAGAGGAATATTATGTAAACTTACAAATTTTCATAATATTTTAACTTCCGACAGAAGATAAATACGGCCAGCTAATGCGTAAATTATGCTTCAATATTAATGAAATTTAAACAACACCTTAAAATATCACCAACGAAGAAAATGTGTAACAGTGCGATAAGCATCGAATACCACGAGGTACTTATATTAGCGTTGGGCAAACTGGAAGTCTTCACTCTGGTAACCTTATCCTTTTTATTTGCAACTCTATCGCCCATGAAGAATAGGACAAAACATGACTTATTTCCCATTTATCACCAAGATATTACTAAATTCCTCCGCCAAATACAAATATATGCGATGCAACAATCACAGTAGCCTAGGATTGCTCCCTGCTGCCATCTGACCTCCAGCTTCAAAACAGTGAAACTAAAAATGTACAATGAAAGCGCAAAGAGCATGTTGGATCTGCTTCCGGTAATCCATATTTTGAGAGCTCACTGATCATCACCAACGACATTGATCTAATAAAGATTTTTCGACGACCAACCAAGAGTAATCTGATTCAATTTAACCACCAAAAGTAGACGAAGAAGATAGCCAATTTACCTTAATCGCGTTAGAAGCTGTGCCGCCTATGGTGGAACGTCATCGGAAGGCGGGTGCAAAAATAGAACAAAAAACCTTTCGCTTCGACCTTTTTTCAACCCAGACTGCCTCCGCTCTCGGAGTACCCGCTTGCTCCTTTTATTTTGCATGTTTCCTTCCAAAGTGAAAAGTAAAACCAACCAACCCACCTTCGTTCCCCACCCTGCCTCGCCCACCCCATCTACGCTTTCCTTCCGTCGTGAATGGGGTTGGAGGGCCTGATGAGGCAGCCGGAGGCAGGCGTGGCAACAAATGAGAAGACCAAGCACAAAGGAAAGGACGAACTGGAGGTCGTCCCACGATAGGCATTTACCACACACTTAGATGCGATATCAGAAGGCGTTACTTATGACAAAAAAAGTTAATAAAACAGTAAATTAACAAATCTTCAAAAATTTTGAAAAAAAGCGGCCTTATATGCGAAATTGAACCTATTCTGTCATCGGGCAGGTAAGTAAAGTTTCAAGATACTGTTCAATTAATACTAAAATACTAGAGTAAAATTTCGTTACGCTGATTGCATGATAATTTATCAATTATGCTTACCTACTAGTATTCAGTAATTATAAAAGTTTGGTGATAATTCATTTCTCGAGGATGTGAACTTCTAAAAATGCATAGTAGTGTTCGAAATATACGAATGGGTATCAGTTGGTGTAAAGTAATTTGGGTCTGGAAGACGATGCTGAAATTGAACAGACAAAGCGTAAAGAACTTTGGGAAATTCATTTCACCCGTGAAAACAGAAAAGAAATAAGATATTTTCCCACAGACTTCCCTGCGTGTGCAATTCTTCCATAGGGCGACTGACCATACTGCCTCCAGCGATATGATCGATGGATTTTTCTTCCTCATAAGAAAATCCTCCAAAATCGCTAGAATAGTAATGGCTTTGCCTGGTTTCGCTATTTAGTTGGGCCCTTTTTGCTTCTATAGCGTTGAGGTGTTTTTCCCCGTTCCATCCCTTCCGCACCTCTCCTCTCCCAGAGGCGTCGTCGGGCTCCTATCGCGGCGGCGCCTCTTTCCCTTTTTTCCCCTCTCCTCCCCCTCCCCGGGTGATCGGGCGTTAAGTCTCTGACTTGGTTCCCGGCCCCGGTGTGTTGTATCCCTGAAGTGCTCCCCTTGAGCCCTCATTCTGTCTGCCCATACTGCCATCTATTGATCGATCGCGAAGGCGACAATAGAGCTTGAATCTCACAAGCATTCTTACCTTTCTTTTCTATATTTCCTAGTTGGGAACTAAAACTGAAAATACCCTCATACCGAATACATGGAGAGAGCGCTCCAGGTGGTTGCCCATTTAACAACAGCCCAGCCCAACACTTAAACACTAAACTTTGGTGGTGTAACTCTAAATAAAATTTACAATCGACATATACATCTTAAGAAAAAACAATCTAGCCAGAATCAGCGAATCAAAAGAATCGCCCATCACTTGATTTCGGATATAGCCATTAAAATCATGATCCCAGGCGTGGAAGACGATTTTGTACCTCTGTCACACTTACAATGGTACCCTAAATACGAATTAGTAACATTAAAACACGGAAATACGTATTTTTAACAAAGGATCATGAAATTCAAAGGTATAACGTAAATAATGTAGACATTCTTTGAAACGAATCTGCCGCGTTTACGTAAATTTCGAAACTTCGGTAAGTAAAGAAGTCTCCTCAACTGATCTGGGTTGATTAACTGATATATTACATATCTTTCAAAAATCACTCAGTCGAACCGAAAACGAAAAAATAATCCATCTTTGGGATTACGCACCGGACGCAAGGCAAAAACACAGAACACCTAATTCAGCATTCCTCCCATACCATATTCCCTCCCCCTAAATTGTCTCACCACCCGCAATTCTATAATCAAAATCTGAAAAAACTTACCTGAAATGAAAATTATAGCAACTCATTGGAGATAGCCAGAAGGCTGGGACTAGTCCAGCACAAAAAACAGAAATTCCGGCGAGGCGAGCCGTGATATTATTATTATTATAGTATTCTACCGATTAAGGTAGGTTTTCATGGAGTATCTCCTTTTCCTTCCAGCACTGCCTTCTTTAATTCACTGTAAGACCTACTCTCCTTCAATCTATCTAAAAATCCTATTCTTTTCCTTCCCCTCCCTCGTTTACCTAACATTCTACCCTCTATAACAAGAAAAATTACCTGGTCGAGAAACTTTCTGAGGCATACAGAGTTGGCATTGTCAACATTTACTAGAAGATAATTAGGGTATATAAACATTGACTCAATAATTTTTTCAGCGTATGATACAAATAAGCGTTCACAAAGATAGAAGGGATTTGAACGCTAAAAATGGCATCCGTAGCCATAAATTACTCGTAATGTAGACGGGGCAAACATAAAATAAAATCATAGGACACGCTCAATTAGGGAGATAAGAAGGAAGAGCGATAGTGCACACACGGAGGAGATACGTAGTTTTCAGCTGCGGACTTAATGCCCAAGATGAACTTAACGACCTTTCATGCTGATAACACGATTAATGACCCTGCCAGACGATTGGTGGGCAAATAATCGCATAAAATAGTATCGCGGATAACGTGCAAACGTGTGCGATGACGAAGAAAAATGCTCATAAAATTATCATCGATAAACCCATGCCAGTGTTTTCGTATTTACTTCAACGAGGATTTGTTTGGAAAGTATGCAGTTGTAGTAATCGATATTTCATAACCACAGAAATCAATTCTAACAACGACTGTTACCGCCATTCACTGAACAACTATAACCTGTAAAATGCTCAGTTAACGAATTCTAGGATAGAATTTTTTTCAAGTGCTTTAACTGCCGTCTAGGGCCCCAGTACATAAACTAAATTTCAGAATTATACCAATTATATGAGCTGAGGAAAATAAAATGTGAAATGTCATGATATTTCATGCATTAATAGGAATAAAATTGCTCGAGGTCCATTCCGAGATGGCAAGACGCGCAATATAATGGCTTCTTACGAAGAGGGGAGGTCATCATACCATTGAATTGAGCTCAGTAGTTGGAGGTACGCATCGATATTCTTTATTTTGATAGTATATAATTTGTCAATCACCAATCAGGTGACAATGGCCGATCGATATCGAATCCCAATTATTAAGTCACTATTGAGGCGCTCCCATTCCTGTGGATAAGGTTGACTGTCATGGTGGTGAGTTCTTTAGTGAAGCATGCGTTTTTTCGTTGTATCTGAAGCAAATAATTTAGAGACTCTGTCAGGCTCACAGAAAATTTATTTTATTACTTTTAGTCCTTTACAAAAACGCTGTTTTTTATAAAAATTTATTTTTAAATTGTCTTCTATATACTATGCATTCTTTTAACAATTGAAATTGAACTATTTCCTATTTCGTTCTCCCTATCCATCGGATAAAAACGATCCTTTGGAAACAAATGGCAGACAAAAATTGCCAGAACTGGTGGAGTGACCTTACCGGGAAGGTCCGCGGGAGGGATAGTCAGCCCAGCGAGCGAAAGCGAGTCACAGCTAATAAAATCCTATCATTCAATGAAGATGACACATCCGTTAAACGTCCGCGTTGCTGTACTTGACACCTCTCACACTACTTTTGATGTGAATGACACACTATTTTCGACTCACCCACGACTGATGGCGGACGCCAAAGATGATGATACTGCTTCCGATCACGTTATACGGATGTACATACAAATAAAATATCACGCCCGGACGTGGAAATCCCGTTGAAAAAATGTTGCTGATGAAAAGTCAGGAGGTGCGGTCTAAACTGCGCACATAGGGGTTATGTATTGTAAACGTGTTTTGATGACTAATACACGTCATCAGCTGGTCTACTTTACAATCAATTACCTAGACTTTGTTTACAGAAGAAAATTCAGAAAAAGGGATATCACCACTCTACCGGCCAGTTTCCACACGCATTATTTGTTTAAAATTGTGCTATCGTTTTGAAATTTCTCGGATTTAGAGAGCAAGCCCTTGACGATGTTAGCACGCTTACCTCAAATAACAAAATTACCCCATAATTTTCTCTGAAAGAAGCTTTTCTTATGTCAGTTACAGATGATGGTTGACAATGTCCAACTCATTATGCTCGGAAAAGTGTTTGATGATGCTGTAAGATGCAGATAAAATTTCAGAGAATTGAGACAAAACATGATTGGTAAACCTGGAGATATGCGCCATCCTAACGCGGAAACACGTAGAAAACCGTAAAAGCTTTTTTAAAGCCAAAATTACAAAGCGAAATAATCATTTTCCTATCATGGATTCCGAACCCGTAACCTTCCATGTTTCATCATTGACGATTTCGAATTCTTTTCTCCGCGGAGTTCTTATTCTTAAAATGCATGTTTTTTAAAATAATATAAAAAATATTCATAAAATGATTTCTATTCTTAAAATGCATGGAATCATATGGAATTTAATAGTTAGTGACAGTAATATGCAATATCTTTTCAAGGATTCAATGGTGTACTGGTATTTCCAACAATGTTGGATTCCAAAACCAACTACATAAGTGATTATTGAATACACTGATGATTGAATTAGTAAGCCTGAAAATCCTCTTTATCGGTGTATTTAATGGGAACGACGCTATTAATCAAGACACAAGGGTGTTGAATTGAATTTAGCTTCATCCCATAATCAAACTCAAAAACAGGACAAATATTCTGTTTTCCCCAAACTTTATTCGTTCATTGCTATGCCTCATGCTTCAGATTATTCGATGCGGTGATTAAAACAGGATAACTGCTCGATAAACAGCAGTCATCAACGGTGGGAGAACTGCACGCCGTTTCGCAAACATTTAGTGCGTCGAATTTGAACTATCCTTCGGCGTCAACTGCATCGTGCATAAATATTGAAACCGGAACGTCGCGTCGCTCCGTGGCGGTAACGGAAAATGTCGATCCCACTGCATGCTTGGCGTTGAGTATCTCGTTACTACTCGGGCCCGCAGTCGTCGTTATTATAAAGCGGAATCGGCAATGATGCCTCGTAAAAATATATGATTCCCTCCGCCGGCTCCAGCCGTGCCTTGCGGGGCTCAACCTTTCTCCGTCCCTCCATCATCCCGCATCTTGCTCTGCACCTACTTCCCCGACTTCGCTCCCCAGATTCATCGGTCCTTTCAGACCGTCTCCGGCGTAGGATTTTTAGCCTAAGGAAGTTTTTCTAATCATTTATCCTATCTCAATCTCAGTTCATCATTAAGTATTTGCGATCAAATAGTGAAATCAAGTAAACATATCATTCTGCCCTCATGCCAAAAAACATTTCTCTCAAAAAAAAAAAACTTTTCATGCTAGGGTTGCAGGTGGGAAAAGTAAGAATTGAGGAAAGTAATCGCTCACTAAAATTTAAAGAACAACGAGCCATGCGAGGAGCTTGTGCAAGGAGAAGACAAGTAGCTGAGATGCGGTAACAATTTCGGCAGGAGTGCCTGACGTCATCAACTTATTTTGAGAGGGTAAGGACCGTCCATTTTTCGCTACGAATCGCTGAATCGCAACAGAACGAGAAACCAAAAAATAGGGGACCCCATTATTTTTCAAGCTAAATTAAAATCGACAAAAAAAAGAAAATATACGATGAACTCATTCTTATCCCTGGGTCATTTCGCACTGCAAACGATTTTTCAATGAGTTTCCATAAGGTTCACCCGCGATTCGAACCCAGGACCCTTTAGGTCAACCGAAGAATAAGCACCATCTACTCTCAAGGCCACCCAGTACCTTGATTGAGGATAAGAATCAAAAAGCGGGTGTACACATTGGGAGGGTGAAACGAAGTCGGGTCTAGATAAGACGGAAAGGAAGATGAAGGTGGTACATGAGAGGAGATGGGAGTGACGAGTTGGGAAGATGGGTGAAAAGTGATTGGGAAGAATGGGTTTGGGATTTGGAAGAGAGGGAGCGAGGTGAGAATAGGCTATTGGGGAAAGAGAAACACTGGGCCGCCTTGGAAGAAGAAATTGGAATTGAAAAACTGGGAGAGAGTAATCTGGAAGATAAAGCCTCGGGTGGAGGAGATAGGTGGAGGGATCCGAGAGGGATGGATGGATGGGGACAGAATGATTCGCGAAATTGAAACTTGAAAAGTGAGGACCCAGAAAAAGGAGTATGGCAGAGGGCAGAACGGGGGGGGGGGGGTTGGGGTCCGATGCGAAATGGGAAGAGGAAAATCAAAAGAATAGTCGGAAAACAAGAATTTATCAAAGGAAAAACATCCATACATTGTTCCCGTGTAAATGCGAAATGCCTTAGTGTGAATTTTTGTACCTCGTTACAATGAAGTTTTATTTATTCATAAACAAAAACTAATATTTTGTTATTCCCGCCACTCATTTAATTGCAAACAATAACATAGCCTTAGTTACCAACAAACTGCAGCAGGTCATTTTGCAAATATATCACAATCATCCAGTAAACTTGCATAAATACATCTTTTAATTGAAATTCACGAATAAAATATTTTTAAACAAAATAAAAATAGCATAGAACGTTAACTTAAAAAAAATTAAGATACCGATAGATAGGCCTAGAAATCCATAAGATTTTGAATGATGACTGTTTAATGAATACCTGACTTTTTTTGCACCGAGAGTCATCCGATTTCATAAGAAAAAGTTATGAAATTTTTATTGATTAATGGCAAAATAATCGCAAATCGTAATTAACCAAATGTAGACATGTATTGTAAATAACAAGTATTTGAATATCCCAATTTATGATTGCCCATGCTAACACTTACAAATTATCTATCTATAACGTTCATCAAATGCATGTTTTAGTAAAATTCATTTGCTGATAGTCTTACTAATAGTGATTGGAAAACAGAAATATTTTGAAATTATTACGACGATCATAAGGTTTCTTGACAGAGCCTGCTCTACATAAAATTACACTTAATTTTACTGTATATCGATTGATGCTGATGCTACCGAGGCACAAAAAATTTCATACTCGAATATCTAGACTTTCATTTGAGTGAGAAGGGTGTTGGCCCTTTGCAATGTTAGGGACTGGAGGAGTAGCTTTGTTCAAGGAGAGGCTATTCCAAGGGGAAAAATGAGAGGGAAGATAATGGATGAGGGGCGGCCTTCACGCTAAGGAGGAAAAGATCCAGTCAATTGGTAAAAAGGGAGCAAGCGAAGGTTATCCAATCAACGAATTCGTTCGGCGAAATCAAGAGATTGTAAAAGAAAGGGAGACAATTACTCAGACCTCTCCCCTACCTTCCATTTTCATTATCACGACTGACGAACGCATCACACCCAAAGGTACATTAAAATCGCACCCATCCATTTCATTGAGCACAGAATGAAATTCAAAATCAAAATAAAAAGATGTTTCTACGTTCATTTAACGAATATAAGTTTTTATTTAGTTGCTGCTTCGATAAAAAAATGCGTTTCTCACGAATTTTCCCCTGTGCCAGATTTTCCAAGGCAGTGCTCATTTCTATTCACAGTGATTTATAAGTACCTAGGTCTGCATGAAACTTGACGAGACTCATATTGTATCATAAATTCTTTTTGAGTATTATTTTTAGCGATATTTTTTACAATGGGATCCGTTTTCATTTAAAATCAGGAGTAATTCCGTCTTTAACGCGCACATAACGAAGTAAAAATGACTACGTTTAATACCTGTTTTGAGTACAGTTGAGACGGCTAAAATGGATCCACCGAGTAAGAAATGAGAAACTGCTAAGTGTGGGAGAAAAAGTCTCTATAAAGCTACTCTATAAAAGTCTCTATAAGAGGAGGGCGGAAAAACTTAGTTAGCCATATCATAATCTACATCTACATAATACCCAGCGAGCCACCTCTAGGGTGTTTGGCAGGGGGTGATATATCACCAGTTTGTAGCAATGCAGCACGCACGAGCATTACCATATGCACACGACCAGGGCCTATATATGTTACCAATAGGGATGGACGGATCCAGGATTTTTTTCGGATCCGCATTCGGATCGGATCCTAGATTTTCGGAGCCGGATCTTTCGTATCGGATATTTTCGGATCCAAATGAATTTTTAAATTCCTGACGCTGAGATTTCCCCGATGATTGTTCAATCTCTTGGGAAGAGTCACACTATGTGCCAGTCGTATTTTGCTATTTTTATTTTCTACGGCTGAAATTCTTCAACGTAACCTTTGCGAGAGCTTTTAAACAGAACTGTTCATGAATAGGACAAGAATCGCATGCGACGGCGCATTCGAAGATAGAATCGGAACTCTTTCCAGCCTTATGGGGCGTTGCATTCACTGAAGCTATTATATTTTAAAATTTCGGATCGGGATCCGATGTCTTCCGCAACTTTGGATCCGATGTATCCGATGAAGGGCAATATCCGCGGATATTTGGATCCGAGGTATCCGATCCGACCATCCCTAGTTACTTATACTAACAAATTTTACTACCTCAGTTAACCTGCCCCGTTGGAATTCCCGAATAACCTTCCTCGAACAGGTGGACGGGGAAGGTTATTCGGGACGATCCCGAATGAGTTACATAGAACATGTTACAAGGAATTTTAAAGATAATAAATATGTCACCATGAAAAGGATAGCAGAGAGGAGAGAGAAATGGAGAGCTGCGTCAAACCAACCATAAGCCTGAATTAAACCATCTTTCCCAATAAATCATTTTTTCCGTCCTCACAGCAGTGGCGTAAGTATGGGAGATCCCCCCAAAAGCCTCACAGAAATAAAAAAAAATTTGAAACTTTTGTCTAGTTTTGACAAATAATACCTTAACAACATACATTAAATACCTTAACAATATATATTACTTATTTTATAACTACATATTCTTAAAGTTAAATTTTTAGTTCCAAAATGATGTAAATTGTATTTCCAGGCATGTCATTATTCATAAATTTTACTATATTTAGGCTGGGGGAAGGAGTCGCCATCACATCCACCCAACGAATATTCCTAGTTACGCCACTGCCTCAGAATGATAGCTCCAGCGATAGGTTTTCAGGGACCATGATAGGGATCGCTCGACGCATCATTTTCTGAATCACACGGTCATTCCCACCGTCCCTTTTTCCATCGCTTATTCCGTCACTTTCCATATTTACAACTGCCATTCAATTAATAGCCAAGCGAGACGATAAACCGTTGTTAGGGGCCGTGCGTTCTAATACGATGAAATACGATAACAGCGATGGTTTCAGCGACGGAAAAATGCCCAGCGATGGGCCAAAAGGATGGGATTTCCATGCTTGGAGCCATCGCAGAAAGTTGATCGAGTGAAATGGTCATTTTTCCGCCATCATTGAAGCGATCTCTGGAATTAATGCTCTGAAAAGATGGAAACAACGATTCAGGCCAATGGTGTAGCCAGAAAATTTCGTTCGGGTTGTCCAAAACTAGGGGTGGAAATTTTTTAAAAACAGGGTACTAAGTAGAGGGTTTAAAACTAATTTTAACATTTTTCATCTCCGAAAAAACTTCATTTTACAAAGAAATCTTTTAATTCATCATATTTCAATATTTTTTTTTCTTTTATGAGGCAAATTAATTGTTTTTCAATATTTCAGGGGGTTTCGGACCCCCGGATCCCACCTTGCTACGCCATTGATTCAAGCTTTCAGATTGTTGAATTACGATGACGTTGAAATATATTTTTAGTTTTTTTTCACCTATTCACGGAAGACATTTTGTATCCACAAGACTGTTCCACGGTAACGAGCTATAAGCACATTTCTGCTGCTCCCAGCCGCAAAGAGGTATCTCAAAAAATCATTCCATTCAGCCGTATCTTGAAATTCTAGTCCAGAAAAATCGTGTGTGTAAAATATTAGCCATAAAATCGTACCTGAAGTTTCGTCCATAAAATCTTATGTGAGATTACCAGTGAAAAATCGACAAAATTTCAGATACGAATATATGGCTCCAATTTTACAAGTTGGATTTTGTGGACTAGAAATTCATGATACTCCTGAATGGAATGATTTTTTTTTAGATAGCACTTTACGGCTAGGAGAGATCGATTTTTGAACTTGCATCTTAATGGTATTTTACGCATCCTAACGGGTGATCAGGAGCAGTCAACGTAACTTTTCTCTCGCTAAAAGGGGTAAAAGGAAGCGGAGGGTTCGCTTTGCAAGAGAGGCTGGCTTGCGAGAAGCCTTGCTAAGGTAGTAGACACCACTCGCCGGTGCCAGTCGGGGAAAAAAAGAAGGGAAAAGGGAAGAAGCGTAGCGTAAAAAAAAAGCCACAGGCCAAAAGCTGCCGGCTCGATACTCTCACTGTGACCCTCATCCTTAGGGTTAATTCAACCGAAAATGGATGTGCTTCGAGGGACAAGAAAGGGGGAGAAGGGCCGGCCTTTTTTTACCCCAGAAGAGAGACCGACTTTGTAGAAAAAGTGTCCCTCACACGCTACTGGCTTACCGATCAGTCTAGCTTCCAGTATCGCACGATCTTCAGGCAATCGGCAGGGCGCAGAGCAGAAGGTCTTAGAACGTTTGTTCAATCAATCACCTCTATGTACCCGTTTAAAGTTAGGTTGCCGTGGAATTCAAATGAGACCCAACCCAGAATGATGCGGTTAATAGACTAGATAGAATGTCTCTTTCTTCATTGGAGGTTAAAGGTATTCCTCGGTTTGGAAACATAAACATAATTAAAAGGACAACCGACAAACTACACGGTAGGTTTTATATTTATCCGAAAAATCTGCAATGCGATAGGAAAAATGCTGACAGATTAGTTCCAAGCGAGATTAATATGCCTTGTGAAGATGGAATGAAAGTTTTGGTTGCCTTTTATGAATAATAACTGGAGGTTCTATCAAGTACGAATAAACACCATCTAACTCAATTTATCAATTATTAACAATCTTAATATCCACATACTACCGCGCAAGCCGCCTAAAAGGCGTGTAGCGGGGGGTGTTAGGACACCAGCCGTTTACAAATAAAAAGGAATAGCGAAATTATGATTAGCGTTTACTAAATTCCTCTATGGTTTGGGGGAAAAACGAATTCCCATATCTATCAGTTTGGCAAAACATCTCTCTTAATTTATCGCTTCTGTCGGACCTGGAAGTATAGTGGGGCTCTAATATTAC
This sequence comes from Ischnura elegans, assembly GCF_921293095.1. NCBI lineage: Eukaryota > Metazoa > Arthropoda > Insecta > Odonata > Coenagrionidae > Ischnura > Ischnura elegans. The sequence goes on from NC_060254.1 coordinate 101,286,827, forward strand.
GTTCTACGTGTCGCCCTTAACCCATTTTATTCAATTCAAACAGTCTGGTCCAAATTAATTTTAGAGAAAAAGGAATAATTGACAGGATTCATTGGTGCCTTTCGAATTTTTTATTTTGCAGTTTGAAGTACACTTCCACTGACTGCAATGTTATGCTATAGGTTGAAGTTAAGAGTTGATTATTTAAAAATTATCTATGTGTGATATCTCTTGAAACATTGCCCTCGTAAAATCCCTTATATACACAATGTACAATCCTTATATATATTATACATCCCTTTATATAACCTTGTGATGTTGGGCTCAACTTGACGTTGGACCTGATGCTTACACCAGGCCTGTCGAGCCAGCCTCGACGTTGGACCGCAAAGGGTAAACATATCTCAGTCCGCATGACTGTAATGTGTATAAAGTAAAAATATTACCTTTGTATAAAGAAAATACGATACAAAGGGGGTAACAACTTAAATTATAAAATGGAATAAGAGATAATGATCGGTTTTTTTACATATAACTTTCCTTTACTAAGTACTTAGACTAGAGAAAGCTCTTACCGTCACGATTGGGAGACATTTTCATAATCTCAAAGAATAAAAAATAAAATCGGAAACATTAGCAATGAACATAAAGGGTTCTCCAAAGCACCCCAACAAGAATATTATCATATTATGCATAAGCGGTAACATGGAAAGATCGGGAAATTAAAAAAAAAATATTTCCAGAAGAAATGATGCAAATGGTAGCATAAAATGTTGAAAGATAAAATTATTTTATGACTTTCCTAGAAAGGCAGGGCAACTTAAAATCTTGAGTACGTACAGGGTTTCGAAAAAGGGAAAAGAGAAAGGGTCAGGATAGTGGCAAGGGGCAGGGGAGAATCGCCAAGGGTGAAAACGGCGAGCATGTATGAAAATTTTAAAGGGGCGAATGAATTCTCGGTCCGAACACCTTCGCAGTCACCAGACACACTTCGGTGAACGCATAAAGAGCGTAATGGATGGGAAGGAAAAACAAGGTCAAGGAACTAGATAACGATCGATACAGACAAACTAAGCAGAGACTCTCCAGGCAGAGTCGTATTTATTTCTCCGCTAAGTTAATTAAGCAGTAATTAATTTTTTACGATACAAATTAGAATCATTTACCACAATTGCGGTAAATTGAAGGACTGGGAGGCATGTAAGTACAATCAATTAAAAACTGATATAGCAGCGGTGGAGGCCGTAAAAACATAAAATTTTGCATTTATACCCCCTTTGAAACAGCAATTGACTTGCTACTGATGACCGCAGTTCGCTAAAATTTTCAAAAATACATTTTTGCAAGCTTGAATACGGTGAAAGTATTTTATTTTTCAGGCGACATAGAAAATACGAATTTTACGTACCTTACTTCGAAAAATATACATTTGATTTAGCAAAAATGGCACCGTTATTTGAATCGTGCTATGGAAGGCCTACTGAATTTTCATTCAATATTTTTTTTAAACTTGGCAAGAAATTGAAATCTTTTGCCAGTATAATCCTTGAATATCATAAGAATTCTTTGTGAAGGTTAACAAAAACCTAATAAAATAGAACAACGCCAAAATCACCTTGAGCCTTCTTCCAACCTGCCAAACATAAACCGGGTAGGAAGAAAAAATTCTATAATATAGGTTAACCTCCCCAATAAAATTTTCTCCTTGGAATATCGACAGATTTTGAGGATGAATACTGAGGAATTCAAGCAACGCGAGATGTTGAAATGCGATAAAGTTTTCCCACGAATTTTCCAAAATCTAGGTCTTTCCCAATGGTTTATGGCCTTTCCTACCGTACCACTGATTTGGAATAAAAGACAGAAAAAGCTTTCTCAAGACTTATAAGTTGCGGGTCGAAAACAAAATATTGGATCGAATGAGAAAATATATTAAAGGAAATCCGAATGGAATCACGGGAAAAATTATGAGCTCCAGCAGCGCAAAGCAACTTTTTTAATGCTTTACATAATCATATAATCACCCAAAGGGAGTGCGACACCGATCAAGGCGGTGTAAAAAAATATATCCGGGATAGTTCAACATATTCAGGAGTTATATGGTGGAAGTTCGACATATTTAAATAAAAGATAGCAGCACTTTTCCACAATATTTTAATGCATACCACGCGTTTCAGCTCACAGAGCCATAATCTGGTACAAGAAAAGGCAAGATTTTTATTAATTAATAAAAAATTCGGGAATGATTAGTTGAAAAGGTGGTAGAATTCGGGGAGAGAAGGGTTCATTTTTAGGCAGTGGACTTAGCCCTCTGAGTGTCACGCACAATTACCCCATTCCAAGCGTGAAACTACAGGTTATTTTACATAGAAATATCTTTTCAAAAATTCCAATAGATAAAATAATGGCAATCCAAAGTTACCTTGAGAAATTGAGTCGCTTTAAAAACAACCCACTTCCTGATTTGGTAGTCTTCATTTAGAAACAAAGCAAAAGAATTGATATGGTGAAATTTTCTTTTATAGCAAAGATATTTTAAGAGTCACTAACGGCCAACGCGACGATGGCACTTCAAGGAATATTTTCCATTTCCCTCTTAGCGCGAGGTCTCGTCAATTTCGCACACATATCGAGTTAGCTTGAACCCCTTAACCCTCCAGCTTGGTATAGCCGTGCCAAAGATATCATTTTGTGAATATACGATTAAATTTTTGGTATTTTAGCGTGTTTTCTAATGAAAACTAACGTTATTCTTACCTGCTGGATGATTCCCCAGAGACATATCTGGATTTCATAAGTTAAAATGATGTATATTATCCGTTCTGAAAAAGACCTAGATTGCCGAGTAGAATAAGGAACGTAAGTTGATGTTTAAACGCACGCTGAAATTAACCAAACAATTTAATCATATAAATCCAGTGGTCCCTTAAGATTTCAGTCAGTTGTTTATATCACCTCGCTCACAGTAAGAATACAATGGAATCATTTCCCGGCACTGAAGTGCCGAAACAGTGATCCTTAAATATTGTATACCGATGGCAAATAAAATAGAGATATCACGTTTCGTGCGTAGGTTTCCTTCGATTTGAAGACGAAAGCAGGGTGGCTTTCGATGCTGTTGTCAGTCATAAACAAAAAAACGCAGCCGGAGAACCCAGAACCGTGTTTTAATCATGAGATCACTAGCTTTCAATAGTAGCTGGAGACTTTTTATTACTAATTTATCTTCATTGCTTTGAAAATAGTACATTTAAGGCCTTCACAGCAGGGGAATATGACGGCGTTCGAATAAGAACAATCACTAACACACGTGATCATGATAGGGGCAACCTACTCAGGCGAGGTGCGATTCCGCGACCTTCACTTTGGCAGACGTGGACTTCAATCCACCGCCACCTCGGCAAACAGTATGGCCACGAATAGTACTTTTTTAGTCCGCTGCAATAATTGCTGTCGCTAAGCGCGTATTAAAATCAGATTTCAAAACCGCCACTCGCAGAGCTACCAGCCATCAATATCGGCTACTTTCGGCTCGCCTCGGTGGCGGTGGGGTAAAGACCTCGCCTGCCAAACCGTAGTTCGCGGGTTCGAATCTAGGCTAGGTAGGTGGTCCCTATCCAGGGCATGGATGTTTTAGTCGTGCTTTGTTGATTCCTCCGTTGTAAAGATCTCTTTATGCTGTTGACGGGGAAGTTGGAAATAAATAAATAAACATGAATAAAAAATAAATAAATATACGGAATTAAAATGCAACTGAGCCAATAAATCATATGAACTACTCATTTAACGCATGCGAGACAATTCTCAACTAAAAAAGACCACTTCCAAAACGGTCAGTGGCAAAAGTACACTCAACGAGATACCGCGCCGCGGAATAAAATGCGCGCGAAACGGCAATATATATAATGCTTAATCGCCATGTTCTTGGGCCTCATTTAGTGTAGTCCTCTTCAGTAAAGCCTTACTTTCCTTACGCTGATGATTACACGATACATTAACACGTACGGGTTAGTGTCGAAATGTATGAACGCGAGAATGAACGCCAAAATGCACCGTGTAACCACCCTACTTGTGCGAATGCATGCACAGAAAATAGAACTTGTTCCAATTTGGTTCATACATCCGTACATGTTCCGCTCCGGACCACCAAAATCATTCATGCAAACGTACATTAACTTGTACGTGTTAATATACCGTTTAACCAGGCCTTTAAACTCGTATTTCATTACAAATTCGAATTCGGCGTATAAAGATCGCGGTCATATATGAAGGCCAAATGCATGACGCAGAGATCATGAAGGAAACGTACGCGCGGAGGCAGTGAGTCCGAAGAGGGAGGTGGAATTGGTTTCGGCTCATATTGGGTTTGGGCTGTGCTTTCGCCGATTGCCGCCGTCGCTCCATCACAGTCGTTTTTTTTATTTCGTGCGCGGAGAAAATAATAGAGAGACGGGGGTGGATACCCCATTCCATGGGGTACGTGGTATTCCTTGCACCATCCCATTATTTTAATGGGTGCGGGACAAAAAATGTATAAACAAACGTATCTGAAAAGAATACGAGCAAGAAAACATTCCCATTTCTACACGAGTGCGGATTCTTTTTCTTTCTTCAAAAGGACAAACTCTAATGATAGCCTATCAGCCTATATTCGCTCTTTCATTCGCTACATTTCCTTCTGTTATGCTTCACAGAGAAGCCTGGAATCATAACTGAAACTATCACCGGACATAAATGAAAATACATGAAAACAAATGGAAGTTAAGAAAATCAGGACTCAAATTCGTGAAAGATAAAAGAAATGAAGTCCAATTTTTTCTATATAAGTTATTAAAATTGTGTAAAAATCACAAAACAGAGTCAAACACGTTTCTATAGTACGGAGGCCCTTCAGTACACTACGTTTACGAGTCAAAGCCCCATAGTCCACAACAACCTTCAACCCAATGCACATCACCTTCTCTCCTTACATGGGTTTGATTCTTAGGATCTGGGAGAAGAGCTCTTCAAAATGAGGTGGAGCCCTTGAAATTGGCAAAATTACAATTTAAATAACTGTAGTACTGCAAAAATGAATTAATTACCATGGATATAATGCGTTTTTTTTCACAAAAAGTATCAAAATAAAGATTTTTAGTGAAAACAATAGCAATTGATTCTACCCCTCTAGGAGTCTCACTACCTCTCGACCAATCATTTTTCGAGTCGCCTAATAGTTTAAAACTAGCGTCTTTATTAGGACCTTTTCAGGATATAAGGTGTAACAATTTATCAGCCAATATTGAAATTACACGAAAATTTAACCTCAATAAAAATGTAACACATGTGAAATAACAAAGTTATCATTACTAAAAACTAGGGATGGTCGGATCCAAATATCCGCAGATATTGCCCTTCATCGGATACATCGGATCCAAAGTCGCGGAAGACATCGGATCTGGATCCTAAGTTTTAAATAATAGCTTTAGTGAATGCAACGCCCCATAAGGGTAGAAAGAGTTCCGATTCTATCTTCGAATGCGCCGTCGCAGGCGATTCTAGTCCTACTCATGAACAGTTTTGTTTAAAAGCTCTCGAAGAGGTTACGTTGAAGAATTTCAGCCGTAGAAAATAAAAATAGCAAAATACGACTGGCACATAGTGTGACTCTTCCCAAGAGATTGAACAATCATCGGGGAAATCTCAGCGTCAGGAATTTAAAAATTCATTTGGATCCGAAAATATCCGATACGAAAGATCCGGCTCCGAAAATCAAGGATCCGATCCGAATCCGGATCCGGAAAAAATCCTGGATCCGTCCATCCCTACTAATAACTCTTAACTGTCATATTTCAAGCAGTCACATCTGAAACAACGCAATAATGGAGTAAGGTTTGAACGAGTTGTACTACGTTACGAAAAACACAAGAGAAATAGGATTGGTCGTGCGTGCGCAAGGGGTCTTCGGTAAGTCCTTCTATCTCAATTTATCACCTACGCCTATAATAACTTACCTTAGGCCTATAACACGCCAATGCACAGTCGCACTCATTTTGAGCATCAACTCAGACCATGTGTAAATATTCAAGTCACTTGGCATAAACTTGCCTCGCACCTGAAAAGTATTCCAAATCATGTAATAGCACTTCGCGCTTCAGGAAAAATCACAAGAGTACAACGGAGCAGACCAAATGAGAGACCAGCACGACCCATCTGGGACTACGCCGAGATGGGAGTTTGCAAGGATGTATGTATGTATGTGCATTTGGCACGATGACGCTTGCTCTCTATGACGATTGCCTGCTATGAAATGGATGAGGGCAGGCGAATAGCCAACGATTGAAAGGATGTGAAGTGGAAGAGTGTCGCAGCGCCACCGTCGCTCATTCAGAGTAGGAATTGGACTAAATTCAATTCAATTTAATTAAATATCTCACCAAGATATGAAAATTTCATGTCTTCAATAACTAATTCCATATATTCTCATATTTTATGCAGGTCAATTATATTACTATTATTACTATTATGTGTATATATCATATACACGCACATCTCCGCATTGGGTGTACAAATAATTTGATCTCTTTGGCGACGAGGCAAAGTCTTTGCGTGCCAAACAAGAGGTCGTGGGTTCGAATCCCGCCTAAGTAGCTTTCCTCTATCCACGGAATGTTCGTAAGCGTATAGTTATTGAAATTTTTAGTAAACCCCAACGTAAAAGGCCAATAAGTGCTATTTCCGGGGGTATGGAAATAAATAAACATCTCACATAAACACAAAATAAGTATTGAATAACGTGAGCTATCATTAGGAATCGCAAAATAAACGATGAAGGGACTAACTTCAAAAATTTGCTTTGCGAAAACAGATGAAAGGTGGGAAGCGTCGATTCCAATAATCGACCCGGGAGCATGGTTATGTTATGACTTCAAACCATTTCTACTCTGCGAATACATCTTCCCGTTGCCTTGAGCATTTTCTCGACGATTGTATTACTAAAACTATACTCATAAGCTGTAAATTTAATTAGATGTAAACATAGCTATCATACTAACGTTAATCGTGTACATACTGCTGGCACTAGTATTTGCATCATTACAGCCTTCGAATTTTATTTTCTCATTCAAATTATACGAAAAATAAGACACATCATGCAGGACAACGAAAGTTCTGCTCCCACTAACGTCGAAAATAATGGAATTGTACAACTAAATCTTTGTTCATAGAGTGACAACCCATACCACATTGCCAAGCCAAGTTGCCACATTAATCAAATATTCATCAGCGATATTGAAATAATCGAAATACTGGAAAAGATTAATATAAATTGGCGCCTTGTTTTAAATTTGGTTTTCAAGTCACGAGGAGTACGAGAAATAAAAACTATCTCACCGCAAAGCATATTAACAGGCTTCCTGGACCAGAAAATTAGCAATGCTGTACCAAGGAAGAATTTTAAATCGATTGGTGATTCCAATAAGCACAGGGTTCAAGGAGCTAGCACGAAAGTAAAAAGTCGAACAAGAGACAGATGTCCGGTTGTTAATTCCGCGCAGGACGAGGTACGGATCGACACCGTACATATTGATCACTTCATTATCAATGCACAACTTTTTTTTCATTCGACTCTCAATGCACATTTCGTAATTTCTCTCATTTTAATTCCCATCACTCAACTCTCGTTGGAAGCAGTCAGACGTCTCACTCCCTTCCCAACATGCTACTCCAGAGCGATGAGGACTCCAAGCGCACGCGATGGAACGTCACATTGAGTCTATTAAATACATACAAACTACACCTTCGAATGAAGAGGGATGGAAAAGTATGAAAGGCACTCCGTTGATTGAGAGGAATGTGAAAAAAATATAAACCGTGCATCACTGAAAAGCACCAACTAGAATCACGGAAATACAGAATTTAGATCTTTATTTTCGTTCTGACAACAAAATAGCCTTTTAGACTATTGACCGCATAGCAACACAATTTCTGAGAATGCGGGCTATATGGAAGTACTGGAGAAATAAGAATAGTATTTCCTCTTCCATTTCACGAGCCTAATATACAGAAAGATATCATGAAGATATTTTATCGCGATCGAGAAAGTGCAATATTCACATATTTCAGGAATAACTATTAAAAATTGTCAAATAAACTACGGTAACTATTATAAACGATAGTATGTACTTCATAAAACATTTATACGAGTAATAACCCTGAAAATTATGAGTAAAAACGCAGTAACAAACAATATAATTACTATGCCATTAGTACGCTTCCATTGAAATAATCAATTTCTCTAGATCTTTAACATCGTTGAAGGGGTACGCATTAAAAATTAAACATTTCAATGGTCAACCAAAACGAACACCTATTCAGCGTTCATGTTTCCACACCGTTAAGCACGTCTCCTCAGATCGGATTTTTAGGAAGCCTTTTCTTAAAGCACAGTTACATGCAACCAATATGTCATCAGCCCTTTCCTATTCATAAAAGCCCCCTCTGCGAAAGCGATTCTCTTTCTTATATCTTTGCTGGTGTATCTATCAGTTGTCCATTCAGTTTTCTCCTCAAAGAGATTAAACTATTCCACAATTTCAAGGCTATAACCACCTAATGTCAAGACTCACGGCTCTTACAGAAGCCCTTGGAAGACCATGCGACTTTTTTCCCATCATTTCTGACTTAGTAACAACAAATTTAGGTACTTAGCATTTTTACAATTTAAAAATGTTCCAGCCAAACTAATCACCCCCAATTTGTGGTTTACTTGCGGCAGTAATAAGATTATATCGAATAAAAAATACGCAATACTGCAACGTCATCATAAGCGGATGATGCTTTCCCAATCGTCCGTGATTGGTTAAAATTACGACTTTCCATCAACCCGGAAAAAAATTAATGCATGAGATAGCGGTATTATGGGTAGTGTACGATAAATCTAAATCGCAAATCACGCAAATGCAGAGATTACAAAACATTTATGAATGCTCACATAAATAATGATCCGCGATCGACATTCATACGAACAGGACGATATGCTTGAGAGTTACGTAGTAGAAATATATCACTGGGAAGTCACTCTCATTAGGGTTCGAACTCCAAGCGAATTAATCATTCATCAACGGTAATGGCCCCTCGTGATTCATTGCGTAATTGAAGCCGAATTTTCGTCATCCAAGGCAGATTAATAATTCGAAAATTGAACGGACAAATATAATGAGAGAGAGAGAATATCAGAATATTCAACAAACTGGATGGTACGACACTCAGTTCGCCGTACACTAATTAAAATTTCCAACGACTTACCGGCTTCTAGGAGCTTCACAAAAAATTCGCAAAACAACATAAGGATCACCGGGTGTTAATTCCAAACAGAAGCTATACATGCGTTTTTTATACGCTAGAATGTTACATATATCTTCCAACGGTGTCAAAGAAATTTACGAGAGGATCGCCTGAAGCAATATGTATTGAGTCACATAAAAGTCAGAAAAAAATTTGCTCAAAATTGGGAATGGAAATTCAATGTTTTGAGGAAGAAAAGAAGCCACATCAGCAAATCATCGATGAACAAATTTTGTGGCCAAATGAATGAGAGGATCTGAGCCTGGGAGTAAAATATCCCTAAAATTTTGCTAGCTTGAATTACGTTGCCCTAAGAATAAGCAAACGATTTCAAATTATTTGTGAATTTTTGACGCGTCACAGCTCATTATATTTACGTAATACGTACTAGAGCTTTATACAGCACTTTTCATGACAGAAAATATTGGTTGGCACCAGTGGCGAATCCGGGATTGGGACAAGAGGGGGCTAAATGAGGGTCAATCTACCAGCAGTAGTGGAGATTCGAACAAAATTACAATTCTATCTAGTGTAAATTGGATGCCAAAGGGGGAGGGGCTGCTATTGCCCTATTAGCCCCCCCCCCCCCATAGATGCGGCACTGGTTGGCACTATTTAAACGACCACGAGGGGTTTGAGGAGAATAAAACGCAATGGTGGATATAAAAACCATGGATTAACCCAGGACTTAAGGAAAACAAGTATTGACTGGGCGTATTTGGTCTCTTTTCGAGGTATATACCGTTTTTAAAACTTAAGCTGTAACCTTGAAATCTTCCGGCCATGCAGGGTAAATTCTAATTCAAATTGCGAAAGTTTTGAGCGAAAGAATAATTGTTTAAATAGGATTTTTCGAACTGTATTATTTTCTTGCGAATTTATCGCAGTCATGAAATCCGAGACAATTATTTGGTCAAAATTAATTACCAAGAGAGTGGTCGGTATTCCATTTGCGAATCGTGTTTCAGCTTTTGAAGTCCACTTATTTCTTCGCACGAATGAAAAATAACGATTCCGTACATTTGTAGGCATAATTTTCAATTCCGGATATCGAGTTTTTGGATGCTCTTCTAGCATAAAAAATGTATGGGATGCGTATTTGTTGCCGACAGAGCTCTTTAAAAACTGGAAAATGATTTTCGGGGTTGGTCTTTAGGATAGGTCTGATAGGAAGAGGCCATAGCACGTCCAGGCCGTCCATGGAACGATGCGTCCCCTTAATATTGCGGGTGCCATATAGCGCAGTGCATTGCCCCGGTGCGCTGAGAAAAGAAATATTCCGTTCCCTGGCCAATTCATTCAACTCTTTCACGATAAAATCCAAAGCGAGGAAACATACAAGCACGACTGAATGTCCCGGCAATCTGTCACAGCCCGAAGCGACAGCGATTCCCAACGATACGGACCAATGCAAGCGACAAAGGACCACCAACATGTAGACGCGGAAAAATATGTAGGAATTATTCCGGCAAAAAAAGAGCGGCTCTCGGCTCCGTTCTCTGCGATCCCTCCGTATCTAATTATCTTGATGGATTGATCTCATTTCTTTAGGGAGGCCAGCCTTCGGCGAGTCTCAGGCCAGTCATCCAATGCAGTACTAGCGTCAGAAGCATCGATTATCCTCACAACAGAGGAGGAAAGCACCCCCTTCCTCACTCTCGCTATACATTCCAAACCCCAGCGCCTGTTCGCCCCCCCTCGGAGACGGATAGTCTCCGAAGAAGAACGAATCAAACCGAGAACTAATCTTCCGATCGAGAAAATCGAGACTTAAAATTAGTATCGTTATTGCTCTGGGACTATAATTCCAATGGAACACAGAAATAATTACAAAAGATAATAAATTAATATAAATAATGATTACCCAGCAAAAATAATAATATTAATCGTAATTAATTTATAGCAGACAAATATGTGTTAACATCATATAAAAAAAAAAAATTAGCAATTTTAAACAGGTTATCAGCTATGTTTCTCTTGAACATCGAAATTGAGGAGGAGGTTCTAATATTTATGGGTAAGCAATTCCATGACTTGCAGAAGGAGATTAACAAGGGGTGCTTGAATCACAAGGCACGGAACTTAGGGATAAGGAAAAATTCGGAGACACGAGAATATATTTTTCCCGTATCTAAATACACAAAACATTTTCACAAAAATTGGTGGAGTATTTGGGTTTCAGGATATTGATCATGCATAAATCCTTTCACAGCTTTCAGCGTTAATCCATTTTGCGCCATTTTATTTTGTCATAATAAGAAGCGACGTGTTCATTGCAGTCAATGTTGAAATCGAAACTCAAACAGGAGCTTTGACGACGCCGCAGGTTAATGCACAATTTTGAGTTAACACCGAGAAAATGTTTGAACGGTAGTCAACATCTGGGAATAACAGAGTTTGAATCATGTTCTAGCAAAGTGAAACTGGGAGCTGATGCCTCAAGTGCTTAAAGAGGAATTTAGTCTTAAGCCAGAGTCACGTGATCATTTTTCCACCTCTCACAATGATAGCTCCAGCGATAGGGAGCAAAAGTGTGATCGCTCGACCCATCACTTTCTGAATCACGCGGTAGTTCCCGCAGCTCATTATGTGAATCTTATTTTTACAGAATGCAAATATGTTAAAAACGATAAATAAAAAATATAAAATTGTGCAAGTCCCTAATATAGCCGGAAAATATTCATAAATTGCTGACGAATTCGGTTTTTACAAAAAAATTTCGGTAACTGTTCCAGATATCTGTCTATGAGGCTAATTTAAAAATACCTAATTGACAATCGTTCTCTACGGTAGAATTGTCGGTTGTTTTATCCATGGACAAGCAAGAACCTAATAGGGGCCAAAGATTTGGAGACGAAATTTTTGTTGTGTAAGAAAGGAATGGCCGATCCGTAATAGAACGTGTTATAAAACTATCAGTATCAGTTATTAGTATTTCGTATACACGGCGACATTGAGGACGTAAAATCAGGGTAATGGCCGGCAGGAACGAATCTTAGATGAGCCATTCCCTTCGATGAACTAGACAGAAAGGAACCAGCTCAGAAAATGAACGAAACAGCCCATCAATATCCTCTCAGCAAAGCAACTCTCGGCGCTGGGCGCGAATATAAAACGTTGCCGGCCCCTCACATTTTCTCTCCCCTCTTGTTTAGTACTCGGCCAGATAAGAACGACCCGCCGCGGACTTCGGAAACATTTTTTTATTCGAATCGGCTAAAAATACACACAAACACGGATTCACTTTCTGCTGCGCCACGAGAAACGTCATAATTCAACGATGGAAGATACACGGGGGAGGATAAACGTAGCGAGAGAGGGCTTTGCCAAGTGGATTACATTTTCGAGAGAGGCATCGAGGCAGTATGGCAGCGATGCCAATTCGCAACTGTAACGTCCTTGCTCGGATATGGACTGGCTAGGTGATCCATCACAGTGCCCCAAAAGAGGATTGCAATACCTACTTTCTTTGACAACTCGGGTGTCTTGAATTTTTCACACACAGTAGAGTTAGTCATATTGTAACGCTTCGGTAAACTGAGTATAGTCATATAGCTTTACTCCACTCACAAACAATAAAAGAATACCCTTCAAAAAATCAGTGGAATACATATATAGGTACCCAACATGAAACTGTTTTGTGGCGATCATCACACATTGTTCCAAGAGAACCGGTGCTATCAATATATGACAGAAATTTTCTTCAAATGAATTCGGTGATTATTTTATTTTCTTATCGTTTATGCATTCAGTTTTAAGAATCCAGTTATTATGCATAAGTATTCAATTAACATTCGTTCTAAAAAATGAGCATGAACTTTTGGTAGCAGCTCCCCTTTAAATTATATATAAATAACCATCAAACATTCCCTGAATTAACTTCATAAAATTAAAAAAATAAATATTTTATGAAAATTAAAGGATGTCTTTTAAAGCTAAAAAATCAATAAATGATTCGGATACAAATCAATAAATATAATGGGGGCACTTACTGTGGGAGAAACTGCAGCTAGCAGATGGAGCGTTTGTTTTAGAACCGAAAGAGGGACTGAGTAATTAGGTCAACTAAGGTCAATATTAAAATTTGCCCTCTCGCGATAAGTTTAGGCGGAGAACCTGACCCTCCAAGATGGTCTCAGTAACACAGCATGAGATTCAAATAAAATATAAGTACAAACTAACAATTCCGGGGAAATTATAGCGCTATAATTGACGTTACAGACAGATTGTCGCATTAGAATTAAACCAATCAGAAAAAACCTGGGTAAGCTCCTTAAATAAGAGAGGAAAAAATCATTGCATGACCCAGTGGAGTTCGTGAATCGAAATGTCGTTGATGGAATTAATAAACCTCAGTACTTCCATCGCCCATTTGGGAGACGAAATCAATGTATAATTTATTTATGCATTAAATTGCTATTTCTGTTAATGCAATTGAATTAACCCCAATCCTTTAAATCTGCAACATACAAATACATTAAACAGGTTTCAAATATTGAAATACTCGAGACCAACCACGAAATTCATTTTTCAGTTTTTAAAGAGCTCTGTCGGCAACAAATACGCATCCCATACATTTTATATGCTAGAAGAGCATCCAAAAACTCAATATCCGGATTTGAAAACTATGCCTACAAATGCACGGAATCGTTATTTTCATTCGTACGAAAAAAAAGATAAGTGGACTTCAAAAGCTGAAATATGATTCACAAATGGAATACCGACCACTCCCTTGGTAATTAATTTTACACGAATAATTGCCTCGGATTTCATGTGACTGCGATATAAATTCGTAAGAAAAATAATACAGTTCGCAAAATACTTTTTAAATTCGGATGCACTGGCCTACTGACGCAAAGAGAATCGCTCGTATTACGACTTATTACGGAGCGCAGACAAAATCGGAACGCACTAATTTGCCAGATGTGGAAATTGAGTGGAAATTCTATGCAATTAGCGTCGCTCGAAAAGCTGGAAAAAATTGGTTTGGCCTTTTCCTCCGCGAACGGGCGTAACATCCGAAAGGTTACATCCACGCTCAAAACGTTAGCGACGACTCTGCCCCTCTCGAATTACTACGGCCTCATCTCGATATGAAAAAATGACCTTCACCGGATCCCGCGCAAAAAAATATGCAGCAAGTTTCGTTTTACAAAAATGTATAAAAAATATAACAACCATAACCGGATGGAATTCGGATAAAAAGTGTGGATAAAAAATTCAAATCCCTATTTCCTCGGTAGTACTCCTCTAAAGGAAGAGCGGCTCAACCTGAAATGCCTCTCAAAGCCGTCTCTAACGGTAACATATCCCAGAAGCGAATCCTCCTCGTCCCATCAAAAAATGAATAGGGCATAAAATAATTCTTCGAGGCTTTTTTTTCGCCAACTATCTCCAGGGAAATGTCTACGGATCCCTGAGCTATTCGTTTGAAATTTGGTGATCAAGGGACAAGACGAGGGCTTAGCCGATGCTAACAATTTGAACACGTTTGGAAAGTCAGGATGTGGACATGCCGTTACAAAAAAGGTAAACCATTAAGGGTTAAAAAATGAGATATAAAATGCTTTTGCAGGTATGACACCCGTACATAGACGTAGTCCATTGCCAGAACCATGCCTGCCTTTTTCATCAACCGTGGCAAGCCAAATTATGGTTGATCAAATATGGATTCTTGCACGCAAACATTTAATCCGACATATTTTGAAACATTCCGCTAATGTTCATATTTAATGCATTTCACAGGGTGAGGAAAACGTGTTTTCCGGTGAAAAAAAAAATTTCATGTCCGTGGTACCGTGAAAATGGGCATTGAATTCTGCCAAAATTATTCGAAGATGGACTAGAAGTCGATAAATTAAAATTTTCTGGAAGGACCACCCCATTTAAATCTTCCTTTAGGTAAACAACTCAGGATGGGTTGGAAAATAAATTTTTACCGCAAAAGCCATTACTTTTATAGGTCTAGGTGGCATTTTGCCGCAGGACAGCCTAAAAGAGACCTTATTTATCTAATGCCAGGGGAAAAAAATTTTGAAATCGCACAAGCGAGTGGTATGAAGCCAGATATATCGGGGAGTGAAAAAAAGTTGAAGGGGAACACAGCTCCTGATATGGCTCCTCTGGCAAACATGAAAAATGATGCGAGATAAAAGTTACATTGGACGCGGATCGAGAGCTGCGATAACCCCGTCAACTGTCCAGCTCGCCACGAAAACCTGCTAAAAACCCATGAAAGTCCCCGTCCAAACGCACAACACGAGTCCAAAGGTGAGGCCCAGGGAAGACGATGACGCCTTATGAAGCCTCTCCACGAAATAAATGTACTCGGCGCATTTTCAGTATCGGTCCACTCAACACAGTGTTCAGAAAATGCGTGCAATGAAAATATGAAGATACATTTTTCGTGGAAGATTATTGGACGCGTATAATGGATAATTCTCCGCATCTGAATTATTGCTGACGGTAATTTTTTTTATTTTAATTTATCGAATCGTTAAAAAACAGCCGAAACAGCCTTTCCATTGAATAGAGAACTTAAAATCTACATAATATTAATAACTTTAATACAAATTTTATAAGTATTAATAATTTATTTTAAAAAATGATTCATAAGACAATTATAAACATAATTGGAAGTTGGGTTCCCCATTAATCAAAATGCTTAAGTGTACCAGTAGGTTTTGCGTGCATTATTAAAGTGAAGTAAGGATATTTCATTAATTATAAGAATATTTTTAACTAGACAACAAAAAACCTGCTTTTCATACAACGTGACTCTGGTAGAAAAAGAAATCTCAGCAAAGCACATTTTTAATAAACGATTAAAATTTTTCCTGGTGAATACTTCTGACGAATATTTCTCGGGTTTTCGGCCAGGTTAATGCTTGTATGAAAGCATTAACCTGGCGGAAAACCCGAGAAATATTCGTCAAATTTTTTATGTTTACGCAAGACAATGACCAATGTTTAACTAATTTTTCAAGATGAGTCTTGATACTGCAGAAGTGCAGTGAAACATGTTGAATCGGCTGAAATAAAGTTTTTACGTGGAAAAAAGCACAGTATTATCACTTCATATCTTATGATGGATCTCCACAAAGTATCTGCCTCCTCAATTCAATCTATTAAATACCAATAAATTTAATTTGAAAAAATATTTATACTTTTTATTCATCGTGAACATTAACTTAGATATAATTTCCCAACGAAATAAAGGGGAGCGTGGTGGTCTAGTGGGTTGAGCACTTGGCTGCTGATCGAGTGGTCCCCAGTTCAAATCTCGGGTGAAGCATTCAGACATCTCATATGAAAATTCTTGAAAGGCGAGGAGGTCCAAGGAAAGGAACTACCCACCCTACCCTTAATATGTGATATTCACACGCATGTGGCCTAGTCCGAGGCGAGCTCTACTCTAACCTAACCGAACAAACCTTCGAGTTGATTCACTAAGCGAGTGAATGGTCTACAAATATTTAAAAGCACTGCAGGAACAAGTGACTTTTTACGCAGTCACGCGCACGGGTACAAAGTTAAATACACCAAAGGATGAAGTTCGCGATGAAAAAATATTTGACTTAGCCGGGATTCGAACCCGGATCTCCCGATTGCCGGTCAGTCCGCTCTGAGAAAATGGCTTGGTGGTGGAACTGGTTAACACGCCTGACCGGCATTCGGGATATCCGGGTTCGAATCCCGGCTAAGTCAAATATTTTTTCATGGCGAACTTCATCCTTTGGTGTATTCGTAAATATTTAATTTAGTTCTTTTTTCCGCATAACTTAGAGCTTTGAAGATATGTGTCTCAATCATGGTGTCTGTTTTCGGACACTGCGCAGCCACTATAAGCACCCTTGTAAATGAAAAGCAGAACCTTTTCAGGTGGTAGAATGGACTTGGAAAGTGAAGTGGATAAAATAAGAGAAAGAAATTCAAAATGTACACGGGGAGGAAATTCACACGCCTGTAGTCTACTCCGAGGTGAGCTCCACCCTCACCTAACTAAACCAACCTTAGGGTTGAATCACTGAGTGAGTGATCTAAATAAATGAACGTGAAAACAAACAATTAGGAATCAACCTATCAACGTCATCTGCTCATCAACTTAACTCAGATTTTACTATTTCAATATTGGTCGCAAGCGCTAACGCCGGATATCAGTATTGTTTATAATTGGTCTAAGGCTTGCGACTGAGTTTCCTCGCGGAGTACACGAAAGGATGAATCATTAGGGCAGCCAAATGCTCCAGTTACACCCTCCCTACGATATGAAGCCCAGAGCTTCCCCTTCGCCCATCCTTGCATGCAAGCATCCAGCAGCCACTCACCTCCATCCTACACACAACCAAACCCTTCCTTTACCAGGGTGGAGATTGGCAACTCGATCCGGGCGAATCGAACACCCCTTATCCATTTGACCGGCCACCCTCGATGGATGCGGCGGGTGGTTGGGGGCGAGAGCAGCTGTGGACATCACCCCCTTGAATCCCTAGCACGCGAAATATCAAGTCCCCCCACGCCCAACTTCCACGCGGAAAATGGCAAAAGAAGCTTTAGCAATAGAAGGCGTATCTACGCAAGGCTTCTTTCTCCTTTTACATCCACGGCGAGGACGTCTTTCATTTTCGGGCTGGTTGATTGAAAATAAGAATGGATTTGCTATCCCCGATACGAAGAGTCCGAAAAATATATTTTTTTTTCGAAAAAAAGAGATCACGCACATTGTCAAGCAACTGAGGAACTAACGTAGTTTTATGAAACATTTCTCGGGATTCCCACCGGGTGTGGTATTGGGTTATTGGGTTCTCCCAACGTTTCAATGGCTGAGTCTGCCATCGTCTTCAGGGGTTTACTCTTAATGGTACTTTTTGGTTCTTAATGGTATGCCATTGAAACGTTGGGAGAATTAACCCAATACCACACCCGGTGGGAATCCCGAGAAATTTTTCATCAATCTATACGCCGGGAAAACCTAAAATTTTACAACGTAGGTTACTTTGGAAATCCTGGAAAAATATCCTTGTGGTACAATCATTGGTAAATCAATAAAAAAACGTGTTTTAGAGCGGAATGGAGACGTTTACCATTTTTAATACCCATTGTTGAAGACATAACCCATTCGAAGATAAGTTGGTGACGCCGCACACTCCTACCCATTCGGGCACCGCTATACAGCCTCGCGCATGCTTGGATGTTGTTTTTGGGTCCAGTGAGCCATTCATACCTTCGATCGCAGAACGAGTTGACCAATGGGTAACCAATGACCAAAATGAAATGGTCAAGATCGATGTTGAAAAATCGATTTTGGATCGAAACTCGAGGATCACGGCTCGATCTCGATTTCCTCGATACTCGGAATTTAAATCTCGATTTTCGATTTTAATCGAATTCGATTTTTCCATCACTAATCACAGTGTTGTACCGCCGTAGATTTGCGCGTATGCAAGAGGCAAAAGATGGACCACTTTTCTCACGCGGGCCGTGGTTGTCTTGGCGTCCGTGTGAGCATCTCATGAAGAGTCTCAGGGAGCCAGCGTTATGATGACACCGCGTTTACGGTGCGAAATGACCTTCGATAACGGAGCTTGAAGTAAAATTCCATGAGGAGCGATACCAACGCCTCTAATGGCTTGAGGTGAAAGGGGTGAGAGTAAGGGTTACGTTGATCGTTAAGCGAAGAAAGGTAAGTACTTACTGGGAGTGGAAATGGTCGCTCCAGGAAGAAGTAAACAGGGGAGGGTGATTAAAGGCATTCAGAGTGTTTACCGCAAAGTGGATTTGTGCAGCTGAAGTTTCAGGCATAAAGTAGTTCACGAAGGACTTCATTGCGCATTTGTTTTTCATGATATTCCTGAAAGTAGAAATTGACGACTTACAAAAATAAACTGTTCGACACTTTAAATGGCGGTTTAAGGGCATAAGAGGTTTGAATCTCTCCCTATCGACCGGTATTTGAATTACTCGCACGTATCACACCATCAAAACTTATGTTACCATTTTTATATTAACAGGGTACTTAGGAGGGACCTTTTCTAACGATTTCCATTACATGGAATTTAACATCACAGATCAAAAACACATCTTACGATTAAAACTCTGAAAGAGTAATTAAGTGCTGGCAAATCTTTTTTTTTCATTCCACGATTCGCTACAAAGGACATTAACTAATTTTTTGCGGTAATTCTATTTTTGAAGAAAACCATTCACTACGCGATTCAATCTGAGGGTTACTTTGGATGGGTGAGGATAGATATCACCACGGTCTAAGCCACAAGCGTGTTAAGTGATACACATTTATGATTGGCGGCCAGTTCCTATCACTGGACCACATCGCAATTCGAGGATTTTTGGTAGGGGAGTACAGAGCTATCCAGATATTTAGATAATTTTGCAATATGTAACCATCCTCTACCTTCCCGATTACTCTGTAAATAATGCAATCATCAGCAAACATACGTATTGGGCCGGTTACGTATCTATTTATGTCATTCGCGTATAATATGAAGAGTATAGGTCCCTGCACACTTCCTTGAGGTACCTCTATTGCGGCATATAATTCCTATTTTTACCTTCACCTAACTAATCGCTGGCTTCGGTGGCGACGGGGTCAAGCCCACGCAAGTCAAACAAGAGTTTGCGGGTTCGAGTCCCGCCGGGGTAGGCTGCCCCTATCCAGGGCAACCGAGATTTGAAGCCAAAAATCTATGGTCAGAGGCCAGGCGACCAAACCACTAGATTACCGCGCCCCTCAAAGGCAATTACGGTCCGTATATTTTGTTAAGATTTCTGAATTTTAGAAAATATATGAATAGAGGCACAAGAAATCATTATGATATTACGTAACGTGCTTCATGGTTCTTGGAGGTGGTGCGTTGAAGGAATTGACCGCTCTAATCCGAATTTAAGGAAAATAATTCACGTCCCCCTGGCTTAGTTCGAGGTGAACTATACCCCCAACTAAAAATTAAAATTAAACATTGATGCTCCCATGAAGAAAGAATATATAATTATAAACACTAGTGCTTGAGATATAACGTTGGAAATTTTATTTTGGCTGGAGAAAAAAACGTTGGAGAAGAATTTATTTCCATCATGATCAGCGTAAACGTGATTATCTTGAAGCATTAAAGGCTATATAGGCAATTTCCATTCAAGTGCAAGCGTAAAATTTTCGCTTTACCATAAACGTTGAAAAAATATATGCATGGAGAAACCCATAAACAAATACTAAGATATAAAATTTACCCTAAATATAGTAAACATACAAAAATGAAAAATTTCCCTCACAATTCAATTTTATTTAGCTCTCTAACGAAGTTTTACGCGGGAACGGTTCCAAAACTATCGGACTTAGGCGATTAGAACGGTCTACGCGGGTAGACCGTTCCAACCCCCTACGCCCGATACAGGAAAGAATATTTCGCAGCGTTTGAAAGCTGCTCCGGAGGGTAAATTTTGTGCTTGTAATATTTTCTTGACACATAGTGCAGCTTTTTAAGCCAATTTATGTTGTATATCCACACTGGATCGTCAATGTAGGATTTGTAACAATCGTATGCAAGGTTATCTGGCGAAAAATAGTGGAAATGCCTCACCTTTCCAATGAACCTCCACCCCACTCCCTGCTTCCCTGCTCCACCAGTGCTAAATAGGCCAACATTAAAATTGGGTGAAAATTCACTACTGTCTTGCTATCCATCCCCTTGCAACAATGGTCATAAAATAATGGGATATCCTTCTAGCCCTTAGAATAACATAATAAGTACTACGGAGATTTTTTCCGTCATGATCAGCGTAGACGTGATTATCGTGAAGCATTAAAAACGAGAAGTGCAATTTCCATTCATGGCTTGAGTGCAAGTTCCGTTTTCCCAGCAGCATGGCACGGAGGAGAGGAGGAAGAAGTGTGAGTGAGTGAGTTGAACGAACGAAGGAGAGGAGAGATGGCCCAAGGGCAACGTTCGCCGAGATCAGGGAAAATGCTACACACATTAAAACGACCTTTCCCCAACGAGTCCTCACCGTTTCAAAAGCCTCGAAGCATGCTCTCAAAATTTGCCTGCCGTGCAAGGGGACGAAGCCTGCCGTATTGGAAACGGCACTTTTAGTAGCAGGCAAAACTCTTTAAAGGTGATTGGCAGAGGGAGAGAGAAAGTAAACCACCACGATTGGTAGAACACTTGGATACTAATCGAAGGGACCCAGGATAAAATACGAGCCAAGCCTTCGGTAACCTTCAAACAAAATATCCGCTGTTGGCGCAAAGAGGCACAGAGAGAGAATCTGATAACATGAATCATGAAATTCTCACGTATGTGGCTTGGATCGGGGATTACTATTATTATTAAAAATGCAGATACAAGTTGACCATTCGGTTGAGTGGTAACATTTATTACTTTTACTCCAGTAAATACATGATGGTGCAATGTAAAAAAGCACATATACACGGAGAAACATATAACCAACTAATAAAATATAAAATTTACCCTATACATAGTAAACAAACAAAAATGAAAAAGAACCTGACAATTCAGTTTTAATTAACCTCCTCATGAATTTTAGGTTAGGTTACGCAATTTGTGTTACATGCGATGGGTTCAAAAACTACTTATGGAAGATCGTTCCAATCCCCTATTCCCAGATACAGAAAAGAATACTTCACAGTGCTTGGAAGCGGTTCCGGAGGGAATACTTAGTGCTTGTGATCTTTTCTTGAGAAATAGTGTGGCTATTTGATTATATATGTTGATAGCTACCCACACAAGATCACCAACATAAGATTTGAAAATTCCCTTTAACCACGGTTTCTTTCTCCTTAAGTGATTCACATTGCAGTAAGTTCATCATCATCGCTACATTACCCTTCCTTTTGAAATTCCCAGTCACGAATCTGGCGGCTCCACGGTGAAATTTTGACTTTTTTATGTCCTCTCCCACGTAAGGATCCAAAACTGTCCCACCATATTCTAAAATAGGCCTTGCGAATGTTTTATAGGCAAAATTTTCAGTGCTGGTGCAACTTTTTCCAAGGTTTCTCATCAAAATCCGTAATAATGTAAAAGCTTTAGTTGTAAGGTGCTATTGCTACATTCCTACAAATAACCTCCATTTACTCAAGTTTGTACAACATGATAAAATGCATATGCGTCACTAGTATCGCGCATGCCTTCGAGAGGAGTAAAAAGATAAGGGTAGAAAAAATCAGTACTTTGCCATGGGTCCCATCCCCAATTGTTACACGTTTTTTTTTTATTTGTTTCCTGAATACAACATTTACTGTGCTGTTCTGGAATGTACGCAGAGGCAGAATATCGTAGAACTGATAGCAGTTAGTTCATCGCAAGGTTATTTCTATTATTATACGGCTAAAACTAATCGTACCAGTCCAAAAATTATTTTTTGGCGTACTCTGCAACGACATAATTCTTTAGGTGGCGCTTTGAAAGAATTGCTCTTCCGTATTTGTAATAAAGAATTCATACACGGAGAAAGAGAAAACTTATGGAAACCCTTAGAATTATGCGAAACAACTTAATCGGCTACAAAATGAAACTAATTTCAACAGAAATGATGGTCAAACGAAGACAATCATCGAAGAATAGAAGCAAAGAATACAATAACCACCTCGTAACTGAAATGCGCGAATAAATAGCGCCATGGACAGAAAGCTCAAAATGATCTCAATGTTTTTTCAAGTTGTTACGCTATTTTTCGATTTAAATTTTGAATATTTATATAATAATCAATCACGAAGTTCCCTATAGGAATAAATGATGCTTCCAGTATTTAAACTACAAATAAAATGTTACTACCAGATCCAAATTGCCCAAAGACAAACGTGGAGGCACTTTAATCTCAGTTAAGTAATGTATTCGTTGAATGATGACAATGGTGAATTTTCGTTTCCATCACCACGGTAACTAAATTGACAGCGCCTTACATGCTGGCTTAGTAATCTTATTATTCCTAAAACTTTCAGCAGTAAAAATAAAAATAAGCTCCGGCAAATGAATAATTTATTTTTCCGAGACACGGGTAACGAAAGGAAAGCAAATGCAGCGACTACAACGAACAACAAAACTACACGTGGCATTATGTAAGAAATGGCGCAAGTTCTTGAATCTGAATGACGGGGAACGATTTGAAATGGCGTATTAAGGCGAACAAACGTATGCCCTAATTTCAAATTTCCATAATGCCTTGAAATTGCGATTTTCTCCAGAGCGCAATGAACACGAATAATTCAGCGTAAAATCGAGGCGACCGAGAGAGACACAATTGCACGCTCTGCCTCACACGAACACTCTTAGATTAAGCTCCGAGTTTGAACCATAACTTAGCGCAATCATAGCTGAAAATAAAGGGCGTGATTAATTTTTCACCTCATCAAAATCATGTAGTAGCACCTGTTCTTGGATTTAGTCAGAAAATCACTACGTTGCTTGAAAAATACCGAGAAAAGTTTAACCCTAGTTTTAAAGTAACGAATTCAATGCTTTACTAACGAATCATTCGTTTTCCCTTACGGAACATTTTCACGCAGTCATCATTATTTGGTCTTCGACAAAATAATACCTGAACGTACTCGTTATGTTTGTGTTAACATTGATTGTTCAATAAAAAATTCTCAGTGCATGGATGGGAATTTTGCATGGAACATATCGTTACGGAAAGTTTTCTGAAATACTCCCATAAATATCCGAAAGCGAGCTATTTGTTGAACATAAAATAATTATTGACGTAGAGACCAATTTCTACGCAAATATTTTTATCGTCAACGGAAGGCATTTTAAGAACGCAAAATAAATTTACCTGGCGAGCGAAAAAGGGAGATATGACGCAATAACAACGCTCGTTAAATAGATGATTAGATTTGGAAAAGATCTAATTCTATCATATTTTTTAAAAATTTCACTTTCTCTTTCAATTCCTCTGAAGAGATAATGTTTCTCTGAAATTTTCGAAAACATTACCTCTCTTAAGCTACGGATCAACGGATCTAATTTGGTCTAAACCTTAGAATGCTTAGACTGAAAATGGGTTCGTTGATTTTTATATCCTTCGGTGAGTTTTCATTCCTCTAACCTCTGCCCTCGCAACAACTTGCAAGGGTTCCCGTATCAATTTTCCTTCAATATTGGGTTTACAGGGGGAGAATTCAGACCCTTCCCATCTTCAAGAGAGTGACGATTCCAATTGGCAAAAAGGGATGATGAGCCAACGTTTTCTACCGCGACCTTTCACAGAGTTAGCCTGAAAAACGTCTTAGCCGCCCGAATTATTCCTTTAACACTTTGAGTACCGGCTGCTAATTTTAAATCCGTACTGACAAATCCAGCCATTTTTACTAAATTCGTACGTTTTTGAAAACATAAGCATCAAAAATACATTTATATCGATGTGCATTTCAATAAAAATGGACTTTGCTCTTCTTTATGAATGAGTTGAATAACATTTATTGCTAATTTTTAATTATATAATTTAACAAATGAAAAACTACTATTTTTGAAAAATAAAATAGTTTCAACAAATGCTGTACCGCCGCAACATGCAAAGTAATTTTTTTGATACGCGCAATTTGAACTATTTTAAGCATGGAAATCATAAAAAAGCATTGTTCCAAGCAAACTATTATAAATCCTGGATGACGAAAAGGGTCAATGCACCCTCAACGAACGGTCCATTGGCCCAAAGAATTTTCACACTAAGTGGCCTAAGATGAGGAAGCCGGTAGCTACAGAGGACTTTTCGTCCTCAAGACATAAAGTGAACTCTTTTCCCATCGAGTAGTTGATTTTTGAAATAACAGAACCCCTAAGCAGTAAACTGGAAAAGTACCACGGGCGAAATATTACGGCTTCACGCATACAAAGCCAATTAAATGGAAAGGCGTAATATTACGTCCATGGTAATCCTCAGAATGATTAGCAGGACGTAATATTACGTCCATGGCACGAAAAGTGTTAATGAATAAAACATGAAGAATTTCAGGATTAATAGTTCCCGGACTATTCGATTTAAATCGATTAATTCATCAAAAAAACACGAAAAGAGCCGAACGTGTATCGCATATGTTTTCTGCTAAAAATAAATTTACATGAAACCAGAAGGTTGGTTTGGAGAGGTACGGGTAGATCTCACCCCAAACTAAGCCAAAGATATTTGAATATCACACATTGAAGGTAGGTGAGTCAGTTTCCCTAGACCATATTGCACTTCGAGGATTTTGTTCAAGTCTGTCCTATGGCATAACCCGGGATCTGAACCCGGGACACTTCGATCAGCAGCCACACGTTCTACCCACTTCGATACTACGCTCCCCTCATAAAAGCTGGGTGACATAATTCAAGAAGTTTATAATGAAATTATGTTATAAAATATAATTAAAAATATCCTCGATTAATCAGTGCCCATAAATGCTTAAATTTCACACGTCTGATCCTTAGTTCAGGGTGAGCTCTAACCTCAACCATCCAAACCAACCTATGGATTGATTAGCTGAGTGAGAATAATGATTACCGATTAGTCAATGATATTGTGTGGCCTTTATATTTGCGCTGATACTTGTCGCTGCCGTTTCTTATGTTTGACATGAAAAACCATCTTTAACTATTGGGTGAAAGAAAATAATAATATGTGCTGGCACCAGCCACTGTCTACTGATATTATATGATGGTAACCACAACAAAAGATATCAAGGGCGTACCGAGGATCATAACTAGGGGGAGGGGGGCAAGCCAAGTTGTGGCATCTTAGCATGGAAAAGGTGATTGAAACCAACATTTTAAGAGAACTATAACTGTGCTTTATTAGTTAATGAGGTTATTCCCTTGAAAAAATAGTTTTATTTTAGTTACATATCTTATGCATATCATTTTTCGTGGGTTTAAAGAAAATTTATTGAACACTTTCATTTCAATCCAGTACTGATTTTGCTTAGGCGATTTTTGCTTCTAGGGGGGACAGCTGCCTCCCCCGCCCCTCTGGTGGTACCTCTATTCTCCCATTAAGTTTTACGACCTGAATTTTTTATTTATTTTTATGATGTGGAATAAAAGTTGTTATCATTATATTCGAACATGATGACGAATATTGGTTTCGTTTCAGTCCTTACAGACCTTAAAATTATCCTAATTGATATGAAAATGTGATTCCTTGGCCTCGTGATATTCTAACTCGATACATAAATCTTCTCCGAGTTGCTATTACAAAAAAGAAATTAGCAACCACTAGCAAGTACGCTTCATGTATGCCCTTAATTCTCTTCGACAGATATTTGAAGACAATTTTACCTATTTCACTTCTCTCAAAAACTATGTATTCAAATACTCCGAGTATATTTACTTTTTTGCATGAATATATACACACTGAAAGTGTAGCTTTCAGTTTGACTGTATGTTTTGAGAACACGGAAAGTGGTCGTGGCGAAGAATTAGGAGGGAATGAGAAGAGTAAGAATTTTAAATGTGTGGTCCGTTTGTGGCTCTGGTTATCGTTCTTGCGTGCGCATTCGTACATTTCCCCTCCTCCCCCCACTGGTGAAATGTGTGGGAGAGCTGTCTCCCGTGATTTGCTCGACCGAAGAAAGTGATTTGCCACTTCACACGAGAGCGTCCGACCACACCAATTTCCCCACCTCAAAAGTTTCCTCGGTTCCATAGAGCAAACGTTAAAAGTGTATAATAGCCAGAAGAAAATATTATGCGCCCTAAACATTTTTGCGTGGAATAGAGGCTGGGTATTTAAAGCTGAAAATTTTTGCATTTAATTAGCATGTTACTTTTACGAGTTAATTAAATAGTGGTGGTAGGCCGCCCTGAAAAATTTACTCATTTACTTTACCTGTCCCTAAAATCATTTTCAAATTGCCCTTCATTTAAGTCCAATTTTAAAATGTACGAATGAAAACTGTACTCTGTGATTGAACCGCAAGTTTTATATGGAT
This sequence comes from Ischnura elegans, assembly GCF_921293095.1. Classification (NCBI taxonomy): domain Eukaryota; kingdom Metazoa; phylum Arthropoda; class Insecta; order Odonata; family Coenagrionidae; genus Ischnura; species Ischnura elegans. The sequence goes on from NC_060254.1 coordinate 101,314,074, forward strand.
AAGTGAGGGTGGAATAGGGTAGAAAAATATCTCATGACAATCCAAAACAACGATGTCCTCTTGCCTCAAGCCATGTAGCTTTTGTGAATGCCTCAAAATTCAGTAACTACAAAGTTAAATCTAGTACTCATATTTACTTTGATCTTAGAAGAATGGTAGTTGGAGTAGTGGCTTATAGTAAGTTAGGCAGGAGTCCGATAGCTGCACTCCAATAATGCACATATTCGTGTACATGTAATAATGTACTCATAGATATTTGAGGAACTGTACTCGAGTACTGAACTGTACTAGAAGTTGATTAGTAGCAGAGAAGTTGCGTGGTATTCCTGCGTTCGAGTTGTATTCTAGTGTTCCAGTTGTATTCTAGCGTTCGAGTGGTACACAAATGATTGATTAGCATAATAGTGGTCGAGTTGTACTCGAGTGTTCGAGCTGTACTCGAGTGTTCGAGTTGTACTCGTATATTCGAGTCGTACTCGAGTGGTCCAGTTTTATTCAAGTCATCGAGTTGTACTTCAGTGTCCAGTTTCATTACAGTACTCGAGAACGATTGTACTCGCGCACTCTAATATATTTGCCACAGTCCAAACAGCAGACACGAGAGTGGAGGAGAATGTCCTGTGAGGGGGAAAAAAGAATGCTTGGAGGAAGCGAGAGTGAAGTGCGGCCAGGAGACGAGGAGTTCTCGGAGGCGGTGGTGTGGGTGAGTGAAGGCAGGTGGAGGAAAGCACTCTGGGATGTGGAGGCTGTGGGTGGGATTCGGGGCAATTTGGACGCGGGGATATTTTTCCTTCCTTGGTCCACGGAAGAAGGAGGATGGGGGGGCGTGGTCGGTGGGCTGGGAAGGATACGGTATGTGTACCGGAGGACGTTCACTCGACCGCCGCCACGCTACCACCCAGTAGGGAGAGAATTCCGAGCAGTTCCGGGATGGAAGTGGCGGAAGGGGATGAGGAAGACATTAAGGTAGTTCCGCCAAGACAGCGGGACTCAAAAAAATAATGGAAACTCTTCAAAAATATTTCCAAAAATTCGTTATTCGTTAATAACCCAAAACTAAAAATTTTGAATTCACGAATATATGATTCAAAACATAATTAAATACAACTTTTAAATAAATATTCTAAAAAATTATTTCTCACCTAAAAATCTACCATTTATTAATTGTGACCGAGAGAATAGAAGAAGACGTAAGTAGATAGTTACTCTCAACATGTACAAATATTGAAAAAAACTGTGGTTTAACATCTTACAGCCTAAAGTTTTAGGAATCAACGTTAAGCCATAATCTATGAATGAAGATTTTTCAGCAAATATTTCCCAATGTAATCATTTACAGTTGGCACGATTCGCTTGAGCCGATCGTAAGGCCATTTGCATTCAGGGATCGTAATATGCAAAACTGCTACACTTATTAATGGATCGCCATAAGATCCACTCCTAAGTAAACATTTATAGCAGAGGTATCAGTACATAGACGTTGCACCCATTTATTTTCGTAGAGCAATTTATGCAAGTGATTTTTATCAAAATAGTTTCTTTTCTAGCATATGCATGAATTGGATAGCATCCAAAAAGTATGCATGATTATAAAAATCATCAATTCAACAATTTTGACGATCATTTGAAAGCAAATTCCCGAATTTCAACCAAAATGTTTTTTTTAATGGTAAAGCCACATTTTCTTTTTGAGTTTCCCCTCATGCCAACAACCAATGATAAGAAAATATAACGCTTTTGTCAATATCATACATACTTATGATCTATAACGCCTCTTAAACCTTTAATTTCGTTCTTTACCAGCAATTAAGTACGAAAGAGAAGTGTTCCCCAACGGATAGACTTGGAACGCAGTTTTTCAGCTACCTAGGACAGTGAAGACAAAGAGATAAAGAGAGGATTTGAGGACACACCGACCACATGGATATGTTCTTTCTGTCGGAGAACAAAGCCCAACCCCCTCTCCGCCCAGAAGCGATTATTCATGGCGATGTAATGAACGGACAGATCGACCGAAGCAAGCACACACCGCTCAAGTTTTAAAATCACCCACATCATCATCATCGACGTAGTACTTTTTACATTATTATATTCATTATTTCTCTTTCCCACTCTTCCTCACAGCCCGATTCCACTGCTACTGCGGAGCGTGGATTAATTAAATCCATGGCCATTGTTGAGTCCCACGAGAGAGGGGGAGTGGAATCATGTAAAAGGGATGTAGCGGGAACAAAAGGGACCTTATAGAACGGAAGAGGGTGCGAAATAATTAAAAAGGCGTCAAAAATATAGCTATGTTTGCCCAGAATGAGTAATCACACGGATGTGTTCTCAGCAGGGAGCCTTCCCACAAAGCAACCCATCAATCGCAATAAAATAATAAAACACTCTGCATAGAGGACGCCATAAATAAAAATTTAAGGAGAACTTTTTTTTGTATCTTCATTATCGACCTCTTCATTTCTATATCGATTAAAACTATCAAGTGTAGATCACCAGTTTGGGTGATAAAAAAATCATTAAATGCCAAAGTTTCGGAAGTGAATGATTTCCATCTTCAAGGCTACGCAAAAAGAATCATATGCGAGAAGAACACCCAAATCTCCTACGTTATTTAACAAAATTGATGCAATTTTATGAGGGAATATTACATTTGACTTTGTTATTTGGCTACATCATTAATATTATTTCATATGAGTGGGTGAGAAGCCAAGAGGTACAAGTGATTTCTCGTTTCTAAACAGAGCTAGGTACGGAAATTAGGTACCTAAAGATAACTAACGAGATCAATTAGATATTTAGGGTGGCATTTGATTTTCCACTCCATGTCAGCACAGAACAGAGACTCTCTCTTGGCAACCAATTTTTTGTGCTTTTTTTTCTAACAATTAAGTTTAGCTAAAAATGTGGAGAAAATATCACTTTTAACACTTAGCTTCTCATCCCCTCATATCTGGATAAATCCTTCTACACTTATAGTTAAAGGAATAAATATAATAATGGGACTTAAAAACCTCAAGCGTGATGTGTCATTTTTGATTAATTATTCTCGTCGGCAATACTTCTCGCCCCAGAATCGATTCGATAGGACAAACATATGGTAGGGAAGGAATTAAGTAGATAGTTGTGGATGAGGAGGATTTATATTGCATAATTTACCTCATTTGTTTACAACAATGTAGTGTTTATGATCTTGGAGTATAGGTCATGATAAATAAAATACACATTTGGCCAACGTTTCGGAGATTTATTCTCCTTCCTCAGGGCTTAATAATAAAAATAATAATTTATTTAAATAAAATCACTCTTTCTGCTCTTGCAAATCACAGTCTAGACTATAGCCATCATTTTGATTTCGAGAACACCAAAATTTTAGACATAGAAACCAATTTTAAGAAAAGATTATTTAAAGAAATGTTTTACATATCAAAATCAAATAACAGTTGCAATAAAAGATCGGACATCGAACACCTAAGTAAAATTTATTATTATTTAATTCATCGAAATTAAAATTGTTTAGTATAATTTAGATACCATTTGTTAACAAATGAATCAATATTTATAAGTAACCATGATTAGCCTAGTAACGAAACTTTTCTATCACAGGTATGTTGTTTAATTCTGTTCACAATTTTTAATTTACCAATGAATTTGTACTGCACAATTGTATTCAAAATTTTTGTAACCACTTAATTAATTTATTTTCTTTATTTTCTTTGTAAACATTCATTATAATTAAGAGCCCTGAGGAAGGAGAATAAATCTCCGAAACGTTGGCCAAATGTGTATTTTATTTATCATGACCTATACTCCAAGATCATAAACACTACATTGTTGTAATAATAAGGAAGGTCAGGAGAAGAAACTTTACTCATTTGTTTACAAATTTTTATCATTTGACCTTAATATTTTCTAGGAGGATAATTTAAATTTTGGTTATATCATAACGCGATACAAGTACTTGCGGCCCATATGATAATTTAAGGTTTTCATTGCTTTAATAAAGCGGAAAATATAAGAGAACATTCTACACAAGTAATTCTTTTTTATGCACAAATTCTTTCCACAATAAGTATCTTAAAACATAATTTTTTGTAGACAATTGGAAAAATCAGCATTTGAATCTCATTTATCAAGCGTTGAGGTTATTCAATACTTGTTCCTTAAAAAAAAAAAAAAAAAAAAAAAAAAAAAAAATTCACATATTATCTAAATATTCTATATACTTTCGTGCATCATCACAGATGTCAAGATATACGAGAAAAATAGAAATTATAACAGATACATTTGACCCATTGTAGATACTTTCACGGGTTTTCAAGTCATGATAATGAAATCGGACCATGTTCTCTCTTATTCTCGTATCTTTATCTCCAATAAGTTGAAAATACAAGGAAGGCTCTGAGAATACGGAAAAAGAAAGTCAGAAGTAAGGCGATTTCGCTGAGATGGAATAATTAATTATGTGCGTCAGCGCTATTACTCGTCCTTCGCTCCGGAATCGATACACTAGCGCCAAAAGAAGAGGCAGCGGACGGGGCAGGTAGTTTACGTGGTCGGGAAGGAGGGGGTGGGGGCGGAGTGTCGGAGCAAGCGGGCAGGGGGTGGGGGAGGGATGTAATGGAATGAGGGCTTTGCCGAATTACCTGATTTCGGGGAAGAGCAATACAATTTACTCGCATTAAGGGTTCGTTTCCTCCATGGAGAGCCGGAGGTGGAGGAAAAAAGAAGAACGGAGTTGAAATTGAATTTCCCAAGAGGAATTTCTTCCCTTTCGAGTGAAAAGTGATGAAGATAAAAAGGTAAAGGAGTACGCTACGGAGAAGCGAGGGATTGAGTGTTGAATATAAACAGGAGCTACTTCGCGCACTTTGAAAAATGCTTACGGCGGAAACAAGAGGAAATTTTATGTTAAAAATATTCCAAACTAATGTTATTTAAGTCATATAAAATTAATTTGGAACTCAGTTATGAATCATTCATGTGAAAATATTATTATAGTATTCTAACGATCAAGGTTAGTTTGCATGAAGTATTTAAGAAGTATTCTGGCAGTATGTTCTCCCTCATGAACTTCCTTCTTCAATTCACGATAACCCGTACTCCATATTATTTCTTTCTACAAATTATATTCCCTTCCTTCTTCCCCCTTGTTTACCTAGCATTCAACCCTTTAACAATGTTTTCAACATCCTCTCCCCGATAAGTACTCGCTCAATTCATACCTTCTGTCTCCTCTGTATCTCATCTAGAAGCTTCCTCACCTCACCCACCATGCCCAGCACGTCTTCCTTCTTCTTTCTTTCAGTCCACCTTCACCATCTCCATTCTCCTTCACACCCACCTCTTGAACACATCCAGTCCTCTCTCCTCCTCCTTCTTAAGTTTCCACGTTTCTGCACCATAAAGCACTACACTGCAGATCAAACTCTGCGCTAGCCTTTTTTATCAACTCTTATATAACGGTCATAAGTTCCTTCCTGTTCATGATCACTTGTTTTGCTTACACAATCCTCTTCCTGAAGTCTTATTTCTGTATCCGTTATCCTCTACTGTGCAGCCCAAGCAGTTAAATTGCTCCACATGTCCACGTTTGTGCTCATTTACTTTTATCTTGAGTTTCTCACTCCTAGCTCGCGATGCTTCACGAATCCCGCATAACCATGGTCGTTTTGAGAAATACTTGCCTCCATTGAAACTCTGCTCTTCGCTTAGGCTATTAATTTTTTTTAAATTCACTTCTTAGCGATTCAATCCTTTAAGTTCATTTTGATAGCTAAGGGTAGAGCTCGTCTCGGACTAAGAAAAAGGGGAGTGATATGTCACACATTCAGGTTAGGGGGAGACTTCTTTCATTATGACGCCTTGAGCTCCGAAGATTCTCTTCTCGTTCTTGAAGGCTTAGTCTTAAAAATTGAAGCTTAAACCCTTCCATCCATCACAAGCCCAGCGTTTTACTCACTGGGCGACCATGCTCCCAAGCCTACTTAATTACCACAAAAATATAGAATACAGAGCTGTATCACTAAATAACTTCGCATTTATAATAAAGAATATGCATTACAAATATTGCAAAGACCGTCGAATTTATTGAAATATCTATACATACAATAGATAAATTTTCAAAATATCATTTGTAAAATAACTCTATTTAAGAAATAAATGCAGCAACACAAATGAATGCATCAACGACAATTTTCGCCAATTATCGACAAAGGGTATTCATCATATCCTTTGCCGTTAAATATCAGCATTCCAACTTTCACAAATACCTGGATTCAATAGCTATTGACGGAGATTCCCCTAACGTTCGATGGAGGAAGGAGAATCCAGTTTCAACTAACCCCAATCCCTTCCGGAAACAGTGTCAACTGCAAACGATGAATCGGCTGCAGCGAATTCTGCTCCCGATCCGCTCATCACGAATGTTTACACGGCAGACCCATTCGAAGTTGAATCCACGGTTACCTGCCGCCCGTTATCTCGACATACCCAAAGCAATCACCTCTCAACGAATTCCTCATCCAACACACAAGGCTCCAACGTCCCTGCCACATACACCACATGTCTCCGGCTCAAACACGGCACGAAATCATTATTGACCGATTCAATGGCTATATTGTACGATTGTCTCAATGATGATGCTTTCTACATGTCTTGATTTCTCAGTGGCAATAAACAGTATAAGATCTCACGGGGTTGATAGCAGTGGGTACCACAGTTGTGAGAACAAGGAATTTGGTACGTCCGCTATGCAGGACAATTAGAAATTCAAGATTTTTTCCACATTTTCCGAAACGAAAATAACCTTTTTTTCGGATATTCAAAATAAGTTCTCAAGTTTTACCATGATAGTAATTTTTTGGCACGAATTACTTCAGAATAAGGGCTCAAATATCAGGTCCCTTAAAATTATACACCAATGGATAGGTTAAATGGTAGTATTTAGAAAAAACAGCATTTCCAAAAGTAGAGAAGGACAGTATATAGCCTGAGGATTAGTATCGATGCATCCCTTAAAAATGCTAACACATTACTTTGCTCATGCCCTGATTCTTCCTCATTAAATAAAATTAAATAACTTCTACCGTTTTTTTTGCAGAAAAATTAAGACCCTGGTGTTGTTCTTCTATGCATTAAATTACGCATATCTATTCCAACCGGCCATATCAGTTACAAGGAGAATTTTTATTCCCTAGCCCCAGGCTGCTTGGTCATTTCATATCAAATTATCAATTATACACATTTAATATGGATGGTAAGCTTAAGTTTGAACTTGGAAAAAGAGGAATTTAATTTGAAAACCAGGAAAAGCCATTAACTATAGATTAAAAGGTCAATGGTAGAACTAATATAACTAATGTAACTAATATACTCCTACCATGATAAAATAATGCCCTTGGCATCGAGGTTTATTTCAAATTATACTCTTGATAAATTTCCTTGTGAATGGTAAAAAAGATGACAGAACCACATTATAAAAAAATGATCTCCTCAGTCAAAAATTTCGTATAATTCTTTTCACTTCACATTACCACCCGCCATTCATTCCCATTTCGTAACAATCACCTATCAAACCAACCTAACTTCCGTCTTTCTCTCTCCCAGAGATCATTCTTTCACAGACTTCCAACCTTGTTCAACACTTTTTCGTCAACCTACCTTTCCCTGAATCTCTCAACGTCCTGCGAGAGGCAGCTTTTTTTAAAACCCGTTTTCTCCTAAATCTTTTTTTATTTTTATAGTTCGTATTTGCTAAAGCTGCAGATTATAATTTTCATATTCAATTTAAAGGTCAAATCGGAATTTTTTGAATGATTAAATAAATAAATTCTCCCCTCACTACTTGGGGGAGTATTTCAACAAAAATTGCACAACATTACTGGAGCAAATAAAGAGGACAACCTGCAATTTATAAGCACTCAAAAAACGGACGAAAAAATCGGACGCGTCGTTGAGTCTCCTAAATGACCTAATTTGGCGGTCGAGATGAGTCCAGAATTAATTACATAATTGCACATCTTGTCGTCTGATTTGGAAATTTAGAGAGGAGTACGTGCACGTCACGTAATTTCGAGCTTCTTGTATCCTCCGATCAACGGGAAATAGTCTCGGGAATAAGTGGGGCCGCACTGTTGCAGAGCATCGTCGATATTTCAGGAGATTAATTATCATTTTGGGGCACTAGGACAACCCAGGATGATGGTCCGCTAAATTTTTCCATCATCCCATTGCCCTAATTCAGTTTTAGCGTAAAAAGTATGCGTAATCCACTTTCAGCGATACGGAATCAATCAAGTTCCTAAGATTTGCCCGAATTGTATTGCCCAGGCCAGATCTATTTCCCCAATTAGGTATTTACACAGTATGTACACATTAAATGAGACCGCTTGGTAAACCATCCACCGAATTTTAACCCATAATCCCACCAGATTAGGCCTGAATCAGCTCTCTATATTCCCTCGTGAGTTAAAAACAAAAACACGTGAAAATTTCCGCCTTTTTTTCTGGAGTTGGTGACGACGTTGAGTGCCGTTGGAGACATGAGTTCCGTGGCGTGAACGCGTTTTGAGAGAACCGCTAGTCCAAGGATTGAATCGCTTGCAAGATAGCAAGTAACAACGAACCACGCGAGACCGAGGAGTGGCGGAGACCTGCACTGCAGGTGCCAGTGATGTCATCAACTGTTATGCGAAAAGGTTAAACCCGATATACAAATTTAACGCCGATTTTTTTTACGCAAATAGCTCGCAAAAAGAAAATATACGGCTATATCTCCGGAAATCTATCACAATCGACACTTAAAAAAATTGTGAACGAGCCCATTGCTCGAACAATAACATTTCGTGGGCTGATTTTCCGCACGGCGTGAATTATTTGGCTAAGTACATTTTGAAAAACTTTTATCTTTGTCTTGCATTAAATATAAACCCAGGCGAGACTTGGTGGAATAACTATGATTCGAGGACGCTCGACAAAACAGCTGAATGGCGTAACGTCTGTTTGAAAGGGATCACTGGTGCGATTTTAATGCTATTAGCTTACGTTGCATGAATAATGAGAGGATGTCGGACTTGGTGAAGCAGCACGCTCTTGCCACCCTCTGTAATCTATAATTATCAAATGGCCGAATTTCGATGAGCGTGAACTCACCTGAACACAATCTTTGAATGCACCGTTACCCGATATGCCCCCATTCGCGAAAAGTATAACACGGTATGATCATTACCACATCCATTCATACATAATTAATCAGATTAGATTGAGCAAATACGCCCGTCTTTATCATTGAACACATCTTTTTTATGACTGTGTAGAAACCGAATTGAATTTCCACTGTTACAACGTTAAAAGTAAGACACATTAAAAAAAGGCATACATGTTAGCCAAAGGTATATCGGTCATTGAGAAACAGTGAAAATAAAAAAATAAAGCTTCTTTGATGAATTCTTCCACGAAAGGCATTTTTCAATTAATTAATCGCACAGAATATTCGTAGGAGAAATCAAGATGATCTAGCATTGAGCTCAAATGAACCAATTTCAATCAATAACTTTTTTACTGCGCTTTTAAATATCAAATTCACAAGAGTCCAAGCAGTTAATGGTAGTTTGGTGTTAAAATTTGTATTTTTCTCAAACAAGGAGTACTAAAAACCAAAACAGCATTTTAATAGGGTGGTTTCCTATTATTTTTTATTGCCTAAATCGAAAGATTATTACTCCTGGAGTACGTATTTCACGCTCTTAGATTTTTGAATGACGGTATCTATTTTTCGCGATTAAACGAAAAGTAAAAATTTTCAAGCGCCCGAAAATGCGACGGCTAAGTACGAATGCTGGGAAGCTGTAGCTACCGGCACCCTTTTCTCAATCTCCTTTGTGTGAAAATTCTTTGGAGGAAAGAACCGTTCGTTGAGGGTCCAGTGACCCTTTTTGTCATCCAGGATTTTTAATGATTTGCTTGGAACAATGCTTTTGTATGATTTCCATGGTTTAAAGAGTTCAAATCGAGCGTAATAAAAATATTATGCATTTTATGGCGGTACATCATTTGTTGCTACTTTTTTATTTTTCAAAATCAGTCGGTTTTCATTATTTTCAAAAATTTAAAAGTTAGCAATAAATGTTATTAAACTTTTCATAAAGAAGAGCAAAGTCCATTTCTATTGAAATACACATCGATATAAATATATTTTTGATGCTAATGTTTAAAAAAAAATGCGAATTTAGTAAAAATGGCTGGATTTATCAGTAGGGCTTTAAATTAGCAGCCGGCACTCAAAGTGTTAAAGATATAACTATAACTAATAATAATTATGGATTAACTTTATTGACCCAGCAATTTTCCCATTGTATTTTCCCCGAGTTACAAATACCCGTGTGTTTTGCATCGCCATCCACAACTGCAGTCAACGTTACCTGATATTCCCGGGTGCACATTAACTACGAAGGACGCTCTTATTCAGGAGCTGTCTTCGTGCTGTCGCGTTCCTAGGATGTCGACCGCCACCCTGGGAGATCCCAACCGTAGCCGCACACGATGCATCAACGGCACCCACCGCACCCGGAGAGAATGTAGGGATAGAATTGATGCGGCGACCCGCATTCCGAAATGGCCGCGAGTTACGCTCTGAGGAAATTGGACTCCCCCTCCTGGCTCTGGCACTACAATTGCATTTCACCGTCCCTAGAGGTAAGACGAGGCACTGATTTGCGAACACATCATCCCGCTGTGACGGATGTTGCTGTCATTTCTTAAAAACTAGCATAAAAGTAAAGGCATCTTCGAACGACGACATCTGTGTCCCCGAAAAACAATTTCCGCAACTACTCACCCATTAAATGTAAATACTTAGGTCTGGTTATATAATTCCCAGTTCAAGTGGAATTTAGCACTAAGCGTCGGCTAAATCCCAAAATTCCGTTTTATAATTGACCTTTAAGTCAAATTAGGACATTGAAGTGGTAGCCAAGCTAAACATTGGATTTCCAAGGTTAACGCGAGGATTAACGAATCCCATCACAGTATTATTGACTGAAAATGGCAGTACTTATACCTGGCAAATAGTTGAGTACTAATACCTGGATATTGACTCAGAGACCTGGGAAAGCATACAGAATTTTATGACCTTCATAAATTTGTTTTTATGGTCAGGATTAAAAGAAAATTTTAAGGAACTTTAAATAAACTACATTTTGATTTCAAAAGGACTATTTACAGTAATAAATCTATAGCCATAGACAATTTTGAAAATTCATATACTTACCCCCGACGGACAGTGTGCTAAGTCGTTTACATGGAAACGGTTCGGATCTAGGAGGGAACTGACATGAAACGCAAGGAAATAATATACGGAACATAATACAGGTTTTTAATTGCTCCTGCAGTTCTTAGGCCAGGTACTTCAGTTCCATTTCTATAGCAAATCAGGAATAACAGTAGTAATCTAGCACAGGGAAGGAGGGCTTTTTGCAAAAGGAAGAATCTACGTAAATACAGAGAATATAAGTATAAATGTGAGGAAAAAAATCATCAGATGCTACACGTGGAGTATGTTTCTCTATAGGAGCGAGGTTTGGACTTAGGAAGATGCAGAGAAGTCAAGATAGGCAGCATTCGAGACGTGGTGCATTCAAAGAATGATAAATATGTATGGATCGACCGAGCGAGTCATGAGTTAGTGCTAAGAAGAGAGGGAAAAAAGAGAAGTCTCCTAAAAACCTTGAGGAGAAAACGGGACAAAGCTGGCTAAAATATTGAGGTATCATAGCTTGATGAAAACAATCGTAGAAGGACGGGTGGGAGGGAAGAAGGGCAAGGGACGACTCCGAATGAGTTACATAGGACAGATTATAAAGGATTTTTAAAAAAGATGAAATACGTCGCTAGGAAAAGGCTGGCGAATAGGACAGCTGAATGGGGAGCTGCGTCAAACCAATCATAAGATTTTGGCTTATACTGACGAAACTTTTTCCACAAATATCTCATCAGTTGAATTTTTACATTTCCCATTGCAATGTTGGAGTTTCAATGCTGGCCTCGGATTCGGTTACCACTCAAGCGCTCTCGCATGCATGTGACTCTGAGGGTGAACTCGAGCACCGCCACATGTGTTCTATGCCTATCAATGAAATGCATGGAGCCACGGAGCTTCTCGTGGAATTCAGACGCGTTGCGGATCGCCTTTCGGACAGGGCCTGAGATGACGACGATGGATCAAGCGAGGAGGACGGAGCAAATCCACGGGGGTCACGCAATCAAACACACTAAGGCAGGGAATTGGGGCCGATCGCATTTCACCACGGACGCGGCCGCGCGCGCGGAGATTCCGGGCGGATCCGTTTCGGAAAATACGAGGGAACTTAAAGAAATGCACGCATACGCCCACAGTCGAAAACAAAGCTATCTGCATTGGCCACGTAAGTTTACTATAAAAAATAACCAACTATGTACTCTCAAACCGTAAAAGATACAGTATCCGGCGTGATACGGTGGAAATCTTTGATATTTTGCTTAGTAAAACCAATTGTCTGTTTCCACACACTTTTATTTAAACCGACCATGGTTTCGGCAAATCGAGCCATTAATCCCCCCCCCCCCCAATGAACACACCCCAATAACCCTCCTCCCCCCTCCTGAAAAACTCTTCCGCTATAAAAAGGCTGTCACCCAAGGCTATGTACCTTGATAATGGCACGAGTTGCCGAAACCATGGTCGGTTTAAATAAAAGTGTGTGGAAACAGACAAGTGGTTTTACTAAGGTAAATACTCTAAAACAGATCCAATATCCAATGTTATCGTTTTAATCTGCAACGTTGAAAGTGTGCAAGTGGATCTCTCTTTCCTGTGCGATCCTACTTCACTCCTATTTCACGTACAATGCCTTTAAAACTCATTTGAAACTTCTGTTCCCATCTTGAAATTTTCAGAGTCGGTATACAGGGAAGGACTTCGATTACACATACCTGTATCTCGAGCATTAAAAAATCATTTCATAGAAGATAATACAGTGAAACCTCGGTTAGCGAACGCCTCTGATAACGAAGAATTCGGATAACGACCGAAAATTTCGCTAAAAATTTGCCTCGGATAGCAAACAGATGTGTAGCGGCTATGTTTGTGTTCCGTGCTGTGCGATATCAATTGGATACAAAGTAACCCACTCACGCCATCACATGGCATTAAAAACGGTTGGTTTTCCTCATAGATAACGGTATATTTCCTAATTTTTAAATACTTCCTTTAATGTTTTTATTTATATTTAACTCAATTGTAATGTATCATAACTATTCTCATTTAAAAAAGCATACCTATATAGCCTATAACTTTCATATAATAGCGAGTCAATAGGAGCTAGGAACCAATTATTCCTATTTCCTTTATTTCTTATGGGGAAAATTGTTTCGGATAACGACCAGCTTTCTGGAACGGATTGTGGTCGTTATCCGAGGCTCTACTGTACATAAAACTTTTGAATTTGTAGCACGGGCCAATGCTGGAAGATGTCTACTCAATATAAACTCTGAAATTAAAGATGAAAGCATACGTTTTGAATGAGAAATTCGTCGTGGAAAAAAGACTGGTCAAGTGATGCTTCTCGTTAAGGAATAATGTCAAACCTCAACACATAATTAAGTTTAAAATTATGGATTGTAAGCATCAAAGATTCTTATTATGGCACGAAAAATGGAGCCTGTTTTGGCATTGAACAATGGAGGCGATTGAGACAGTCAAAATGAGAAGTCGAGTCGAATTCATAATGAGTAGTCGAGGCACTCCCTTTATTTTCTATTTTCAATAATCATCGTTTCCCGATTAAAAATCGCAGATCACGTTCAAAAAGTAATGACATATACCGAAAAAGCAGATACCCACGAAAATTAGATGCACTATTGAAAACTTCAATACTAATCAGCGACTCCGTCGTCAATCGTTGCATTAGGCCATAGAGTATTGATGGGTAAAGTCATCCTTCGAATATAAAATCATAAAAAAGTCACAAATTTCCGCCCATCGGCCACTTGGAGGGATTGTCTCTTTTTCACCTGCTACCCCACTAGTCCTGCATTCGGCTGATCCAATCATATAGCCACCGTAGAGAATATTTTTTTTAAATATGCAACTCATGGCCAAAGTTTTGTTCTTCAATGAGAACATCATCATATTTAAAGTTAATTTTTTTATAAAACTACATAACCTTTCTGAAGCATTAAAGAAGCGTAAAATAAAAAAAATATATTAATAGTATTTACACAAGGAAAGTTCTACGAGGACGAAAACTAAAGAAAGTGATTCTAGGGCCTGAGGCAGGATAAGCAAAATCGTTTTTTTTTATATATATACACAAGAATCGCAAAGAGGCACACATGAAATCCGAATGGAATACCGAAATACAAGACTTTAAGGGGTAAGCCAGGATACCATTCGTAAATGAAGCGAGTGGCAGGGGAAGAGAGTAAGTACATCCAAATCTACAAAATACCCTTCGAGCCACCTCTAGGGTGTTTGGCAGGGGGTGATCAATCACCGGCATGAAAATGGACTCCCTTATGCATACCACACGGCCCAAAAAACGTCACGCATACTAACAAATTGTACTATCATATGGTGTCAGAAATTATAATTAAAATTCAGAAACATGCATTAAGTTTTACATAAGTTAGGTAGGCTACACTATAAGTCATCTAATCTATTTATGAGTTCTAACGCTTCCGTTATACTCTTTTACTGATCGTGGAAAAAAGACATTCTGAATCTGTCTGTTCCACCGTCTAGCTCTATTATTTTATCTATATGATCTTATCTTCCGTAGTATGTTGGCGTCCGTAAGATATGGTTAACTTCCTCTATAAAAGACACTGCTCTCGAATTTATATAAAACGTATAATCTATTTTTTAATCTACTGTCTGACAGAGATTCCCATCCGAGTTTATCTAAGAGGTCAGTTACACTAACAAGATTATCGTAACGACCTTTCACATACCTGGCAGCTCTTCCTTGCACGCGTTCTAACTCCGTCATTAAGCCTTTTTCATGAGGGTCCCAAACACTGGCAGCGAATACTACATGGGGTCTAAAGATGGAGAAGTAGCTAACATCTCTCACTTTGTCGATGCACTTTCCTAATATTATTAAAAAAAACATTTTATGACTAGCTTGACCGGTTATTTCCCGAATATATTTATTCCTCGATAGATCATAATTGAGTATTGCTCCGAATTATATAGCTATGTTGTACGGAGATCTTCTTACAGAAATTCATTACTGCGCATTTTTTTTCAAATTTAATTCTAACTGGGCAATCGTCCGCCAAAAGAATGACCCTGCACACCTTTTCTTACTATTGTTTCACGTTATCAATATCGGTTTTATGGACATATGAACACTAACTGCATATTTTTGAATTTTGAGCAATTCTGACACTATATTATGAGTGAAATGTTCAAGACTCAAAATTTTAAAAAATTAAGCAATTACTAGTTGGAAATTAGAACACAGGAATATAAGTCCTGGATAATTATTTTGATGCATCCCTGCGTTCTCCAACGCTAAAAGTTCTTTCAGCGTTTTCTCCTAAGGCCAATTTTGCAAACAAAGGAAGGAGAAATAAAAACACCACAGCAGAACTCTTTGAAGATGAATGGGAGAGCGATTCCCCCTCCTCCGTGTTACAGCAAAAAGAAGCAAAATGTCGCACACGAGAACTCCAGACGGAGAGGAATTCTGACGCACCGGAAGAAAAAAAAAAGTATGAAACTCGCAAAAAAAAAAAACACCCGCGCTGCAGGTGCCGATTTCGCTCGGAGGTTATCTCAACTCACATTATAATACGATTTTTGAAGGTAGGCATTTGTAGGGCTGACCCCTCTGCCTCGCTTTTCGACAAAAAATGGCAAAAACTTGTTTCCTCGGCCCAGAACTCGGACGCTTCCGTTACGAAACTTTGCTAATGTCCGTGGACCGCGCGGAAAATGCTCAGGTGTGATTCGAGAACGGAGAGATATTTGGCTGGATTTTGGTATTTGGTCTGGTATTTGATGAGACAATTCAACGTGAGAATCATTTGATAGCGAAGACAACTTGCTCTATGAGGTTTTACAAAATAAATGGAGCAAAAATATTTATGAATAGAGAAAATCATGTAAATATAAATCTATAAAGGTTATAACAGGTCCAACTTAAGAGCATTCCAGCTAATGAGCGATTTAAATCACATATTTAAGTCTAAATTATTTCGAATACTGCCAAAACCCGAATTCAGGATTTTTATTGGGGGGACTGAAAGGCAAATGGTCCCTTCACATTTGAGATTATGAGAAACATACAACAATTACTGTACGAAATATAATCTTCATCTCCATACTGCGTACAACAAAACGGCAGTAATGATCACGGGACCGTATTAAAAATCCTGTCTATTTTTAAGGCCGTTTTACATGGGATGCGGAATTGCGCAGGTTAGGTAAACACATGCGAGAATGCGTGGATGCGAGACGGCAAAATAGCCCCTGTTCCTATTTCGTTCATGCATTCGCGCAATTCCACGCCATTTTAGAAATTAATGCAGCTCTAACCTGCGCAATTCCGTATCCCGTGTAAAACGGCCTTAAAAATAGACAGGATTTTTAATACGGTCCCGTGATCATTACTGCATTGTTCGGCTGGTAATCACCAAGCCAACCACAGCAAGTTGCCTACGGAAAAATTCAATTTTTTCGAATGTTTTTTTCTTGGAAAAGCTCTGCCAATTGAATAAAAAATTCTTTATCATAATTTTGCTCGATTGACTGAATTTACTCACTCATTTATTCTCCAAACACTTGGTTTGGGTCGGCGAGAACTTATCCAGGACTATACTGAGGGCATATGAAATTCGTAGATTGCGGATTCTGTAGCCAACTGCTTTCCCCGAACCCCTTTTGCACCGCTGATATTTTTGTTTGAGGTGAACCCTGTCTTCATAAGAATGTGAACCGCCGCAGTCATCATCAAAAGAAAAAACATCGTGGGAATCATGATAGAAATTATCTATAATGAAGGGAATTTTTTTTGCGAGCGCCATGATGCAATGAGATTTTACCGTGAATCCACGGCAAGAAAATATTCGGAGGTAAGCAAAGCAAATAGCTAAGCAAAAATACTTCTCATGGCAAAGCTATTTGTACTCCCAATACCAGACGGCCAAGAAACTCAATGAGTAAATAAGACGCATAGAGCAGACTCAAAACTTCAATGAAAACAAAACACCAATCATGATGCAAAAACTTCGACGAGTCTTAGAAAACTCGTAAGACAATAAACCTCTAGGTCTACTAGCTCTAGAAAATTAAGCACTTATGAAAAGAATTTTTTTTATGATAAAGCACACGCACAACATGACTTCGTTAGCAGAAACTAATAATGCTTACAAATCATATGCTAATAATCTGCCATAACTTTAATCCAAAGTTAAAAATTAAGAGAAGTTCAGAAATGTCTGCCTATCCATTATTGAAATTGGTTATAGTTTATACCTAAGAGGGGAAATTAGAGTACATGATACGATAAACTCATGATGTTGCCGCTAAATACAACGATTGCACAGAAAAAAATCGCTAAACCACTTTGGAAAATTTATATTATACAGTTTATGATCGGCAAAACTAAACCACAGAATTTAATTTAATTTTCTGTATTCCTAGTCTCAGATATCGTACACGGGAAAATATTGAGAGTAATTGCACCTCTAATATTCCTAAATGGAAAATTCCTTGCACAATTGCAGTAGGTTTGTATAAAATATACTAGTACATATCTTTAAAATATATTGTAGATATGCATGAGGCCACGAAGCAAAGCCTTGTGAATAATAGCCAAAGCAGAGGACAGCACAAGAGATCTTTTGATTCCGCCGCGATCCGTTCCATTTTTTCTTCGATCTCAGGGCCATTATATTCTCGGATGGGTCACCGCAGCTCCGTAACCGTCTCGGAAACGTAAACACCAGATTTAGAGCTGAGGTTAACCGCACGCGGACGGGCAATTTCACGGGATATATCTTGCCCGCCAATCCTTAAAAAAAGAACGGGGCGACCCGTATTCATTAGGAAGCGGCTCGAACTCCTCTAGTGCCTATTTCCACGCCATATATCACTGTCTATCTATTCAATAAAAAGTTCCGGAAGCTCTAAGAATAAAAATACCTACTCTTTGTAGTCTCGAGTACACTTTTACTATTATTCACCACAATGATCTTCATTTTTGGCCACCGTTTCACAAATAAATATGTGCAGAGCTTAGACAACGCTTGGAAAGTCCAATACGGACGTATTCATTATTCAAGGCTTCATTCTCTCCCTTATAAAAAGTAGAATTTATTCCGCTTTGATATTAATGAAGAGCTACTATACAATTAACACATGACCGAAAAATACCAACTTTCATCACTCACACATATTATTTTTTTTAACGGTGAACACTTTTTTATAATTTACACATGCGTACAACCAAAAGTAAAAATATTCTTCAGGAAAAATGGTGGAGTAGCTAGCCGTGACCCCTATGTCAGTCGAATTTTGTCAATATTTTTTCCACAGTTACAAGATGGACACTTAAGGTGTGCGCACGAAATTATCGAAGCATAAAGAACAAAGTTTTATTATCTACTTTACTCAGAAAAACACGATTTGCCCTGCTAGAGAAAACAGAGGCCAAACTTTTTCGCTTGAATTTCAAGTAAATACAAATATAATAATAAATCAAGGCTTATCAGAATGTGCCCAAAGAATTTGAGGATGAGTGTATGAGTTGAAAATAAGCAATAGGTAGGGAAATAGACAAAATACGACCGGTTGAGCGGCAGTGATTCGTGGTTCTAACGAGATACCACAGACAAAAAAATGACATTTCGTCTTGGGGAGATTTTCAAAATGTTTAATTTTCTCGATGCTCCACCGATCGTTGCTTATAAAAACTGAGTCTACCATGCTACTTTTAAAAAATCTATAGAATTAAATTGTCTATTATTTTCGAAAATTAATATCCACTATATCTATAGTAAAAAGGCAAAAACTGATGTATGGAACGCAGTATCATATAAACATTGATAAAAATAAAACGCAAGAACTTCAACTTACTTCTTAATTATTTCACATAGTCACTGTCCTAATGAAAATTTGTCCTACCAATTTAAATGGGAACCACAAATGCGTTGACATTTCAAATGTCCATAATTCAATTCCTCGGGTCGCGTTTTTCTTTAATATTTGGTAGTATTTGATAGATGTCATGGGTAACGGTAACGATAGGATTCCAAAGACTTTATTTAATATGCAAGGTCTTGGTTTTTACAAAAGAATCAATTTGTAACAATTTAGTCACAAACGGATGAAAATTTCCAAGTATTACAAAATATGTGTTTCCGAACTATCAATAATGGTAATATAAAGAGACAAATAATCCAATTCAGGGAAAATTACGTAAATCAATATGGTTTTAAGACAATATGATGATATAAATACGTATGAACATAAAATGTAATGCTAAGTACCTACCTATTCTCGGCAGTCGTTTAAAAAGAAATATTATCATATGTGAGCGGAAGATTTCACAGAAGCAGCAAACCCCATAAAAGTTTCCAAAAGTCCAAATAAAGCAACACATCGGTACCTAATTTTAATGAGAAGGCTGAAGCAAAAAGCAAAAAAAAATAAATACTTTTCACTTCGAATACCGAGAAACCACTGATGTGTATTCCTTATCCAAAAAGGAAAAAAGTAACTGTCAAAAGGAAAAAAATGGACTGCATTTTGTCCCTAATGAATCATACTTTTTAATTAGGCCGAAGATAAAAAACGTCCATTTATTTGCGAAGGTACAAAAAATGAATGCAAAGCATAAAATATATATATTTATACAGGTAAAATTACATATCAGAGCTTTCATATCAACAATCGCTTAGGACGTGAATATATTATATGATCTATTTTAGGCTAAAATATTTAATCCCGTACATTGGACGGATGCATTCAATGCTGCAAACCCAATAACGACCTGGGTCGAATGTCCGACGCAAACACTATTTCCTGATTAAATGCAAACATTAATCGCGATTGATGACCGAGGAGAAAGGAGGCTGGCGAAATTCCACATTTCAAAGCGTTCCCCTGGGAAGTATTCTAAAAAATAAAAAAATCTGCACTCGGCATTACTAAAATACGTGAGTTTGAGATACGTAAGCAAGAAAATACTTGACGAGAACGTGTTTACGTTGCCTAGATTAGAATAATTGAAACCTCTTCCTGTCTTTACGACGGATATTTGTGAATTACCTGACAAATAAAACCTCGCTAATATAGGATTTTATAATCACCCCTTTGCATATGACGTATGATTTAAGCATATATTTTCTTTCCATTAAAAAACCTCGAATGGCAAAAAATTTTCTTGCATTTTCTTGAAATACCTCTCCCTCTTTTCAGGATGGGTGATTTTGAATTACTCGAGTAAAGCATTTTCATTCATAAATGCGATGCACTCCAACTTTAATATCACCAGCAGTTCTCTAAGTTCTCCGCAATTCGCCACGAAAATAAATGCCACCAACAAATTCATGCAGAATTTCTTTGTCACGGTAGATTTATGAACATCCGAAGACTAAATATTGCGTAAAATGGGAGAATATATGTTTTCCGAATTGCGATGAATCCTCTCCAAAAAATAACCCCGGATTTTATTTTTCATTTCATTTATAAGCATCCAGCACTAGATACTATGGAAGTGGATCCACTCTTCATGGAAGTGCATGTTTTCTTTCTAAATATAAATTGATGCACTCCATTTGGAATATCATCACGGACTCTCTTCACTGCGGAAATAAATGCCACCACCAAATTCATGCAGAATTGCTTTGTGAACGTAAATACCCTGACATTTAGGTTCCGTGAACATCCGAAGAATCCAGAAATACATACTACGATTCGCAGAAGTACAGATTTTCTGAGGAAATATCTGGTGCTTTCCCGGTGAATAGACTGACTACGGTTTTCTCCTGTTTTCAGCAGCGTGATAGGGTCCTTATCTCCAATCCTGAGCCAAATGAGAAGAATGGCGATAGCCTCCTTTCTCTTGACTCATCGATCGTGATAAATGTTTGCATTTAATCAGGAAATCAGCGTACGCGTCGGAGAGAATTTGTCGGCCTCGGTGGCGGCGAGGATAAGTCCCCGCCTTCCTCACCGAAGGCCGCGGGTTCGAGTTCCACCTGGATAGGTTGCCCCTTCCAGGACATGAACGTATATGATCGTCTGTTGTTGATTGTTAAAAATCTCGTTGTCATGGCCTCACTGTGCTGATTTTCGGGGGCAATTGAGATAAAAAATGGACACTCCCAACCGCTTGGATACCCTAGAAACCCTTATTCACCTTATTTTCTTTCCACATATGTATATATTTTTATCCAAATATTTTCTTTCCACATACAATGCATCGTTGATGCATTCCAACTGGAATATCACCAGCGATTCTCTGAACGTCTCCATTTCTCTCTCCCTATCTTCACCACGGAAAGATATGCCTCCGCCAAGATTCATGCGGAATTGATTATGTTACCATCCGCCACGTCTCGACTCGGGCGCGGGGAAATGTTTTCAAAAGGGACGGATGCCGCAGATGACGGACTCGTCTCTATTTGGGTCAAGAGTGGGCACACGAGAGAGAGATAGAGAGAGGGAGGGAAACAGAAGAGGCACGAGAGGCGAGCGTGATTCCAAAAGTGCCCTTCCCACCGGCGCGCCGCCCGCGGTCGCCGCTGCTGACCGAAGCGCCCTTCGAGAGCCCGCGTGTGTCGCACACGGGTCACGCGAACGCCAGAGTCCGGGCACGCGCCGTGCGAAAGAGCGAGGGAGCCGTGCCTAAATATTTCATTCGCAGCGAAAGGTTATCCACGAGAGACTCGGAAAATCCGGTTGAGCATAGCGACGGAATGGCTTCCGAAAAAAATAATTCGCGATAAATACCACCTGTGCTGCGAATAGCTACTGGACTAGAGTGATTTAAGAATGAGCTCCGAACGGATTGCACTAAACTTTACTCTAAAGAAGACAATAGTTTTGCCCTATAGAGAAAATAATCACGCCTTCACCATTGTATGAAAATTTATTCGTAAATAAGTATTCGATTGCCACAAGATACTTTACTTTCACTTGGTAATTTAATGGACAAAATGCTTTTCAGATGTATCCTGGATACGGTTAATGGAGATTCCTTATAAAATTTAGGATACTACATAAATACATAAAGTTACAAAATAATAGGAGTAGAGGTACGATGGCCTAAAAATATACTGTGCGAAAAAATCCACAGAGAATAAATCATTCGACTTGACCAGGATTATTTATTCCTTACGTTATACCTAAGTTATCACCGTGGCTAGTCCCGGTATACTATAAAAAACTACTGTCTTAGTTAGTTACGATATGTCACTGGCCAAACCTGTACACCCTAAAACAAATTTAAAGAGAATCAAACATTATTAATCATATTCGAGTGATTGCCTGATTTTTAGAAAAACACGTTTCGAAATAATAGTTAGCTCGTAAACTTTAGAAAAATATTGTCTACGATATTATAAGATACAGAAAATCACACATAATATAAGAATTGGGGAGAAAAATGTGTGAAACCCTAAAAACAAGTTTGAGAATCGGCATAAAAATGAAGTTGGTTTACGAGACCATTGAGGCTGTCGGCGGGCAGGTAAACCCCTACACGAATGCATGGCATAGGACCGGCAGAGAGAACGGAATGGCAACCAATGCCAGAGCGAAAGAAGTTTGATTCCCGCGGACGGAATACGTGAAACGTGCCACAGTTTAGAGTCCGCAGCGATATATATGTATCATGGCGTGAAAGAGTGACCTTTCGGCTGAGTGACCTTGTCAACTGTAATTGATTGCTGTGGAGGGAGAAAAGGTTCGCGAAGACCAATGAAAGTTCCACGAGAACGAGTCCGACACGCTTCCGTTTCGATTAAATGCACCTCAAATGCGGCCACCACTCCATGGGTTACAATTTATGAGGACGCTTGTCCACCGTATCTTCCAAGTCCTTCGATTTTAATTTTATAGCCTTAAAAAGCTCATACTTCAGATCGTAAAGAGGGAAAATGATTCGACCAATTTGCCTACAACTGTAGGTTACTATCTTGTAATTGAGGTCGGTTTCTTTCATTCTTACTGACGCATTCCATTTTTTTAATAAATAAATAAAAAGGGCGCAAACTATTCTTAAACTGAACCAAATCATCAAAAAAAGTAATTTTCAGCCCGAGTATATCTTTTTTGAGGAAGGATGCGAACGCCAATTATAAATAGATAGGGGAGGTGAACAAACTGGAACAGATAGGACTCTATGTATGAGTTTATCGGGCTTTTAGAGCCTTTGAAAGTTTCAGAAAATTCGAGCCACGTTGCTGAGACTTATCGCACCTCATTACAGAAAATGAAGTCAAATATATATCTGATCAAAAGAGTTATACTACGCACTGAGCTGTGCCAAAGCCACAGCAACGCTCTCTTGTCTTATCGCATTAATTTATAGCTAAATCAAGTCAACTGTACTCCTAATCAGCAGATTATTCCAAGCACTGTACTTTCCACAAACAACTGCGACGCGTATGCGCATAAGGTTTTCTTTTTAAGGTACATGTACATTAATCACCCAAGTGACTAGACCGCGTAAGAGAGACTTAAAAGGTAGCCAAAATCAAAGAACGCAACCTGTGAGTGACGAAAAAACATTTGGTGCGTTTAACGTGCTCACCTTAAAATAATTAAACATGCTAATTGTTAGTTCAAGTAATTACTCCACTCCTCGCAATCGCACTACTCATGTAAACCAGTTTGCGATCTCCACATCCAACAATTAATGATGGAGGATATGATACAAGAAATACCGATCAACAGTACTTTTTGTTCAACATAACGCATCACTGAAAGTATCATAGGTAGCATAGTAATAACCTTGATTCGCTCCAATTACAGGTCAAGCAGAAGTAGAAAAAAAACTGACGAAAGCTTCCAAGAATTAATCTTACTCCCAGACAAAGCTCAACATTGCGATCCGCGTTGAAATATGCTCACCAAACAATCGCTTTCCGACGAGTAAACCGAAGGGAATTAATTACCGATAGAATTGCATGGAAAAATAAAGTCAACGTGAATTACGAAGGAAATCGTGGAAGAGGTCACTTTCCCCATCTTCAGCCTAAAGTCAGGATCACGCCACAATACGAACGGAATGATGAAGTGTTTAGAAAACCGTATTTATCACCAGAACTTCCTTCTAACAAGTAAAGTTTGCATGGGAATAAAGATATGCTTGATCAAGCAAGCTTTCTTTGAAAATTAATGTTAGCCCTTAATAAGGACATGTGCCTCGATAAATTGGTTTGACAAGGTTCTGACGGACATTTTGGCCGATAATGACGCCAAGTCGTAAAAACCATATTTGAATATGCCTGACATGCAAAACTGACCTTATCAGGATTTGGCGAAAAAACTAGATGTTGCAGCGAAAATCACTACATACATCCTTACGAAAGTGCCCACCAATCAAGATTGGGAATGGGAGAAATACATGCAAATACGAAAGATAAAATATATCCAGGAAGGCATCCATCGTAATACGATACTGTAGCATTAATAATTCTACTTAAGAACATTGCAATAGAATCCCAGATGCAATGCCTATTAAAGTAAGCGGCTATTTTCCTCTATCAAATTTGAAACTCGAAATCGCACGTCCGGAAGGAAAAAGGATTGTGCGGTGATTTTTCAGAGCACCTTTTTTTCATTTGGAACCTCGGATGGCAAGGGGAAAAAAAGACAGAAGAAGAGTCGGCTACATCTTTTCGCATATCAAAACAGCCCCTCTGAAGCAGAATACAGCGGGATATAAAGGAATACGAAATCGAGTTTGCCGCGGAATCCACACAAGTCAACACGACGTTGATTCCGGAACGATAGCGAAAAACAAATCGAAATTTTTGCGTGGCTGGAAGCTGGGGAGATTTTGAGAGGAGATGATAACGGTGGAATTGCTTTGAGGGCAATGCTGGATGGGTGAAAGGTCGCATCGATCCCCATTTTGGGAGTAAAAGAAGTGCATTATGATAACGGAATAATATCAACCCCGTCAACACGTTCCAGGTTCACCCAACCACAAAGAATCAGGCCTTGTTTTTCTGAGAAAAAAAACGTAAGTAAAAGCTAAAAAAAGGAGAGTAACCATTTTTTTAAATTCAATAACCCAATGAAAAAATTGTATCCAATCAATAAACAGTATACATACCAGGTCTACTAATGTTAAAGGCTTCCAAGGCAGTTATTTAAGATATAGAAAGCGCAAACAAGTAGTGCACAAAAAGTATAACTTATATTTAAACAATTTCATGACGTTAGGCATTAATATGTATGCAATTGCGCATGGATTTTCCGAAATGTATTTCTTGTACACGATAAAGATTATCAGAACACTCATTGCATTTACTTTACACAATTTATGCTTGATAGAAATGCAAATGCAGATAGATGCATTATAACGGATAGAAATTGAAACAAAGAGACAGAAATATAAACACAGGACAATGACACTGTTATGAAACTCACAATTATCCAACTCCGCCACTAGCAGCCTATGCCATAGAAACAGTTACTCACCTGCAAAAAAGTAAAGGCAGACTATTAGGAACAGATATAATTTGTAAAAATATATTATATTTAGCTACTTGTAGCTATACCTAAATTTCACGTAAAATCTCCCAGTATTATGAATTTTACATAAGACTTTTTCCACAAAGACATTAACACTCCAGCACTATTCAACATTTTCCCCATGCTTTGGACAGCATTACGGTAGGAATAAATTTAAAAATTCAGAATTTCAAATGCAATTTTCAAAGGATGCATTTATTTTATTTTCCCGCTGATCGATGAAGGTCCTTCAGAAGGGGGTTATTTTGGATTGTCATGAAGATGGATTATCCTCCATTTTTCGGTGGAACGTCCATAACGCACACGAAGCAGAAGCTCAACACATTTTATCTAGTGGGCGATGGTACACCACCAAACTTCTCCACGTAGACGCATCACAGAAAAACGACTTGGGCTACAATCCACGTTTGTGCAGGAGAACTTAAATGTCCCTAGTTCCCGGCAGTGTCGTCACATTTTCGACTTCGGGCGAACTTCACGACCGAAATAAAAAGACGTAGAACAGTTAGTAAAGATGAACCCGTACTGAGGAGTTGTACCAGGCTGACTAAAGAAGCATAGCGTACACGGGCGAAACGAATGGCCATACTCTTTGTTTTTTAAATATTATTTTAAGTATCAACCTAAGCTACGCTTTAATGATAAAAAAGGCTTTTAAAAATTATACACTTATTAAACATATAGAAAATAGCCAAATGTAGAAAAGCTTATAGTTACATTGAAATTTGTAACCCTTTATCTGTATGACGGAACTACTTTGTGTTTGTGGGAGTATTTTTTACTGCGCCTTTGTACCGAGATGTCAGTTGTGTTTTGTCTTTCGCTGAAGAAAGACGTGTGCGATGAACTCCAGTTTTAATCACAGCAAATTAAGGGCCCAGGCAACCTAAACTGCGCTAGTAATCACGGTAAAAACTTGCGTTTACTCGGTAGTTTTAAGTTTGGAGCTAAGCGATTTGCTGCATTCAATTTCGTGTTGCGTACACTGCACTTATCGCCTCAATATTGATTCGTACGTTTCACTGGTTTTTGCGCGAGTTAAAAATATTTCGACAAGAGACATGGTGGTTTGGTCGGATTTTATGCATTCGTTTACGCTCACGCTCATATGATAATTGAAAATCGTGTTTCAAAATTAAACGGGGGCTAGCCTCTTTCAGTATTTATGATTTTAAATTGATTAATAATGCATGAAATTTAACGTAATCCATTAAAATTGAGGCTCTTCGTCAAAAAAATTCATAATTGAGCCATCTGCTGAATTGATTCCTCCAACTATCCCCGTATAAACGCAATGATTCTCCAAGAAACCCTAAAATACACTAGAACGGTCAGAAAATTAACAGTTCATAGTTCGTTGGACGGCAGCACTGGTGAACGAGCGCTTATGTCGTACGTAGGTACAGTCAATTTCAAACTTGGTGGCCGCCACGCAGGCATCGGTTTTGGGCATTGGCAATCTTTAGGATATTTTAATAGGTTATTTTAATAAATTAACGATTTATGACCACACATTTCACCAGATAGTAAGCATCGACCCTCTTGGGATTGCCAATGTTTTGGTAAAAGTGGGCGTGGCTAGTACTACCCAAGAACCCCTATCGATGATTTACTTGAGCTGTAACGCGGTATATACTGTGGGGTATTCATGGATCGGAATTCGGCCTAGGTCAAGGTGTTTGTGTGCCGCGGTTGACCGAAAGATGGTGAACGCTATATAGCAGGGCTCTTGCGTAAGCCACTCCTCCCTCGCCCCGTGACCCCTCTCCGCGGACAGGTAGTGTCGTGTCCCATCAAGCTTGGAAGGTGCACGCGCCACTCGTGTGGCAAGTGAGGATCGATGCAAGGGAACGAGGTATTGCAATGGGGGGAATGGGAGGCCCTGGTCGGATTTAGAAATTCGTGAAAGGGTGCGGCTGGGAGGGGAGGAACCTACCCTCATAGCCATTCCCGCTCATTAACGAATCCCTGGGTCACGGAGGAGTATGTCGTGAGCATCGTGTAACTTATATAGAGGCACTTATTATCACGCCAATACACTGAAGCCTAAAACAATGGAAAGCTGGTCACTACGCAATGAGCACGGGAGAAGTTCAAGCCGGGTACTCCAAATATGGCCGACTAGCATGTATTTGAAATGGGAAAATTTAATGAAGAAACAGCGAATTTTTAAGGTGAAAAATACAACTGTATGTGATATGAGTAATTTAACTTCCAAGATGAATTGCTATCCGAATTACATTTGCTGAGAAAAAATTTTGACGCAGCGCGATTTCACGTATCTTTAAATGGAGATCAATTTGAGAGCTACTTCTCAAAATGGCCAGATGCGCAACATATTGGCGTCACTAAGAAAGGGAGATAGACTTCCATTGTTTACGATTCCATTGGTCAAGGGCAACGATGCATGATCGATTGTTCAATTAGCCACTTTACATTGGCCATTGGCAGAGCGACAATGAATTTTGAAGTCCATTTATCTCTATGGGGCCGTTGACTCAAATTCGAAATCGCAAATCAGATAAACAGTTCGGCAGATGGAAGGAAAACATATGTTAGAACGAAAAAAAATCTTCCTCATTCAGCCATAATGCTTACGTTTAAAATATAAAAAAATGCGAAAGCTGATGTCTACTTTTAAAGAGTTGATGTCATCGTTATCGTCACTAGAATTAAACACCACGAGGTACAACTTCTCACTAAGGGAAAGAATCGATATCTAGAATGTTAACAACAACAAACCGAACCAGGCCTATTCGGAAGACGGAGAAGTAATTGAGACGCGGTGATCATGCACAAGTTCGTGACGTCATGACCTTATCTGAAAAAGGCTTAAGGCCGCTGATATTTCGTGGAGGATAGCACGATAGGTAGGTGTCCATTGGAAAACTTCGGGTCTCCTTATTCTCACACAATACGACAACCAACAATAAAAGATAATAGGCCAAAGATCCTATTCTAGCTCACCTCCTACTGTATACGGTTGTGTAAACCCAATTTGAATTTCGTGTGTAGTTGTATATTTACCCAGATATTCGAAATTCCAAGCCCCAGGAAAGCACCCTGGTACTTTCTTTGAATTATGAAGCCCAAAGAATTATCAATTTTGAGAGTGGTTGCAGCATAAATGTTGGGACGGGAAGAACCAATCACGAATTACTCGGCCACGGACGAGTGAAGTCCATGTAATATACTTGTAATCCATGTAATAGCTTGAGTTTAACCCAACACGAAATATAGAGGGAGTTATCCGTTATGAGAAATTCAGGGACTGAATATAAGCAGACGCGATGCCAATAATGAGCTCTTGCCTTCCGAAGCTTTACTGCTACCATTTAACTTCTGTGGATTATCAATTGAAGATTAATTAAGGTTTTATGGAGATATCACGGGGTGGGTGCGACAATGCTCTCAAGCCATCACGCATCAAGTCACTCATTACGAAAATGCAAAGATCATTCTCCATTCCATTAATTTATACACTTAACTCCATTAACTTCTTTAAACTTAATTAGCGATTACCACTGAATCGGACCAGTAATATACAAAACATAGTCCAGTATTGAAGATTTTCAGCTCCTAATTCTTTGACACTATACCAATTGACTTGAAATTTTGTACTTACAGTATCTTCCTTCTCAACCTCTTTATTTATAAATACATTAAAATATCGAGAGTACATCGCCAGTTCAGAAGATTTAAAAATCATTATTGGCCAACTTTTCTGAATTTAATGAATACACCTCCAGAGCTACATAGATAGAATAATACAAGGTACAACGTTTACATCTCATAGCTTTTTTTTAAAAAAATCAACACAATTTTAAGAGGGCTAATCACCTTAGAAATTGCTATATGCGAGAGGCGTATGAATGAATTAATTGGTATTTCATCGCTTTACAGGAAAAAAACCTCATACATTTAAGTAGCTACATTGATTTGTAATTAACTGGTTATTTCACACGATTAAATACTTCGATGTATGCTTCAAACGCTAAAACGATCGGATGTCATCCCTCCGTTCCCATTCCACTCTATCCTGTCACGAATCACTGGGTCACGGTCGGGTGGAGTCCACGTAATATAACGACCCATTGAGTCTGGGTGCCACTCAATTCGACAATAACATGCCCTCTGTGCAAAAATGAATTGGTGTAGGGATCGTACATCGACACTGCGACAATTATAATGGACATATGGTCATTAAGACATGTTCGATTGTTTATTTTTCGAAATCATTGTGGATAACCAAAGCTATCGATAAAGCTTCAGTGACTTTCAATTTCCAGGGAACTTATGGTAGCCTCCGTCGATTGATTCATCACCGTCAGCTGTGAAAAGTATTTGGTGAATAGTGAAGAGTGTATTTAAACACTGATATAACCAGGGTTTCGACACTTGTCGTTCGATATAGGCATCCTGAGTATTCGCCCTGGTTTGTGAGTTAAAGACGTTTAATTAAACATAGTAGCGGCAAACGATATGCTGGAATTGGAGGAAGCTACCCTAATAATATCACAAATAGCTAGGTTACGAGCGAGAGTAGTCAATGTAATTAACTCATTACACTTTGCTACCAATTAATACGAGATATGCCTCATCCATGAGAAAAAAATGGCGTAGAGATCGTGTGTACACATTGCAGCAATTAAAGCGGACTCAAGTAACCTTTGTTTCATAATATGGCTACACATAGGCATAGACTGCAGTACCTTTGGTTAAGATACAAGGTAGACTGCCCATCAGGAGCAGGAGTTGGACAATTCACATGTAAAAGATAGAAAACTTGTAATTTTATAGTCTTCTTTGTATAATTTTCATTGTTTTAATGTGCAATATAATTGGCAATCTTGTTGTATGAGTACCATTTTCTATAAAATAAAAATTACAATTCTGATGTAAAAATTTGCTTTCAGGCATTTTGAAAACCGGTTTGTAATTTACAAAAAAGTGTAGCATTTGAATCAAAATCTCATCAGTTCCCGAGCAAACTTAAAAGGGATAGCATTATTATAGCTTTTTAAATGGAAGACAGCTCAAAAAGACACTCATTTAGGAAATTCAGAAAGTAATCAACAAGGGTCGTTCACGAAAAAATTCATGCAAAAAAATTTATGATCCTCAGATACATTATTCCGAAGTCTTTTTCACCAGCATAGTCACATAAAATACATAGGGAAATGCAATTTTTTTTAATGAACACTATCACACTGCGTGAATGCCAATTTGGTTGGCCGTATTTTACCGCCATTTCTGCAAGACATTTCTCACTGTCCTACGCCTCTTTTTCACCGGGTTATGAGGAGTACGGAGCACGTATTAGAGCGTTCCATTACGCCTCGGTGGCACTCAATACGGGATATCGACCGGTGGCGGGAGAAAAAGAATTGAGGTAGCGCGGGGGTACGTAGTATATCGACGTGGCGGCAATTATCGGGCCATTAGCGGCAATACCTACCGGATGGGTATCGAGCATAACCAATCAAGGGAAGCAGAAGGGCTTTATTGAGGGTAGGGTGTCAGGAAATCAGGACGTTGGGGAGAAAGAAAGCACTTGAAGGCGAAAGATTACAGCAAAGGTAATGTCAGACTCTTTAAAGAAGAAAAATGTACCAGCTGTGAACTGAAAAGAAAATAATGGATGTTAGTGTTACATCCGTAAATTTAAGAACATGTTAATAGAACAGAAACGAAAATATGTGGCGAAAAGTGCATGGCGAGCAGGTCATCGAAAAATCCATGACTTCCCTTACAATTCGAACATTGGTCTTAGAAACAGGGCAGGGTGGGTTTTCTTTTAATATTCTAAATTCCATTAATTTGCGAACATAAAGAAGCTGTAAAAAATTATGAACAGAGTAAAAATTTTACACCTTTAAAATTCCACCAAGTTCTTTGACCAAATTATGTTACGGGGATGATATTTTGCAAATCACAAATTGTAAACCCAAATATGATTTATATTGCTTCCACTAGACAGTTCTTTCGTCACTTCTGTTATTTTTTGTTTAATATGCAAAAAAGCTGAAAATTTACTAATTTTTTAAGCAAAAAAAAATTCATTGTAGATTTGTAAAAACTTGCCTTCCAAATTTTGATAAGAGCACCTGCCATCTAGATATATTTTAAACACCATTCTAGCTTGCTTAAAAATATTCAAAACAAACTCTTTTCAGAATTTTTTCCCCGATTTCCCGAAGGCAATATGAAAATGTTGTCTTCAATTCTAAGAATAAATGCCTGCCAAAGAGATATACTGAAAAGGATATAAAAAATGAATGGACGAGAAAAATTGCCACGGGTGGTTGTTTTGTGCATAGCAAATTTTGGAACCCTCGTTGAAAATGCCGTGTTGTGCTGTTTACGGGGAAGACGGAAATTTAAAAAAAACGAACGATAGACAGGATTGAGGCGTTCACGTAAGGAAAAACAAAAGAGCATCTTATCAAAAAATCGAAAGCTTTCTATCATGGTAGTTGGAGCGGCATCGTCTGAAGCCAAGTGATGTACTCGGGCTACGTATTATTTGCTAAAAAGAGCCGCCAAAAATATTTAAACAAAGTAAGACATAATTAGGAATGGAAATTGGTTGAAATTTTGCACCTCAGCACAATGCAAGCGTCAAAATGATTTAAAAAACGTATTTACAGCATTCAACTTGACTACTTTTAGCACTGCTTCGAACTTTTCACACTTAACTAACTGTTGATGACACATTCGACTAAATATTCACAGTAAGTATAAGCGGTAAATCCTAAATAAATAAATGTATTTATAAACTAAAGGTATGTAAACGCCGGTAAATATATTTACGTAATTAAGACGAAGTCGGTGTAGTGGATTTCGTTTTGCGATGTTGGTACTAGAGATTCCCAGCCGCCTTGCCAGTTCCATGCAGTTTTTTGCAAATATCTTTAACATTTCAGCATGAACTTATACTTTCCCGCACTTATTTAGACTTTTCACAAACTTTTTCTTCTGATGAGTGCCGTCCAAGCAACATCTTGTAACAAACAGCTTTACCAACTGGAAAAAAACGAATTTCTCCCTTATGGGTCATGTTAAAGTATCCTAATTTTACCGCCAAATATCTCTAAACAGCTCATGAGAATGCCTTTTTCTTCGGATCATTTAAAGTGCGTCATTTACAGAATATGTGACCAAAGCTTCAACAAGTTCTTGTTACCTCTACCGAGGAGCTCTTCAATCGAAAGCATCGCCGTCTATTGACTGCCGTCGCCACAATTCTTGGGCACCAAAATAAGCCTCGTTCTCAGAACCACACTAAACTTGGGAGGGACGGGTGGAAGACGGGTGAGGGTAGGTACAACTTGAGTCTTGCTCTCGGGGCGACCACCGCGTCACGGCGCGTTCGGAATAATTCAGGAGACGAGCGGAGGACGGCAAGGGACGAGCCCCAATCGTCGAAATCAGGGTAACTACGTTTCCAGGGACGGAGGGCAGGGATTAAAGGGAATGAAATTTTTATCCGGCCGCTTCCCGACACACGCGGGCAGGGAGGCCGACAAAACGGAAGGGAGGTAATTAATTGATCGGAACAATCCAGCACCCATCTACCGGTGCGAATTCGGAGGCATTTTCCGATCGAATAACAACTTGCGCACCTGGCAACACAGAGAACCTTAAATCGTTCCAGCTTCCTTAAAGAATAATCAAAACAATCACTTTTCGGAATTCGTTTATCCTATTTCCCGAAGGCATTGCGAAAGGTTTTACCCAAGTTCTAAGAATTAATGCACACAAAAGATAGATAGAAGGATAAAATATACAGATAAAATTCTGGAAGCTACTTATTCGTTTCCCTATTGATAAGATAACAGTTTTCACACGAGCAGCTGTGACAAATTAGCATATTATCAACGGATTTTCATGTCGTTAGTACTATGGTTAGATATTTTTCCGGCATTCAGTACAGGAAATCTAATTAAATGAATTAACGTCTAAAAAATACACTCTTCTGAATGCTTCCATACGTTAAAAGCGCGTTCCAATATCATTTTAAGACACTTCCGTAAATATAATGCACTACCTATTTTGAACTGCTCCACATCTATAAAACTGTAAGAACATAGCAATTCTGGTATGGTTTTTATGGTATATTCATATGCTTATATGGATATCAACTCATGGTATTTCGTTTCTTTAGTCAATCAATCACTAGAGGTGAGAGCAGACACGCGGCCGACGCCGAATCTGCTGATTGTGAGAAAAATATAGTAATTATAACAGAATATACATGCACTGTGATGAGTAATTGATAGTTTAATTTTCGCAGAGGTTTCTCGATCCCTATGCACAAGCCTAATTTAACGATGTATAAAAGGAGTTTTTTGTATATGGGACCAAAATTGTATAATATTTTACCAAATACAATTAAAGAGACAACTTTTTTTGGTAAATACAAAAGGTTGATAAAGAAATGGATAATGACTTTTGATGACATCGAAAAGTTATGGTAAAGGGTCGGTATATTGCAGAAAATACCCTAGGCATCATATGTGTTGTACATTACACGTTGTATTTCATCTTACGGTCAGCTCAGTTATGATATTATTACGCACATAATGTTTTTTTCTTAAGGTATTGTGTATTTTGGTTCTGTGTGTTATCATTTCCGCAATTTATGAAATTTGAAGTTAGCCTAAACACAGGCTTATTGCCTCATGGGCTTCCTTACTTCCTTGAATGGATGTAATAATCTGTAAAAAAAATATGTATGCATGGAAGAATAAATTATTATTATTATTATATTATTATTAACCTTAGTTTTGGACTTATCAATTATTGACTAAAATGGCATAGGTATGTTACAAATTCCGTTCTTAGAGACCATACAACAAATACACCCGGACATTGCGCAGCTCCTCGCCGCCTTCAAATATATACAGGACGGATAAAAATTGTACCACGAAATTTTAACCCAGAATATCTGATCCCAGTAGGAACCAAAATTAATAATACGATTTACTCGAAAACGCATTTTTAAACGACAGAAACTTTGACGGAAGCGCTCCGATTGGCCGCGAGTTTGCCCTGTTGCCGGATGCTCTGGACAACTCATGACCTCGAACACTTTGCCTATTGGAGGTCACCATCTATCCAAGGCATCTGGCAACAGTATAAACTCGCGGCCAATCGAAGCGCATGACTAAAAATTCATGCTGTTTTAAAGTTAAGTGTCTTAACCAAATCATCATCAGTAATTTTGTTTTCTACTGGCATCAGCTATCCACGGTTAAAATTTCGTGGCAAAATGTTACCCCAAATGTTATTGTCGGAGATTTAGTCTAAAAGTAACGTAAGCTATTCATTTTTATTGCCCTACGGCATGTGGCGTTTTAACAATATGCAATATGCAAAAAAAATATCTGGGCACCTATATTCGGCCGACTTACCATTATCATCAGGTGGATTTTTCATACATTAAGAGACCTTCCGGGCGTATGTAAGCACGGAATGTTTCTCAGGTTCCCGCTCGAGTTAAAATCTCCATTGTCCCCAACGTTTCGATGTGAGCGTTGCTCGTCTTCTTCAGGGATGTCTGATGCAGGGATCGAACAACCGGGCTTGTATACGATACAGCCTGAGTATAGGGTGGTTTCCTATTATTTTTTTATTGATAAAATCGAAAGATTATTACTCCTGGAGTACGTTTTTCACGCTTTTAGATTTTTTAATGGCGATATCTATTTTTCGCGATTAAATGAAAAGTGAAAATTTTCAACCGCGTGAAAAAGCGACGGCCAAATATGAATGCTGGGAAAACCCGGTGTGACGTCATTCTGGTTCCCGCTGTCACCGTGTGAGGCGACCTTGGGGCGAGGCTTTGAGCGCTGATACGATGCAGGCTGCTAGCAGGTAGCAGAGTACCCTGGTAGCAGGTAGCGATTGGCTTAAATAAGGATTATTAATACCATATCAAACGAAGGAAACTTTCCGGCATTAGGCAGTTTTAATAGGTGATTATTAAGAGATGTTTCCCTGAGCTCTGTGCCTCATGCATGCATTGGTAATCTCAGACGATGTAAAACTCCTATCTACTCGTATAGAAACTAGGTCCCTGTGACGTCACATGGAGTGGAATCGCATGAGCGCCAATCTGGCCTTTTTCAAATGAGGATAAAATTGACCATTGCCATTCGTCTAAATTGGGATTTGTAAAACCAAAACATTTGTATAAGAGGAATACACTAATGGTGGGTAACGAATCGCAATCAATGGCTTTCATTTTCTTTGATGAAGGAAACTACCCTATTCGGCAGTCGCATAGCACACCATCAACAATGGCCACGCCATTATGTAGGAAAACACGAACCTGCTCTGCCAACCCCCAAGACTTCTGGGAGAGGTTGGTGAAAAAAGCTAACGATACACGGCTAATAAGAAGAAAAAGTTTTAACAGAGACCAAGGTTTACACCTCAGCCAATAATGGAGACCAATCAATACGTGCATCCACCGATCACATCACATCCAATGGACCTTTGAGCAGGTGGATCTATCTTGCAAAAGTAAAGTCACGTTTACACCCAACGTCTTCGATTTGCAAAGAGGGTTTGGTGAATTTGAGCCAGTGTAGTTGCCGACAGAAATGTTTGGGCCATTTTTGGCAGTCGAAAAGTTTTATTTTTTTATGCTGGCCTCCCTTCCACTCCGGTGGCGTATTTTTCTTTGAAATTTTCGTTCTCGTTAGAAGAAGCCTATTTTTAGCCTCGTCTCCTGTCATTTTTTTTTCTCTCGTTCCCTCGCCTGTTATTTCATTTTTTCCTCTTCCCCCGAAACCTGTCCTTTTTCATCGGATCGTCAATTCTTTGAAACCGCCATACGCCCTCGGATTGATTTCAAACTTCTCTTGATAGAAGCATTTTAAATATCCATATTTTCTTGTTACAATTTTTATTTTTTGTTGTTATTGCGCACTATTTATTTAGATTTAAACATTTATCACAGTTTATTCACAAAACAATCTGGAAGAAGCCGATATCAAGGTTAGGAAACGTTCTTTATTAAAGAATTGAATTTAGCAATTTTGTCAAATTTTCATAAATGCATAACTGTTTCCCCGCAGTCGCTTGATGCAAATATTGACTAAAATTTCGATAACCATATTGTCTAAATTTTATAAATTAAATGATCAACAGATAACTCTCGGGACTCTAAACATATTTAGGAAAACGGTGGATATAGCGAAAAGACTCAACGCAAAACTGAAACTAACTTACTAATAAGCATTTTTCTGGAAGCACTAGATTTGAATGTTGGCCGGTACAGTTTGAATTGTACGCGCCTTCGGCGCTGCCTGTGAGTGACTAAAAAGGTCCATCATTCGCCCCGATGACGATGGCAGAGAAGGCCGTCGAAACGTTGGCAGCAATATCCATCCTGACCCGCCTGATTTCCCGAGAAGACTTCATCAACAAATATTACAATAGTTAATTCTCATCGTTCTGTTTTACAGTCTTGTTAATTCACCCTGATGACGATGAACAAATCGTCAGTTGAAACGTTCGCGTTATAAAACGAATTAAACCGGTAGAAACCGAGAAGACTTCATGCAAATTATTCGCAGGGAAAAAAATTCATCATATTTTGGTTTACGTTTTAAGTAAATTCGATACACCAAACTCTTGTAAAGCCCAGTTGTAGGGCCAAACCTTCAAGTCAAGGGACCAAACCTTCAGTAGTAGCCAAACCTTCAAAGAGTTCCCTTATTGATTTCAAGAAAATTTTCAGTGAAAACTAACAATTTTAGTCCCCTACCGTGGTATAATTCTTATAAATAACTCTATATATTCTAGCGGAGTGAAATATTTTGCAGCCAGCCTCCAATGGAACACTTTTCTATCATTGTGACTGCTATGAGGACGATGGCAAAGTGTTCATCAGCAAGATTCGCCGGGAAAGCAAAATATCCTTCATAACGTTTGTTTATCAACAACATTGAGATAAATTATTAGATTGTTTGTTTATAGTTACATCTCAACGTTTTTTGTTCAGTCGAACTGACATATTCACCCTGGTGACGATGCGCGAGTTCTCCGTGGAAATTTTGGTTATTTAAAACGAATAAAGTAATTGCGAAAAGTCTCAACGCAAAACTGAAACTAGCTCAATAATAAGCATTTTTCTGGGAGCACTAGATTAGAATGTTGGCCTCTTCTTTCTGGCTACAGTACAGTCAAGTGAGGCGCTCTTGTTCATATTTACTATGAAGACCCACACACCATTTCAAACAGCAGCCGACCCCCCCCCCACCCCCACGGAAGCACACGCGATTGGTCGGGTAAGGGGATGTGGGAGGAAAACACGTCGATACAACCCCCTCTCTACCTTTATTCATACAAATTTCCCTTCATCTCGTCTTTTGTCGTCTTTTATAAAGGCGTGATCAATTCCTTCTCGTTTGCGTTTTTCTGCCAATGAGCCGTAAAAAAATTGATAAAATACATCAAGCGTTAATCCGCTGTCGATCGTATCTCTGTTGGCCATCCCCTAGCTCGCCGTTTAATTGCCCATCATGGAGAACCGGAAAAATAAGAATAAAAAGTAGAGTGAATGAATAAAAAATTGTAATAAAAAACTGACATATCTGGTTTCAGAAAAATATATTGTAATCCAATTAATTAAAATTGATCTAGCTACGTATATAATATTGCAAAAAACAAACTGTGGAACAACATAAAATGTATGCCACATAGATTTTCTTAATTTATTAAAAATTTAAATATATTTGCTAAAATTTTAATATTAGATATTTTTTGGTCCGTAAAATTTTATTTTTAATACTTGACCTCTTTTATACCTATTGGACCTCGCACATTTTCATTTAACAAGCCTTGATAATGGAAAATAAATTTCCAAAACATCGACACATATTTTTTATAAAAAAGCGAAACCACAAGAGTTTATATTTTAATATAAACAAGAGCTAATGAACAAATGAAATATAACAAAAAGTAGGATGATACCGAGGAATTTCACACCGGAATTGGACATTCATTGAGTAACACGCCATGAAAATGGAAGGCAAGTCGTCTTCCGAAACGTCGGCCAATACGGTTAAATTAACCTGGTCGAGAACCCTAGAAGAATTCTTCAATATTATTCACCAGGAAAAATTTAAATCGTTTATTAGGGTGATACCGTTTGACGGAAAAAGTCGGCCTTTGGTCTATCAATCATCCTCGCTCACTAATTGGATTTCCGGATATTATTCGATAGCTTTGTATTGGAGTAAACGATCAACGCCCCGAAACACAGTGAAGTGGGTACAAGTAAACAAAAACAGTGGTATGTTTACTAACGACGTCATACATGGCACATACCTATCTCTAAAGGCGTGAGAAATAGACCAATAGCATACAAACATAAAAGAGCCTTAAAATTACAATTTGGTAATAAAAATTATAAAGATATTGACAAGAAAAAATAATAATTAAACGCCATCTCATATGGCTGAAACCTATTAATGATTCTCCTTTTTATAAAAAAAAGTATTAATTTTTAAGTTTCAAGATTTACGTTTCCCTTTTTCACACAAACCACACTCAACATCGCTCCCCAAAAAATGCGCAAAAAATCATTGTTTACGTAAACTGGCTGGTTAAGGTTAGACACTGGACTTACCGTGACGGATCTCGCAAAAGCGCCTTTGGCACGGTCATAGGAATGTGAGTGGTAGCAGAACGGTAACCAAAGCCGAGGACAACATAGACAGTCAACTGCGGTGTCATAATGGGAAATCGATTAAGTCAGCACAAGAAGTAATTAAGGATGAATATCATTAAAACCCTCATAGTTCCCCAACGCCATACGCATTAGATGTAATGGAAATAAAATTGCAAATCGAAATAAACAGAATGCAATCCATATCGATAGAATCAACCAACCATGACAATTATACCAATCCATTGATCTCCGCTTTTGTCTTTTCAATTTTGATCGCAAGTTCAAAAGCAGATTATCTCTCTTGTTCATATTTCCACAGAGTGTGGGAGCACGTAGGTCGGGGCCGCAATGCCTTTTTTAAAGGCGACGTACATCGCACACTGCCCAACAGGAGTGGGACTTGAACCATCCACTAGTAAACGAAAGAACAGTGGGCTCGTGTATTAAAATGTAGTGCTATTGCAACACGAAATATATGCAATTAACAGTCATGGATACAGCTAATTCCAAATCGATTCAGTAGAGCATAGCAGATAAGGGAAGTTACATCAATAAATACGTTTCCGCCTACCATTAAGTGCCTTGCACTTATTAAGATACTCCATTACTCACCAATGTTGTATTTTACAACATAATGGCGTTCCATCCTGTTATAAAATCAAAAACTTAAAATTATCACAAATAATATCCAATTACGCCTTTAAATAGGTGAAATAAAAAGTATCTTAATTAATGAATATTTTCATCCAATAATTCTATAAGGCACAGGCCTTTAGATCTCCCACCAACAATTTCAGAGGACATTGTTCCTTTTTTCTTTTTTTATTGATACACATATCGGCCAATTACAAGGAGTATTTCGCATTAAAAATTATGAAGGCGAGCAGACCACTGATTTCCCCCATCCATCACCCTTCACGGAGCAAATAAAAAGGTATTGGCGAGGGAATGAAATAATTCGAGATCTCCACCGCAAAGAGAAATAAATAAATGTCCAGAGAAGATAATAATGAATGCCCTCCGCACAGCATACCACC
This sequence comes from Ischnura elegans, assembly GCF_921293095.1. NCBI lineage: Eukaryota > Metazoa > Arthropoda > Insecta > Odonata > Coenagrionidae > Ischnura > Ischnura elegans. The sequence goes on from NC_060254.1 coordinate 101,354,554, forward strand.
GCCTCCACTTGACTCCACCCAAGAACGACAAAAAAAGAAGAAGGGAGAAATAGAGACATAACGAGATAAAGAAATTCGCTTCTTTTTTTTCTCCTCCTCCACCCGAACCCAATATTTTTTCACCGAAACCCGGAATCCATTTTTTTTCGGTCCGCCCCCGTGAGATTGAGGCTTTTTCTTGGCGAACGGGGAAAGAGAGGAGCCGGGAGCGATTCCTCTTTCCCCGATTTAAAAGGCAAATGCATTCCGGATGGACGACTTCGAATCGGGAAACAAGCAGAGAGCGCAGAGGGAAAAGGAAGGAAGGAAGGGGTGCTCGTTGAGGAATGCGGAGAATGCCAGGGGGAGGAATGGGGGGGGGGGTGGATAGAGATAAGGACAAACTGCGGATCGGATGATAAGGCGGAATCGAAGGGTACGACGAGGTGGAATATTTGCGGCGGACCGAAATCTACGCTGAAACGCATGGCAAAACTTCGGTATGTTTCCAGTGCCGAAAAGTAAAGTGCAGTTCAGGGAAATATATGTTACTGTTCGCAGGATTTTCATAACTAACTGAAAGAATTACTATGGACATAAAGGGCGCGGCAATTTCCTTTTTTCAAAAATTAATAAAACCCGTTGCATGAATAACATTTTCTTTTTATTTGTTTTGTGTAATGTAGGCAAATATCTAAAGCTCTGTTTTACACATTTTTGATGATCATATCAGGTTGGTATTGTCCTCACTCTCCATACACCGAGTAAACCGATTTATGACGTTTTTCAAGACTCTTGTCAGCACAGCAGGGGCTATTTCGGCTATTCCTTCCTGGATGTTGGACTTCAAAGATTGTAGGGTCCTTGGACGGTTCAAATAAACACGATCATCATCATTATCACCGGTCAACATTCCTAGGATTGAAATTATTACGGAGGCTTCCGCGGTGAGATAATTGGTGATTGTTTTTCGGGTTCATTCCGCGTTGACTCATATTTTGCGGACGACAGTTTCGGGCGCGTTCCAGCTCCCGTAGACGGGAGTTTCGTCTTCTTATTAAGGCATTTCCAGAAAACCCATTGAAAAAAATCACTATGGACCAAATTGAACAAATTGTTCTCATACCAAAGTAATTTATCGATCAAAATATGGGTATGGGTAAAATCGGTGGGGATATCAAGTGCAGAAAGATTTGCAAAGGCTCAACGTAACTCTGGAGCTGATGCGGGATAGAGACAGATGGCTAGCAGCAGTTGGCGAGGCCAAAACCATTTGTGGGGGTTGAGTGACCGCATAGAGAGATAGAAATATAGTTTCAGTGCCGAAGCAACAGTGAAAATAACACATTTGTTACGCTTGGAAGTCCTTATACTTATTCTAAATCCAGAGGAAATATCCATGCCCAAATCAAGTGCCGAAAGAAAGCAATAAAATTTCAACTTTAACTTAAAGCAAATTTTCAAATAGTTTTAGGACACCGAGAAGAGTGAAAGAAGTCATCACAAAGCTGACAGAAATCTAGACTACGTCGGGGCCTCCTTAGGAATATGTACAGGATAACGATACAAAATTAGCGAACTACAACCTTCTGATCTTTGTAACCGGTGGTAATGTCAGGGGAAATGAAAACTACCAGTGGTCCCAAAAAAATACTTACGAATAGACTCATCACGGACAAAAAAGAAAAATATGCAGTTCGAAAGCTTATTTGACGCCAGCATTATAAAGTTGTATTAAAATACTGGAAAATAAAAAAAACTACTGCAAGGTAGATGTAAAGTTTGATGAAGGGTAACCTGAGTAATTAGTTCCAGTATCTAAGGAACATGTATATAGACTTCTTCGAGCGGAGATAAAGGCAAACTTGGGATCATTCGATAAGGGGATCCGGAGTACGAGGAGGAGGAATATCTGAGGCAACGCAAGGCAGAGGGAACGAGAAATCGGGTCAAAGCATCAGGTTCTAGTTCAGGCGCAGGCATACTAGCTCTGTTTTTTTTTGCATGTAAAATCATCCACACAAAATCGCCTCGAAATAAAATGATTTCATTATGAGTTATGATTTCCCTTCTGATTACAGGGTTATTCTGAGGAAATAATTGGAAAATAATTTACAGATATAATTTTCAGAAGAATTCTATGCCTAAAAGAGGCAAAATCGCCACTTCTACACTTTTAGACAATTACCGCCACAGTTTTTTAAAGAGTTTTTACAATCCTGGAGAGAATTACAAGAACAAGTCATAGAGGACGATAGAACGAGATTACGAGCAAATATTTATGGTATTGATACAAATCCTGAAGCACCATCTGATACTGAACCAGGTGCTTCAGATACAGCACCAGAAATTAAAATGGAGCAGCCTACAAACGGAATAGTTTGTCTCAAAACTTTACGTTAGTAAGTTACGAAGAGTGTAAGATTACTTTTGGTAAAAATACTTCAGATGCGATTATTTGACCTTAGCTCACTTAATTAAAATGGAATGATTGTGTCGCTGCAGAGGGAAGAGGTGAGAAGTCATGGCAGGATTTATCTAACGCGAGAAGACCGTGAAATACTCGCGGAGGAATACCCTGCGGAGTGTACATCGCCCCAGTGCAATTTCGGCATGACAAGACAGCCACCCCCGAATGGAATTCCTATGAAACCTTGTTACAGGCTTCCTCTCTTTCCCTGCCTTATCTCGTTCGAGGAAAGGCGGATGGATTTGCACAAATCCTTTCCACCGAGAACATTGAAGTGGATTTGACCCTTTTTAGATTTCTCAGCGGTGACAGAAAGAGGAATGTATACTTCCCGCACCGTTTCCAAAGATACATATTTCCTCTAACTCCTCAGATTCACCAAACCAAAGATCTATCACTTTTCCTTCAGGTAATAGTTTACAAAATATGTTTCCTAAATATACATAGAACCAGGAAAGTCGCTTCCACAGGCGTGCGGATGGAGGAGTCAGGATACCAGTTGTTAGGCAATAAGAGAAAATTTAGATGCAAAGGAGCAAATGAAAACACAACATTACTATAAAATACTTAGTTTATTCAGACAGCCAAATTTCGCATCACGAGAGATTCGGCTGCCAAAATAAGCTTTTATTTACGTCCCATATTAATGGGGAAATACAAACTTCTTTTCCCATCCTCTCACCAAAATATCTCTCATATTTTATCGCGTCAAACAGAATTTTTTTCTTTCTGAAGCTGATGTTCTCAATCTTAGAAAAATAAGCCTAGCACAAATCATCCGAGTCTCCATTGGCTATCAAAATAATTCGTGTGAAAGCAGAACATCCATCTTTGCTCACTTGTAACAGTTTTTGATGAATCGCGCACATTATTAGAGTTTTTTTTTATTTCGCGCGCATTTCATTAAGTTAAATATCTCTGCGCCGGACCCCTTATGATTGCTGCGTATTCAAGATAGGATGGAAGCAATCCAAGATAGTCGTCCATATTTAATTCTCTGCAAGCCGTCATTAGCGACGCGGCCAAACATCCAATGGATATACGTTAACGGATAACGCTATAATGAATATATCCAAAGTTATTTCTTCTAAGCATAAAGATATAAGCTCAGCAGCTAACGAATAAAAAAAGCAAGAGGTGACTGACCAAATATTACGATGAAATCTTAATTATATAGCGGTTTTACATTTATTCTTCCTTATAGAATCCAGTGTATTAGATTCATTGGTTTTCCATTTCTACAGTCAAATAGATTAATAGGTAGTAATAAAGATAGAAAGTAAGCCAAAGAGAGATAGATGGTAAGGAAGGAGCTGTAAATTTTATGAATTTCATGCAATACTTATAGTTACAATAATTAGAGACCTACTTGCTAGTCAATTGTCTCAACATGTGTATCTCGAAAATAGGAGAAAGTTTTGGTGAATTAACTTCCCCAACTATTCCAAGGATAGCGGTTTCAGTGCAACACTTACAGTGATGAAGAGAATCACGACTGAGTACTTGCACAGTGCTTTGTATAAATAATATAAAATAATAGAACCTAAGGAACTAGCTTGGGAAAGGGATAAATACAGATATGCCGGACTTAGGATTGCAATGCTATGGAAAAACGACTGTAGAACACCGGAATTCGTAAATCTGAGGACGCGTGCTCGAAAAATATTTCATGGACTCTCGCGAGAGCCCTCGAAATAATATACTAAAAATATTTTTCCTTTTCAAAATATTTTCTTCGACGTCAACTTCCTCTGCTTCAACTAAATGTTCAACGTTTTAATGGTAAATACATATGATAAATTCACTAACATTTTGTCAGAAAAAGCTCCTCTTACTATAAAAATGTCTTTTCCGACTTTTCATTGGATTCATTTCAAAACTCGTGTATATAAAAAATAGTAAAAATACTGAGAATAGTTCCATTTCTGGCACTACACTCATCTCTATCTCTCATCTTTCGTTTTATGACAGAATATTTCGCAATAAATCACCAGCAGAAATACCTTTATCCGACGAGAAATTCGAATTCAAGATTGTCAGAAATCCAAATTTAGAAAAACGTAGCTCCGTCATTAGCATATGCTAATCTAGAGAGCTTTATATTATTTATCCAGACCCGGAAGGCTTCTAAAATCAAATAAATGCTAATAGTTACGCCACTGACGGGATAAGGTACAGCATTATTGAAATCATATGATCATGAAGTTCATATTTTGAGACGGCGTCATGCCACAGGTAGACATTTTTCTCTCAATCAATGATAAATTTATACTTTCTCATCAGAATAGAATAACGATAAAAACGTAATTACTAACCAAAGGAGTTTACGATCAATTCAACTGTCTCATATCAAGTAAAATTCAGCCGTCTAATCTTCTTAAGTATCTCCTATCATCTTAAAAATTACGTTGTACTTTACACAATTAAAACATTTAAAAATAACACTTAAATATGAAATAAATAGAACCGTAACATATGGAAAAAAATTCAAGAAAAATTAGATGGGACTGATCAAAAATAAAACAACTACATACAGATAAATATACTTTACGTCACTGCCATGAATATTTATTTCCCCTCAAGTGTGAAATTGAAGGGTTTGAACGTACTTAAATTATAAAAAATAACTTTCTCCTGATATTTTCCTGTCCTATCTTTTGAGAGGGAAAAAAATTATCCGTAAGAAAACTCTTGTGAGAGAATTTTTTTCCACGAAAAATAGAAATGGAAGTAATATTTCTCAATACCTATTTTGAATATCCTTGATACATCGAATCTGCATAAACTTCAATGTCCATAGCCCTAGATATACGCCAAGTGCCTGCGAGGCTTTGTGAGAACAAACTCGAGCCCTACTTCGATGCATGTTTTTTTATGAAATTTTTTTAAAATTCTTGAGATACTTGAATCTCAGGTCAATCGAAAGAATAAAAAACAATATTACTCTAAAAATGTTAGGCATACGCAAGGCATACGTAATCATATTTTTTTAGCAGTCAAATATCTTTGCGGGAATCTTCGAAAGAATGTGCATACCTCGGGAGATTTTATATCTATTCGTCGATGCTGTACATATTTGCTCGTAATATCCTTCACAAACTTATGCAAACGTTACTTATGGAATCATGTTTTTTTTTAGCAGCCAAAAATGGTCGTATGGAATTTCTCATAATTAAATGGATTAAATATATGTAAATATGGTTCTTTGGGTACACTGAAATAAAAAAATACAGAGAATATTCCTTTTAAGGCTCCTTTACTTGAAGAAGAGATTACTGGCTCACTTTACCCAAGGATTGGTGCTCATGGCTAAATGAACTAGATAGCGAAATGATTTTCAAAGCCCGTAATAATATTCAGGAATCATAAAGAAACGCCACTACTACCTATTGATAAAAAAGTACTTCTCAAAAAACAAACAAGTAGATATTTTTGCGTTGTAATATTAATTTCTAAAACTCGACCAGCTTTTGTATTTATCGTAACACTCCTATAATGTAATAAGCCTTGAAAATGGGAAATAATGCTCTGAAACGTCGGCACGTTTTTTTTTTTTTTTTTAAATAATAAGACCTTATCCTCAGGATTTCATATTTTTTTTAAACGTATGTGTATCGCAATTTACGATTTGAATTGTATTCAATTCAATACAGACGCGATGAAATAACGAAGGTGGGATCATATCCCAAGTCTAGCGAAATTAAAATATAGTATATCAAAAAGATCACCTAAATTGTTATGGAAACCTACTGAGATGGTCTTTCATTTTCCTCGACGGTGCCTAGCTGGAGCCCTTAAGCGCACACATGAATTCGGAAAACCCAGGATAGAGGCTGGGCGATGAGGAGAAAATAAAGCGTACAGGTCAAGAGAGAGAGGAGAGGAAAGGTCGACTACTTCATCCTCTCAGCGAGGAGATCCAATTAATTATCGATGTCAATCGTGGGCAAACGGCGTCTGCGGTTCGCGGAGAAAGTTAGCCAATGAGAGAAGCAAAGAGAAGTGGTGAAGAATCCTGGTGCTTTGACCAGAAGAGAAGGAAAAATGGGAAGGAGGACCCATCCCGAGTAACAACGAAATATTCTAATTACGCCGCAATCTTTTTACAGAGTTATCATAAAAGAATGGTGCAATTTGAGTTATTCATAGGAAGATGTTAGGGATAGGGTCGGAGGGATTTTTCCGAAGCTGCTCGATCCTTGCTTGAGTCCCATGAGGAGGGTATTTTAAGTACAGAACCCCGTCCGTCGGACAGGACGTTAAGCCGTGGTCTTCTTGGCGCCTTTCGCTAGGAGTGGGCTTATTTCGACGTCGGGTTTCTCTCTTGTCGAGCGACTAAGGGCGCACATATTGCAATTATGTTAAGTTTGTAAAAAAAACTGTGTGAGGCGACAAATTAGAAAAATTAAAAAAACGTAAGCTGCAAGTAATGCTTTTTTCATTTAACCCATGTTCAAAACCGCACCATTCTGTTATAATATCCCTGTATTTATCAGTTATGATTTATTACTGAAATTAAATTTGTTGATATGCGGAAACCAACATCGGAAAGTATGTTTTGAGTCGCTTCACAAAGGGACATTCCTTCCCGCACGACCTATATTTTTGGGTGAATAATAACTTTTTAATAATTTTCGTTCTAACTCGGAATTTTCAGATAGCATTGCACGCCTTTTTCGACATTTGACTAGATATAATTTTTTTTAATTTTACAACTAAATTTTATTAAATTAAAAAAAATATATTCACATCTAATAAATAATTAAATTTGGGCTGGAGTCTAGTCCATATAATCTTCATACTTCAAGAAGATATGTTAATTTTTTTAAAAGAGACACAAACGAAAAAATAAAGAACGTTGATCCAATGGCCCGGGAAAGAAGCTTCTTCTTATGGTTTGCAGAGTCAACGTTGTCAATAAAAAATCAAAATATCACTCCGTTATCATCAAAAGTCAACAAGATTGTTTTTCGCAGCTCCCCATTCCTCTCTTCTATCAACCCTTTTCGTAGTGACGTAGTCACTCTTTTACATCCTTTATAACACCTTATGACATCATATATGACCTACCTTATGTAACTCATTCGGGGCTGTCCCTTGCCCTTCTTCCCTTCCATCGATCATTAAACGATTTTTTTCATCAGCAAATCATGTCACATTTGTAGCCAACTAAGTTGTCCCTTCTCCTCCTATAAGGCTTACTTTAACACTCCTCTAATACTCTCTATAACGTTGCTGAATGTTCATAAAAGCAGTTGTGAAAAAGTGTTTTCATTCAAATAAATAAGATCAGTCGCTTATACTACCACACGCGATATATACTTTCCTCGCTGAGGGATGTCGTGGATTAGGACAGAGGGCCTTCTATCGACCGGCCGTGATTGCGACATGGGGGAGCCACAGGCAGTCGGCGCACGAATTATTTATTCGCTCCGTTTTCTAACCTCTAGCATCGCAGCCATCTCCACTCGCTTCGCCGCGGACACCAGCCCAACCCGCTCTTTTAACAAGAGGAGAATTAACAGGAAGACCGATTCACGGTGACGAATGAACGTTACTCACGACAGTGTCTCCATTGTGTCCACGACATTTCGCTCATTACAATTTCAAACGGGAATTGAGGGATTTTTTTTCTAAAGAAGGCATTTCCCTGGCTGGGCTGAGAATGAATTTGAATCCTTTCGGAATCTCCACGTCAGCGTTAGGCATCCTTTTCATACCTGCAGCTACTAAGTTTAACTTGGCATGTCTATGTCAGGCTTTACCTTGTGGAAATTATGAATATCCATCATAAAATGATAAAGCTGGTAAGTTCCTCACTAAATACTTATTAAACATTGGCAATGGGTTCAACACACAGTGTCATTATCACAGCGTCATCCACCTACATAGCGACAATGCGTCTGGAAACCATGGTCGGTTTAAAAAAACGTTTAGTGTGGAATTTTATCAACTTTCTCACTTCAATATGGTTATAACAGCTGTACAATATACCAGTTATGCCTCGTTCAGACGACGATTGTTCCAGCAATTGTCAGAAATATCGTAAATTCACACAATGGTTGTTAAAACCTGTGCTACCCTCTAGTGCTGACATCAAAAATGAACGAGAAATTGACGGTTAGCAAAGCTTTTGAGGTATGCAGGGTGCTAGATATTACTGGGTTCAACGTGTATTCAACGAATGATTTTTCTTCCGCCCATATTCTTTATTGCTTGGACAAATCCATGAAAAAAATAGAGCGAAGGGAGCTTCAGGAAAGTTTCATCTTTCTCTTGTCGCTTTCTTTTCCGGTCTCCCAGCGCCTAACCATTAAAACAATATAAATATTCCAAAATATTCTTTTTGGGTTGCTTTTATTCCATAATATTTATTATAATATGAAAAATCATTTGTCCTACCGAAAAAATCAAAGGCCGTGGACTGGACAGGAAAAAGGGGGAATTATTCATAGGATATGGTGGCAGCCCTAAACAACCAGTGTGTAGAGAAAGATATTGTTAGCTACATTAGGTTTTTTTAGTTTATACTTGATTCAGTGAATGTTTTAACGCTGGAAGAAAAATTTTGGTTCAGTATTTTGAAAGAGCCAAGATCAGTCATGCCCGTGGACAGGTAAAAATTAGTAAAAGTAAAATCTTTTAATAATTACAATTGAGAAATCTTTTGCAGCTATAAAATGTAAGTTCAATGTAGTAAGGACAGTGCCCTTATTGTAAAACCCAACTATAACTTAATTTAGAGGAAATCGCCATATCCGTGGACGTCATGTCCGCGGACATCGTGTTCGTGAAATCTGCACTCCATGGACATGATAGATGATAACGGACATCTACATCTACATAATACCCTGCGAGCCACCTCTAGGGTGTTTGGCAGGGGGTGATCAATCACCAGCATACAATTGGACTCCCAAAATTAATGTAAAACTTGTCGCCGTATGATCACAATGAATACAGCAGAATATACTGCTATGACGAAGCCTCGAACCCTGGCCCCCTGGGTGGGAGTCATGTACGCTACAACTACCCCATCTCACCCGACTAAAGATTTCAAGAGGAAATTTCTACACGGAGGGTATGAAGGAGCATAGTAACCATAGACAAGATTTTTATTAGAGACCGATAACATTTCTTTCGTTTTTTTATTTCCAACTTCCCCGTAAAAAGTCCATAGAGAGCCTTTAAAGCGGAGAATTAACAAAGCACGACACGAACATCCATGACATTAATAGGGACCACCTACCCAGGCGGGATTCGAACCCGCGACCTAGGGTTTGGCAGGCGAGGAATTTACCCCACCGCCACCAAAAGGGAATAAAACTCTCGACCTTTGCTTCACTGCCTTAACCCAATACGCCGCCATCGCTTCTTGACATGATGATACCTACACCATGACTAGCTAGAGAATGTCAAATGACAAATTGAAAAAACATTTCTCGTGAGTTAACACAAAATTACTCTTCTGCTACGTCCGTGGACATATATATCTTCTCCGTAGACAGCACAAAAGTAGAAATAAAAAATAGTGTAAATATTACTAATGATCTCTGCCACTTACTTTATTAGATTGTATGACTTACAAACTGTAATTACACATAAGTTTCCTGGATATCAGACAGTTACTTATACCACTTATTTTTTATCAGAGCGCGACCCGGGTTACAATGAATGAATTATCAACATCTTCAAGCGGAATTTTTATATATATATGCGGAAATATCATCTTCTTCAGGCGCAAATTTAAAATTTAATTTAATTTTTAATTTATGTTTTGTAAAATTTCCGCTTGAAAATGTTGATAATTCATTGAAACTCGGGTCGCGCTCTGATAAAAAATAAGTGGTATAAGTAATTGTCTGATATCCAGGAAAACTGTAATAGAATACCACAAAGTAAAGCAAGAGTTAGTGAACTTTGTAATTACACAATTTTTGTTCTCAAAAAACAATTTTTTTTTTTAATTTTGACTGTAGAGAATGTACGTTTTTTGGAGATTGATCCGTATGCATACTTTATTTACACCAAGAGATATTAGCGTCATGCCACACCGCGACCTACACCGAGAGCTCATGAGCATGACACAGTCCAGTAGTCGTCACGAAACGAGCTACAACAACAGTAATGAACGAGGAGAGCCCCGCTCATTCCCCGAAGTACCTAATAGATCAGCAATCACCCGCCGATTCTATGTATCTTCTTGTCCGATGACGGCGACTGCTGCAATTTGAATGACTGATCAGCGTCTGAAGACGTGATTACGCCAACACCTATACACGTGATTCCTCGACCAGTGAATGATGCACGCGGAGAGTGAGAAACCAAGTCACGAGCACGTCTTAGAAAGAAAATAAGTCATTTTTAACACGGATGTCAACTTCACGGGCACGAAAGAGAGCCGGAGATATTAGCAAGGAAAGCGAGATCAACCTTTCAGAGCAGACGCAAGCCACGTCAACACTTCCACGCAGCGCAAGGCTTATCGAAATTGCAATCTCTTTACGCTTTAAAAGGGTTCTTATCGCACATCCTGCCTTCTATTCTGAGTCGGAAGACTCGCGAAAGATGGCAATTAAACGGTATTACACATTACTGAGGTCTCCGATCTTAAAGGCAAATAAAAAATTGAGCAGTTGAGGCATGCACGCCAGGTAGACTTTTGCTTAAGACACAATGAAGCCCATTTTTTTCTCTATTACACCCGAGGTGCACCGCAGGAAGGGGTTAAAAAAATCGTTTGCTAAGGTAAGCTCGCGGGCATCTATTTACTATCAAGCGCAGTTCATAAAAATAAAGATCCCTCTCAGCAGAAATGTGTGTGCACGAAAGTGGGTTACAGTCCAGGAGACTTTATCAAAGAATCAACTCATGAATATACAATGTATTCGTGTAGACTAGCCATTTCAATTAAAATGAGAGCGATTTGAATAAAGAGACGGGACTCGGGAACGACCCATAGGCCGTTAGCAAACAAAAAAAGAACGAAAACAATATTTAAAAAAATACAGAAAGCCAGGCGCACGGGAATGAATTCGAAAACTGAAGTGTAAAAAAAAATCAAAAAAAGAATGAATCTCACGGGAGACTCCGGTTCAAAAAGGGAGGGAATTTCAAACAAGTGAAAGAGGAAGTGGACAGGGTGGGGGATGATGGCGGGGGAATAAAACAGAAGAATAACGCGACCCGTTCCACCAATCACTGCACGTCTCTGGTCTCTTATGGAACAATTACCTCCCATTTGATTAAGCTCACTCCTACTGTTCCACAAAAAAATCTTTCTATCGGGCGAGAGAGATGGGTACAGTCAGCCAGCAAAAACAGTTTAATTTCACTCACGCGTGAGGAATGAGGGATTTCCCATCAGACAGCAAAAGCCAGAAAGGTAGACTGCGACTCGTTTTAAAATATATTTTGTCCCATACTACGAATGGGGGATGGATCCAGGATCGACAATAGGAAACTCAAAACGGGAAATTAAACGATGATGGCAGTCCCTGAATATTTAGTCATGCTCCCGGCCGGCTACACAACTTTTCGTCGCTCTGAGGCGGAAAGTTCTTGGGCGCATATCGCCACAATTATAATCAGTTCAGTTAAATATAGTACCAACCAAATATTGCCAACACATTGGCAGAAAAACGAAAGTAGGAATATGTAAATAAACGGTAGAAAGTGAAATTATTAATTATTGATTGACAAAAACAAATTATGCACATAAAATAGTGCTATAATAAAATAAATACCGAGGACATTCCTTTTCAAGCTATTCAAACTTAAAGAAGAGAAAATTGGCTCACCTCAACTAAGGAGAAGTACTCATGCCTAAATACTTTTTCTAAATGATTTTTAAAGGCCATACTAATATTCTGGAACCATTGGCGAATCTATGGGGAGGGTGAGGGGGCTATATCCTCCCCCCTTGAACATCACATTTACACTAGATAGAATGGTAATTTTTGTTCGGACCCGCAATACTTCTGGAAGTTTACCCCATACTAATCATACCCCCCCCCCCCTTGTCCATATCCTGGATCCGCAACTGTCTGGATCCATAATGAAACGCCACTACTTCTATTAATGAAAGAAATATTTCTCAATCAAATAATGTGTAGATATTCTTTCACAGTAAAATTAATTTTTAATACTTGACCAGGAGATAACCTGAAGTGAAAAGGTATAGGATATAAAAGAAAAAACAGAAAGAGGGAAATTACGACAGATTTAACGAAAAGGAGCAGCAGACAGAGTCGGTTTGATAAAGATATAAATGATGCAATAATGGAGATGAAGGAATAGCTATAACATCCAGTTGAGGGGGTAGAAAGGAAGCAACTACTTTAGTTTGTTGGTAATAGGATGGATGACACCAGATGACCAAATATTGGATTGAAAACGCACAAAACAACTAAAAAGAGGAAGACCAAGAGTGAATTGGAGAGTACAGGGAATACAGAGAGCAATGGAAGCTAGAGCAATGAGAGACGAGGAGTGTTATTACAGAGAGAAATGGAAGCTGATTATATGCTGAAGCTGACTGCCAATATTTATATGTACTATGCATATATGTAGAATGTATATGCACTATACATATTGGCATGTAACTGTCAATCGTTTTATTTATTTATTGAAAATTCAATTAGTTAAATCTATCAATAAAAACTACGCAGAGAAAGAAGAGGCAACGAGACAAAGAGGAGAGGAGGCAGATAGGAATTTCAGCACTTTATGCGTCCATGTAAGCGACTCCGTTGTTTATGGCTTAAAATTCGGATTTAATAGGGAGGACGAAAACTTTTAATTTCCACTTAAGCTAACATTTCATAATAACACTCCAAAACACATCATTTCCGTTTTATTTGTTTTGGAGGTACTATCTGATATTTTCTTTAGCCAATAATGTCATCATCGCTCGTACCATGATATGGTCTTCAACTCACTCAGTTATTTATGATGATAAGTTTTCAACAATCTTTAATGGAAAACGGTGATTTATAACCTCGGACGGCACTGTAGCATTGCTGCGTGGGTCAGAGGAAATTTATAAAAGATTTTTAAGTAAAAATCGTCTGGATAATGAGATAATAGCTGAAAGAGTGAGATTTTGTTTTCTTTGTAATTACCTTTCCCTACCACCTACTGAATTTTTTATATTAATTGTATACTTAATGAATTAGTATGAACTACCACATTAACCAATATTTATGCATTATAAAAAATTATGAACTATCACGGTTCTCCACTTTCTAGTAAATATTAAACCAAGGTTCATGCAATTGAAATCATTCTGTGGGCACGGTTACCTACAATAGATTTTGAGGCAGAAACTGAATGTAGTGGGAAAACAATTAAAATAACGTCATATGTTAGTAGAAATCAATTGGGATCACGAACAAAAATCGTATACGTGACCTGCTGTGGTAACAGCATTACAATTCGACATTAATCGACTCCCATTCCGTCCGACGAATGTCACTGGAACAGCGAACGATACTCAATTCTACCGCAGCGAGGAGAGAGACAGCCTATCGCGTGACACTTGATCACGTTCGTTCCCATTGGCCGAGTATCGGAATTAATACGTCGCCACACGGCAATTACGAAAATAAGAAGAAATTCAACACGAGATATGAACCCACTCGACTCGGTTTGACTGCAATGGGAATTTGTATCGCGAAAACATGATTGCAATTTAGACAAGAGAGAAATGATCACGAGGACAGACGTTTTGATCACGACCTCAGCGACTATAATTAACTTTTAATAATATTTAATATCTCTCCTTACTGATGTCATTTGAAACTACTATCAATATCATGCAAATGTTTGGCACTCGCCAAAAATCGCAAGTAGATGCAATTATAATATTTCCGTCACGATATCACTCAGCTCGAAATGGAATATTATTTGTATGACCCGAGCCAAAATCCATCTTGCGCGATTTTTTTTAGATACATAGTTCCCCACATTACGATAAAAATTATTCTAAACGTATTAATGAGGGCAATAAAATTCATAAATGCACTCTCCAAAAGCTTGATTCACATTTGAGGCCAATTTATGACGTGAAAAAGGTCAATATCCGAACCACTTCTGACCACGCAAAGAAATCAAAAAAAATTTAAGATTACTAAAACCGATTCCAATTACAATCTCCTTTAAAAAAAGGATCCGAAAGCTTATAGAGATTTCAACGAGCAACGCTGCATCTGAGGAAATTTCAAAATATTATCCCTGAATTATTCATTCCAAAATTAGACAAGTAAACTGTAGGAGCGGTTTCCATGAATATATCATTAGAACATCACCTGCGACTAAGCAACAAAGTATAGCAACAGAATCATAGAACAGTTATTATCTAAATCACCATCTAGATTGTTAAGTATTATGACCGTTATTATTTGACATGGTACTGCAAATATTGAGACGTCGTAAATAAAAAATTACTCATTTTTTCTACACTTAAGTTTCTGAAATTAATGTATTCGATCTTCAAGGCTTGAAATGAAAAAAAAACTAAATCTAAATAATTATAATACAAAGCAATCATTCCATAATAATTGCACGTCATAAGAATTAATAAGGTGTGCAATTTAGCTTCGTGTCTTCATGGATTATCTCTTGGCAAGGGACCATTTTCACTCCAAGACGTGAAAATTAATACCAATATAAAATTTCGATTTGTAGGTAGAGAATTGAGAATTAATGCCCTACGCAAGATATTTACATTTGAATATGTATTTAGCATAAAACGTTAACCTAAATGTTATCCCGACACCACTACTTTGAGCAAGAAAAAAGGCGGAGCCGGTGGATCAGGCATGCGAACCACTTAGACCCATCCAACTCCCGCGATCATTAAACGGAAGGCACAAAAACACTGCACCACGGATTCTCCCTCTGACTCTAGCGGCGTCTCGACTGCTTCGACATTCCTGCGGCTGAGCGCCTTTCAAAACGTCTTGAACCACGAAACGTGTCGTTGCGACCGGAGTTAAACGAGCTACACGAAGAAAAAGCAAGACCGGCAGGCTCAAGATTGTAACTTGTGCTCGCGATGCACCAGAAATAACACGTAGTCTACCATAAGCTGCTCTGCCCGAGAAGGAAAGAGAACTTTTTAAAGGTGTTCGACTGAAATACCAAACAACTAACATGTCACACTAAGGTAGTAGTTTACACCTTATTTGAATCCAACCTTGGTTTCGGAAAAGTATGTAATCACCGCCAAATTTAGTGGCCTAAGCTTATTTCATTTGATTATGAAGCAGCTCCATAGAGTAACGTCAGGGGCAGTGTACTGTTACTAAATATTATTTTCGCAAAAATATCAAAATATAAATGTACCAACAACTGAGGCCTTTCGACTATTGTTACATGAAATTAAACCGTCCGTAATATGACCATTGGTAAACATATTCATAAATCGTCAATTTTCGCTGGGTTATAATGGCGATGTCTATCCACGTGATAAAAATTAAGTATTTGTAAAATAAAAACGACAAATACTATTCACCAATGCGTACTCGGATTCCCGGGTGTCGGAGGAGGTAATATTTTACCTAAAAAAATCAATGACGATGCTACAACGAGCAGGTGTAAGGAAAATTATGATACAATACTCACGATAAAATAAGAGGCACGTCAAAGTACTGCGTTTTTAGTTACTGATTAGTGATTATTTGATGATAAAAATTGAAGCTAAAACACTCTTTTCACATATCTCTCGCGGAAAAGGTAGCCTCTGACAGCTAAAAAAAAGTGATTACATATGGACTCATATTCACGTGTGGACTTAAGTGATACGCACCCTGAAATTAGAACCTTTGTCCTGAAAATCACCTGCTGATAAGCCGGCGAAACTCATGGAGCTCAATCATGGCGTTTAGAATCTCAATTCATGTGTAAATATTTTTCTTTTTAAGCATCAAAAGCTGCAGTCTATCCCAGCATATTCTAGTAAGAAATATTCAAGAAACACGAGTAAAGAAGAATTACTACAATGTAAAGTTTTAGTTTTTCCCGGCGTATAGACTGATGAAAAATTTCTCGGGATTCACACCAGGTATGGTATTGGGTTAATTCTCCCAACGTTTCAATGGCTGAGTCTGCCATCGTCTTCAGGGGTTTACTAGAGGTTCAGGGGTTTAATCTTTAGGGTTAGGGGTTTACTCTTTAGAGTAGACTTTACCACACCCGGTGGGAATCCCGAGAAATTTTTCATCAAGAATTACGACACTTACAGTAATTACAGTTCCATATATTTATAACGGATACTTCCCGAATCTCGTATAATATTTAAATCTTGATATTCCTTTTTTTTCGTTTACACCGAGCCCAACGTTGCCCTTGATTACAGTTTCGTCAGTCCTCCCTCCGGCATCTTCAGGCTTTACGCTCTTTTTCCGCTCTCATAAGATCCTTGCTAACCGAATAAGGGTTTCTCGAGCTTCAACGAGTCGGACCACGAAAAGCTGGAGAAAATGAACACTTTCACTCGGTTGGAAACCCGAGATAATCTTATTCAGTCTATTTGCCCGGAAAACACTATATATTTCTTCGTCCATCCTTGTTGTCATCATTGTCTAGCCCCTTGGTGACGTTTGTATTCTATCCTCTGGACATGGAAGGCGGTAAGCAAGGACTCTACATATGAGGGGGTGAGAAGCCAAAGGGTACAAGTGATTTTTTTTAAAACAGAGCTAGGAGCAGAAATTAGGCATTAAAGAAAACAAACGAGATTAATTAGATATTCAGTGGTGTATTTGATTTTCCACTCGATGACAGAACAAAATGGAGACTCACTCGTAACTCTTGGTAACCAAGTTGTTGTATATTTCTTCTATCAATTTCTGAACCTAGCTCTGTTTGAATAAAAAATCACTTGTTCCCCTTGGCTTCTCACCCCTCTATATTTAACGCCGAAAAAAGCGTAGAGTAACGCCTTCCAGCCGAAGACGCCCGGAGGAACACAGGAGAAACTATAATCAACGGCAGCAGCGATCCAGGACAAGGGGGAGCTAGGAAGCTCTCCTCTCCTGCATATATTCGACAACTGAACAAAATTATCTATTGTTAATTGGATACCGAAGAAGGGGATATGGCTCCCCCTAGCCCCTCTCTGGTTCTGCCACTGGTCAATGCCAATACTGGACACGGCGGTGTAACAAGACAATAACTAGTGATCGGGTATTACAATCGCCGGCAGAGTGTAGGTACGTACTGGAAACCGATTCGCCCGCAGCACTTTCAATGAAAGAAGGTTGGAGAACTTTTTTAATCCCGGGAGAAAGGAGATTTTTTGTGGTTCTAAACGACTGGATGATAAAGTTGACTCGAGCAACGCCACGTTTTAAAGCCAAGGAAAGATCGTAGGAGAGAAGGAAGATACGGGAGCTGGCGGTGATGTAAAATGCTTGGGTATTCACGACTTGTGTGATAGACATAATCTCAGAGTGAATACAAGAATGCTCAAAGTGACTGTGCAACCCGTGGTGAATAACCCTTCGGAAATACACAAGGGAAATACGACCAATGCACTACCTTATAAGTAATTAATGACATAATAGGGTAGTTTCCTTCACCAAAGAAAACAAAAGGCATTGATTGCGGTTCGTTACCCACCATTTGTGTATTCATAATATACTAATTATTTGATTTAAGAAATCCCAGTTTAGACGAATGGCAATGGTCAATTTTAACCGCATTTGAAAAAAGGCAAAATTGGCGCCCAAGCGATGCCACTCCACATCACGTCACAGGTACCTAGTTTCTATACGAGTAGATAGGAGTTTTACATCGTCTGATATTACCAATGCATGCATGAGGCACAGACTTCAGGGAAACATCTCTTAATAACCACCTATTAAAACTGCCTATGGTCGGAAAGTTTCCTGCGTTTGATAGGGTTCCTTATTTAAGCCAAGCGCTACCTTCTATCAGGGTATTCTGCTACCTGCTAGCAGTCTGCATCGGTATAAGCGTTTCCAAGATAGCTGTGAAGGCGTTGAAGATGAAGAACGCCCCAGAATATCAGAAACAAACAAATGAAATAAGTGGTTTTGAATATCTACTCTAATGAATGTGTAATTGGATCTATTTTGAAGGCGACAACATTAATGGAGGTGAAAAAATAAAATGTTTTCAAGAACCAAAATTCCTGTTATTTTCTGAACACATATCGTGCGCCTAATTTATGATTCAAGCGAACGAATTCCGATATGATGGAATAAAAATCCTAGACATTTTTTACCCTTTGGTGCCAATTACATCTTCAGGGTAAGTACTTACAAGAGAGCTCAATGCAACTGAGCAGTAATCTGAGGCCAACAAATTACACCCCAACTTAAATATGAGTATGGTAAATAGAATACGTTAAAAAATAAAATGCATATTACAAACAAATTTTACAATCACCTCTCTTTCATAGAGGGTGTTTAACATATTGGAAATAATATAGCCAATCTAAATAAACAACAAAAAACACAAGCTACTAATATCGCAGTCAGCCAGCCAATGAGATATATCCGATAATTTCGGATTTTGCCATTTCAATTTTGGTCAAATACCCGAAAATTAGAAATTGCTCTTGCTAATATTTATTCTGAGGTCATAACCCGCCTTGAGCCTAATGCCTACCATATTGAAGCGGGGGTAAAGCATCTCGGTTTGCATACGTGAGGATTGGAATTTGGAATGAGCTGATTCTGCAAGCGAATAGCATTTGTTTCTATCTGTAGAGTAGAAAAAATAGTCCTATCGAAGACAATTGCTTATATCTTTGTGAAAATTACCGAGGTGTGAAAACAACAAATAGGATGGGAAGAATCCCTCAGGGTGCAGATTCACATCAAGGGAGTCACGGGGAACAATGTGAGCTTCAGTGGGGTCTGCAGATCATAAATTAAATATAAAAGTCGGTTTCAGTAAAAAAAAAGTCATATAAGCACTAATTATACCATAATTTAAGGGTGACGACTAAAATGAAGCGCAAATATAACCACGTCTATGCCCTGTGCGAAATTTCAGTTATTCGCATATTAATTCCGAAATCTAAATACGTAATTAAAAAAATGATGCTACCGTTGGAATAAATCTATACCGAATTAATTCGCTAGATGACTGGTTTTTGAATGTCCTTTTGCAATGCATCAACTTAACCTTTAAATAAATCTTAGATGTCATTTTCATTAGTGAGACAAACTATGGGTAGCTCCATGAGCATTTATACCTTTTATAAGAGAAAGTACCCATATCGATAAATGCCCTACTACATTACTACAAGACGAAAATAGGAGAGAAGGAGGGAGATCATTGAAAGCCCTCAGGTGGCGGAGAAAGGAGAGTTTTTGTGCTCCTACACGGCAAGGCGATAAAATAAAATAAAATTCCCGCTCGAGCAACGGCAAGTGTTAAGGCCAAGGATGGCGCGTACGGGGAGGAGATACGGAGGCTCTTTGGTCGGGAAATTCCGAAGATAAGTTATGGTGCAACGGGCCAGGAGAGGAGTCAATTGGAGTCGTCACATAAAAAGCCTTCCCCGGGGCATTCGGGCGCTGTGCCACCAGAATTCCATTCGCGGGAGAGGATGGATGAAACATATCTCGTTGACACGCGGAGCGGCAAGAAAGACCAATGAATTCCCGGACCGGATCATAAGAACGGTCTTCCACGCTTCACGGCACAATCTGATCTAATTTCGCGTGAGAGACGGGGCAAATTTAATGGAACACCTTGATCGAGGTTTGATCATAAAAATTCTACCACTAATACTTAGTCGCATGGCATTCTTATAAAATGTATATTTACCCAGGAGTTTATTTAGTTACGACCTCAGTGAACTCCGGACATGAAGGTTTTTCTAATAATTAAATTGCTTTATAACCAAGCAGTACCTAATTATTACGATTAAGTTAATTTAGTCACGACCTCATAAACTCCCAATATGAATATAAGGTTTCCTGAGTGATAAGGTTTCCTGAGTGAAATTGTTGAAGTGTGACATTGCACGGTCTTCATCGAAAACCAACAATCAACGGTTCTTCGGCGTGGGTTAGTTTAAAATGAAATAAATTATAACTTACGAATCGAAATCATAAAAATTTGTTGCCTCGGAGTCACGATACGATCAGCTCTTATTTCGCAGGAAACCCGAGTGGCTTAATGGAACTCCGCGTTGCGGGGCTATAAAATTCTCCGACCATCGCACCAGCCTTCGCTCACAGCAGGAGTGTATTCCGATCGGTGCAAAAACGAAGCGATACCATGGCGATAAATATGCGATGCATATCCGTTGACGGGAGTCGTACGCAATGCGAGATATTTAGTTTTAATGTTTCCGGCGACCCCAGCTTTCCCCCCACGACTCTCACCATTCTCTTTCTTTGAATTGATAACACTCTGCCCGTCATCTAAATGTCCATACTACCCCGCAAGCCGCCTCAATAGGGGTGTTTGGACACCAGCCGTTACAATCCGTACATTGGAACCCCTTCGAGTGTAGTAAAGTAACACCGGGAAAAGATTTTTTTTAAATCTCTCGTAATAATATTATAAAAATCATAACTGCCCAATTTTTCAAAGAGTGCAGTATATATATTACTAAAAAATTAAGTATTTTCACTATTTTAGGTACTTACAATCTCGAAGCGATGTCTAAAACACCGAGGGCCAGGTTTATAATGTCTTGATTAACGTTAGCCATAAGACGATGCATCCTCTTACTTCACCTAGAGGCGGATGCAAGTTCTGGTTAGCATCTATGCAAGATCAGACTTCCAGCAAGCCAGAGCTTATATCCACCGCCAGGTAAAATTGAGGGCTGAATCATTTTATGGTTAGGGCAAACCAGTAAACTATAAAATCAGCGATAAATGTTTCATAAGGTGTGAATAATGCGGAAAAGCTATGAAGAGTGGAAGAAGAGAGAGCTTCTAAAGCATGAAACGGTACGAATTAATCAGCCTTATCATGAAGTATAAACTTTCTATGAAATAATGACAGAATTATTAAGAGTGACAAAAAAAGGAAAAGGAAGGCTTTGTAGGATAAATTACTAAGGAAATAATTGAGAAGATATGCATTTACATCTGAAAAGCTTTGCTGATATCAAAACGGTAGGAATAGCTGCGTCAAGCCAATCCCAAGCCTAATCACTTATAATAAATTAATGGACTTTTATCAATGCTCAAGGGAACCCTGTAAAAGTAAAGAAAATATTTTCTGTGAAATTTGCGCTCTCGTACGTGTAAGCTGCTCTGGACATTAATATATTCTTTCAGATTTAAAAAAAATGTTTCCAAGCTACACATAGATATCTTTTATTCTTACAAGGCTTTATAAGTAAGCTGAAGTGTGAATGTACAAGGATACGTTGAAATCAAATGGAATGGCCCGCAGGCAATAATTTAAAGAAAAGAAACACATCGGCGTACGTAACGGCCGCGAGGGATACAACAAGTTTCAATAGCTTATGTTCTCGCAACGCGAATGTAATCCCCTTGCTAATGAAACTGTGCGCAAACACCCAGTTCAAGAAGTTTTCAACTTCAGGCAACAGAGATAAATGGATTGTTATTCTGAGCAAATAAGGAGCAAGCACAGGAAAAAGTAGGGAAGCAAAAAATCTGCGTTGATTCCCTCTTTCCAATTACTGCCACTGGGTTACAAGACGCATGGTGATTGACAATGGGTCTTCCTCAACATGCTCCCTTGGAATATATTACAGCAGTAGCAGTTAAGTTTCGGTCCAAATCAACGTCAACGTATAACGAAATGACGTTAAAATCCAAACCCTGCACTGGAGCAAGGCTTCACGTGGTCACATAAAAAAATTTAAAGGGTAGCGAGAGATAATTAAATTTCGTGAATGACAGAATAATGGTGCTCATACGACATCAAAAGAAAATAGGTTTAGCCGACACAAATTCTCGATTCAGGGCCTTTCCTAACAAAGCCGTTACGATATAAATCCTCAAAGGCATTTTCCCTTCAAGGTACATACGAAGCCAACTTGAATTCAACCCTCTTCCTTTCCAGTTATTCAGGGAGAGTTTTAGAGACATGGAGGTCCACACAGTCGCTAAGCCAAGGAAGACCGTGGGCGGATTTTTCATAACGTTTATCTATAGCATTGTAAATTTCTCATCTGCAGACTAATGTTTGTCAAGCAAATCGGAGATACTTATATGGATACATTTCAACATCTCCAGCTAAGGATAGTAAAGGCAACGTGATGATTTACCCCATGATTTATACTACTCTTCAAATATTTTCAGTTACATTTAAAATATATTTTATGAAGTATCAATAACTGCTGTTGGTCATTATGCGCAGAAACCGTAATAAAATAAATACATTTATTTCATAATTTTTAAGATGAATAGTAGGCATATACCTGAATGACGTCCTGAGAATCTACAGAGCCTTGATAGATTTGCTGAAAATAATCGCAATGATGTAGCTTACACTCTCATTCACACTGATACAGCTCGAAGGTTGGTTTTGGTTGGCGAAGTTAGAGCTCGCCTCAGAAAAAAACAAAGATTAGGAGTAGGAGGTAAAGTTCCTATCCTTAGACCACCTCGATCTTCGAAGATTTTATTTGGTGGTATACGATGGATTGAACCGCGATTTGAACCCGTGATCCGTCAATCAGAAGTCCAGCGATGAACGCACTGGGCTATTACGATCCCTTATGTGATTCATATTTTCAAACCGACTTTTGATGAGAAACCGCCGACACCGCCGAAAGATGTGAAAAACCATTTGACACCTGTGTAATATTTCTAAACCTGCCGCGTTAACGGCGGTGAAATATACAAGAAATGCCATGAGAAAAAAAATTTAACACCTAGTACCATGAGCCTCGGTATAATTGCCATGAGAATTAAAGAACCTGGATAGCGTAGTGGTCTGCGCAGTGGCCCGGAAAGCCAAATGTCCGTGGTTCGATTCCCGGTCCAGGGGAATTTTTCTCATGGCAATTCTTGTACCATTTGGCACCATTGAGAATCGAGCCTACGAATCAAGAGTATACACAATGTAAAGTGCTCTAGTTATCACACCGCTACGCCACCATTGATATATTCGGTGTTATAAAATAGAATTTTGATTACCTCCAGGAAAAGAGATTATATTCATACCAGGTAACTTGCATAACAGCCTTTTTGAAGTTTCCATGAGTGCATCAGCTTGTTTCAATTCCACCAGAGCCGAAACCTGTAGCACAACTTCAAATGAAATACTGAGTATTATGAAGAGGGTAATCTAAATATATTAAATTGCTCATAAAAGTATACATAAAGACCCCAAAATAAATACTCTTGATTTTTACACCATTTATCGCCATCATTTTTTATAACCCCGAGCTAAATATCGATGCCGTACTTTTGCAAACATAAAGTGATACCAAAGATATTAAAGCTCGAAAAATTTCGTATTAAGTATTCCATTATTAAATTTTGATATCTTCAGTTAGAAATAAAAGTTAGAGGAGTTTACTTTAACCTCAAACTTTTGGAGCATAGAATGGGGAAAATAAGACGGTCTCACCAATTTTTTTAAGGTGAGCATGGAATAAATCACGTATCCAGTTAGAAAAATAACAAGCAGCGGAGAATAATATTTTTTCTCAAAATTATTGACTGTGGCATCTTGTACATCTTTCTCGAAAAACCCAAGCTTTTAATGAACGATGAAATCATCACAGAAGGACAGGAAAAATCCTAGAAACGACAAAGTAATTACTATCAGCAAAGTCATATCAAGAGAAGTCATAAATCTTTAATAAAAGGATATCAGAGCTGAACAACGCAAATCCCTTTCGGCTAAGACAGCACAAATACGCCTAGATTTCTCATTTGCCTCCACCCTGGTATTTGCGAAGAGGCCCTCAACAACAAGGTAGCCCCAAAAGGTGCCCTTGCTGAACCCTAACCTTTACCCCGCAACAAACGTTTGCTTAGGAAAGCAGCCGCCTTACGCGTCCCTGCAAACTAACTTCGAAGGCTAAGTAGGGGTTACGCCGTCCTTCACCATAACATCTTATGAGATACGGGCGTCAGGAGTGACACAGACAAACTACACCCGAAAACTCAGGGTTCACCAAAGCACAAAGCCACACACCCTATAAGAATCCTTCCCCATACTACGGACCCTACCACTGAGTCGACGTCAAGCCAATTTTTCTGCTTCTAACAAGGGAATTAAGGAATTTTATTACGGTGTACATATTTATGGGAATACTATTATTGATGCCTGGTAATTATAAAAGCTTTAGGTTTTTTTAACTAATCTAATTGATAAACGAAATATTATTACAAGGTCTATGGCGATATGAAATTCTTCGACACACTGCATCAAATTTAGTAAATCACTAAATGTTTTTAAAAGCAGGCTACCAATATTGGCTGGGGCTGTAACTCTAGACCTGAAATTTACCGAGCAAATTATCATTTTTATAAATTACGTCAATTTATAAGCTTTTCTACACATTATTCATTGCTATAACGGGACCCTGTGCTTATAATTCAATAGATCATTTTATTTCATTGATTTTCATGAATAAATTCCCGGCTTTATTTCTCCAGGATATGTTTATGTGTCCCAGAAGTTTCTACGAGTAATTTAGAGCCCATTATGAACACGTGAACATTCTATTGATTATCAATTCCGCAATGTGCCATTTGCATTAATTATTTTTATCATCTGAATGGTAGTACTAAGATAACCAGGCTCTCTTAAAAAAACATGGAACAAAAACAAATATTCATTAAATTTTTGAAAATTAAACCACGTTATAGAGTATAAGTTAATTAAAACGAGAAAATAAAAATTTATGTACATTTCTATTAAGCTCTTTCAGTCGAAACCGCAATTGCTACCAAGAGAAATAAT
The DNA here is from genome assembly GCF_921293095.1 of Ischnura elegans. Lineage (NCBI taxonomy): Eukaryota > Metazoa > Arthropoda > Insecta > Odonata > Coenagrionidae > Ischnura > Ischnura elegans. The sequence goes on from NC_060254.1 coordinate 101,379,896, forward strand.
TCTATAAGATGAACAGTTCTTATCAGGTCTTACGTTCAGAAACGTTTCTACTCATCCGTTAAAGGGTTAAGATCGCCAGAGCTAACAGGAGTGTCGACAATTACGAACCACGCAAGGGCCATGCACCCGATGGAGTAGCCGAGAAGTGGTGAAATGCCCGGAACGAGTTAGTGACGTCATCAACTTAGCCGCGAAAGATGTAAATCTGTTACGATAAATTTTAACGATTTTGATAACATAACAAATAGCTTTAATTTAAAAAATAAAAAATATGGTAATATGGATAATAAACCAAAGAAAAATAGCATGCAAATGGTCTTTATCGATGGCTAAGTTTTAACAACTCGTATCTCAAAATTTGGTCGGTTTGACTCAGGTATCATAAACAAAGTATAATGACATCAAAAAATAAAATTCAAGGAAAAAACAACTTTGTTGGCAAGTGTATGCTTCTTTTTCAGTTTCATGAATTTTTTGTTTTTTAATTTTAGCGTACAATCAGAAAAAAAATTAATCGTTTTTTTTTTTGCTCCCCTGAAAAGTCGCTATTTTCGAGATACGTTTTGTTAGGACTTAGCCATCGTTATGCAGAAAAATTGTTACTTGCACTGAATCTCACAGTTTGAAAAGCAACGTTTTGCATGCGACAGAAGTCATTACAGAAGGAACACTAGAAGGATAAAAGAAACGCCGGTTTGCAAGAAAGTAGTAAGAAGAAAGCGAGAAGTGGGAGCGGTGAATAGCCTTTGCAAATCCAAGGAGAACTTTTTTTTTGAGTCCCCAAAGCAACACCACCAGCCCCTTTGACGGAGCAATACACGCTTCCTCCACTGAGGGGAGGAAAGACAGTTTCCTCCGAATCTCTTACACCGCGCACTCCCCTTCGTCTTTTTTGCACGAACGTACAACGTTTCCCCTTCTTACCCCAGCTCCCCGCAAGAGCGTCGCAAGTGGAGAAAGACATAAAATAAGAAAGGGCGGCGGAAAAAAGAGGGGGTGGGTGGAATGAAGACATCCTTTACTCCGCATCCTATTCCACTTTCCACCACCCTCCGTCTCTTCCGAACCAGAAATTGTCCTCCCGGCTTCCCTTCTATACGCGTGTTCACTCTCCGTAAAGAGAAGAAAGCGGTAATGGAACCTCATTAATATTTATGCTCACGGCGGGATTTAAAGTATTGAGACCATCCATCGAAAAACATAAATCTTCGCGGCTCCAAGAGTTTATTTTTGTACTTATCTTCACCTCCCCGAAAACAGCTCATTCTTAAGGACTTCACAACAGGGGATTTAAAAAAATATAATTTTTGGTTTTCCCAGGCGAAAAATTGCAGTAAGTTTTTCTCGGGTTTCCCACCGGGTCAGGTCCTCCATATATCCATTCAACGTTTCGATGAACAACTCGCCCATCGTCATCAGGGGTTCAGGAATCCAAGGATATGTAGGACCTGACCCGGTGCGAAACCAGAGAAAACTTTACTGCGATTTTATAAAACTCATTCGTGCGAGAAATTGATGAATTTCACGAAATATTTAACAGAGAATGATTTCAACTAATATTATTCGTTCACTCTGGCATCAAACCTTAAATGATTCAGCTTACGATGATGAAACTCGGCGATTCAATACTACACGACTACCGAGACCTATTTCGCATTTGGAATTTCAAAAGTAGGATTTTTCCCGCCACAATCTGAAACCAGGGAAACGAGGGAACCCGCAGAATTTGGTCAAGTTTATGTGTACGTAGTAGGGATGTGCGAGTATTCGAAAATTCGAGTCGAGTCGAGAAGTTGGTACTTACTCGATTCGAGTGTTTTGAGTAGCATTACGAATGTCGAGTCGAGTAGTTTCAGTTAAAGAGCTGTCGAGGACTGTAAGCCAGTGATAAATTTACGTATGTAATATTTACAACTAAAGTTTAAATGCCTATACTCAGGGCTCTTGCAAGCCCTTTGGATACACGTATTAATTAAATTTTCGATGTATAACTGGGAATTAATTAATTTAAACTGTGCTTAAACTGTTTGAGATACATTAATTTCCTTTCGCCTCCTAATGCCGACACAATAGGGTAGTTTCCTTCATCAAAGAAAACAAAAGGCATTGATGGCGATTCGTTACCCACCATTAGTGTATTCATAATACACAAATTATTTGGTTTTTGAAATACCGGTATAGACGAATGGCAAGGGTAAAATTTTATCCTCATTTGAAAAAGGCCAGATTGGCGCCCATGCGATTCCACTCCACGTGACGTCACAGGGACCTAGTTTCTACACGAGAGGATAGGAGTTATGCATCGTCAGAGGCTACCAATGCATGCATGAGTCACAGAGCTCAGGGAAACATGTCTTAATAATCACCTATTAAAACTGGCTAAGGTCGGAAAGTTTTCTTCGCTTGATAAGGTATTAATAAACCTTTTTTAAGCCATGCGCTACCAGACAGGAAGGTACTCAGCTACCCGTTAGCATCCTGCGTCCTATCAGCGCTCAGAGCCTCGACCAAGGTCAAGGTTCTTAGACGGTAAGGTTGCCTCATTCGTAACTGCGCATGCGCCAGCAGAGGTCCCGTTACGTCACGGTAGACCAAACTTCCAGCGCCATTTCAAATTCTAGCCTTTCCGCGGGCCTAACTGCTTACCGCGGCGAGTTCTTGAATTTACCCTCTATCGAACACTATAAGCCGAATTTTAAATTGAAGGCCGATTTATGAAAATAATGATGATAAGATTTAAAAAAAGATAAATTCGTGTATTCAGACGCCATAATTTCCTGATGAAGTGATGAAATGGGAAGGTGTGCGAGTTGATTCCGTGTCCACACTTCCTTCCTGTAACTCTCAAAACACTGTTTTCCTTGCTACTTCCGCAATATAATTTAAACTTAGATTAATATGGCTGGGAGGGAAATACGCAAAAACCAAATTAGTTGCTTCAAAAAATTACAGTTCTGCAACTTTTTAAATAGAAATTATGCTCGTTTTCATTCTTCGCCGGGCTTTGAAAATACAGACTGTCACAAGGGTCGTGTGTCATTTTTGACCTGTAAATTTAGTAACTTTGCATAGAGCAATGTTCATTAAAATTAGCATATGTACTTATGGGAAAAGGTCCTAAGTTTTGTTGAGTGTAAAATTTTTTTTACAATTTTGACCTTTTGACCTCACAATGTGAGTCCAAACCAAAATTTGCCTTAATTTCAATGTTTAAAAAATCGAGATAGAAAAAAGTCTGAATTTCATTGACCAAGATGACTATTCTTAGGTTTTCGGACACGAGAAACCCGAAAATAATACTTTTATTCACGAAAATTCAACTGTTGACCCAGTAAGGTCACCGTCAAGGTCATAAAGGTGGCAAAAAGAATAGTATACCAACAAATGTGTCGATCCATGGGTTTTATAGGGTGCCCAAGTCATTGGTTAAGTCCAAAAACCCTTATTATTCACTAATTGACCTCCGAGGGTCACAATGGGGGTCAAAGGTCATAGAGTTAAACGTCGGGCCATCATGACAACCAACGTGTCAAACCATGGGTTTTGAAGGGTGCCAAAGTCGGTTAAGCAGTTCATAGATCCGTAGTGTGGATTTTTTGACCTCTGAGGGTCAGAATGGGGGTCAAAGGTCATCGGGTTAAACGTCCGGAAATCATGATAACCAGCGTGTCAAACCATAGGTTTTGAAGGGTGCCAAAGTCGGTTAGGCAGTTCATAGATCCGTATTGTTGATTTTTGACCTCCGAAATTCATAATGGGGTCAAAGGTCATAGGGTTAAACCTCGGGCAATCATGACAACCAACGTGTCAAACGATAGGTTTTGGAGGGTGCCAAAGTCGGTTAGGCAGTTCATAGATCCGCTCATAGACTTTTGCTTTTGAGGGTCACAATGGGGGTCAAAGGTCATAGAGTTAAACCTCGGGCCAATATGACAGCAAAAGTGTGGAACCATGGGTTTTAAAGTGTGCCCAAGTTAGTTTTGCTGTTCGTAGATCCATATTGTCGATTTTTTTACCACCGAGGGTCATAATGGGGGTCAAAGGTCATAGAGGTATGTTTTGAAGTAATAGGAAAACTAATGTCCCCAGCCAAAGGTTTAGAAGGGTGACCAAGTGAGTGCTATTAGTACACATATCCACTGTCTTTTCCGACAAGCCTCCCCCGCCCTCTTAGTTTCGAGCCGTTGTTGATTATTTATTTCCCTAGACATCCTTTTTCCCGACTCTGTGTCCGCGCACTATTGTCCGCGCAGCGTGTACTAGAAGATTCCAGGTGTGCGTTATAACGTATTTAAAAATTCTAAACTGGAAGACCTAGAAAGTGTAATGTTGCAGGAGCTTCAAAAGAAGAAGAGCATGGCAATCGAAACCATATCTGCAATTGGATGGTTGACTAGCACAATGAAAACTCTATGTTCACATTTCAGTTTATTATCCTATTAATGTTGTCGTTTTATGATATTTCTCTTAAATCGTCAAATTTTTATCACATTGCTTGATACAATCAAAATAAAAGCTGGATTCATCCATTGCTTTTATTTTTTACCTTAAGGTTTTGGACATAGCCAATATCTTTTTAAACGGAGTTTTGTCTTACACTTTGGGCGACAAATCAAAAGAATATTTAGAGAAATAAATAATCAACTGCGACGTTAAAGAAGAGAGCACGGGGGGCCTGTTGGAAAAGACTGCGAGGAAATGGAAAAATTTCGGAAGGAAGGGATGGTAAGCGCGTGGCATACTTTCTTACTCTATGGTTTGACTCTATAACCTTTGACCCCATTACGAATTTCGGAGGTCAAAAATCAACAATAATGATCTATGAACTGCCTAACCGACTTTGGCACCCTCCAAAACCTATCGTTTGACACGTTGGTTGTCATGATTGCCCGAGGTTTAACCCTATGACCTTTGACCCCATTATGAATTTCGGAGGTCAAAAATCAACAATACGGATCTATGAACTGCCTAACCGACTTTGGCACCCTCCAAAACCTATCGCTTGACACGTTGGTTGTCATGATTGCCCGAGGTTTAACCCTATGACCTTTGACCCCATTATGAATTTCGGAGGTCAAAAATCAACAATACGGATCTATGAACTGCCTAACCGACTTTGGCACCCTTCAAAACCTATGGTTTGACACGCTGGTTATCATGATTTCCGGACGTTTAACCCGATGACCTTTGACCCCCATTCTGACCCTCAGAGGTCAAAAAATCCACACTACGGATCTATGAACTGCTTAACCGACTTTGGCACCCTTCAAAACCCATGGTTTGACACGTTGGTTGTCATGATGGCCCGACGTTTAACTCTATGACCTTTGACCCCCATTGTGACCCTCGGAGGTCAATTAGTGAATAATAAGGGTTTTTGGACTTTACCAATGACTTGGGCACCCTATAAAACCCATGGATCGACACATTTGTTGGTATACTATTCTTTTTGCCACCTTTATGACCTTGACGGTGACCTTACTGGGTCAACAGTTGAATTTTCGTGAATAAAAGTATTATTTTCGGGTTTCTCGTGTCCGAAAACCTAAGAATAGTCATCTTGGTCAATGAAATTCAGACTTTTTTCTATCTCGATTTTTTAAACATTGAAATTAAGGCAAATTTTGGTTTGGACTCACATTGTGAGGTCAAAAGGTCAAAATTGTAAAAAAAATTTTACACTCAACAAAACTTAGGACCTTTTCCCATAAGTACATATGCTAATTTTAATGAACATTGCTCTATGCAAAGTTACTAAATTTACAGGTCAAAAATGACACACGACCCTTGTGACAGTCTGTATTTTCAAAGCCCGGCGAAGAATGAAAACGAGCATAATTTCTATTTAAAAAGTTGCAGAACTGTAATTTTTTGAAGCAACTAATTTGGTTTTTGCGTATTTCCCTCCCAGCCATATTAATCTAAGTTTAAATTATATTGCGGAAGTAGCAAGGAAAACAGTGTTTTGAGAGTTACAGGAAGGAAGTGTGGACACGGAATCAACTCGCACACCTTCCCATTTCATCACTTCATCAGGAAATTATGGCGTCTGAATACACGAATTTATCTTTTTTTAAATCTTATCATCATTATTTTCATAAATCGGCCTTCAATTTAAAATTCGGCTTATAGTGTTCGATAGAGGGTAAATTCAAGAACTCGCCGCGGTAAGCAGTTAGGCCCGCGGAAAGGCTAGAATTTGAAATGGCGCTGGAAGTTGGGTCTACCGTGACGTCAAGCCAATGGGAGCCCGAGTCGCGAATGAGGCAACCTTTACTTTAAGAACCTTGGATCAAGGTCACCTACCAGGCGGGAGGGGGAACCAGAAATGCGTCGTACGGACTTTTTCCCTTCATTCCTACTTACGCGTCGCGTTTTCGCGCGCTTGAAATTTTTCACTTTTCATTTGATCGCGAAAAATAGATATCGTCATTAAAAAATCTAAAAGCGTGAAATACGTACTCCAGGAGTAATAATCTTTCGATTTAGGCAATAAAAAAATAATAGGAAACCACCCTATTACCATCAATGCTCCTCATTATTTTTTTCCTTTTTACATCAGGATAAGCATTTAGAATAGAAAATTTACAAGGGGATTGGAAACAGAGAATATTTTGGAGCATGCCTTGTAGTATTTCCTGGTCCAGAAATTATCATACTCGACTCGACTCAATACTCGCGCGAAGTTGTCAACCCGACTCGATACTCGACTCGAGATCAAAAAGTACTACTCGCACATCCCAAGGGCGTAGTGACCTGATGGCAACGCTGAGGAATTAAAACATTTCGCTGATACAGATGGCCAAGGCAGGAGTGTGAATACAGGTTGGCAGAAACAGAGTGTCGCGGTTTTATGGTTTGGAGAGGCCTCGGGCAGGATTGCGGCAGCTAAAATGGAGCCATCTCCGAATGAAATTCCCCTGTCATCAGGGGGGATTATCCGGTGGTTATTTCTCATTGAAACAACCCGACGGAAACACAAAGCGGATGCAAGCTCCCACTCTCCGCATGATAAACGCCTAATATATTACCTCACCCAGCTTTTTTCTAACACATTAGGACTAAGCACGGAAAAAAGGTGGCATTACGGGTGAATAATGCGATATTTCCTCAAAACTGTGAAGCTTGACGAATGCATTGTCCTAGTTTCACAGGCAACTTCAAAGTTATGACTTTCTGCATTGCTTTGTACAGAGATTGAAATCTCAAGTACTTAGTCAAAGAATGAAAACACGCAATGGAGAGGAAGAAAATATTTCTTTGGGGATTACAATATGTTACCTTTGAGGTAGAAAAACTAAATATCAAAGAAAAGGTACACGCTCTCCTCGTAAGAGAGAGCAAATACGTTATGTATGAATTTCATTTTCTCGCAGTAGAATAGGAACTTCTGTGATTATTTCAACAGTTCTCATTCCACAAGAGCATTGATTCAAACCAAAAATTGTTTTGTCACATGGTAAAGAATAAATCTTCTCTCGGAATAAGCAAATTCGAAATTATTTCAGAAGTTCATGCGATTAATAATTTCCAAGAATTCACGCTTGCACAATTACTAAGATAACGCAGGATGGTGCATAAAATGTGGCACTATATTTATTCCACAAGTACATGGATAGAATTCTTAAAGAATATATTTGTATCTCTCAGCCAGCGTTGACATCAAGAGGATAAATATTGAATATTTCACAGCTCTTTTTATTAATCCGACCGACAAGTTCGAAGACATAAATGAACTTTGTCCCCATTCACCCACCACTTTATCTAAAAACTTAATCGCAAGACATATATTCTAATCTATAGTATTCATAGAAAGAATTTTTTGACTATGAAGCATGGAATTCTTTAATCGTGAACCACAACTTGGTTTCTATTAAATATTTATGTGGTTGTGACTAAATATTTAAACATTTATACAGAGATCAACAATAGTTAAAGGAGTAAATCCGAATCGCTACTGTTGAAAGACGAATTGGTATTAACATTATTAAAAAATAGTTTCATTTTCAACTCAGCCAGGGTGATGCAAAGTGATTAATCAAGCAGACAGGACATTCCACCATTTTTCTAACGAAACAGTAGTATATTCGTTGAACAGAGAGACCATGAGATTAAATTAGGCAATCCTTTAATATAAAATTCACTGATATTTGCGAAGCAAAACAGAAAATCTGTTTTTATTTCAATCGTAAGCTATTTTAAGGGATAATATACCAAGTAACACAGCCACATCACCTTTAGCTAAGCCTTAATTCGACACGCATTCCATCAACATAAAAAGTCAAAAATACTAAGATTGGTTTGACGCAGTTCTCCATTTCGCTCTCATATCCTCTAGCCGTTTCATAGCAACGTATTTCTTCTCTTTCAAATCCTTATAACCTGTACTATGTGACTCATTCAGGACTGTCCCTTGCCCTTCTTCCCGTCCACCTGTCCTTCTGCGATTGTTTTCATCAAGCCATAAAGCCTCATAATGAGTCCAAATAAGTTGTCCCGTATTTTGCTCAAGGTTAAGAATACTTCTCTTTTCAACCACTCTTCTTAGCTCTTGATCAACACTTACACTGCCGATTCATTTCATCTACATTATTCTTTAGTAGCACCACATTACGGTAGTTTCCTTCATCAAAGAAAACGAAAAGAATTGATTGAGATTCGTTGCCCACCATTATAGTATTCATAGGATACTAATTATTTGGTTTTAGAAATCCCAGTTTAGACGAATGGCAATGGTCAATTTTAACCACATTTGAAAATGGCCAGATTGGCGCCCATGCGATGCCACTCCACGTGACGTCACGGGGACCTAGTTTCTACACGAGTAGATAGGAGTTTTACATCGTCTGAGATTATCAATGCACGCATGAGGCACAGAGCTCAGGGAAACATCTCTTAATAATTACCTATTAAAACTGTCTAAGGTCGGAATGTTTCCTTCGTTTGATAAGGTATTAATAATCCTTATTTAAGCCAAAGAGCTTCCTGGTAGCAGCCTGCATCGCCGCGGCGCACACATCCTCGCTCAAAGGTGATCTCATAATGCGGCAGCGGGAACCAGACTGATGTCACACGGGATTTTCCCAGCATTCATACTTAGCCGTCGCGTTTTCGAGCGCTTGAAAATCTTCACTTTTCATTAAATCTCGATAAATAGATATCGTTATTTAAAAATCTAAAAGCGTGAAATGCGTACTCCAGGATTAATAAACTTTCGATTTAGGCAATAAAAAATAATAGGAAACCAGCCTATTCGAATGCTTCCGCTCTTGACTTCTCCGCTCCTATCAACTTCCAAGCCTCGCTTCCATAGATATACATGCTCCATATGCAGCATGTGGTAATTTTTTCCTCACTTCTACACTAATATTTTCAGCTTCAAGTAAATCTTTTTTGTAGAAAGTCCTCCTCGTCTACTACTTATTTCTTGCCTCGCCCCTCGTTGGTAATTCGGCTTCCTAAGCAACAAAACTCTCTCACCTCTTCAAGCTTTTGCTTTCCAAGTACAATGTTTGCCCAAACCTCCTCTATTCTGCTGCATGTTAATATCTTATGTGCCTTCTTTTTGTTTATTTACAGCTGATATCTCGCCATTATCCTCCCCATATTCGTCAGATAAAGAGACCCCAAAAATAGAATTTTTAAGAACATAAAGATGAATATGACGCTAAAACATGACCGTCGCACGGCGAGAAGCCTGAATGAAAGAATAAAGGGGTGAAAAACGACACTAAAATGCGACAAAACGCGGGTTACGATCCCGCAGGAGAGGACCATAACTCGCAAGAAACATTGAGCCGGGCGGAAAAGGCATAAATCTTAAGAACAGCACGACAAAGAAAGCTAAGCCCCGCGGCAAAAATGACGATGATTACGGGTCTAGCGTATTGATTCGTCTCGTTTCTTCCCACTTACACGCTAAAAATGTTATTATTAAAGTATTCTACCGGTCAAAGCAGATTTCCATGGAGTAATTAAGAAGTATTCTGGCAGTCTTGACTCCCTTCATGGACTTCCATCTTCAATTCACAATGAGGCCCATTCCATTCAATTCTATCTAAAAACCCTATTCTTTTCCTTCCTCTCCCTCAATTACCCAGCATTCTACCCTCTGACACTATTTCCATCATCCCCTCCCCGTTTATTAATAAACTGTCAAAATTAATTTTTTCACAAGCTATTGCGGCATACAAGACTTTGATTGACGTTAAGTTGTTGAGCGTCAGAATTATGCAATGAAGCGATTCTCTTGGATACCAATTTTAGTTCGATTTTTTTACTATTGAAGTATTCACTGATTTAAAAAATGTGCTTCAATAGAGAGGCATTGGTAATAAGCGCTCATGAAACAAACCTTTGCCCAGCTTCAGCGGCTATTTATTCTTAACACAGTTTTTCATTCAATTAAACCAAACAGCAGTTCCAGTCTGCGAGGCACGGGCGATGTTCTTGATTGGCACCTCCTCCGGTCTCACCTACAGCAAATGAGATGCACTTGAAACCCCACTCCCTCGTTGAATCCCAACCGGAAACTGATCGATCCGGAAATTAACCAGCCGCGCGGAGATTGGTTACATCGACTCCGAGAATTTCATGAAAATGCAATCGCTCAGTGGTCTTATCGATTGCTTCATATTTTTTTTAATTTTTATCCTTTGTTTTCCTACGTGTGGTTCTGGGACACGCGATGGGTCCCCGCCGAAAGCCACGGATATCGCGTAAGTCAGGGTCGTTCATGATGTCAATGATTGAATTCCGGCGGAAGAGGAGGATGTTTTATTGAAACGCTCTTCCCTCGTAGACTGGTTGACATTACCTTGTCGTGTCTTTTCGCTGGCCACTTCTGTTTTATCACGTCATACGAACGTCCTGGAGATGGATCCGTTTGTTATCTTCCGCCGAGCTATCTTTTCCACACACAAGGTTGCAAGTGGACATTTCGCAGCCGTATTAAGCCTCCATTTCTTTAATCCAGTAGAGTATAAATAAAACAAATTTGGAAATATATAACTATAGAAAACAAACCTTGTCCATTCTACATCGTAAAATTTAATATACGATCCGTGATTCGATAGTTACGTAGTTATAATAACAAAGTAGCGAGTGACATTTTACAAATTTAAATCAGCAATTGTTTTTTCTTTAGCTAACACACAGAAACTTACCATTGGGGTACTCAAAATACTGTACGATTAATGCAAACATTCTCAACATCTGCCAGTTCACGACAGAGTTAGAGGAACCAAAATCACACATTCAGCCAAACTAAACGTCTCGAATGACAGTTTATAAAGTTTACGGATGATAAGTGGGCTTACTTGATTTGATAATAGTGATATTAAAAAGATTTCATTGATATTTCTTTTTTTCACCCTCTCGCCAATTTCATTATAGAGCTTAGAAGAACTGACATTCAATCCAAGGCTCTATCACAAACAAATTTAGCAGATTGTAACATTATTTTTGATAGCTTATCCATTTTTCTACATAATATGATACGTCTTTGACTCTCGTAATTTCACTGAAATAAAAAATGAAGGAGAAATATATGGGTTTAATCGGAGTAATCGCTCATAGAAGCCCTTAAATTTTCAAGTATCATGAAGAGGAAAGACCTGATGAGAGGATCGCTATGTAAGAGTTTAAAGAAAGGTTACTGGAAGGTGAAACGGCTGATCTGGTGTGTAGCGCTTTACGGTGCGGAAACTGGATGAACAGGAAGGAGAACGAGAGAAGATTGGAGGCATTCGGATGTGGGTATGGAGAAGAATGGAGAAGTTGAAGTGGCCGGAGAGAAGGAGGAACGAGGAAGTGCTGGATATGGTGGGTGAGGAGAGGCAGCTTCTAGATGAGATAAGGAGAAGAGAGAAGGTATGGATGGAGCGAGTAATAAGAGGGGAGGGGATGTCGAAAGCAGTGCTAGAGGGTAGAGAGTTGGGCAAAGGGGGGAAAACGGGGAAGAGAAAAGGATTTTTAGATAGAAGGAAAAGGAATAGGTCTTAATGTGAGTTTTAGAGGAGTCATAAAGGAGAGGTCCATGAAGTGAGGTGAGACTGCCAGAATACTTCTAAAATATTCCATGCAAATTTACTATAAGAGAATGACTACTTTAATAAATATATATCTCTCTAAAAAATGGGCCTCTCCTGTTTTACAAAAATGAGAATGCGTAGTTGAAAACAAAATTGACCGATGTTTCAAGAGAAATTGCTTCACAACCCTACATACAAAAACCTATTCATAAAATTTGAGCAGAGTAACGAATTGCTACCATTCAATAAATTTATGCAAAGAAATCAAATGAAAAGGTATATTTTTTACGTTTATAAATTGCTTAATCATTGCTAAGGCTTGCGGAAAATTGCGATAAAATAAGAACAATCTATGAAAGAATCAGTCAGAAACCAATCCCAATGTGATGTTAAAGACATAATGAACCTATACTCAAAGTCATATTGCATTGCAGCCCCATACACACAATCTGGTTGGTGTTAAATGAGCGTAACTAATCGTTGAAGTTAGGTTAAAAATTGACATCGTTTAGGTAAATTGCGCGCGTGTATTTGCATAAAAATAATTGCTAAGACCATCCCAGGAATATACAGCAATGTGTCTCTACCCGTGTCAATATTTTAGCGCCCCGTTAAGCTGCAATGTGTCGTACATCACGCTAGAATTAGCACGGAATGCCCGTCGGCCCTCCGAGTCCGTTAATCACGCAATCCCGCGAATTATGTGGTCTTTGACGCGCAGATGTGTGGCAAGAGGGGCGGAGGTGATTGGCGAGAGGCGTGCATGCTTCGGAATCCTGTTGATCGGGTGATTTCCGGGCGCTGATGGACGATCTTCGGGTGAATCTATTCGGGAATTAACGGTCGTCGGGAAAAGGTGAGGAGGAGCATACAATATTGCAATGCGACATGGAAGCAATCCTCACGCAACTTCCATCGCTCCATGTCCATTGCGAAGCACACGTCTCATTTCACGGCATTCGTATAAGCTGCACACGGAACTATGCGCAATTATTCTCATTTCTCCCCAAATGTTAGGGAACTAACTTTTTCGACGATTAAAGCCCTGAATACCAAAACGGGAAAATATCATTCGGCAGGAATTAGAGGTGAACAGCTTTCGTGTTAACCCTGGGGGCTACAAGACTTACTGCTTCGTTATTTCGTGAATTCAAATAGCTCAGAGAAAAAACAAATGCACTCTGCAAAACAACTATTGTTTTACTGTTTAAGCAAAGGTGTCCATGGAGGGAGCAATCGTAAGCCGGAAGTCAATTGATTTTCCTTTGCCAGAAAATAAAGGAGTTAGTTTCCTCTTTCGACATTGTCATTTCTTTTGCCCTTCAACCTATTTCACCACTAAGAATTCTCACAGTACTAGGACTCCTCTGCGTTGATAATTGTGGCGAGATATTCCTGATGATCACCAATAAGATGCTAGTCGAATGCTAGATGCGAGCTCCTTAAAACAGTATTAGAGCAACTCACCCGGTTTGAAGGCCCGAGAGAATAGGATTAAAATACAGTAGACATTAAAGATAGTGCTTCAAGCAATGTTCCTAATGCAAGGAGTATACCTGATGATGACCAACGAGACGAAGGTCGACACGTAGAAGGCAATGGAGCGATTCACCCTGAGGAAGACCCGAGATAAAGGCAGTCATATAGTGTTAGAGATATATGCCAGCTTTCCTCAAAGACATATCGCATTATGACGCGTCACATGGCAACAGCAGCACAGCCCTACCTATAGGTGAAAAGGGGGACGGTCCCCTTCTAGTATCCGCTCCTACCGTCCCGGTATCACTCGAGAGCGGCCGCACTCAACTCTCGTTCCCGCGCCTCGGGTCGATTCCCGCACTCCACACGGCAGAGAGCGTGAGTGGAGGAACAAGAGAAGAACAGAGGGCGAAACGCTGAAGGCGGAAGACGCGACACAGAGAAGCGTTAAGGAGGACAGGGTCTGCGGAAGGATGAACTCCTGAGGGGTACACATCGATACACTGTCACAATCGGGAGCATTTTACTCAGTGGGGATGTACCGTACACATCGATGTAACGATAAATTCGAGAGATTTTTTTTGCTGAAGGAGTGTGCGGTATACATCAGAATATCGATTCATTCTACACCTATGCCGATTAAAAATGATGGAACGATTCATGATTAAGATACAATTATATAATCTTAACATAAACAAGAATAGAGTCATTGAAAGCTCGTGCATATCTGCAGCTACATTCTACCCCGCAAACCGCCGAAATATTCGTATGGGGTGGGGTGCTAGGATACCTTGGATTAGCATATATTTACTTTCAGGATATAATTGGTGTCGTTTTCCGAGAACAGTTTGGGAAAAATCTCTAGTTGACAATGTGGCATAAGCATGTACTTCGAATTTCATTTTCATTAGCTTCTGGCGAGCAGGAAATGGTCGACTGTCGCATATTTATGCTAACATTTTGGAAATAATGAGGCGAGAACGTTGAAAATCACTTCATTCAGAAGAGATTTTTCTTACTGTCCATTTAAAGTGCCTCTTAAAACGAATGAAACTTGTTGAAGTGTTAAACTAGGTAATTTTAAGGCGAAAACTACTATATCATCAGGGGTAAAACATATTTTATTGAGGAAATATTATCGCTGCCGACCCATAACTTTTCATTGAGGTTTAAATGGTTTTTCTCGAAAAGAAATCCTACGGCGAAATCAGAAATTGATTATTTAAATAGACAGTATTCAAACTCGAGCTCATAAAAATTTGCACGAAGGAGTTATTCTCTGCATTCAGATTTCGCCGATCTTCCCAATCTAATTCACTAAATTTTCTTCCACCAAAAAACCGATAAAGCTGAGCTTGAAAGATTTCCCTTTAGGATTTCGGTGTTTAAAACACGGTAACATTGATTATTTAAAGGCTCAGAAACCGAAAATATGGTCAAGCAGTGAAAGCATACTAATGCTTCCAGCAATTAAAACACTACCGCTTCAGAAAGAGGAAACAGATAAAATTCATTTATCATTTATTAATGTACAAATTATTGAGTTATACATTTTCTCTTTCAATAACCGTGGAATTTTCTTAAAGTCCTAAGTAAAATAGGTGTAAATACTCTAGTAATATAACACGATTCTTTTAAAAATACTCCTTTTGCCAGCATCAGAGGCGGCGGTAAAGTCCTCGCTTGCCTCCCTCCTTGGTAAGTTACATAAATCCAAGCATGGGTGTTAATGATCGTCCTACGTTGTCTTTGTTTGATTATCCCACTGTAAAGGTCTTATTGTTAAAGGTGATGTTTTCGGCAAGGTGAAGATAAATATAAATAGTATTGACGTTCTGGACTAATAGGGTGGTTTCCTATTTTTTCATTGCCTAAATCGAAAGATTATTACTCCTGGAGTACGCATTTCACGCTTTTAGATATTTAAATGACGATATCTATTTTTCGCGATTAAAAAAATTGAACATTTTCAAGCGCGCGAAAACACGACGGCTAAGTATGAATGATGGGAAAAGCCCGTGTGACGTCATTTTGATTCCGGCTGCCGCCGTGTGAGGCCACCTTGGTGCGAGGCCATGAGCGTCGATACTATGCAGACTGCTAGCAAGTAGCAAAGTACCCTGCTAGCAGGTAGCGCTTGGCTTAAATATGAATACCCTAACAAATGAATGAAACTTTCCGACCATAGGCAGTTTTAATAGGTGATTATTAAGAGATGTTTCCCTGAAGTCTGTGCTTCATGCGTGCATTGGTAATCTCAGACAATGTAAAACTCCTATCTACTCGTATACAGGATCTAGGTCCCTGTAGAACTGTAGAATCTAGGTCCCTGTGACGTCACGTGGAGTGGCATCTCCTGGGCGCCAATCTAGCCTTTTTCAAATGAGGTTAAAATTGACTATTGCCATTCGTGTAAACTGGGATTTCTAAAACCAAATAATTTGTATGTTATGAATACACTAATGGTGGGTAAGGAATCGTAATCAATGCCTTTCGTTTTCTTTGATGACCCTATAGTAAGTTTTAAATGGCCACGGTTAAAAAAGTCAATGACTACGTATTTCCCCGTACCTACTTAACCCTACACAGCATATTACGCTTCATCTCCACTCCCGTACATACCTATATAAAAGAGCAAACGGGGCAGAAATAATGCATGCAGCAGAACAGAGCTCCACACTTAACCCCACGCGCAGGACCAACGGCACCATCCCGGGGACTCAACTCGAGAAAGGGTTCATCTATTATGCTCAGACCTATAAGGTGAGATTGTCGTCGTGAAATTTAACGGCCACGTCCATGCTGCTTCTCCTCCAATGAGAGAGAGTCGCCGAGTGCATGCCGGGAAAGTCTCCGTGCCGAACTTTAAGCCACGATTCCGAGCGAGAAAAACATGAACGAAAGACTTCAGACGAGAGGACGGTGTAGCATTTGAGGGACCTAGGAACACGCCTAGCTTTGCTTCAAGCTCTGACTGAACAGCAGGCATTCAGGCGATGCATTTCTCCTTCTCAACCGGTCGTAAATATTTTTTTGGTTTCACATTTAAAATGTACCCTATCACCGTAAAATATTCAGGGTAGGTAGAGATCTCTATAATTTTCTGAACCTATAACATATATTTTTATTTATTAATACAGATTTGAGAACTTTTTATTACCGGAGTGGTGAATTACTTACACCCAGGGCTTATGAATTTAGATTCAATTATAATTATTTACTGATACCTAGGCCAAAAAAGAACTATGTAGAAATGACTATGTATTTCCCCTCCGCCCCCAGATTTGACCAACGTAAGTAGTTAAATTAAGTTCCTTAAATATGTTATAGATTGGTAGCTAAAAACTGTAGAGGTTGAGTTTTTTCTCATTTCTAAAAAATGAGAGCTGCCGCCAATCACAAAGAGAAATGGAGGGATAATATGAAGTGTTGTGCGTTTTTTTTTCTTCCTTTTCCTCCAGTAGTTCAGCGCAGGTTAACAAAAACATAAATGGAGCACAGGCCGTGTAAATGTTTACTTGTGAGTACGTCGCCAACCCTGAAGCGAGGCGATAGAGTAAATTGGTTTCTAATTCCTAGCTTTTGTTTGTTAATTTTATTTAGTTTTTATTATGAGATATAAAATAATCATAAAATAATCAATAATTAAGAATACCAACGTTTCAATGGCTAACTCCGCCACCTTCCTCAGGGCGTGGGAAACTCGAGAAGAATTCATCTCATATATTACACATATGATACTGGGTATTTACTATGCTCACGTCCATAACATATCCAGCAGGAATGAAAAACGTTTGCAACGTCAACACAAAATTTGGCGCCGGAGAATTGCATTGAACACAACTTTCTCGAAATATCCTCGGATAACAAGCGCAACACAACACAGGAGCATTGAAAATTTCACACGGACCAGACCAAATTCGCACGTGCAAAAAACATGGACAGCAGTATCAAGTAACATGATAAAAATCCTCCCTCTTGAAAGGATTGAGTGATCCCTTCAACTTTAGCGGGCCCGCATCCTTCACTTAAGTGGGCGAACTTTAGGGGAGCAGGAAGAGCGTGGGAGAACTCAACTTAAGGAGAAAAAAAACATCAGGAGAGTTGTCGAGGGGATTTGAGGGGCCAAAAAAATATAGGCGCATCCTCACTTCCTGTTTTCCGAAATGAAGGCGCATACTCGCTGGATACGCGAAGCGGGCATCATGCACGAAAAGTGATTTACACAATGCCTTCTTGAGATAAAGATTTTGCCGTAGCGTCAGCAATGTAGAATTAGGAAAAAATGGCCAATTTCAATATTTAGCAATCCAGAAGAAATTATTTGGCCTCGAAAAAGGACACGTTTGATACGAATATTTGGCTTTAATTTGAAAAAACGCATGCTCTATACAATATGTTGATTCCAACATAACCCAGTAGGGCCAACCCAAGAATGAAAACCCAGCATTTATTTAAGGTCAACCCATTCAGGCGTGATAAAGTGGAAGTTCGACGTAATGAAATGAAAGGTAGTAGTACCTTTCCACGATTATTTTAATGCTTATGACGCGTTTCGGTTTAGATAGTCATCATGTGGTCTTGTTGGTTCTATGAGCCGAAACGCATCTTACCTACAAATTAAATAATTGTGAAACAGTGCAACAACCTTTCATTTCAATTCCCATAATTCATGATGACATTGATAATTAATTGAAGTATTGATCCATCGCAAAATGAGATAATAATAAACATCTCTTTACCCGGTAAATGCATCTGATGAGTATATAGTGGTGTACTCCGCATGCCCACAAAGAATAGGGTCTCATTCGGCATTTAGCCACACCACATCCATAGGATCGGAAATACCTAAGAAATACCTACAAGCCGTGGCTTTAACCTCTGGTTGTACTTCCGCAATATTCGAAACTAGGAGTTGCATGGTTTTCCACATTCTTCAAGACTAAATTAACTTTTAACACGCTATGAATAAGCCTTTTTCCATTAATGCCGCAGGTTGAAATTTTACTTGAAGGGATAGAAAATCCAAGGGCTTAAATATCTTATCAGTTAAACAAATAGTAAATTCGAAAGATTAGGTAAAAATTATCACTTATAAAACAACTGCCCAATTTTCTTCAAAATCTAGAAACGAGCGCTATATATTACGGTGAATGATGACTTGCATGGCAGGAAGTATAATTTCAGGTTAGGCGGCTGTAGTGAGAGTGTGTAGCAGATAGCATGCCTAAAGGTGTCCATTAAAGTACGAAGAATTAAATTTTGCAGTTTCAGTAAATTCTCTTTTAGCGCTCGGGAGCTTTGTAACCAAGTGGGTGGAGCGATTGTGCAGATCTAAGGGTCGCGGATTCGTACCTTTGGTGATGACATCGGATATCCCATAAAATATCCTCTAAGTGCGAGGTGGCAGAGGGAAAAGAATTGGCGACCCTACCCTGAATGAATGAGCATTCCCGAGGTTTAGCTTGGCGATTGGTGGGCTACTCCATAACCTCAGCTATGTGAAACTATTCGTCTATTCGAATGAGAGCGTGAAGTCTTCTCGGGATTTCCAGCAGTTAAATTCGTTGCATATCACGAACGTTTCAACACACGAATCATTCATCGTGATCAGGGTGAATCAATAATTTGGACTGAACAAAACACTTAAAAAAGGTAACCATAGCCATGCACAATTACAATAATCTGGTTACTCCTTATCCTCCGGAAATGTCTAGGCGATTCGGATGAAAAGGAGTATCTCTATCACCTTTATTTTCCTTCAAACGGGATTCCACACGCTGCTAAGTCATTCCCGAGAAAATTTCACGCAAATAATTCGCCGGGAAAGAATTATTTCACTGAGTGAGTGCTTGAATGTTATTACGAATTTTCGGAATTCATTGGCCCACCATTTTTAACTTCAAAATGCCATTATTTTGTTACCACTTTACTTACTGGTGAATTGAGAATTACTGGTAATTTTCCTGATATCACTTCACAATAGGTTTCGATACATTTTGTGTTATGTTCATATTGACCTCGAATACTCTCCCGATGATAAGGAAACATGTATCGAAGCAAGTCGTGAAAAGGAACTGAAGCAGTCCGAACATTATTCAGTGGGTTACCTTTAATTTACTAATATGCTAATTCCCTCTGATTAAGCCTGAAAAAATTCGCTACACTAAATAGGTGTTTCCAATCCCTTTTATTGGAATTCCTAGGCCTCATTCATAGTTAAATGCTTGAAAACTTGTTATCGTACTATCAGGTACTCTTAACCATAAAAACCAGCCACCAATATGGCATTAGTATGGCACAAAAACGATTTCATACACAGATTTAAGTACCTTGAAACTTAATGAAAACATACGCCATTGTGAGTTACTACAAAAACATTTTTTCAAAGATATCGTCCGAATCAATTTGGAGACAACAGACAATCAAGCCACTCACACCGGTTTAAAGTGCAGTAAGTTTTGGATTAAAAGTAATCATTACTTGGGAGCATTCAATGTCCTTATTACCCCGAAAACAAGGAAAACACGATACTGCTGTGATTTCATTGCATTAGGACCTACCCTTTAATGTAAGCCTAGCATAATCCATAATTTTTATTGATAAAATTTTTAACTGTTTCAGGTGAGCTCTCATGGGTGAAATTGGTTAAGACAATACTAACCAATAGCAGCAACTTCAGGATTTGCGAAGGGGAGAGAGAACCAGGAATGGCACGTACCTTGCCAATGGTGGGGACGCCATGACGATACGGTATTTTATGCACCTCAAAATGTGAACGTGCAATCCAAGAAATGACATATTATACCTCACAATATATGACGCTATACTGAAAATGAAGTGAATGGGATGGTTTGCTATTCAATGGAAAAATGAGAATTTTCTTGAAGTTTCTTTTGCTAAAACCTAACGTCGTAAATCATAAAGGGAAATATTTAACGAGAATTTTTTTAATCAACAAATTAAAGAGAGAGATTTTCATGAATTTTTAACAACGTCATTACCAAGTCCACTGAAAACGTTTTTATAATGAAAAATAAACGTTGTGGGAGAACATAATAAAGATTCCACGCATTCTCTCACTATAAGATTGTTCTCTGGTATGAATTCACCGAAATAATGCATGAAAGAAGCAACTTTGTAGGCACAGATGTGAAGTTATATGAGCTAAATAAAATTATTCGACAACGACATTTGACCATCAAAATACCGTAAGTCTTTGCCAAAATACCGTACGGTATTGTCGAGATTCAAACCCTAATGTGAACAGAAATTCTTGTTCGAATCTAGGCTAATGATTTATTTCAAAGCGAATCTCGTCTTAAAGTTCATGAATGTTTTAATCATGTTTAATCTTTAAGTTAGCATAATCCCCGCATGAATAACTGATTTTACTAACTTCATTTTTCAATAAAACAATAATTTCGAGGTGTAACTGGTGGTGCATTTGACCGGTACCTGGGAAAACCGGGTTCAACTCCCTATCGGGCCGAAAGTTTTTTTTCACATGAAGTTCCGCCTTTGATATTTTTATCTAAGAACCAGTGCGCAAAGCAGAGTACAAAGGAAATTGCTTAAGAAGGGGTTTACTAATTCTATAAAGTAAGGTTTTAAATCTTTTTCTTTTATAATTTGTTTTTCTAAACGACAGCAGTCGTCTTATGCCAAAGTCACGAGTGTACAAACAAAATTCGGTATTGTGTACTATGCTACGGCGCGCCGCGGTGCACGGAAGACCCTTTGACTTTATGCCTTAAAGAGACACATCAATCCTGCATTACCGGTCTTTCTCTGTCGTTTAAGTATCATAATATGCTAGCTATCACATTGAAATTTTCAGGACATATATATCAAACCATATTTTTAAAAAACTTCCTGCATCAATGATTTGAAAATATTACCTCATGATTCACTCGAATGCAAAATTCGTGTATTTGAGATGCGGGACACTTTATACCAAAGGATTTTTTTCTATTTTCCCTGATTGGCTACATCATGATAGCATCATTTTGGGACGATCTTACGAAAAAAAAAAACAAAATTCAATCGGTCATGCGGGAGGGATGGGTCTTCCGAACACTAACGCACTAGCCTACAAAATAATTCATTTATGTATTCATCATTTTATTAATTTAATACTGTAAATTTTATCATACTATTTATTTTTTCGACTGTTTTTTCTTAAAATGGTTTTTCCTTAGAGTACTCACAGCCTTTTCCTGGCCAAGGCTTTTCCATAGGAGCAGTGATCGTACTAATGGCACATACTAATTCACGATGATACAGATAGCTCCTTTTCCCGGCAGTGTCCCTCAGTTTCCATTGAATGCTCAATCGTTGAACTATTTTCTACTTTCTTTTTTTATTTCCATGGCATTTTAAATAAAATAGTTTGAACCAGCGAAGGATGGCAACTTCATTTTAATCTTTATTCAATAATTATTGCATCAGAGCTAACTTCTACATCATAGCCCTACCTAATGCGTTGCATACGAACCCGGTGCCTTCGGACTACGGATTTTTCAAGTAGGCCGGACACGTTAATGAGAACGCTAACCGCATTGCTTACAGCCACCTCAAAGCACTTCTTATATTTCCCACCTGCAAAGCCATAATAGTATGGACAGCAAAATAAGAAAAAAAAACAAGGGCCCACGTGAAGTTTTCAAAAACATTCTTTTTTTTCACACCCTATTCCTCGTTCCCTTTTTTCCGGAAATCCTTCGCGAGGCCCTTAAGGGTAGAGACGGGGGTCAAAAAACTTTCAACCTCAGCGTCACCTCGAATTGCGTGAGAGAAGGAAGCAGGGAATTGTCTAGAGACAAAAATAAATTCTTTTCCGAGGAATTTCTCAAAGAATTCCATTCACGTCATTTCGGTGACACACGACGACTTAAAGGGATAGGAGGTGAACGCTTAATATTGAAGACACACATCTCACAATAACAACTTGTCTTATTTGTCGCACGATGTGGTGGATACTTATTAAAAATCAGTCAATATTTCCACTACATTCTTTTAACACGATGCGTTTCGTTGTTAACACAACATTTTCAAAAGGAGCCAAGTGTTTCCTGCATATATCCCGCAGGACATATTTAAGGAAAAACTCCGGCATAAAATTAAAATAAAAAATGCCCTGCATATGTCCCGCATACATAACTCAGCCATCAATAGTATCCGTTCAATGAAAATAAAATAAAATGGTAAATTTCCACAAAATTTTATTCACAAATTACCGACCCGGTTTCGACAGGTAGTGTCATTATCAAGGTTTATCAAGTATATACCTTGATAATGATACTACGTGTCGAAACCGGGTCGGTATTTTGTAAATAAAATTGTGTGGAAATTTACCATTTTATTTTATTCTCATGGATATAAAACATTTCCACCAGATATGGCCGGACACTGTGAATTATGTATCCGTTCAGGTTTTCCACCGAATGAAATACAACATTATAATAGCGACGGATTCGGGAGTCATAGGGTCAGAGATATTGGAAACAATTTTCCTCTCTTTTATTTTTAAAACACGCCGCTAGTTTCAGCTCACAGAGCCATCTTACACGAGTACTCACCGTCTACAGTGTTTCCGTAATGGATACTTTTCACTCCTTAACACGCGAATTGGTCGATATTATTCAGAATGCGAGCAAGACATATAAAGGCGAGGCTTTAACTTATTTGTCCGTGGAATTCCGCAAGGCGGAATTGAAAAAATACTTCTTTTAAGGCAGCTCAATACGAGGTTCAGCACCTAAATATGGCTCTAGGAGTTAACACTAGTAGAATCTGAGTAGTACTACTACACTGCAACACTAGTAGTTTGTTGTAAAAAAAAGTGGGGAATTGCAGAGGTGATCCTATTTGTAAATCATATGTTTTGAAGTTAATATCATGTGTCATTTTTTTCCTTCTTGATTATTTTTCACTCTTAGAATGTAGGTAGGCAATATTTATAATAAGAAATTTCTCATGTCTGAATAACTTCCAACAAAGCAAAAGTACGAATATAATAGCGAGTGCCATCATAGATTTCCGGCTATCTTCTAAATCTAAATGCAAGCCCGTAAGCCGGAAAAACGTATGTCTGGTGGGACGTTCTACGATACTAGCCGTTAACCTACAAGGGAACTTAAAATATTAACGAAAATAACCATTAAAGTGTGCGTTGTTAGAGATATGACTGCCTGAGTTAGTATTTATTAAATCGTTCGGGGGAGAAACGAATCCCTATACATCTAACTTTTCCCTTGAATGTCTCCCTTATTTGATCATAACTGTCGGACCAAGAAACGAAGAGCACGTCTTAAAATGATAGTCTCCGTATCACCCTGTACGATATATGCTTATAGCTGCTCCAGAAATCTAAGCCTTACACGTATTCTACGAGTTCGTAGCTGCTCCCGGCCTTATTCCCATAAAATATGTGTATTAATCTCCGCTTGCTCCTGCTTTTTGTCGAATTGCGAAGCTTTTCTTTGTATTTTATTACGTTTACTTTCATTAAAGACGAGAATACAATTCTTAAATGAATTTTACGGTCGATTTAAAATGTTCGCTTGAAAATTTGTGGGGAGATGAAATCTAAGGTAACGAATTCTTCCATTTGCCGACCTCGATAGCGAAGATGTAAGAGGTCGCTCGTTCGAGTCCCGCCTGGGTAATTTGCGTCCAAAACCGATCCAGGTTGCATGTATGTTCGTTTAAGTTTGATTATTGAGTAACAAAACCCCGAGGTTAAAAATCCAATGGAGCTATTTCGGGCAGCACAGGAATAAGTAAATAAATTTAAGAATTTAAGGCCTCTGAGTACCCTTGTTCTTGACTACTAATCTTGTTTTATGCAGATTTTATTTATATTCATGCGGATTTTTAAGTGAAAGTAAAGGCTGTAGCAAGTTGAGGTTAACGCTAGCCTGACGTAAAAAAAAGCCCTTAAACATCCTATTGAAAAACTCTGACTAAATACTTGCACCAATATGGTTCCCCTTTAACCAAAGTCTAATCCTCACTCAATGCGGACGACAACTGAAAATCCCCGGTGGATGCACTCCCAATATGACGTCACACGGGGCTATATTAAATCACGTTATCAGAGCGCCGAGCGCCCACCGAACATACGTCGATAAGAGCGCAGGCGAGATTCAGTGAGTAAACGGACTTTGGCTACCTTCCAAGGTCTGAACAATTAATGCCCGCGAGGGCGGAAGGGGTCAGTGATTGGTGCTTGATGGCATTAAATCCGTTCAAGTGCATGCAGTAGGTATAAAAGACTCGTGAAATATCGCTATCTAAAATCCTTTTGAAACGAACGAATGGATTCCACCAGAAATTACATGATAAAAATGAGTGGGACAAAGGTAGAGCCACTAAATATTCCACACGCCCGTTTCACGGATAAATTACCGGTTGTGAACAACCTTTATTCGAAATGTGTCGGTCTCTTTATTTCTCAAACCCAAGTAAAATCGACAGCAAAAGGAAATCATTGAGAAAGTGCATTTAGAGCACCTTTGTCTTTTTTCGAGGTGAATCCATCGTTAAACCTATATGCAGGTATACAGCTTCAAATTGTCAGGGTACAAGGGAGCAGTACCTTTATCAGCATACCCCTACATCTCAAATATAAAAAAATACGCAAGAGAATGTCAAGAGGTAGAAACTTAAAATTTAAGACACATTAAAATGCTGACAATTTTTCAATCAAAACACCCTGAAATTTTCAGGATATTAAGTTATTAGTCGCGATAAAAATATCTGTAAAGCGGGGTTGACGCGATTTCCTCTTAAGTCGTTTTCTTACATCGGAAATACCTGTACATTATCTTATATGATTGAATCAAATGGGGAACTTGCATGAATTTTTTTTATTTCACAGGCGGACAGAAAATTATTTTCTGAATACAACAAAGAAAACCGCATGTTTATCTGAGTTTTCCTTCGCGAGATATTTAATGATAAATATTACGAATTTTAAAGCGCGGGAAAAACTACCTCACCCCCCAAGCCACTGCCGACGAAGCCTCGATGACGTCAAAGGTGCCTAAACATCACGCGAAGCTATTGTCGTGATTGTTTGTAATAGTTGCCAGCAGTTGTGAAAGCTTCGTTTGTTAGACGTGTTGATTATTTTATATTTAAAGATAAATATCCGACGATAGAGGCTTGGAAGCCCTCATATTTTGCATTATTTATAATATTAATATCTGAGTACGGGCATAAAATATAAAACTGGTGCAGTTAAACCAAAAATTATATAATACCTAAATAACATCGTTGTAGGAGTCTGAGCCACGGCCATTGGAAGGGGGATACGTTAATTGTAAGTTGATGTTATCGACGGTATATCATTCATTTAAGTATGCAATTAGAACGATTTTGATGTTTACTGATGTCCGCTTAGCTTTTATATACAATAACTTCATCCGTTTATTCGTAGGTACCGGAGAATTCGTCGTTTAGGACTGTCTGTGCTTGTATTATGGGGTGAATTCCAGTCAATGCAACTTTTGCTCGCTGATTGGAGATCTCTAGGAACATTTTTGTGCCAAAATAGTGTTATTTTCAACGTGACGTCTCCCGTTAAACTACTGCTAATAATCACAGTGTCAGTGGTTGAAATGCACAAAGTTTGACAAGGTTGAAAAATATCGGCCAAGAGTTGTCAGTGTTCCATCGTGATTGAATTGTAAAAAGTGCTATTACGCTATCGATAAATGTTGTCAGTAGTGTAAAAGTTGTCAGTGGCGTGCTAATCTCCGTTGTCACAGTAGATATGACATTTCACGATCACGCTATTGAAATAAAAACTGTGTGTGAAGTTTGTTATTCCATTATTTCAACGAATAGTAGTGAGAAATGTCACCTGTGTCACTTGTGTGGGCTAATTTAAGGGTGAATCAGTGAATAAATAGTTGTATTCATCATAACGAGTTCTGTTATTGTAAGTTGTATGTGATGAATATAAGAATGTGACAGTGACATCCAGTTTTTGATAAGAGTATTTGCCTATTTCCCGCTATATTTTTATGGTATATGCTAGTATATTGTTTATGGATTTACCTATATTATTGAAATAGGTTGTAGCTTGTGTGTGTGTTGGCAGCGGAACCGATCGCGATATCACATGTGGATTGTGTGCAGACTGTTTTGCTGTGAATTCGTACCGTAGGACGGATAGGACTACCTTCTCCGCTAATCGGGCGTTGCCAAATTCAACAGCACAGCTTACGATCGTTATCCTCCAGTATTACAAGTTTCTTTTACAACTCGATTTGCCGCCAACGTATAGCAATAATTTGTCTTAGCAAATTCCATGAGGGTCATGGCATCAATTTTTGGTGTCCTAAAAAAAGGCTGGTGTCCTAACATCCCATGCCACACGCCTTAAAGGCGGCTTGCGGGGTATTATGTAGACGTAGATGAATTTCAGGTGTACTATTCGAACGAGTGGCAACGTTATCATCCATTTTTCTGATAACTAAAACACACGAAGTGAAACGCTTGTACTTCATCATCCCGATGCCGCGTTATTAATATCCCAAGTAATAATCTAGGCACAATAGCAATAGGAAAACTTGCCCAAGAATAACAGAACAAAATAAAGTGATGATGAGCGGCTAAATACTCCCTCAAAACAAATTTTACACCAAGCGCTTAGCGTATTTTCCAACTCCCTGCGGTTGTTTAGGCACCTATGACGTCACGCCTGGCCTCGGCAACGCTCGGGTGTCTTCGCGCAGTGGTCGGCTCAGAGAAATTTTTCTCGATTTTAAATGCAATTTTTTTATTTCTTTTGATGTTGAATGGAGAAACTGAAGGTATTTTTGCGAGCTAATGTATCCATTTGACCTATTCAAAATAGTTTTTAGAGCAATCTACGACCCATGCAAGTTCCTCATTACATTAAATAATTTAATGCCATGGTTAAATTAAGAGAAAAATTAAAAGACACGGTCATCTCGAAAAAAATAAAGTAATTAAACAATTGTCAACTTCACTCTTTAGTCTCTATACAATAGGGTCCACAGGAAAAGAGTTTTTGTTTGAAATTACTTAATAACGGTAACTTTTCCCAAAATCGACGTGGAAAAATAGAGGAAGAAGCGAAGCGATTTATAGACGTTATACGGCTGATATGTGAATAAGTTTGGCAGAAAAACAAACTATCCACTTTTTAAGGTAGATTTCGTATCGGTACGGAAATTTTTCTAGTTTTGTTCCAAAGTTCTTGGACATTTCTTGAATTACGAGATGCTATTAACAACAAAACAAATTGTAGAAAGTGTACTTAAATTGCAGATTGTAATGCGTGAAACCTTTTTTTTTTATTACATATCTATCATTGAACGTATCTAGTTGGCTCTATAGTATACCAGTGAAAATGGAAAAAAAGTGTTTTAAAAGATATTCACTATTTAGGCGGTGTCCAGCAATAGCAGTCAGCAGTGAACTTTAAAATCAGTATCATTAAAAGCTGCCATCCTCACATAAAACGAAGCAGCATAATTTCAACATTCGATGGCATAAAAAGCCTTTCAAAAAACATTTTCACGGAAAATTTCAATATTCCATGGCACCCAACGACTTTTTCAAGGTTGTTTGGAGTGAAATTACACGTTTCGAAGGAAACCTTCCCTTTCATTTTTTTCAGTGGTAATGATGAATACGAAATTCAGCGCGATTTAATTTAATAACAGGAGACGTACTTCAAACGAGCACCTTCTTAGACGTTCTCGAAGAGATTGCCACTCAATTAAGCCCGTAAAAGGAGGTTTAAAGCCCACGAAAAAAAACCGCAGGCGGGGAAGCCACTCTAATTTCAACGCGGTGTCCTGAAACACTTGCATTATACACATTGCAATAACTTTCATCGCCTCTTCCATACTTATCCCCCCAGCTGTGCAAGAGGACTGTGCTATCTTCAATGCGATCTTTTACGAGGTAATTTACGACGGGCGCACGGGAAAACGTAAATCTTCGGTATTCTTCCGTTTAAAATTCTAATGCACGTTTCTATAAATTATGGAGTTCAGTTGTTAACTTGGTAGCACTAGAGAGGAAATGGAATAGTTAATTAATTTAAGTCTGCTAGCCTCATCATCTAATTACAGAGAGTGCGTTTTACCAATAACTAGGAATTCCCATTATTCCTGACTCAGCGTGCATTAAACTCTTGTAAAGTCCTAGATACTCCTCCAGCTGTGAAACACAGATCGTCTTCCTCGATAAATTTATGAATTACATACGCCAATTTTTTATCATACCCATTCCTAATATCGTACCCATTAAATTATCGTACCCGTAATATTCCATACCCATTTCGTGTTACTACCGCGTCGGTTGTGATGTGTGTGTCGCTGTGGTGATGGCAATAGTTTCGCTGGTACTACTGTCAGTGTCTTCCGAGAGAAGAAACTGTTGTCATCGCCATAGCAACCGACGCGATAGTAACCGCAAATAAAGAACTTAATCGCACACCGCGGAAATCTCTGTATTCATAAAAAAAATATATAATTATGACACAGTCCCGCCGAGTAGGCTATATACAGGAATGTCATTGACACTTCATATAAAAACCTACGAGGGAGCTATCACGGAGGAATTAATATTTCAGAGTTCAGTCCACCCCAAAAATATACCATTTTCAAGCATAATCTGCTAACAAAACGCTACAAATTAGGGACAATTTTCATGTTGGAGCCGCAAAAAAATGTTACCGTCTAAAATTTATAAATATTATTACTATCAACATTTAATCCAGATTAGCACCCTTGCATTATTCTCCGAGAGATGAAAAACTTATATTCTAATTTTAATGCATTTTATACTGCTTTTGGGCAAAGCGTGTATTTTTTATATTTCTTTTAATTTTATTTTTATTTTCTAACTTTTAGAGGCGAATCACGTAATCGCTCTTTGCAATTCACTTACTTTTTGGTGATGGATCTGAAAGTATTGGATCGCAAAACAATAGTATTTACTATTAAATTTCTCACTAATAACTGATTGTGAAATACTTAGAAGTTAAATTTGAGAAACAAAAAATCGGAATGAACTGTCCTTGAGCTTGTTTCTCCGGACAACTTTCAGTGACAAAAGTTCTGGAAGAAACTAACGCCATTTATTGAGAAAATTTAAAACTTCTTTTATACTTCCATGCGTAAATTCAGGTAGTTCTAATTTTTAGTATACCGGGACTAGCCCCGGTGGTAACGGGAGTCACCCACAATGCACAAATTGTGCGAAAAAACTACATTTTAAAAAATCATTCGCCTTGACTAGGATACGAACCCTGATCCCTCGATTTCCGGTCGAGTCGAATCCTGTTCAAGGCGAATGATTTTTTTCTCTGCGGATTGTTCACACATAAATTTCGTTCATTGATTCCAGCACTATGAAACCAAACTTCAAATGTCAAATTATTGAATATTGTCATCAGAAGCATGCAAGTGTGCAAAAATTCAAGCCGATAAGATTACGGGAAAAGGGTTAATAATAAATTACAAGTTGTAACAGACAAACAGACGACGCAAGTTAAGAAATAGCGTGTAATAAAAACAGGGAGCAGCATGAACGAGGGTGTGGGGGTGGGACACGCCCACTCGCTGCGTCCTTGTCCTCGAAACCTTTCCCTCGTTCCTAAAATAAAGCAAGCGCCACTCTCTTTCCGCAAATTTGTTTAATCGCAGGAAACAATTTGGTTCCAGATCAATGCCCGCGATAGGGATGAGAGCGGCCGCCAGTGGTCTACCTCCGTTCACAACTCACGCATCCGCGACGATGCGTCCCCACCATGCGCTCCGCCACACTTGAATGAGGAAAAAAAAAATTACAATAAAAGCCTCTCTCTTGAGCCCCCTTCCCCACTTTCCCATGCGAAAAACCACGTCGGGGTTTCCCTAAGGCACTGGCGAAACGATCATGATAAATATAGAGAGCGATGGAGTACAGTATCCCAATCACAAACCCACTGCCTCATCAAATTACATCATATTTCTACGTCTTAACCTCCTTCAAATGAAAGCTCTTATATCACTGTTTTTTGCATTCAATTCACGAAAATAAAATAATTATACATCAGAACATAATCATTAAATTCACTGATGCGAGTAAATCCTTAAAATAAGAAAAGACAATAATCAAACATAGTAATAAATAGTTTAATTAACAAAAGAAAATTCGCAACATTAAAATTGAACAAATAAAAAACATTGAAATAATTACCAAAAAATATCATTGTAATCAACGAATTTTTATGTGGTTATCAACTTGTAATTCAATTTTTTTTAAGTTGCATTTTCACGCAAACAACACTACAGATGTTAACAGTCCATATGCGCCAAATCATGTAATTTTAAATTAATAATCTGACTGGTTGAGGAGAGAAAGGACTAACCGGAACAGTTAACATGATTGCGCCCTCGTCGTTGTCATGTATCGTGTGGAGGACAGGATTTTGTTCTTTCCCGTTGAACTAATGAGATGAATTCTTCCCGTTATGCATGATAATTGGTGGCCTTAGATTTTCTTACTCGCTTACTTGTCAATTCTTCCCGGGTTTCCACCCGGGTCAGGGCTTCTGCTGCACACGTTTCAATGAATATAATCAGAAGAACCAAGCGTGATGGAAGGGAATCTTTTCCATTTTAAGATAAACTTGTTTGCTTCCACTTGCAATCTTTACTATCATAAACTTTTACTCCCCGGTTTCCATGTAACTACATCAATCGTAGGAACCATTTTTTACCTTGAAAATGGTTCATTTCTCTAGCGATGGAATTATTAAAGTGGAGGAGTTTAGAAGAAACAAACTACATACCTAGCTCAACCAAAATGTAAAGCCTATTTTATATTTGGCTGCCATAAATATAACCTTAAAAATACTGATATACACATAACTTTACATTATTTAATAAACGAGCACAGAAATATCCAAAGCACTGCATGAAAATATCATCTTCTTCACGTTCGTGATAAAGAGTTCGAAGAGTAAAGAGGGCCTATTTTTCCATTTTTGGATCCGTCACCACAATAGCCGTAACCCTATCGCTGATAAGTTGATGACGTCACGCGCTCTTGCGAATCGGATCACCGCTTTTAAGCCCCTTATCGTTCTCTCCTGATTCGCTAATCTTCATACTCTAGCGAGGGATCCCTAACCTTCATGAGAGCCACTCCTGTACGAGTAAATGAACCGGAACTCTAATGACGTCACCAACTCGTGACAAGTGGGTAGAACGACTCTTTCGGTTTCATTTATTTTAAAATCCTTAGAGAATTCAACGCAAGGATTATAACCCGCCGCCACCGAGGCCGAAAAAAACGAACAGAAAATTGGTAATTTTGTTAAAATTAAGTCAAGGAATAACCACGGAGTAGCCAGCGGTGCACCTTTACGAGGTCACCCGCAGGTGCACAGTTTAAAATTTCACAGATGAAAATCATTTTCGTTGGCCGAGATCTTTTCGTCGAAGGCATGAGAAGTCCACGGAGGAAGAAGATGCGACCGTAGTCCAAGTAGTAGAAAGAACACTTGGCGCGACCCCCGGCCAAGGCAAATAATTTTTTCTCTGCGAAAATCTTCGCAATGTGTGGTAGAATGATAAAATAAAATAAAAATTCTTTGTTCTACTCCGTAGATTATTTTAAATAGTGCGAACCGGGTTTCTGCATGTCATGCCATCATCAGGTGATAGCATGACATGAAGAAACCCGGGTCGTACTATTTAAAATAATGTACGGAATCGAACAAAGTATTTCTATTCTATGATGAAGCAGTTCCACAAAGCAAAGCCGGAAATCGTGTTTTACATTAAAAGTTGTAGAATGAGTTTTAAAATAGTAATTCGCAAAATAAAATGTCTGCAGAGCGGGAAAATAGGTCCGTTTCAGAAATATTTTAAGATTTACAATTTTTCTCCGAAGATAAAAGCGTATACAATTCATGCACACCTACGTTAATCGGTAAAAAAAGCAAGCAAAATAAATGTGAATGAGAATGCATGATTTTTACCATAATTCGCTATTCTAGAAAGTTTTCCCATTCCTTGAGCCATTTTCCCATTTCTCTCCGAAGAAATTGCAGAACCTCCAAGAAAGTGAGAGCAGAGGGATATTCCCAGCTGTCAGGCACAAGAGAAGCCCAAAAACCCCTTGGGATTCTACGGAGGAGAAAAATTCGCTTCGTCCCTAAGTAGAAGTTTTCGGATTAAGTGGCCAGCTCTTGCGTCATCCCTTCCCGGAATTTTTGTCTCAATGATTTTAATGTCATATGCCTCGCCTTAATGTCCTATTTGCACTCTTAACACTTATTTGACCAATCGTATTTTGCACTTTTTCTGCTGTATTACTTGCTACGTACTAAATCTACCATCAAAAAGTTCAGAATATTTCGATGATATTTTTAGTATTTTATTTATTTATATGATCGATCCTTAACTCAAGTATCAATAAAAAAAATCTGACTACTATCATTGAGAATTTTTTTATTTTTGAAAGTTATGAATTTTCAGGTTTAAGTTTCATATTTGAATTTAATACAAACTTTACTTTTGAAATAAAATTCTAATATTAAATCACTTGAAAGAAAAATATTTCATATTTTACTATCATAGGTGCACTATGTGCTGTCTGAACATTACAATTAAGTATCAAACGAGAAATTGGTCACTAAGAAAGAGCAGTCGAGGGGGAGTGATTCATACTTTACGGCAGGAGACGATTCCAAAACTTATCCGGCCCAAAAAAAAACCTCTTTTTACATCAATCAGAATGAAACCTAAGTTTTACAGCCTTAGATATCTTCCAAAAGGATGTAATAAATAAATGTAATTGTTAAGGAGGAATGCTCCAGACTGCAAGAGTCAGAGTGAATTAGCATCGAATATAATATTCACAAAATGTTTTGGCATCATGTATCAGATTCATCAAAAGTAAATGCAAAATGGAGGTATGAAGAAAGTTTAAAATTCGATCCTCATATATTTTATTTGATTAATTAATCCAGATTTAACTTCAATAGCATTACAGAAATGGCTTTATTGTTTTAAAGCATTATACAATTATATTTTCACCAGTATGAATCAATATAGGAAACATTTTTACGCTAAGTGAAACAAAAATTACTTCATAGAAGCAGGTAATAATTTTCTTTACAATTGGAGTCCTTCTGAGCCATATGTAGATAATAAGAAGGTTCTCTGCCTTCCATTTTCTCCTTTTTGCAATAAAAATATGCAGTTAACAAGTAACGGTATACGTACCATGATATTTGCAAGTAACGGAAAAGTATTACAGTGATTCTTAAATCATTGCGAACATTATATCAGGTTTTTATCCAACCTGCATATTTATTTCAGCATCACTCAACGTTTCTCCCAATGTTTCGGCACATATTGCCAAAATACCTCGTACAAACATGAGGATTTTGAAATGTTATTTCCGGAAACTATTGCTTGGAAACCTTTTTTGCCACCACTCGTCTCGTGTCTTTTCCCAAAGCTCTTTCATTTTAGGAGAAACCACTAGGAGCAATATCGATATTTTCATAAAAGTTGCATCTTCAGTGAAACCCCTGTTCGCGGACACCTCTGACTTAAAGACAGTATTATACTCCCCGGCAAAAGGATATGCATTTGGATAGAACTCTTTGGTTTTTGCATTAGGATAGAACCCTTAGTACGTAGACTATCCCACTTACGGATACAGACACTTTTTAGGCACAATTTTACTCCTTTACGGACACCATCACCGTAGGTTTTCTGAACGATCAACCAAAAATTGAGTTTAAAATAAAAGAATTGCATTCATCTGACATAAATTACTACACTATAATGCAAGGTTCTTAGACTCTACGAACCTTGACTATAATGCATGCGGGTTAATAATAAGGGTAAAAAGAGGTTTTCCTTTAGGTCACTTCTGACTTACGGACACATTTGTGAGGACTGCAAGAATTTCGGGAACGTGATAATTACATACAAAATATGATAAATATATGATTGCTGGAGCTATCCCTCGAATAGGACAGAAAAATGAACTTGTGAGACAGGCTGAGGAACTATGTAAGTGTCCGTGAATTAGAGCACGACCAACCTCCTCAAAGGATGAGCCCGACATAATCTTACGGAGCTTATGGTTGGTTATCCAGGCAACCAGTAAAGTTATCTCCATGGAGTGGGCAAAGATTCAGAGAGTGGCCGAGAGAAGCTAATGTGGAGAAGAGACCGGATTCGAGCCCTGAGGTCAAAAAATATAAATCTCTCCCCGTGGCACTCCGTTTTATTTCGGCGAGACTAAAGCCGGGGATGGCGGTGGGCAAAGGCCTCCCTCGCCTCTTCCCCACTCCGGCTTCCACGCTCACTCCGACCCGCCCCATTACTCTCTGTTCGCCACTCAGAACGCTACCCCTTGTTGCAGCAGACACGCGACTCTCTACCCACGAGAACGAGTCTCGATTCCTTCCATTCTAAAGCCTGTCTCACAAGATCGTTTTTTCTGTCCTATTCGAACGATAGATCCAGCAATCACATAATAGGGTGGTTTCCTATTATTTTTTATTGCTTAAATCGAAAGATTATTATTCCTGGAGTACGCTTTTCACGATCTTAGATTTTTGAATGACGATATCTATTTTTCGCGATAAAACGAAAAGCGGCTTTCATCCGGCCCGCGCACCCGTTTCAAGTACCGCGCGATTCTAGCACGTTGAACTCTGTGAGACGCCGCTAGGAGCATTGCAGCGCTGTACTGCACGTCAAAGTCGCCTTCAACTGTTGGTAAATAAGAAATACGCCACCGGATACTTCAATCATCGTCAAATTTGCTATCCGGCCCGCGGGGCGATTCGGAACTCGGAATGTGGCCCTAGTGGCCTAGTAAATTGGAGACTCCTGCGTTAGACAGAAGCTAACTAGAACTTTCGGCCACCGTGAGGTAAAGTTGAAGGCAGCATCTTCTAATGGTTAGCGCTAACCAGACATTATAAAACCGGCTCTTGAAGTGTATTTGTTGAAGCTACAGAGGGAACAGGCGGATGAGTTAATGGAGAGGTGAGTAGGGAGAGGTGAGTATGGTGAGGCGGAGGAGAGGGGGGGAGGAGGCGCACGAAGCGTGCAATTAATCGGCGTGCCCCGCCCACCAGCCAGAACACGCGGGGAAACCCAAAGAGCGGGGGGAGGGGAGGGGACGGGAGTTGAACATCAGCACGTGGGCCCCCGTAGTAGCCACGCTCACCCGCCCAACTCAACTTCCTCCCTATCCAGATACTATCCCCTTTTTCTTAAATCTTTTTTATCTCATTCTACGACTTCCGAACATGATGTGGACTGAGTGATAGATGACAATGGACTTCAAAACATACGACGCTGTAATAGAAACACCAGAGCACTTTTCCGATTTTTTCTCAATTAAACCCACTTGTAGTTTCATAAAATAAAATAAAAATACTTTGTTCTATTCCACGCTTTATTTTAAATAGTACGACCCGGGTTTCTGCTTATCAAAAAATCACGTATTTATTTTATTTTATGATGAAGCAGTTCCACAAAGTAACGCCGG
This sequence comes from Ischnura elegans, assembly GCF_921293095.1. Lineage (NCBI taxonomy): Eukaryota > Metazoa > Arthropoda > Insecta > Odonata > Coenagrionidae > Ischnura > Ischnura elegans. Next base: position 101,415,973 of record NC_060254.1, read on the forward strand.
ATAACGCGTCTTATGTTAAACACTTCTAGTTTCAACTGACAGAGTCATCTTCATCTACTTGCCGAATGTTGAGCTGCCTTTGAAGAAGTACATATATTCTCAATTCCGCTAACCGGATTTCACAGAAATGTCAGGTAAACCTTTACCCTATGTGACATGCTCGCATTCCTAATAATATCTTTTTGATCTTATTCTACACATTCATCTACATGATGTGAGATGAATGATTGATGACAATGGTTATCAAAGCATACGCTGCTGTAATTGAGACACTTGAGCACTTTTCTAAATTTTTATCTTTAAAATTCACTTCTGGTTTCAACTCACAGAGCCATATTCAGGAGCTCACCATATTTTGAGCTGCCTTGAAGAAGTATTTTCTCGATTCCCCTTGGCCGAATTTCACCAAAAAGTCGGGTAAATCTTCGCCCTATACGCCATGCTCGCATTCCGAATAATACCGACGTATTCGTGCGTGATGGAATGGAAGGAAATAATTTAGAACGTGAGCACTTACATGCAGATGGCTCCATGAGCTTAAACCAGTAATTCTACATCTACTTGCTACTCCGCAAGCCGCCTCAAGAGGCTTGTGGCGGGGGTGTTAGGACACCAGGCATTAACAAACAAAAAAGAAATGCTTCAACGAAGTTCTGCTTAGCATTTGTTCAAGTCCTTTAAGCCGTGTCCCAATTGGCCATTTGGCTATGCCAATCCTAGGATTTAGGCATGACGCCATCTTGGAAGGATGTCCTAACTCGTTAGCCATCATAAGGGAGAGAATTCAGGCCGCCAGATTTAGGCATCGAGGAATGCATCCTTCGCCCCACTTTTCCCATGATTCAAAGCGTGCAAAGCGTCTTCGGGAAGAAATCAGAGAAAGGGCATCATGGCTGTCAACAAGGGATAGTACTTGTTTGCAAGTAGCATTGATATTTTGAGACTTGTTCGAATAATTGTGTCTTTGCTCTGATGGTAATCCTCCCACAGGAATGGCATGAGACGAACTACTTTAACTTCTATACCCTATGACACACTGGAGAAATCTTTCTTTTCTTCCGTATCCTTCTCTGCGCACGGATACGCCAACCCCTATCAGGGCACTGCACATTCGATAGCCAGGGAATGAGGAAGTTTATTATTGAGCAAGTGCGCGAGGTCGAAAGGTTAGAAGGTCCACGGCCCATGCCCTCCGGGAGCCTTCCACGACAGACCTACTTTCAGCAGCAATGCACGCGCGGGACCTTGGGCCAAGAGTGCAGTACATATTCGCAAACTTTCGCAGAAAAACTAAACAGAGATGCTATCATAAATGGGGGAGGGGGGTTTTCACAGAGCGGATAGAGACCGCCATGTTAGCAGAAGCACGCAACTGAAATTCAAAACGAGGGACACCGTCTTAATCACATCAGGGCTTTGAAATTCCGTTCGCCAGGTCATAAATTGCGCGAAGAAGAAACGGTGTCTTTTGTTTACGACCACAGGGAACGGCTCACTTCCCATTTAGCATCCCGCTTTGTGCCTTTTCATTGTCTTATCGCAGGAATCTCACTCACTCAGCGGTCCAAGCCGAAGGTTAGTTTGGATAGGTGAGGGCAGACCTACTGATTACGGGAAATTTCGAAGGCGCCAATAATCAAGTTAATTTGAGTTGGATTTGACTTGATCACGATCCCTCGATTAAAATTCTCTCCTAATGTGCAAATAACACAAAATTTCAAATGACGTCACCATTTCATAAAATATTGGCGGCAACTTTTGCGTTAGGGAACGACTAAGTTGCCACCCGATTTTTATACGTTGGTGACTACATCAAAATTTCACCTCATAAACACGTTGATTGAGGGAAGGGATTGCTCACAATAGAATAAACAACAACGAACCACACGAGGCCCATGTACGAAGCCGAGGAGTAGAGGAGAAGTGATTTCGTGACGTCATGAACTTATCTCCTCGAAATGATTAAGGCCATCGATTATTCCACGCGATTCGTTCGAGAAGTAGGCAATGCATCGAAAACGTAAACGTAACACATATACTGTACAGACTGAAAGTTTCAAAATAAAATTGCAAGTTTTAAACGAACTATGAGTCACAAAAAACAACGACTGGCAGAGCGATGCGTCCTTTGACATTGCTGCACACCTTTTCTGGAGGTAAATCCTTCCAGCTAACCTGCTACTGACCGGAAATCTGTGGAAGATAGACTGCTTCGCCAAGGCGGAACAAAAATACTCACCAAATAAACAAGGCAGGAGAATTAAGACCCGGATAATAGAGAGGCAGGTGGGGAAGAAGGAAGGAGGTTACGTTCTGAGGTCACTCGGTCATTACTACGCCCAAGCACTCCTCTTAAGATCCCTAGCCAAGCTAAAGTAGGCAGCAGGTTTCGTGCACGGTTGGACGTTTCAAGGTTCACCTCCTCGGGAAACTAACCTTTCTCATTATCGATTCTCTTCGGGTTGAAGTCAGGCTTAGCACATTCCAAGACAGAATAACATAGAAGTCAGGACGTCCTCTAAAGTTGGACATGGGTCACTCAATATCTCCCACGACTGGCATAAAATTAAATTAAATTTAAACGAAAGTAGGCATCGGAATAACATATAACGTAAAGTTCGCTTATAATGATCACGCATGTAACGAAATCCCGCCTATAACGAGGTGAGTTTCCGGTCCCTTGGACTTTCCTACGATCGCTAATGTTATTTTTCCCGCATGTAACGAGTTTGGATGATACGAAATCCTTACAATGTACACTATTTCATTCTTAAACACCTATGAGAATTACATAAGATACAGTGTCAGGCTAATAAAACCTTGTCAGGCTTATAAAAAAATGCAGGATCATGCAATGCGTGGCGACCGTAAATTGTATTGTTGCCGAGGAGGCCGAGATGTTTTTTGTTTACGTACCTGGAATGTAAAAGGGCCTTGAATGTGGAGCACCGTAAATTAATTACATTACCGTGGAGACCTTATGATTCATCCATCTCCACAAATATTAATGTACCTGCGATTATGTATGTTATACAGTTCCACCAAATATCGAAATCCACCCTTAAACTTCGACCCCATCGTGCCACATATCATGATTGGTAATCGGACTAATAAAATATATCACATGATTAGTAACCAATAAATGGCGTTCGAAGAGTGCTATTTTAAATTAATTCAATAACCGCCAAGTCAATAAAGACCAAAAAACAGACTTGATGCTTCCTTTTCAAAATAAATCGCCGCGCAACACTACCCCCAAGCTATGGTTTCGACAGAATTCAATCGCTTTTAAAAAATGATGGTAACATGAATGCTTTTAATTAATTTATTTTTTAAATTTCATTGATAACGCCAGGGAATTATTCTTCACAACCACGGCAGGAGATTAAATACAGATATACACGTTGTTTAAATTCATTCTGAGGTTTATTTGGCTTCAATTTCATCAAGCCAAGAAGTTACTGTAAATAAAAGAGATTTAAATAAATAGCTACTCCCAAGCCCTGATTCAAATTGCTTTCAGAGTTTAAATAAACACTACAGTTAAAATAATACGCGACACAAAATTAAACTAAACATGAGGTAGCAGTAACATATGTATGCCATACCTTTCCGTAACCGTCAATGGTCTGTGCACGAAAACATTCGAATTAACCTTCGGATCGGCCTCTTTAAAATCCTGTATGAAATCAGTCGCGGCCAATCAATCAACCCCTGTTAAATCAATTATTTTTTACAAACGTAAATTACTTATTGAAAAATGTGCTGTGCTTAACATTTTCGTATTCCTAGTTCAATATCTCCCACACTTTGCTCACAGTGAGTGATTTAACCACCATTCCTTCACTTTTTTGTTCGGAAAACATACGTTGGAATGTTACAGAAAAATCAAGTGAAGTCAAGATTTCCAAACCAGCGCAGGTCCACTTGGAAGGATTGTGGGATTGACAGATTGCTTCATAGCTATCGGACCACAAAGCCTGTTACTAACGTATTTTACATATTGAAAAAATTCATTAGCCGGGAAAATTTGAAGCGAAGGCCACGGTTGCTTTGATGATGCGCAGAGGAAGTACTTTTTTGCATTCACAACTGAGTAGACCTGTGATGTTTGGGTAATGATGCCTTCAAATGTCACACGATAGAACGAGTATTTACACAGTAGTATAAGCTTCGGCAGAAAGGAGAAAATTATAAAAATAGTGGAGTACTCAAGATGAAGTACGAGAGCTGTTGCAGCAAAATTTGATATTCCGCTATTGGCTTTGTCAACGAAGCATAATTTATCCAAATTTGTAATTATATAGACAATTAAAAATAAAAGTTAAATAGAAATTATCAAATTCATGGATCTAATGTTCAAACATAGAACGAGAGGATCATCAGAGACCTTTCACACCAGTCACTCATAGTGGGAAATTGTTGAATATGCTTACACAACGAAATATTTCTATTAATTCAGAAAATTTCAATATTTCTACTTACAGATTTCACAAACTCCTCAGGATTCTTAACCACCAATGAAGTATCATAGATTCCACTTACCTAGAATTTGAAAGAAATCATATTAGAACTTTGGTGTCATCGAAATCGGACTGAAGTCGTGAACTAAGGATTAAAAGGGATTTATAACGAAGGGACTTATGATTAGAGGGATTTATAACGATATGAATTATTTTTCAACAATTAATTCTAGCCGTAATTATTATTATTATTATTAATATTATTTTGTACACGATGAAAATGGAAATGAAAACGATATGAAATGGCTTACATGCAACCTTTATCATAGCTATAAGTGATCCATCGACAACAGAAAAGGAATTCAGTAGACGTCCTTTTTCCGTCAGAATGACCTCAGCATATACAAAGGCCCATCTTAGTTAGAAGTACCAGGATCCGACTAGGAAATTCTGATACCGATAACATTTTGATGAGTTTTACCACGCAATTAGCGTGAAAGAGTTTGATAATTATAATTTGACGAATGGACATCGATAAATGAATAAACTTTGAAAGCGACAATTTCAAGACATCATAATTAGCAGCTCTAGCAATTTAAATTAATACTAATTATACCACTTTAAAAACGACCGTCTTTTTCATCTGGTATCGATGCATGAGGTGACACCGATAGCCAATGAAACGGTAAGAGGTTTAATTTTATTGCATAGGAATTCGTGAAGAAAATGTAAAATTGATTAGTTATAATATTCAAGGTGATACACAAAATGGGCCCAAATGTGGTGCACAGCAATTTTCATGCAATTTTATACTTCGTCTCCGTTTCAAATCACTACCAGTTGATGAAGACGGATTCCGTATGGTGATGATATGCAGAAATCATCTATTTCTACGGTGCGACCAGACCACCGGTGTTGAAAGGGTAGTAACAGAAGACCCGGCCACGCCACTCATTCAAAAAAATGGCATGAATATATAAAAAAAAACACAGGTCATTAGCAGGGAAGATGAGAGCAGGTACGCAAGAGGGACCAGGCAGGCAGCTAGCTTCTTTGACGGTTATGCAAATCAACGAAAACACAAGAGTTTCCAACCTTTCCTAGGAGCTCGATACAGCAGAGAAGGCTTTTGAGCCTTTGGACCTTGAGATCAAGCATACCTCTCGCTCGTTATTTTTTCTCGACGAATTACTCGTTTAAAACTAACGCTGTCCACTGGAAACTTCCAAGGAACAGGAGTAGATCCTCTCTGCATTTTCCTGCCATAGTATTTTCTCAAATGTAAAATTTTAGCCGGTGAACCAGTTTCCGGCGTTAACTCTGTGAGATTTCCCCATCACGGAAATAGAATAAATTAAGCACTGCAATTCTGCATAAATATTTTATACAAACAGTCCAATAAAATATTAATGTGAAATCGGAGTGTTTTATTTATTTAGTCTCCATAAAACTTTATTTTTTGAAATGGAGAAAAAGATTGACGCAGTAAAACTTTTACAGCATAATTTTGGTTTAAAAACACACGCGGTATTTCTAAAATCAATCCGGAAAAACTTTATGGTAGTTACCTTGGTAATCCCTAGTCTGCGACAGCATATATTTACTACGTCCATAAAATACAAGATATGAGTACAGATAATGGAGAGTCAGTACTAGATAACTTCGCACTGCAATGTAGTAAACAAAGGAATTCTAAAGTGCACAGTGACTCACTTATAACAAGATGTGACTACTTCTACTTCGTAGCGTGGGAAAAAATATCATTTTAAGATATTAACGATTGGTACGCCGAGTTGATTTTTCTTGGGAAGCTAACTACCTACTTTTCATCTTAGCTAGCCATAAATCTTTAGATTTGTAACTTAATTTTACAGAAATTTATGTCACCTGTCAACATCATACGATTTGAAAATATTCTTTCAATGCCTGTGAAATGAAGGAGACGGTTTCTTTCAGTATTACCTTAGGATATCACCAATCGCAGACATAAGCGAAGTTTCACGCACATGTGCAATTTTAAACAGACATTCTTTCCATCATTAAGGCCAAGTTGTAGCTAAGAATTATATTTTGCATTTTGCCTTCTTTGACTTAAATCTTCTCCATGACGCTAAAAATAAATTTTAATAGTTATTTAGGGATGATTTTCATGGATAAGCTAAGTTCTCTTGTAAAGCTTTATCACTACCTCATACACAATACAGCATTCCAGAGAAGAAATCTGTACATTTGAAACCAAACTATGCAATAATTTAAGCCAATTTCAATATGAATTCGTGTTAATATTGCATTGCATATCTTTGGAATGAAGAAAAAACTCACCATTCTTTCTCCTTTGTCATAGAACATCATAAATTAAGCATATTTGCGAAGTTTCACAGAATAGAAATTTTCAGAATATACCGAGTGGACTCTAGTTAATTATTGCCTACATTTCAAAGTTTGAAACTTTACCTAAGCACTTTCTAAGGTGTTAAAAGTTTATATTTGAGACCAGCCAAAGAAAGTTCTCCAAATATTTCGTTACTATATTCTGTAAGTGATGAGGATCAAATGGATCGACCGAGTAACTAACGAAGAAGTTCTAAGAAGACTAGAGGAGAAGAGAATTCTCATAAAAACCTTAACAAGAAGACGGAACAACTTTATAGGCCACATCTCGAGACATGATGGGCTGTTGAAGACAATCGTCGAGGGACAAGTAGAAGGCAAGAACGGAAAAGGAAGACCTCGAACAAAATATATGGAACAAGTAAAGAAGGATATGAAAGAATTGAGTGAAGAGCTGCGTCAAACGAATCTTAGGATTGTAGACCAATGATAATGTTTCTGTAAGTAATTTCAGGTCGATAGCATTATTTTTAAGCGAGTACTCCATCACCAAAAAGGACGATACACGATCGGTCGAGAGGGAAGTCTTACAACTGTGGACTCTTACTAGGATCCGCGGAACTAGAGGGGACCCAGCACAGGCCCTTGGTGGGCCATCGACCTTTAAAAGCAATGCAAAGCGGGAGGGGTGGGCGGAGGGTAGGTTTGTAGGGGAGTAGGGGGTGGAGGTGTGGGGGTACGTATAGCGAGGTTTGCATGCGAGAGAGCCCAGGAGGATAGCAGCAAGGTGGGGTCAGTGAAGCACAACTTCGCATGCTGGAGTTCCCAGGAGCGGTCGGTTAACTTTATTCATTAATTTGGCAAGTAATCCGGAAACGAGCCGGATGGCCTCTGAGCCGCTACGTTCGAGGGAGGGGGAGCTGTATGGAGTCCCACTATCATCGTACACCTGCGAGTACAGACTTCAGACTGCGTTCCTTCACAGAAGAGGCGTAGGGATGTCCTAGATTATTAGACCTAATGACTAACTAGGCGTTCCTAATTCGCGCACATTCTCCAATGTAATCTAACTTAGATTATGACAGACCTCAAAAAATTAATATTCCCATATGGAATGAAATGGTATTTGGAGGCGACCGACAGCTGAGGACATTTGCGCCATGAGGGAAGGATAGGTAAGGAAGGGTATAGAGAAACCCGGCATCGGCATTAGCCTACACTTATCGAAAGGCGCCAAGGGGACCACGGCTTAACGTCCAATCCGACGGACGGAGTGTTGCGCTTGAAATATCCACCACACAGCATTCAAGCAGGGATCGGGCAGTTTCTGAAAATTCTCTGCTACCGCTGGGATTTGAACCCTAGTCCACGGGACGGGAAGCCAACACTCTAGCCACCACACCATATGTCTGATATTTATTTGTCACTTTATAGTGCCGTCTTTCACCCCTTTATTCTTCCAGTCAGGCCTCTAGCCGTACGACGGCCATGCTTTAGCGTCAAATTAACCTTTACGAACTTAAAGAAATCTATTTTTCTAATCTCTTTATCAGACGAATATGGAAGGGACAGTGGAAAATGACCAAATATCATCTGAAAATCGCCAAAGAAGGTACATAAGATATTAGAATGAACAAGAAGAAAGGAGACTGAGACAAACATGGAAAACAACAGCTTGTAGATGTTAAAGAGTTGTATTACTTAAGAAGCCGAATTACCATCATTTAACGAAGCAAGAAATAAATAGTCAATAGAATAGCACGGGCAAGGAGGGCTTCATACAAAAAGAAGGATCTACTTACAGCTCAAAATACAAGAATAGAAGTGAGGAGTAACACATTTCTCTATGGGAGCGAGTTACAGGGCTGTTGACAGATGCAAAGAAGTCGAGAGTGGATGCATTCGAACTGTGGTGCTATCGAAGATTGATGAAGATAAAATGGATATACCGATCAAGCAATGAGGAAGTGCTAAGAAGAGAGGGAGCAAAGAGAGGTCTGCTAAAAACCTTACGGAGAAGACGAGATATTTTAGGTGGCATAATTATGAGGTATGATGGCCGGATGAAAATAATCTTAGGAGGACAGGTGGAAGGGAAGAAGGGCAAGGGACGGTCCCGAATGAGTTAAATAGGACAAAGGGTTATAAAGGATGTAAAAGAGAAGAAAAGCGTCGCCATTAATACTCTCCGCTCTATAGTAATATAAACTCTATGAGCGTCGCTATGAAAGGGCTAGCGGAAAATAGAGAGGAGTCTTGTTGAGGATCTGTTGAATCTTGAGGATTTTGAATCTTGTTCAAACCAATACTACTAGGATTGTTCAATTATGATTATGAGACACACACGAATCCGTTATTGGATCCGCCTTTACCTTCTCCAGCTATTTGCAACGAATAATTTACGGCTTTTCCACACCCACACCAACAGTACAAATAATATCGGAGGGCACTTATTTTGAATTTTCGCAAAGTGTAACATTTGTTTTATTTAGTACTCGCAAAATATTTTGCAGCAAGGCTTTCATCAGCAATAAAATGTGCACCCGTGCAATATAACTGCGCATTTGAAAATGTAGCAAATTAATGCATACGAGGCAATCAGACGTGAACGAAATAACACAGTTACTGACCATAATTATCGACGTTTATTGATTGAAAACGACCCATCAAGGAGGGGTGGGAAAGAAAAATGATGAGCAAGGACTCTGTTGCGGGCATAATTATGCCAAACCATCAATTTAATTAGTTTTACCACCCAAAAAACTGGGTACCATAATATTTATACGCCCCTACCACGATGAGATTCCAGATTCAAAGTCTAGAACCCAGTGACACCGGTTATAAAGCATATCAAATAACTGAATACAGTTCGCCCGAATAAATTCAATTAATGGAACAAAAAATGATAATTTATTCCAAAAACGAGTTTGTGAAAGCTAGCAGAAATTTCACGGTAAATGATCTTCATATTCATGCTCATTAAAAAGAATAACATAACGCTCCGCTGCAAGCACATCCGCGTGAATGCCAGAGGATGCCACAGGAAATCGAGGCACGTCATAATTTCACCTTTCACTTGCGCCAACGAATTGACTTTTTGAAAATGAGCATGCACATGAACTTGTATGGGAAACCAATGTAATAAACCGTATGAAAAGCAAAACCTTTGCGGGGAGTAGAATGGAATTAGGCAGTGAAGTGGATAAAATATGAGCAAGATATTCTAAAATTATACGAGAAGGAAACGATGAATAACACCTGAAGATATCATTCAGTTATTGAATCAAGGAAAAAACACGGGGGCAATATTATACAGTAAAATTTAGGGTGTACTTATGTGTATTTTTTCACCAAGGTTTGAACTAATCCCAGTTTATACATAAATTATTATCAGTTCGAAAACTTACAATTAGTTTTGTTATTTTTTTTTCTGATACTTTTTTTCGCCTGAAGAGATTTTGCATCTGCGCCAAACCTCCTTCATAAATTTCTTTCAAACGCATAGCAACATCCACCGAGTATATCTCCATCCCGATGTCCTCTTTGCTTATACTGAATCCCCACTTACCATTTTATCCTCCTTGAAATAGCTATTTACGAAATATGCACATCATTTACACATATTTCCCTGCTAATATCTGTCCCATTTACTATCTATCTGATCTGAGCTAACCTGAGGATTCAAAGTATTAAACCGGGGTCATGCGATAATTAAAATTGACAATCACTCTCCACATTATTACTAAGCCCATAATTCTCTCCCATATTTAGAAATCGTACCCACAGAAAATAATCAATAAATGCCGTGAAATAAAATGTTTAGTTAATTCCTCTCGTTCGTAGACGCCATTAAAATGGGCTACATAAATGGATCCCCACCTCTGTCGTCTTCCATAATGGATGGTGCACAATAACTACTTACCAAATTAGGCCGACGGAGAGTGGAACCTCAGATTAAATGTAAAAATTGAGTGGCTTTAGACCTCTAAGCATGGGTTCAAGGTTGAAACGGCAAACTCCGAAATAAAACGATCTCTGATGGGACAAATTAGTCCGACAACAGCGTTTGTTTACATGTTCCTCATTTCTCTTGCTATTTATTAGCATTAAAATCGACACTTAGAAGGGAGGAGAAGAAGAGGGTTTTAATCAAACCTATTGGCGGATAAACCTCGATCGTGGAGCGTGGTGGTTTAGTGGCTACCACGCTTCGCTGTCGAGGGATTCCGGGTTCAAATCCCGGTTAAAGCCTCTGGGCATCCCCGAAACAAAAATCTTTGAAGTGCGAGGTAGCCCAGGAATCCTCCCTAACCAGAATGCGTTACGTTCATATGCCTGTGTTCTAGTCTGGGGCGAGCTCCACCCTCACTTAACCTATTCAAACTTATAGTTGAATCACGAAGTGGATGATCTAGTGATGGGTGAAAATAATCGATTTTCGATGATAATCGATTATTGTGGTCCGATTGTTTCGATTATGTAATCGATTATGGGGTGTCGATGTAATCGTTGAATCGATTATTTAAGCTCGATCTTCATTTGAAAAAATCGGCAGCACTAGTCGTTGTTTTATTATATCTATAATCGCGTGATAATCAAGTACCGTTGGCTACATTATTATATAACAATTATATCGCAGTATATTTGAATTGCTAGTGATAGGGAAAATTCGTATCGAAAAATCGTATGATATCCTCGCGATTATCCAACATAGAATCGGTAAAATCGTATGATTCGATGCTTACTAAAAAATTCATATGATTCTACCGATTTTCAAACTGATCGATTATGCCTTCCCGATTTTTACACTGAATCGCTACTTGAGAACCGATGATCATTTGATACGATTAATCGATTACGGCGGAATTTCGCCCATATCTAGGATGATCTATAACTACTATACATAATTTAGTTACTCTTTCCATATTTCGTAGAATGTCATGTCTTCATGTAGGTCTCGGTTTTCTGATACTGCGCAACCACCATACGCACTCTTATTTATATTTACCCGGAGGGTGGAATCAGTCGAGCAAACGTAGGGTTACGCCCCTATGCTTAGCGACGTCAACTCATGCGAGCTTGTAAACGTTTAAGCATTCAAGACGCCTAGAATTTCCCGCGAGCGACAGCAAGGGATAGTCCCCGGTTGAACGGAGCCATAACTCAGCCCCGTTTGACGCGGGTGAAGCGAGATCGGGCTTCCCTCCGCCGCCGCCTCAGCGGGTGGCCACAGGTGCCGCTTCGAGCGTCCCAACAACGCAGGGAATTTCAAAAGCGAGCATCGCGGATGCAGGCGCCTCCACGATTGGGCCCATTCACACAAGAGGAGGCCGTGAAACGCGGAGGAGCATAACCACGGCGCGCAAGGCATTATGGGCGTTTTGCATGACAATGGGCGAAGGGCATGGGAGCGGGTGACCTTCAACGTCTCCTCCGACAAATGTCTACAACGTTTCTAAAACTCTCCTTCAGGCTAATTCGAGATAAAACCGTCCAACGCTACGCCAGAAAACCTTACGCTCCACTACAATAAAACGTTTGGCTCACAGAATTGAAGCGAAATGTACAAATTTTGTCTCCTCCAGAATGGAGAAATATCTCATTACTAACAAATTATAATGTCTTTAGGGTGATTTGGAAAATAAATTTCCATGATGGAAATTAAAACAAAATTTGGGCAAATTTCAATTATGAATTTTAACTATTACACGAACGCGGTTGCTATACTTCAATAGATACAGGATCATCTTCAGGAGCCTGAACTATCCTGAAGACAACACAAAGTATTGAAACATGGGTCGTGTGATAATTAACATTAATAAGAAAAAATATGCATTTTCTGTTTTATATCCGTCTCATTATTATGAAGAAGAATAACCACTTCAGAGTTTGTATACTGCCTTAGTTTCACTGAGGCGTAAAACTTATTGAAAACATTCGCAATTATCATTAAAGTGATAAAGTGTAGCGCACAGACAATCGAGATTCACCTACATCTTTAATTTTCAATTGTAACTATAGTACCGGTACCTACAGAGGATATACATTTACAATTGAGGGATATTATTATAGAGTGAAAAGGTCCCTCTCTAGTAATCCAATAAAGTTCGAGCTGATAGCATTTATTCTAAAAGTCATACTTTCGTCAGAATCTCACGTCAGAGAAGATGCGACCAGTTGAGAGGGGGTGAAGTATGTGTCCTCGTAATCCTGAAAATGTACGAGTCTTCATACGCATATTTTACTCGATGTAACTATGGCGTATTTTTCAAGTAAACCTTCAAGTAATTGATTCAAATTTATAAGAGTCTGAGCATTAATATAAGAAGAAACCGAATCCAAGGCGATCACAAACTTTATAACAGCGTGTACGAAAAATAATTAGAAAAAATTGAGTGCACGTTGGGAGCTATTGAAAATTACGTACTCCATTTTAGAATCATTAATATTGTTAGGAACACATAAAAATAAAAAAATACTTAAAATATCAACTAAATTGAATTTAATTAGATTGTATAATTTAAAATTGAATTCCTAACGATATATATTTAGTTCAAGCAACCCTATTTAAGTGTAACAAATAGACAAGGCCACCCATTTTCTTCCGAAAGTAGGACACGAAAAATATTTCGCGCTGATAAGGAACTTTCTCGACGGTATTGCTCCCGGATAATCCTAAGGAATCCTAAAATTTTTGAAAAAAAATAAATGGAATGCAGATTTTATTCATGCTTCTCCCTCCTCCATTATCCTATCATAAACAACAGCCAGAACGGAAAACACCGTTTTTTTCCTTGAGTTTAAAAGAAAACTAGAATGAAAGGATGATGCTTGCTGAATGTAGAGAGGGTCATAAAGTCCCTATTGCGTTGGTCTCACGACTGGGAACACGCAATGCCCACCTACTGCCTCATGCCAAGGACCGACGCTCGGAAAAGGAGTTATTCCACTTCAACCCGGCAGTGACGTTTTAACCCTGGACGCACCAAAGGGAGAGGGCTTGAATGAAAGGAAATAGCCCATGAATTACACGAGATCTTGATCTCGCGTCAAAGAGAAGGCTTGGGACAAATGTCTCCTTCAACCGCAAAAGCCACCAAGAATAACACTATCTCTTATCTAAGGACTCCCATGCGATTTGTGCGCTCCGTAAGCTATAAGGGAAAATGCTTCACATACACGGTTAATAGGATGCTCAGATTCATAGCCAAAATAGCGAAAAATGTTATAGGATGTATAAGAAACTTCTCCACTGCGTTACGCTTACATCTAAGAAAAGACTTCTCAGATATGTCATTCTAAAAGAATATAATAAATAAACCTAAAAAGAATAATAAATAATAGACCTAATATGAACATATAAATAATTGACCTATACTCCAAGAATTATTTTATCATTAATTAAATGAGGCCAATATAGGGGGAGAAAAAAATCTAATACGTCATTCTATGGACACACAGAATGACTGTCCATAGAATGACGTATTAGACGTTATCATGTAAAGATAACGCACGTAGATAATAACGTATATGACGTATTCTGTGTAACGATTTTTATACGCTTCTAGCAGAATCTAAGTTCAGCTATGTTAATATACTTATGAAAGGACACGGTTTGAAACAATGGGCGAATTATGAACCACCCTAGCATTCATCATGTTTCTGAAAATTTGCTTTTTAGCGCGTAAGCGACGCCGCATAATGCATGTTAAATCTTTCCTTACAACTAAAAACTTAGCTGTGATGCTTCGGAGATGCAAACTTTTACCCTTGACTCTGACTACGTACTAGTTAAATATGTTCAATATTTGGCTGCAGCCCCCCCCCCCCCCCCCCCCCCCCCGTAGATAGGTATGGTAGGTAGAGTGTGTCGACGTGGGGATCTTGGTCTCGGGTTCGATACCCGAGTGAATCCTTGAGACATTTAAAAAAACATCCTGTGGAACGCGATGATGCAGGAAAATGAAATTGCCCCTTATAGGCACCTTTGGCTCAGGCTTGGGCGAGCTTTACCTTTCGCGACTAACATTTCAAGGTCCCAGTGAGTGACTTGAAGGTTTGGAATTTGGAAGACTCAGAAAATGTGGAAATCCAAATTTGTTAAGTACGTTGAATAAAAGAGTGTAAAATTTACAGGAATGGAAACTATAAGAAATTTACAAGGTTTTTTTTAATTCACCATGAAGCAATTTCACCAAATCACGCCTCAAACTATCGATTTTCTTTATGAGGGGTATTTACAATAAGTTCATAGATTAACGTCTCAGAATTATTTTTCCCAGATGCAAGTGCAAAACAGGAATGACCTTAATAATGGTATATGTATTGAAACTAAGGTCGGCGTCAACATATATTCTGTGAGGAACGAAAGAAGTTAATTATATTTTCCTAATGGCAAGTAGGCCGTGCATGGAAGTTTAATATTTATTATTGGGTTGGCATTTCCCTAGGATCCTACAGCCTCGAAGTTTTACTTATCTCATACTCTGAGCTGCTTCCTTTTTTTGCAGCGGAAGACCGTGTGTGACGCATTGCCCAAGTCTTGAGCAATGTATGACTTAAGTTTCGCCTTTCGCCTGGATGTGCTTTGTTACGAGGGGAAAGCAGGGCGAGAGTATCCTTTCATTTTACCCTTAAAACCTTTCCCCATTCCCGCTCTTACACAACGCCGAATTACTTAAAGGGGGAAAGGGGTTTTCCGGAATTTACGACGGCGAAATGCATGGGTTCCCCTCTCATGTCTCGCCTCGGCGCAAAATTTAGGCTTTCCCCTCCCTCCACATTGATCCTACTCCAACCATTATACTTAACTCTCAAACAGTTTATCCAGACGTGGCCGGTAATCAAGTAATCATAATCGACTTTCCTAAGGCGATTAATATTCGGCAATATTTGTGTAAAAATTTAGATGGTAATATAAAGGTGATAGATGATGATGATTTTGATGATAAAATAACTAATTTTTCATTTAACAGCTTACCTGTCAAAATTCTTTGGAATTTTAAAATTCTTTCTACATTTCCTACGATAATTTTTCGTTTTTACACAACTAGCAATTAGTTTTATTTGCATGGTAGCACGTTCGTGTCCTTAGCACACTCCTAATTTCTGGTCTGAGTGCTTAGCGTGTCGTCCTGAGTGTTTAGCATGTGCGCGGTGATCAAGTGCGTGTATTAATAAGACTAGGGTGAGTGCTGCATGTAATCACCCCTATGCCACACATCCAGGTGATGGCTTGCACGGTACCTCGTAGATTTTATTTCATTAATTGTGAAAATATAGTATTCCATGATTAAATGTAACTGTGGCAGGCAATATACAGTGTAAATACATACAAGTTTTATCCTAAAAGATTAGTATCACCCTAGGATAAGAATAGGATTAGGACCATCCACTCGAAAGATTTTTCGCAAAGTTTACTCCCATAAGTTTTTCCATCTGTTTTCATTGTCAGTTCATTATCACGCACGTTTTTTGAAGTGTATTAGGCATTGAGATAATAATAAATACACTTAATGGGAGAGTATCATCTTGTTTCATTTAAATTTATCAAGATTGCATATTAAAGTCAGAATTACTCACAATATTCACTTTTATACCTATTGAATACAACAATTTTAACGTATCTGCGATAAATTAGTTACGTTGAAACTTAACTGTCCAAAATAACAACAATAATAGAGACTTAACAATTACCTTTAAAGAATGCTTCACCAAAACTTATGTTCTGCAATACAATATCACTTCAAAAATATTTCCTCATAAAATTGAATGAGTTCGTTCTTCGCGGGAGGTTGTAATAAGCCGGTGATGCACGCCCCCCTCCCGCCTTTATCCGCTGCAACGGCCGTGCCTTTCCTATCTATCTCTCGTTTCCGCGGCGAATCAGTTACGGAAGTACGGTTGAAGATCTTGTCTCTTGTATTTCCTTCGTCCCAGCGATGGATACCGATAGAAACGAGTTCATTTTTTTTATCTTTTTTCGGTTATCTCGGCTTCCTATAGAGGGGGGACTAATTGAACAAGGGTTTCCTCTCGATCCAGGACACATCTCGAATGGAATTACCCATCGATATCTAAATGAAATCCTTGCCTCGGTCCGTAGAATGGCGGACAGGATTGAATTCTTTGGGTTCTCGTGATTGAAAAAGAAGAGATTCATCAGTTTCGCGGCGACCATGTCGCAGGACGGGTGAATCCCCACCACTGGTCCACTCTATCAGCCCACGGGGTGAGATTTGAAAGGGAGTCCAACATTGCAGCCATCCGTCCAAGTTAAGAGATTTTCCCATTGAGGAAATCAGTTTTTGGCCTTGATTTTCCTTTTTAGTACGTGGATGAATCTACATCTATTTCGGCTTCCTTGCTCAAGCTTACGTGGAAACAACGTGAACACAAAAGAGAACAAACACCTCGGTCAATGACTTCTTTCTTAAATATACACCATTGGTAAATAATCAATATCGCGTGTTTTTTTTTAAATAACATAATCTAACTCGGTGAACGTAAACTCTTACAGTTAAAATTAAAATAAGATCTTTATAAAAGAAAAAGTGAGTGTCCACTAACTGATGGTTTCTCTTATGTTTTAAAAAATATGACATATTAAAGTAGCACATCAAATATGAAGAACTCATGGAAAGACTGAGCGAGCAATGAGGAAGTCCTAAGTAGAAAATATTAAAAAGAAGTCGAAACAACGTAATCGGCCACATCTTAAGGACTGTTTATGACAATTCTCGTAGAACAAGGGGTTGGCAAGAACGGAATACTAAGTCCTACGGATAAAATATTTGGAATGGTAAATGATGGATGAGAAAGAGAAGAAATACCTAAATGTAAATAAGAGCAGGTGGTAAGAGAACTGTTAAAATAATTTTAGGGTTGGAGGTGAATATTTTTGGTTTTCACACCAAGTACGGTCCCCCACATCTCCTTCCGACGTTTCGATGTCCAACTCGCCCATCATCCACAGGGATTCAGGAATCAAATTCCGAGTATGAGGACGATGAACATGTCACACAATGACTCATCGGAAGGAGATATGGAGGGCCATACTCAGTGCGAAATCAGAAAAGTCTTCACTGCCATTGTTTGCCGAAAAAAAACAAGATATTGCATCAATATTACCCCTTTGAATGCCAACCGATTTCCTAGATACTACGCTAAAAGTGACGAGGCATTTTTTCTAATTTTTCAGTCGGTTAGGAAATGAATTAGGTCTCAAAAAAATTAAAGGTTCATATCCACAAACTTTAGGAAATCTTTATTATATGTGGTTTCAGCTTTTTATTGTATTATTTGACGACTTTTTGGTAATATGAGTTAATTTTTATAATTTAAAGAAAAAAGTGTCAATTTTAAAATAAAATGTATTGACTATTGAATGATTAGTAAACTATCAGTATCTAAGAGTGACATTGGACGGCAGTTTTCGCGAGAGATAGGATGATCGCGATGGCGCTTCCCGGCACTCTAAGAGTTAAGATTGTTACCTATTGATTATAACTGATCAAGGGAATCCTTTGATTTCCAAAAATGCCACTGAAATTTAATACTAAAGGAAGGGAACTTTATGAAGCTGTTTTTTGCAGCGATTTTAGGTTTTATGACGTGATTTGATGACTACTTCATAGATAAATACCAGTAAAAGCTTTGAAAATAAGAACAAAATACCAAAAGAGAATGGACAATTTGTTTTTTAAAATTTAGAACCGTTAGCTTCAACGGCAACATAAGCATAAACAATTGTATTTAATAAATCTTGAATCTGAATATTTCTTAAATTAAACTTAGCTAATATTTATGATCAAGATTTCACCGAAGTAATAATTAGCACGCACTACTATCAGCTCCAGGGTGAATACTTTCCATCCAGAATATGATGATAAACAACGAAGTTGAAGCGTCGAAATCCGAAAAGTTTTCATCAAAAGTGTAATCGGGGAAAACCTACCAAATCTCATTGTGCTAAATATTATTCGTCAGTAATCTCAATTTGTAAGAACATCACGTCTCTCGCCCCATATTGAATATATTAGTTTCCTCCCAACTATGGAGGAAATGGAGGAGATAATGGAAAGCAAAGCTGATTCCTTGAATCGCTGAGGCCTTTATTATCCCCACGAGCAGCGCCGCGGAGCGAGGAGAGACTAAATAAACGCGAGCTGTAGGTAACATCCGGTCGGATGTGCAGTCCAAAGGAAGGGTTGGAGCGAAATGAGAGGGAGGAATCGCTTAATTTCGGCCTCGCATGAGAGAAGAGTAGCGGAAGCAGTGCACGGACGATCTACTCCCAAAGGAAAAGGCTTTTCGAATGAAAGAGAATGCCGTTGGCCACTTATTTCATCTACTTCTACACACTACCCCGCATGCATCCTCGATAGGCATGCGGCGGGGGGTTTTAAGGCCATTTTACACGAGGCAGGTTATTGTACACAATCTGACATGTGTACGAAGGCGCAATAAAAATTGCGTCGGGGATAAATATTGGGGGCGCAGGGGGCGCGCACTGCCGAATATAGGGTAGTTTCCTTCTTCAAAGAGAACGAAAGGCAATTATTGCGATTCGTTACCCACCATTAGTGTATTCATAATAAACAAATTATTTGATTTTAGAAATCCCAGTTTAGACGAAAGGCAATGGTCAATTTTAACCGAATTTGAAAAAGGCCAGATTGGCGCCCATGCGATGCCACTCCACGTGACGTCACCGGGACCTAGTTTCTAAACGAGTAGATAGGAGTTTTACATCGTCTGAGATTACCAATGCATGCATGAGGCACAGAGCTCAGGGAAATGTGTCTTAATAATCACCTACTAAAACAGCCTAAGGTCGGAAAGTTTTCTTCGTTTGATAGGGTATTAATAATCCTTATTTAAGCCAAGCGCTACCTGCTAGCATGGTACTCTAATACCTGCTAGAATCCTACATCGTATCAGCGCTCAAAGCTTCGCCCCAAGGCCACCTCACACGGCGACAGCGGGAACCAGAATGACATCACACGGGGTTTTCCCAGCATTCCTACTTAGCCTTCGCGTTTTCACGCGCTTGAGAATGTTCACTTATCATTTAATCGCGAAAAATAGATATCGTCATTAAAAAATCTAAAAGCGAGACATACGTACTTCAGGAGTAATAATCTTTCGATTTAGGGATTAAAAAATTATAGGAAACCACCCTATTACCCACGCAAACAGCACAATGTGGCCTTCACATCAGGAGTTTTTAATAATCAACAACAAACGATTACACTCACCCATGTCCTGGAAGGGGAAACCTACCCAGGCGGGACTCGAACCCGCGACCTTCGGTATGGTATGCGAGGAATTATCCCCGCCGCCACCGATGCCAACGCAGAGCCACAGAACCACATTACGGAACCGCATTTGGAATTTTTTTATATCACAAGATAGCATTGTCTCGTATATACGTATACTCAGTTTTAATAAAACCATCTTATATTTTGCGTTTAACTTGACTATTTGGTTGTCAGTTCCCGTCCTTTTTTATTTATCATAGCCTCTCCATGTAAAGGCCAAATCGAGCTGTTTTTGGGTGGCAAATAAAAATAAAGTCCGATTACCACACACCCAGCTTGAATGCTCTTGTTTTTCACTCTACATTTTAAGATACTATGGAGAATAAAAGAGTAAACTTTATTAGGTCCAGAAATATATTAAATAACTACCGGGGTTCCTTTTTGGTCGGTGAAAAAAATATTTAAGGGTGTTATGCGCTGCTTGATCAACAATTTAAAATGAAAGTTTTCTCGTTCTGTGTTATGTATCATTTTGGAAAAATTTCACACAGTCAAGTCGGAGGTTATCAGTTATCTTATTTTATATTGTTTTCCCGTCCCGAAGGAGGATCATATATTCATTTTAAAAAATCCCAGACAGTGGCGTTTGGAGTTACTTGATTGCTTCGAAAAACCTCTTTCCTTCGGAACCCCTTTCATCAACGCTGAAGACGAGTAGTTAACTCCTCTCCACGGGGAAGGCTTCAAAGGGAAGCGAACGAACGAGTTCTCTGAAGAACAGGCACTCGGCTAGAATATGCAGCATTACGGGCCAATTCAACACACGCGTTGGAGGCAAAAAAAAAAAATATTCATATTTTCGCTACCCTTTCGAGGGAGTTCGCTTTTTTTATCTTTTATTGTTTTTCTTCGTAGCGGGAACACGCGAGCATTATCGCACCGCGAAAGCAAAGAGTAGGCTGGGTGGGTCGTACAAACGGGCCGCCCTTTTGCCGCGGCAAGGACGATTTGGGCCAACTCGCGACGCTGCTACGAACAACGTGAACAATTGCGTGCCCTGCCGTGATAGTCAGAGAGCGTGCAGCTAAACAGATGGGAGATGAAAAAGCGTTTTCATTCATTTGGCAGAGACTGGATATCAGGAGTGGAAAAATATCTCGAGTGAGCAAACGGTGGCGGACAAAATAAACGCGAAACCCATCGTACTACGATTGCAGCGAACACGGTAGCTACTTGACAAATAAAGTGGTCTTCTGAAAATGTTCCCAAATTCAATTGCAACTAAACTTCACGTTAACTGTTCACGCCATAATATTTCCAAAAGGTAACAAGCGGTGGAGGTGAAGGAATGCATTGTTCTTGTAACTGCATCATCAACAAAAATTTCATCCTCACAGTTTACGGAAAACGCTTAATTAGTGAATTTTATGGATGTATTTCATTTTCATAGGGCGAGTAGATTGTTCGCTTCGTAACTCTGTGATTAATGATGATAAGCAACTCAATGAAATCATTCTCATCCCACGAACATCAAGTGTAACTTTGAATGGAATGAAGTACGGCGAGGTGGGAAGTACTTGAAATGCTAATGCCAATGATCGTCAAGTCAATTGTTTCTGCCATTATATCTGCAAAGGGCAAAGTTTACCTCTGAAGGACAAATTCTCAATATTTCATGGCTTTAAGAACCATCTAAACATACTCTTAGAATTGAGGGAATAAACCGCGTCATGCATAGACATGTAGCATCTCTAACTACAACAAAGACACTAATTACGGTGATTCTAAAGCGATATTATAATAATTCGGCTTAAATCATCACAGAAGCACTGGATTGGTATTAAACTCATAAGAGAGTAGGATAAGTTCAACAGATTCAGGCGTTATATAATGGAAGTTCGACATAGTTAAATTAAATATGGCAATATTTTATTTAATTATGTAATCCACAATATTTTAATGCGTGAGGCGCGTTTCGGCTCACAGAGAAATCGTCTGGTACAAACCGAAACGCGTCGTACGCATTAAAATATTTAGGAAAAGTGCTACCATCCTTTATTTAATAAAGGAGTAGGACTCTCATCTAAACGCAGCGGTAAACGACTAGAAAACTTTTATTATTTATTAATTATAATGATATACGAAATTACATTACTGCTAAATCGTACAATCCATTTATATCGCAAAATGGAGAGAAATAAAATTAAAGGAAAATGCATATTATATGCGACATTGTACGGACTATCTGAAACTATTAATACTGGATCGGAGACGATACACTTATGAGCAGTTATTCGGCAAAATATCTCTCTCTTAATTTTATTATTTCTATCCGACTTGGAAATATAAAGGGGTTCTAATACGATGTTCCCTGTATCGCTTGGAAAGATATATATTCTCAATTGCTCAAGCAATCTTATTGTAAGTCTAGCGCGCTACCCCCAAGCCTCTAGCGGCTACCAGCCAACTTAAGATCTGTGTAACGCATTCTGTGCAGCCGTATAAGTTTTTGGCGAATCGCGCAACTTCACTTTGCATCTAAGTACACGGATTAAGTGTTTCTGAGATGGATCCCATATGCTCACTGCATATTCAAGGTATAACCAGACGAGTGCGAAATAGCACTTCTCATATATTTTTTCATCCTAAAATCTCCCAAACCTCGCTTGAAGAATCCTATCCTCAAATTAGTGCCTACTAAAAAAGAGAAAATAGACATTATGCATAAAAACTTTTGGGCTATGTCGCCGCGTCAATTCTTGTGTGGCCCCAACGTTTCCCGACCGATGCTGGTCGCTTTATCAATGGATTCTGAAGAGGTGGGAATTTAAAATCTTTTATACAGGTATCTGTGTCAGGTGGTGGGGGGAGGGAAGCGGGAGGTTGGAGGTGTGGGTTGCTGATTGTTTTTTCTTACTACGGGTTGCCAAGTACAGCTAATGTTAATGCCAAAATAATTTCAAATCAATTTCAACAAAAAATAACAATTTCAACAGGGACACCGGCATTAAAATTAGCCGTACTTGGCAACCCGTAGTAAGAAAAAACAATCAGCAACCCACACCTCCAACCTCCCGCTTCCCTCCCCCCACCACATGACACAGATACCTGTATAAAAGATTTTAAATTCCCACCTCTTCAGAATCCATTGATAAAGCGACCAGCATCGGTCGGGAAACGTTGGGGCCACCCAAGAGTTGATGCGGCGACATAGCCCAAAAGTTTTTTATTCATAATGACGAGTACCCGCGAAAGTTTTAACGAAGAGAAAATAGACGATTAGAGCCAATCGCTCTGAAAAAAAGTACGTTCTCCAAAAACCCTATACAGGTCGTCTTTAAGTTTCTTCAATTAACTCTTCTCACCCCTTCACTTCGCCTCTGCAGGGACGTTGAAATTAATGCTGCGCAACATGCAAGCCCCAAAACATCGCCACGAACGAGGCAAGAAAGCCCTCGACCCCAAAAAATACGAATACGCGAACGCCAGAAGGGTCAGCTAAAAAGGTTGTAAACTCCCATAACCCTAAACCTCTTCCCCTTCCAGAGAATAAAATAATAACAAGCCCCGAGGAGGGGAGGGTGTGGAGATAGTAATTTAAGGGACCCCTCACCCTCCACCCCTAACTCCCACTCAAAACCCTGAGCCTTATCCGCAACATCATCAACTAGGCACGCCCCCCTCGATCCGGATGCCATATTGAGGGCGAAAGAAAAGTGCCAAATTAGGTCCACTCCTCTCGAAAGCTTTATGCCACTCTATACGCAAAATTCAAACATTATTAAAGAAAATAAATCGTTCAATCACACCCGATATAGCAATTCATTAAAATAATTCGATACGTGGAAAGGATAAACAACTACTGACGAAAAAACCTCCTAATGAATGTGTAATTGTGACCATTTACCTACAACAATGTTATTGGGGATGTTTAATAGAAGTAAGTCTTTCCAAATCATGTTACTTTTTTTTAATTTTTTAATTTAGTTCCCATTTCAGAGTTTATTTATCATTACTTTATATTGCTTATAATTCAAAAGTTCATCTACAAGATATTTTTACTCAATAATATACACAGTATTACGATTGTTCTCTGACGGTGATCACACCCACACGCAAATCATGACTATCGATGGCTAAGTTCTAACAACACGTATCTCAAAAAAAGCAACTTTTCAGGAGAGCAAAAAAAAACAATTAATTTTTTTACTTGAACACTCAAATTAAAAACCATAAGTTCATAAAACCGAAAAATAAACATTCATTTGCAAACAAAGAGTTGTTTTTGCTTCTATTTTATTTTTTTAAATGTTAATACACTCATTTTAAGATACCTGTCTCGAACGGGCCGAATTTGAGATACGTGTTGTTGGAACTTAGCCAACGATATAGATGTGCTTAGTCAACATTTTACGTGTCTCATATATTAACGATTGACAACAGAGAAAATACACAGGTGAAATTACAATGTTTCATTTAATGGAAAACATTGACAACGGTCTACTCCACCGTGAAAATTTCAAGATTACAAGTGAAATTTTCAACGGGTTTAAATCCGGTTTGCACACTTCGAATTTTCGCAGCTGACGCCTTGAAAGAGAGTAACGGATCAGAAGGAAAAAATAGCAAAAATCAATGCATGATTAAATGCCCAGCACTAAAGTCGAATCGACAGTGCAAGAATTTGTTGAAATAGCCTTTTGCTCCGTGCACCACTTGAGCCATGCTTCTATAGTTTCGCCATTTTAAGAACCACATGCTTTTACTCACATTTAATTTTTTTATGAGCCGACTAATGCCTTCCCATTGATGCAATATTGAAAAAAAATAATATGAAATCTACGAATTGAGAAATTAAAGCGAGATCTTTCCGAAAAATATAAATAGCTGTGCCTACCTCTCGAGCAAAGGGAAAGAATGGATTGCAATAAGTTAATTTTAATAATACTCTTGGCTCTTATCGTGTGCACACTGTGGTAGTGAAAATATTCTTGTTCTATGGATTATTTTTGGCATAGATTTTAGGTGTCCAACATTCAATAGCATGCAATGGAATAGTAAATCCCCACCCTATATTCCCACCCCAGCCATAAAATAGTACAATTTGCCCCCATCTTACGTTCGACCTTTAAGTATAGAGTTATATGGCTGCTTACGTAAAATTGATGCACACCTACCTCTTATTTTTATCATAGAGCTCTAAGTGGACTGCGAGACTGTATAGCTTAGATATCTCGTTGCATATTGCCTTGTTCTTACGTAGGTCACCGGCAGGAACTGTTCTCTACCCTGTAGATCCTATCCTATTGTTGCCACAACCATTCGCCTCACTGATTCTCCATTTACCCCTAACTCTTACCGCTCAGAAAAGGGCCCAACTTTAGTGACGAGGGTACCTTTTAGCAAAAACCCATCCGGAAGTGACCTAACGACATGCGCTTCCGGTTCCACAGGCAGCTGAACCTCCCTCACCCCAACAAACTCCACACATCTTTTTATCTGCACTGCCATTTTCTGCAACTCCGAAGGGGGAGGCAAAAAGGAGGAGGCTTTTTAGCTCTCATTTTATTCCGACTCGTGGGGTTCCGGTCACTAAAGCACCACTTAACGGGAGCGCTATAGTCGGGGTAGGGGGGGGGGTGAAAAAAAAGAGAATTAAAAGATTCGAAAAAAAAGATCGAGGAGAAGGGAAAAAAACATGGCATGCCGACGCTCGGATGCACTCCCAGTTTTTTTTGTTTTTTGTACCTTGCTCTTTTGCTTCAGAAATGTTTTTATTTCCAAGCAGGGGACGAAAACTAGAGAAGGCGAAAATACTACATATTAAAATTCAACAATGCGCAAGAGGCCATCCCATGAGGAAGATATGGAAATTAGGTAATAAAGAAACTTAACCCTCAAATGAGGATAATAGATATTGTACACTGCTCGTCCTAGCTATCCTCTCCTTTTAAAAAAAATCTTGAGTTCGAAATACTTAGAGAACAAAATAATGTGAACAGTGAAAATAAATCACTATATTTCGCTCTCAAAAGTCTGAAAATAGGTTTAAAAAAATAAGTATAATATCATGTTTATAAAAAATAAATATGAAATATATACCACCAAATAAAAATGAATACATTGAAATCAAAAAGCAAAAAACACAGAACTCGTTTAAAATATAGTTCTGGTGAAACGGATACACATTATTTCATAAATGGAAACCCCAATTGATGAAGATGCAAAAATGGAAGGTAATTTTGGGTATAGGCGGCATAGTTAAAGTAAAAATATATAATTTCATCACTTTTTGATTGCCCAAAGACTCCTGAAGGCTTTATGTCCACCCCCCCCCCCCTCTTCCAAAAAAATGCTTTTCTGATAAAATCTCGAGGGAAAAATTAATTGCATGATTGTTATTAAAACTACTTTTTCGGAGAAGAGCACTAAATTAATAAATAATTTCCTTCTCGTTTTCACGTCCGCAATTAGCCCACGGTGAAAATGCGCACAGGTGGAACTGGCGATACCACGGCGAGATTTCGAGCGACACGGATAATTTGTACGCGAGGATTTTCCGCGATCAACGGAGCGTTAAAATACATATTTCGGGACGATGCGAAAAAATAACAATGCCACGCCGGATGAATAACAATGATAGCGTATTTCCCCGTTTCAACTCTTTAGTGAAATAGAGACGGAAAATGGAGCATTTAAGATCTTGTTCCGAATAAGAACACCGTGAAAATGCGGAGTGGCTTTTAGAAAGGAGAATAATTATTTTTACTGTAAGCGAAGAATTGGAAAACTGAAGGGGAAAAAATTGATTAATCGTGTCAAAAAATATTGAATCCTTTAGAGATGATATTTTATATCGTACCTTAAACGGACAAAAATCATCAAGACATATTAACACATGGTTGTAGACTCACTTGATTTTCTATTGGGATGATTCCCTTGTGTATAAAAATCCTGTAGAATAGTAGTGGAGTGAAAACTATTCCCCTGCCGAATAACCAAGTGTGTCGTGTTGACACACTGGTTTCCCTCCGCACAAAATAAGTGAGGCAGGGAAGATCAAAAAATAAATACAAAGAATTAACTATTAAATCATTTTATACTTAAAGCATTCAAGCAATATACATATACTTAAAATCTTTCATTGCCCGATTTTCGTAAAACATGTCCAAATATACTTCACGACGGTAAAAAAAATAGCAGTCAGAAAAAATCAGTTGCTAGTTTGTTACAGTCTCTGTAGCAAAATCCTATTCGAGGATCGTAGAATTAGGACTTCACCATAATACAAAATTTACTCTGACGATAAACTCTATGGTCAAAGCTCATGCCAAATATCGTGAAATCAAATTGGAGGAAAAAAATAAATATTTTAATTAAATTATTGGCCAGATGAAATGTCTTCATCTTTCGCCATAATGACCCAAACGTTCTCATTCAAAACTAACAAATAAACCAAAGGGTTATCTATATCCACAACCATCGCCTTAATATTTATAATAATACTATCGTAATATTTATAATTTTATATTTAATAAATCAATATCGTAATATTTATGTCTATTAGCATAATTAATAACGAAATGATTAATCATACGCATTACATTTCACAATTGCTCAAATCATTTCACTTCAAAGCTGACAAGGAAATATCTCCACATTAAGTGTTCTCCGCAGCCGTCAGGTACCCTATTGTAATTAAATATCCGCAGTAATTAGGTGCAGAAATATAATTAAATAATCAACCCCTTGGAGGTCAATTTTTTTACTGGCATTGAAAATTGAACGATTGTGCACTAAAACATTGAGCACTCATAGTGTTGTCGAAAACATTAATTTGCACATATCATTAAAAAAAGTAACAAAACCGCATTCAAAATAAAATTATACACCAACTGCCACAATCAACGGTCGAAGTCATAATTACGTTGAATAATTCTTAGATTACCCTAAAGGAGATCGAGTTGGAAGATAAACTTATTAAGAGAATAAATTCAACTATATTATATTACAATTAATATAAGATAATAAATTCATTTCAATGTTCATACATCGATTACTTGGAAAACAACTCATGCGCAACAATGGTTTAATTCAGTGAGTAAGCATTCAGCGAGAACCACATACACTGCGGCTGAACGAGAAAAGTTAGCCGGGAACGTGAATTAAAACTTTGCAGCCCAACCTTCTGCATAATTAATCGCATTTAGAGCACTTAGCACTGCTTCGGTTCCTGGAATTAATTCATTTAACGATAAACGGGTCCACAAGAAAAAAAAAAGATTTCGCAAGATCTTTTATATCGGCACTCTACTCGATGTGTTCAACTTCAGATTCCCATGTCAAGAAGTTCAAACCGGCGCGGGAGATTTCTCGAAAGCGTACATAACGATGAAAATTAAAGACATGCCTCACCAAAGACGCCAGATGATTTCTCTACTCCGCAAAACCTTAAGCCTTTAAACACGCGAAATGGAGGTTAAAAAAGAGAAGTGGCAAGCCAAGAAGTCTAAGTATTTCCTAGGCACAGAATCTCACCCTTGAAACACTTCTGAGGCACTCGGCTCGAGAAAATGAGATCGTTACTTTGCGGAGCACGCAAGGGGCCCGGAAACGTAGAGTTCATAAATCTCCCAATTAAAAATAGCGAGAAGTTTTGAGGTCGTAGGTTAAAACGTTCAGGCAGGAGCTAAGGGTATCAATTTTTGTGTGGGGGATTGAACGCTTCGATAATTAATAATCGTCAACGCCAGAGCTATAAACGCATCGGCAGTTTGGAAGGATTACAGACGTCACGACTAACACCCGGAAATGTACTCGAATTATTTATTGTGTACATCGAGGAAGGCATGAATGGAACCAATGAAAAGGCTATGGATGACAATATCCACGGATATTGAAAAAAAATACGAATATTCAAGCAGATTTAGGAAACAAGACCCCAAGGAGAATATTTCATTGCAAATAAGGACATTCTGATTTTAATAAATAATGACTATTAGTTTCACTTCGTATTTTAAGAAAAGCAAGGGCCCAAGAGAAGCAATTTAGGCTCTTAGGCTGCTTATAGAGCAGATAATGGAGGAAAGCAAACCGAATATCATCGAATTTGTCGGCTTGGAGAATGCGTTTGATAACGTGGAATGGCATTAAATGCTTAGGAAAAAAACAGTTCCTGCCAGTGAACATCGCAGGAAAAGGTAATGAGGTCTCTACCCTATACCATGTCGCAGACCAATATGTTAAACATGATCAATAAAAAATAAGAGCTGAAATTGCGTCAATTTCACGTAAGGAGTCATATGACGCCATTCTTGAGGTCCTCAAATCGGGCAAGACAGCATTTTACGGCTAAAAGATGGAATGAGAAATTATTATTTCATTGCATACAGTTCAGTTTTAACCACATAAATTCGATGCCAAAAATTACCCAAAGAACAACAATATTTTCAATACCCTGTATACCTGCAGCACAGTGTGAATACGATAACAGTCAGGAGTATTATACAAATTCACTTCTAACAATCCATTCTCTCTCTTTACACGAGAGGTAATCACAGATATTTATGATTTTCGCAAAGATCTCGATTTTATTAGTGAATTTATCAGGTTTCATGTACTGTTCTTCAGAATCGCATCAAAAGGAAAGCATTGGTTGGCATAAAAAATGAAATAGGAGTAAAAACAAGGGGTTCTAAGGTTACAGAATTAGAGCAAAATATTTTTTGACAGCGGTGACGCAAGTTAGTTTTCAAGGTAAATAAATTATCTCGATATGGCCACCGCCATATATTTCGGAAATTGAAAAGCGAATGACTCATTATTTGGTTAAAAAAAAATGAACCGTTCACTTTCGAATTCACCGCATCTTTTGACATCAAAGCACCTCTTTTCGCAATAAAGTTAATTGAAATATTAGCTTGATCCGATACCTTTCGACAAAAAGCTGGTTCACCGCTCAATGATAAAATTTATATTTGGAAGTAAAGATGAGGCAGGAAAAATGTTACGATCGTGCCCACTTAGCATTGGAAGGCATTAAAATTTACCTGGGAGCTTACTTCCACAATCAGCGAACAAATAGACACACTGTTTTACGGGCCAATCATGGAACGTGAACAACACGGGATAAGGATCTAGTTACGCTTTAAAAAAGAAAGAAAAAAATGATTAGTATCATCGGTAGCGAGTACAGTGGCTGCCTCTAGCTATCGAAGAAATCTTCAACTCACAAACACACACAAGAAGGCTTCTCGTTATCTAAGCAGCACGCACGCACTTTTAATGAACTACCGCCAGACATTTTCTTGCTTGTTCCCTCCACGGAGCGAGTGTAGGCAAGACCGTGAAATTCCACTTGCTTTAAAAAAAAGTCGCGGAAAAAAGGATCGAATATTCATGAAGACGCTGAAATAAATGGCCCTGCCAACCTACTGATTGGCTTCTTGTTATGCAGCAAGTGTCTTTCGGATGATCAAGAAGAAAGGAGTTTTATTGAATTAGGAATGAGGTTAGGAAAGGCATTTCAATCGAGGAATACCAGAAGGAAACTAAAACTGTCACTATACGCCATTCTTATCCACAAGAGTGGCCAACTTAGCACTCCAATTACATTTTTAAATTTTCATTTTATGCAAGCGAGATAGCGGCATGAAAATGGAGAGTTCGACAATGAAACTACACTATTTCCTCTCACGATGACGTGCGGGCAGTGTATTTTTTTAGCTATCGACCAGCAAACTGACTGAAGCACGCGAAATGTAGTGTATTGCCTCCTGAGGAAAAGAGATGAGAATTTTCCATAGGGTTACTGGGTGCCGTTCTACGTGTTTCGACGGTTACGTAATTCTAGAGTAAGTACACTGCGATATCGTTATCTCTTGAGCTATGATTATCATATTTGGATGAGAGGGGTTTGAAAGTGGAATTCTCAACCTTACCCTTCTACTTCACACCCCCACCCATCTAAGTAGGGTAAAAACAGCTCCAGAAACTGACAATATCGTAGTGTACTTGAGATTAGCGTACCCTGAAGCCACACGGCTACCGCAACGTATTTATGCTCAGTAATCTACGTAACCAAATGCTCACTTTCACACGTAAGGTATCAATCATGCGGGAGCTGTCTCCAGTACTCTGGGCTTGTTTTTCTTTGCTCGGTTTCAGTTTGTGTGTTTTGTTTGACTTCTAACAATAATGGA
This sequence comes from Ischnura elegans, assembly GCF_921293095.1. Taxonomy (NCBI): domain Eukaryota; kingdom Metazoa; phylum Arthropoda; class Insecta; order Odonata; family Coenagrionidae; genus Ischnura; species Ischnura elegans. Next base: position 101,447,230 of record NC_060254.1, read on the forward strand.
AGGAATAGACCATTAAGTTTTGATTCCGCTTGTTGCGTGATAAAACCTGTGATGTGGGACAAAACTTCAACTGAATTCAATGCAAATGTTGGTGGTTGCTTTCGGGAATTGCTGCGTAGCTAACGCTACACGGGTATTGGCGAAGACGGAAGAATATCATCCGCGTCTTATACGTGAATCCGTCGAGATAGCGAAAAGGCCAAATAACATCAATAGGGAGGATGGATATAACCTCAGCCGCATTTTATGGAGAGAGTTCCTGGCCCAATATAATGATCAACGGCTATCGCCTTCCGTGAAAATTCAAAATCGGGTCAACAATGGGTTAACGAAACCTATAAAAGCTCGGGACGAGAACGGTTTCCTCCCATTCTCTTGATAACGCTCCCAGTAGGAGGAGTGAAACGTTGAGTAAGAAAATGTTACCTATGCAGCAATTCCCGAAAACAATCACCAACATTGATAAATGAAGCTGTGAAACTCTTCATACGAAAGTAGGGTAGTTTCCTTCATCATTCATCAAAGGCATTGATTGCGATTCTTTACCAACCAATAGTGTATTCATGATTTACAAATTATTTGGTTTTAGAAATACCGGTTTAGGCTTTTCCCAGCATTCATACTTAGCCGTGGCGTTTTTCCCGCGCTTGAAAATTTTCAATTTTCATTTAATCTCGAAAAATAGATATCGTCATTTAAAAATCTAAAAGTGTGAAATACGTTCTCAAGGAGTAATAATCTTTCGATTTAGGCAATAAAAAAATAATAGGAAACCAACCTATTGCATTCAATGTACTTGCCGTGTACTGTGGGTGTACTTGATAATTACTTAACGGTCGAAACGCGTCGTACGATACACAATAAACTTGTGGAAAAGTGGGATCTCTTTCTCGTTTACAATCGACCATCAGCCAAAGCAAATTCCCCTCATCTTATTTTCTTAAAGTCCATCATGAATTCCTGGCCAGTATTTGTCTACTTTTCATGCGTAAGTATATCCCCATCGGGTTCATTTCAACACCTCCCAGGGAAGCCACGGGCGAATAGGATTTCGTGCTTTATCGACGCACCTACTCCAAGATATTTTCTCGTGTCGTCCACCGGGTCGGATCCTATCGTCTGGGCGTCGACCTAGGATCGAGGTTCATTTTCAAAACGAGATGGAAGCAGTCACGGATCGAAACGTCGCGTCAGCCCAAGTGGGCGCCTTAAACAGGTAGACGACGCGAGAAAAAACTTCTTAAAGGAATTAAAAAAAAAAGTCTTGAAGTTAGGGAAACGACGAACGTGCGGACTAGTATTATACATTTTATAGGGAACTGCGATTAAGGGCATCGCTCCATTGGTTTGATAAGGTTTTTTCTGGAATTTTTGTCGAAGATGAGGCTGCCGTAAACGATAATTTCATGTGAAACAAAGATTACCAACTTACCCAGTATTCTAGATCAAAAATGTAATGAAAATCAAATTAAAAACTAATTTTTAGAGACATTAGTAAACCAGCTCCAACAGGACATTTCACAATGCAAAAAAATAATGTGGTTACATATAGGAGTACAGTATCCTGTTCGCAAAGAGCAGCCGCTGTTTGGGTTGACCGATAACAAGCCGAAATCATTTCACTCCTGAGGCCATAGATATCAGGGCATCGATAGCAGGGACCTTTTAGATCACTTATCTCCCCGCCAATGTAGCCAGCAATCTGGAGTGGTCCTCTGAGATACATCTATAGATAAGAGGTATCCATGGTATTCCAGGAACGCAACAACGTCAATAGGTCACTTGCGTGGATACAAGTGGGAAATTCGGCTAACGCAAAATTGGAGAACATCTGGTAACATAACCCACGGAACATTTACCATGAGACTTCAGGAACCTGGATTGCGCAGTGGCCCGGAAAGCCAAAGGTCTACGGTTCGATTCCCAGTCCAGGAGAAATTTTTCTCATAATGACTCATGTATATTTCACCACCGTTCACTCAGCAGGCTCGAAATATTACACATTACCGCCACGTGCCGCTTTAGCGCAGGTTCGAGGGTCTCAACCGTTTTTGGCTTCATTGAACTCCTTTCTCCCTCGTGTTAGTATCCTTGATGGACCGCGAGGACCTAGCATCTAGTACCATGAGCCTCGGTACAATGGCCATGGGAATTCAAAAACCTGGAAAGGTCTGCGAAGTCTGGTCAACGATCCGTAGTTCGAATTTCGATCCAGGGGAATTTTTCTCATGGCAATTGATATAAATAATTCAAGCACAAGGGATAGCTCAAATTAATTATTTAACCCTTTCAATAATCACAGAGTATTTTCTTCCGAGGAAGTGCCAAATAAAAATAATAATCGGAAAGAATTTTTTTAATGTGGGCCAAGAGACCAATAATTCTTAAGCTACCATGTAATTCAACACGTAATTTAACCACTACGTTAGTCTGGACAGGTGAGGGTAGAGCTTAATCCGGCCAAAGTCATAAGCGTCGGAATTGCTCATATCCAGGGTAAGAGGGTCACCTTCTTTCCCTGGGCCGCATCTAGCATAGATTTTTAAGGGACGTCCATAGATTTCACCCGGGATATAAACCCGAGCCCATTGTTCAGAGGTCCAACGTCATACCCACTTGGAAGCCACTCTCCCCTCCACATTACTATGCGCCGCGTGATTCCTGGGATGCCAGGTTTCTTACCCACAATGTGGGTCAATTGCTGATTTTGAAACTAATAACATATATAAGGGTTCCAATAATTTATTGCCCCCAGGGAGGACTAAAAACTAGTGGTATGACAGATAGTCAACAGGAACTATCTCATCTGTTCTGCCATAGCATTTCTGAAACATTCAGAAACAGTCTTACAATTAGTCAAAGATGATATAATCAATCTGAGATTTGTTGAAGATGAATCTATTATCCGAATATTTTATTCCTGCGATACGATTTTTCCTGGATTTCTCGAAAGGAATTACAAGTCCAAAGACTTTAGATTTGCCTCCTAAGATTATAGGGAGCGGTAAAAAAGGATAAAATAAAAGACAATGATGATCAAGTGAAAGATTTCTTCTAAAGAGAATCTAATTTTAATCCTTCGTCCATTTCTGATCATCGACTACGCTCCTCATAGAGCTAAATTCAACTACATGAGAGTGAATCGGTCGGTGATTGTTTTTCCGAAAGCTTTTGTTTGTACAGCGACCAAAAACTAAGCATATTTAGCAGGGTCTCTCCAGCTCTGCGAAGAATCCTGGGTTGTCGACCAGGAAATCTTAGTAAGTATAGTTTGTGTCCCTTCAGCCCTCAAAAAAGGATCTTTTTTGGTTGGATGCGTGCGTAGGTGTGTGTCTAAGAGAGTTTCGATATTCCGGCTGAGAGGCTGGGATTTGGTCCCTATGATAAAACTTCACTTCCCGCACACCAACGCAGCGATTAATTTTTCCCAAGGAGGACGAACGTTGGGAGATATTATGCGTGCATCGTAGTTTTTAATTTCACGTAGCCCCTTTCAAATTACAACCCGGTTGATGATTGCGGGATACAGAACGAAGCTTGGAGTTGCAGTGAAAAAATATATCCAAAGATTTTAATAAATGCAAGGCAGACCGGATTTCCGCACTGGAGTAAACGGGTGGACGAGTGCATCGCATACCGATCGGCCAGCCTCTTCACTGCTAGTCCGCATATCCGCCTGGAATACCGTTCCGAGTGAAGTGGACGACCTCTTCGTGGGGAACGGGATTCCCCGGCGGAAGTGAAAAAGGGGGCCGGTTGTACTTTATCTTAACTAGTTTACTTATTCGTTGAACAAAACTAATCTCATATTTCTCCAATCATAAGTTTTAAACAGTCCCCACACGCATGTGTAAAGTTTCGAGCCTGTCGCGTGAACTGTGGTGAAATTTACATGATGTGTCATTTAACACTAGAACCGCTGAACTTTCCAACCCCTCCAAAACCGCGGCATGGGGCTTTTTTGCCCCATTGACAAAATACGTTGATCCTGTCATGTTTAAGTATAATTGACGGTATTTTTGTGGTTTGTGTGAGCAAAACACGTGTTTAGGTAATGTTTAAAACGTTTTATTAAGTATATCTAGGAATACAGTAAACTTATTTTGACGTGTTGGTTGAAAGCTCAGACCTGCAGACGCGCCGGGCTGAGGTGACGCGGCCGGCGCAGTGCACAGATTATTCCCTTCTGCGCTTCTGACTGGCAGAATAACGGTATCTGTGCATCGATCCCCTTCGTAATAAACTGTTATTATGCTAAATACAAAATAAGCGTACAAAAAAACTGAAATTGTATGTTTTCCCCATATGGGACAAAAAAGTCCCACCCCGCGGTTCTAGGTAAATCGTCGTTTTTCTCGCGAACCAAACATCGTACAATATTTTCGATACGACCATTCGAAATAGCATAAAAAATGAGCAAAATTCAGTAAATTTCAAAGGTATCAAACCACTAGTACATGAATGGCAAACATTTGCAATGGGCGATGGGACAAAAAAGTCCCGTCCGCGGTTCTAGTGATAAGGCCGTTTTACACGGAGCACGGAATTGGGCAGGTTAGAGCCGCATTAATTTCTAAAATGGCGTGGAATTGCGCGAATGCATGAACGAAATTGGAACAGGGGCTATTTTGCCACCTCACGTCCACGCATTCTCGCATGTTGTCTAGCAATTCACCGCTTTACACGACGCAATTTTGACTGCGCCTTCGTACACACGTCAGATTGTGCAAGTACGTGCCCCGTGTAAAACGGCCTTCACAATTGGCTTGAGATGAAATTCCCTTCGACCGGGAATCGAACCAAGGATCCTTGACTTTCCCGGCCACTGCGGATACCATAATGCCAACTAAGTTTCAGAATTTGCATGGCAATTATATCGAGTCTTATAATGGTACCAGATATAAGGCTCTCGCGATTAATGAAGCCACAACCGTTTGAGAACCTCAAAATTTCGCTTAAGCCGCGGATGGCGGCAATGCGTAATATTTCGAGCCTGTCGCGTGAATGGCAGTGAAATATAAATGAATTGTTATGAGAATAAAATTACACTGGAATCAACTCACAAACCGCTATTCGTTTCCCGGTCCAGGGGATATTTATCTCATGGCAATCCATCCAAATTACACCAGCATATTTGAGTTTACATAGAGTATTAATAAATACCTGTACCTCAATAATGAAGAATTTTTCCTTGATTTTCTGACACATTGCCTTTTCATTTCTTAAGATATCATCTCAATATTCAGGGTGTACAGAGCTATTTCCAGAAATAATTAACACGTCTGTATCTAAAATATGAAAACTTTACCTGACCGAAAATGCCGATGCATAATGTTCAAATTTCAACCAAACCTGACACGTTCTAATTTTGGGAAGCGTAAATTGGTTAAAACTTGGATTAAAATATTTAAATTATCAGGGTACATAGGGAAGAAAAAAAATTCTTTCGTTTCAAATGTGAAAATTTTATCTCAGCATTCTTCCTAGTTCAAATCATCAGCTAAATTTTAGACGCAGATTCTCAGTGAATGGACCTGCTCTAAACACCCCAATCTTTATGTATTTAGTTTGTTGCGAGTCAGTCCGTCTGCATGTTGCCCAGTCACACTTTAGGGTCCATCTCAGTCGTAGCAATAGCCACAAGGATAGGGTTTGGTACGTTCGACGCTGACTCTCTGCGCGCACATTTTATACTTGCGCTGTAGCTCGACAATGCGTAAAGTTGCGGGCAAAAGACGGACCAAAAACAGCCTGTCCATAACCGGGGCGCAGCTAGGAAATAAGGCTAGGAGGGGTTTTAGGCGCAACTAATACTGGGGTGTCTGAGAGTATGGAATACCCGCCAGGGTGAGCGGGAGGTGTGGGGGCCCTCACACAGATAAATTTTGGGATAAATAGTGAGTTTTATGGCTTTCTGAGGGATATTTTTATAAATACTTATGAAATTCTATAAGTAATGTTAATGCAATTAAGTAAAATGGATTTAACTTTTTTAAATTTCTGAGCTCTGGGGGGTTTTATCCCCCAAATCCCTCCCTCGCTACGCCACTTGTCCATAAAACGAGCGACAAACAGTGGATAGCAACAATGAATACCTGTCGCCCCAATGCAATGGTTCTCCATTGCAAAACTCTAGCAACCAGTAACAGGTGCAACACTATGATACGATAGGCGACAAGGCAACGACCGGTATCGCAGCAGGGTCGACCTGACCGTGGGACAGGCACATTGGCACTGCTAGTCCTAACTTTTAAACAAACAATACGTCTGCAGGAATATTTCTCGGGTTTCCCACCGGGTGTCGTATCCCTGATGACGATGACCCCTGATGACGATGACGGACTTAGTCATGGAAACGTTGGGAACTACAACCCGATACGACACCCGGTGGGAAACCCGAGAAATATTCCTGCAGAGCATACGCCGGGAAAAACTCAGATTCTAAACAATACGTCATGAAAGTGAGAACAAATACGACGGATCTAGCAGGAGGGATGCGTCCCCGCTTAGAGAAGACTAAGGGTAGTCGCATAGTGGGGGGTAAGAGGTGAAGGTGGAGATAGAGGTAGAGGTTGCGGTACCTCGAGGTAACACAAATGCATTGTGTGTTACGGGCGCGCGCATAGTCAGCAGGTCGACGTAGAGTGTACCTCGCGGTTCACCAGGATGTCGCGCGGGACCGCTTTCAAAGGCAAACGAGTTTGTCTTTCGGACGGTGTGTCGCAAGGTATATATCGGGAGGCTTCTTCGTGATTGGTGCGTTCAAGGCCCGTTTCATGTGACATCCTAATATTTTCCCTAAATTTGTCAGGGTAATACTTAAGTTGCAAATACAGATGGTGATATTCTTCCAGATCTTGTCGCGCTTTGATTTTTGGGATGAACACTGAATTCGCGATTACTTAACGGCCAATCAGCCACCACTTACATGCTGATTACATGTCGTCACCATCACCACTACTATCGTTTAACATTTTAAAAATGTTACAATCAACCAAATAACCGTTATATGTGATGCCACACGGTGAAAGACTGGCTCATGGTCGAGGTTGTGGGAAAGCTGCATCCATAAACCTCTTTACTATGCGATACTACCTCGACCTGCACCTCAATCTCCACCTTTACCTCGACCTCCTCACTATGCGAGTACCCTTAGGGAGGAGTGAGGTTGGCACAAAATAGTTGGCCCAATCAAACTGCGATGACCGGAGGAGGACGGCCAGCAGTCAGGTCCCCTCTCTTCATTGTTGTTGATTTTTTCCCCTCCTCTTTACCCTTCGCCCCCACGCACTTTTTTTTTGGCCATCATTCTTACTCCGTCCCCCGAATCTCCAGGTGGCCGCGCTCCGTCCAGGAGACCCTCCTCCCCTTCAGACGTTGGACTAACAAACCGGTCGAATCAAAGTGTGGCCACGGACGCGAGACGGGAAGGCGTGCAATTTATTCACACTTCCCACCCACCTCCCCCTCATCACGCCGCGATTCTCCCCACCACAGAAAAGGAAGGGGAGACGGTGAGAATACGCAGGGATAGATGAGAGAGGAATGCACACGCCAGTAGGCTAACACTTTATGGTACGCATGGGGGTGAATATTTCTCGGGTATAACACCGGGTCAGGTCCTCCATACCTCCTTCCAGACCGAGGACCTGGGAAGGAGATTTGGAGGACCTTATCCGGTGTGGGACCGGAGAAATTTTAACTGCCATTGTTCAACGGGAAAAACCAGACTTTACAAGTTTATGGTACGTATCATACAGCGACGTGGTCGAGTCCGGGGTCAGCTCTACCTTAACATGTCCAACCCAACCTACTCCTGTGGCTATGTAAACCCATATGATAATAGGGTGGTTTCCTATTATTTTTTATTGCCTAAAATGAAAGATTATTACTCCTGGAGTACGCATTTCACGCTTTTCGATTTTTAAATGACGATATCTATTTTTCGCCATTAAATGAAAAATGAAAATTTTCAAGCGCGCGAAAACGCGACGGCTAAGGATGAATGCCGGGAAAACTCCGTGTGACATCGTTCTGGTTCACGCTGCCGTAAGTGAGGTGACCTTGGGGCGAGGCTTTGAGCGCTGATACGACGCAGATTGCTAACAGGTAGCAGAGTACCCTGCTAGCAGGTAGCGCTTGGCTTAAATAAGGATTATTAATACCTTATCAAATGAAGAAATCTTTCCGACCTTAGCCAGTTTTAATAAGTGATTATTAACACATGTTTCCCTGAGCTCTGCGCCTCATGCATGCATTGGTAATCTCAGACGATGTAAAACTCCTATCTACTTGTATAGAAACTAGGTCCCTGTGACGCCACGTGGAGTGGCATCGCATGGGCGCCAATCTGCCCTTTTTCAAATGAGGATAAAATTGACCATTGCCATTCGTCTAAACCGGTATTTCTAAAACCAAATGATTTGTATATTATGAATACACCAATGGTGGGTAACGAATCGCAATCAATGCCTTTCGTTTACTTTGATGAAAGAAACTACCCCATTAGCCTCGTCAACGACCCACCTCCACCTTTCTCCGTCTTGTCAAATCTCATCGTGGCCCTAAAATTATTGTCACCAAGGCATTTGTATTTATTCAAAGTCCTAAAACTGTTTTATGCCAGAAGTGATATATGCCGAGTGGATGTGATAGATACAAATATAATTTACGGAGTGAATCATGTGTAGTAACAAAGAGACCAAGGTTAACGTTGTTTTCTTTACATGGGGCCGAAGTTTTGTCATTTACTGCCCGCAAAAATTTTAAAAAATAAATCACTAAATAAAAAGTTAAGACTTGCCAAAGACTGGCTTTTTTCACAAGAAAAAATTGAACATTTACTTTTGTGTTATTTCTTTAAAATGCTCATGTATTATTTACTGCATTATTATGTTATTTCATTGGCATGCATTTTTGTTATTTGATGGTGGCTCAATTCTGGTCCTATGACGTTGGAGACCACCCAAATTCCCTTTCTTTTGTTACCTTGCATTCAGTTGTAAAATCAAAATGTAGGAGTAAATAAATTATTATTATTATTATTATTTCTATTTCTGCTCCAAGTGTTATTGTCAGTACTTCCTTCAGTACTCGCTCTTTCCAATGCGGTCCTGGTCTTCCTAGAGGTCTTCTACAATCGGGTCCAGTATCATAAACCTGTTTTATCACGCTCCTCCCTTCTCAATATATATGACCCATCCATCTTTGCTTCCACGTTTGCTTTTTGTCGTTGTAATTATATCCATCTCATTATAAATCTCTCTCAGTTCTCCATTCATTCTCGTTATTAGGTACACAATTTTTATTTACTACTTCGCTTTCACAGGATATGAGCTTTTTATTAAAATTTTGCTAGTGACTAAATTCCCCAGCCGTAGAGAATTATAGGTCGTAGCAGTGCAATAACTATGGGGGGATAAGGGGATAGATCCCCCCGCCCAAAGCCTTGGAGAAATTAAAATAATATTTAAAACTATTGCCTAGTTTTGAAATTTTAAAATTGCATTTGCTTGTAGTTAAATTTTTAGAGTCAAAATGATTAAAATGTATTTCCAGACACGTCATTTTTTCAAAACTTTTCCCGGAACCCCCGTTGCCTGTAAGTGAGGGGTTCCCAACCCAGGCCCCTTCATCCCCCCATGGTTTAATCCTAGTTACGTCACTGGGTTGTAGTACTTATAGTCTTATGGATCCTGGTTTTCGATTTCTTCTTAAGTAATTTGCTGCTCAGCAGCTTGTTTAGACCCCAGTGACATCTATCCACTGAGTTACTTCTATACATGATTTCATTTTCTTCTCTATCACTACTAACTATTGTTACAAATAAATATTTAAATTAGTCACTTGAATAAAATCTTAAGCACTTTCAATGGTAGGGCTCTATTCATCGCCTCTCTACACCTTTTACGGGTTGCTTCACAATAAATCGGGATAATTTGGATCAGTTACAAATATATATCCTGCTTTCTTTATGTCATGGTAAAAACACGTATAGATAATGAACGATAAATATCGGAAACAATAGTTTACCTCGATAGAAAAAAAAACAGTGCGAGGATGAAAAATCGATATTTTTAATCCATTTTGGAGAAACCAACGTGCCCAATCAGCACACTTCCTCTTTAAAGATCACATAAGCTGAGATTGATCTTAGCTCTGTATAATTAGTAACTGATTAAGAGTGAGTTCAAAGTTGTCAAATAAGACACTGCAATATTTTCACTGAATTCTTATTTAAACTAATACTATCAATACAATGATTTGTTAACGAATATTAATAACTGCCGTCATATCGTGCCACATATCCTGCAAAAACACCCAATTTTACCTTCCCCTCCCGAGTGCATTTTTTAAAGCAGTATCCAAATTTATCACATCCCCAGCCTAATAGCTTTTTCCTTCCATCCTTTCGTTTTTGTGGCTGATGGCCCCAAAACCCTATTTGGAGGCTGGGAAGGAAACACGAAAACGGTCAGGGGATGGTTAATGGGATTGCAGCATGGGACAAGGGAAGAAGACGGTGGAAAAGGTCGTGAGGATGAGAATAAAGAGCCAAGGTGCGGAGAGAAAGGTACACGCGGACCGAGGGGTAATTAATGCAAATTTAGCATTTCCGCCCGAAGCAAGAGGGAAGTTGCCAAGGGAGGAGTATGGGGGGGGGGGGAGGAGGTTGACCGTGGCGCGACCAGTAGTATAGGAGTGAGCGATACAAACATCGATACAAACACACACATCCTGCATATATTTACCTATGCATCGATACACGATACGTTTCTAAATTAATACCGGATATTAAAATATGATGAAATTGTAGGTTCCAAGACAAAGGACAAAATCCCACAGGACCTTTACGAGGGAGTATATCGAGTGCCTTGCTCATGTGGGAAAGATTACATCGGCGAGACTTGCAGATCGTTGAAAATCCGATTGCAGGAACATCGAAAGGCTACAAAGAACAAGCAGAACCAACTTTCGGCCATATCCGAGCATGCTTGGAATGAACCTGGACATAACATACTCTTTCAAGACTATAAAATAATAGCAAAGGAAAATAAATACTAACCTCGCCTTATCATAGAAGCCATTGAGATAGCGAAAACACCGGCAAATTTTAACAGAGATCAAGGCAATCCCCTGCATAACGCATGGAAAAGGATTCTCCAACCACCAACCAATGGGAGGCCGGCATTGAGAGATGGACAACAACCGATAAATGAGAGAACAGCCGCGGGATGAAAAGGCCTATTTAAGGCGGAAATTTACCGAGGTACTTCACCTTCGACCTGAAGACGAACGCTGACTAGAATTTCAGCGAAACTGTTTTCGCCAAAACACAACGGACGCGGTGAAAACCCGAAGAGAATGCAGTGATCATCATTAGAGATGCGTGAAAATCGAAAGTGCCATAAATGCGATATAGATGCGATGTGCGCAAATAAATGCAACAAAGATACGATGACTGAACTTTTATGATATTTTTACGCAAATCTGCCTTTTCGACGGCAAAATTCGTAGGTACATTTTGTGCCGAGTGCAGTTTAAATGCTCCGCCGACACTCACCGCTTTAAAGCATGTGAGCGACTGGCCAGCTGCTAGTCGGCTGGGAATCCACCACACGACTCGCCCGAGCATGGCTGCGAACTACAAGTGGGCGCGGACAAGCTACGCCTTCGCCACTACATGTCTTATTACTTAATTTATTATTGTTCTACAACATAATTATTTAAAATATTCTGTATTATGTCATATAACTGTGTTTCACTACATTTCATCGTCATCTACCTCATTATGCAAATATAAAATAGACGCTACTAACAAGGGAAATACACGACCTTCGCATCGCCGATCGAGCTCAAATTTTGCGAATCGGTAGTTTATGGGTACAAATGTAATATGCCGAAGCGAGACGACGCACTTCTCGTAAAATTCCGAGAAAAAAGCAATTAAAAATCGTTAAAAATGAAGGTACGCTATATAAACTGTTTTGAACTCTTATGTTAAACAATTTGTCGACAGTCCAGTGGATACGGTGTCCGACTGTGGAGGAGAAGGTAGCGAGATCGATGCTCACTCAGGGAACCTTTTTTTTGTGTTAATTTTTAAGAATTTTATTGTTTAAATTTTTAAAGTTCGTTTTCTTATCTTCGTTACTACTATGGAATATATTTTTAAAAGAGTTTTTTTTATATTTAAATCAGGAATGGATCAGCTTGGGATTAGGAACTGAGGATGAAGGGTGGATAGAAACCCGGCGTCGGCATTAGCCTGCTCTTAACGAAAGGCGCCAAGGGGACCACGGCTTAACGTCCCATCCGACGGACGGTGCACTGCACAACTAGTGTAATCCACATTACACGCAGGGATTGAATTTAGGAATGCCCCTTAATTCTTTACCGAGATTTGGATGTGGAAGGCCAGTACACTGCCTCACCACTCCAGTTAATCCTTTATTTGCAATTTTCAGGATGGAACTCATCATAAATACATGTAAAGCAAAGTGATTTGTGGCACCACGAACAAGCAGAAAAGCTTTTTTCTCGGAATTTTACGAGAAGTGCGTCGTCTCGCTTCGGCATATTACATTTGTACCCATAAACTACCGATTCGCAAAATTTGAGCTCGATCGGCGATGCGAAGGTCGTGTATTCCCCTTGTAAGTGCGATAAAATAAAAATGAAAGTGCGATTTTCACGTATCTCTAATCATCATATAATGTAATTGCACTATCCCACAATTCTTTTAATGCCCACGACGCGTTTCATCTGATAAAGCTATCATCTGTTAGAGGACCGACAAGAATAGTTTATTCACAGGAAATCAGCTCGGATTTTATGCCGAATTCAACGCTTTTCGACCTCATTGCAAATCGAGTGTCACCTAAATTACCGAGTCTTAAATCTCGGATAACCCGAAGAAATACAATAAATTCAGGCGCGCTAGATTGGAGGTTCGACATATTAAAATAAAACATAATAGCATTTTACCAAATTATTTTAGTGCGCACCACGCGTTTCAGCTCACAGAGCCACTATTCTTGTCGATCTTGTACCAGATGATTGCTCTGCGAGCCGAAAAACGTCGTAAGCACCGAAATAATTTGGTGAGATGCAATTATATTTTATTTTAATAAGTTGAGCTTCCACTCTATCACGCCTGAATCGATTGAATTTACTCGGAATACCGCAGATTTAAGACTCGGTAATTTAGCACACACCTGATTTACAGTGGGTTCCACTTACGATGGATTCGGCATGCTATCCAAGCTGATTTTGCGCGTGCTTTACAAAATTTCAAAGAATCAAAGGAGGGTACAACACCTACATCTCAGAGCTTATTTAGTAAAATGGACATAATTTTAAGAGTGATATTTACCTTAGAATATTTTATATCATGGGTACACCATTTCTGCTATTCCATATTTGGATTAATTCTCCTTTCTAAGCATCCCTGACGTTGGAATACAAAAAAATTCGAAACATTGACGAAGAATGATTTTTGAATCATTCAAACTGAAAATCTTCATTATATATTTTTAATTGGAAGGTGATTATGACTGCCGTTATAAAAAACAACCCGCATATTTTCAATCAATACATATTGGCCGATCGTTACAATCGAAAAATATCGAATTTCGATACATCGGTATATTTTTTATGCGATGCACATTCCTCTGGGTGTGGCACCTCTTTGGGTGAAACGGATAAGGTCGTCAGCGGAGAACACAGTTTACCTTATCCACTTAGACACTTCTTTCCCTCCAGGGGGAAAGCCTCCACGGTGATTGAGGCAATCATTAATTCCGTTGATAAAAACAAAACAAAGAAATACTCGCCTCGCTCGTAATTCCATCCCCTCCTCCTCCTCCTCCTTCCCCGCTACACTTCCAGTGAGCCTGGAACGTGTCTCCCTTGACAGCTGGACATGCGAAAGCGTTCCAAAGCTCGTCAATTCGCAACGGGATTGGTCTCGCGAGCAAACTTGTTTCGGAGTGACTTCGCGCTTTCGATATTAACCGTACACCTCGTACAGCAAGAGCAAGTTTTATATTATAGGGCAGCAAAATGTGAACTAAAAAGAGTGACAGTGTGCGGAGAAAAAAAAGTGTAGCTAAAACTACCACAGTCATCATGGCTGAAATTCTCCGGGGTACAACAACATAAATCTTGGTTCAAATTTACAGAATCCTAGCTCGTATTGCCAGAACCAGTCCATCATTATGAGCCAGAAGTTGAGTAGCGGCTGCCTTGTTAATTATACCAGACAACGGCTTAGGGACCATCTAAGTAATACGTAAAGCTAGCGTCTCACGGTCAATTCTTCCGTAAATTTATTCATAAAAATAGCAATTACCAGAAAATGTAGTAAATCTTACCAGATTACTTTCTACTGCACCTTATAGTAATTGTAACCATGAATCTGGTTGGTTCATATTTCACTACACTGTACAGTAAAATATAATCAAACCCTAGTTATTCTAACTAAAACTTTTTTAAAGCACTGAAGGAACAAGTGACTTTGTACGCAGTCACGCGCACGGGTGCAAAGTTAAATACACCAAAGGAGGAAGTTCGCCGTGAAAAAATATTTGACTTAGCCGGGATTCGAACCCGGATCTCCCGATTGCCGGTCAGGCGTGCTACCAGTTACACCACCAAGCCATCTTCTCAGTCGGGAGATCCGGGTTCGAATCCCGGCTAAGTCAAATATTTTTTCACGGCGAACTTCCTCCTTTGGTGTATAAAACTTTTTTGTTAGACCTCTTGTGGTACGTTGCTCTTTGAACTTGCCAGCGATTCCTTCCCTCGATGAAAAGTTCTTTCTAACCGCTAAAATCTAAATCTTACTAAAAATTTCGACTAAATGAAGCCGAAATATATTGACGCCAACAACTCATGAAATATGGGTGGCAACTTCGGCGTTTTTTTTTCTATTTTAAACTTATAATGTAATGGCTTCACTACTAGGAAGACTTATTTTGCAAGGTAACAACTTATATTTCCCTTCCATCTACTAAATTCTTAAAATGAATTTCGATTTCGGATGTGTGAGGAAGACCCAATTAGTATATCTGGATTTTAATCTAGGGTATGCCACATGAGTTTTCCATGGTGAATGTCATCCTTTTGAAGTTATCTTTCGTAGTTACTCGAGTTTCTCAAAATTATGAGATATTCATATTTTAAAATAGCTTAAAAATTCACACTAGACTCACTAACGTGATTAGAAGAGGTAGGCCTCCAAAACACTATATGCCTTTCATCACACGGAATGAAATACGAATTTTACGTTGCATGAGTCACAAGGGATGATTGATTTTCTAAAATTTACAACATATCCAAGGCCTCAACTGTAATCGTGGTTCCCACCCAAACTGAAATATAAAGTTCACGGTTTTTTTCAGGTTTTCACGGTCTAGATGTCGTCAAATCCACGGTTTTTAGATAAATTATTTCAGGCAAAAATATTGATCACGTAACGATCACCGGCCGCATGTTAACTAAAAATTTGACAAACGCGACAGACGCCGTGAATGCGAACGCAGCAATGAAAGTGCTATCTCTCTCTCCTGACGTCGCTGGCAAAATTCAGCTCCGGCTTAAGTTTGTGAGCGGGAAAATGGAGGGAGCAGTGTGCCAGGGAAATTAACCCGGTAACGCCTGAATTAAAAAGTTTCTGCGATTTTTGTGGTAATCATGTAACTAAATGTCAATGAAATTCTGAGTCATTAGGTGCAAAATTTATCCTTTTACTACCACTACTAGTTACGCCCAGTGGTACCATATGGTACCACCAAAATGTTTTGCATCATATCATCCCAAATATTAGGCTCACATCAAATAACCATCCCTTATTTGATATAAAAATGTTGTAACAATAATAATTACACAATAAAACTTTTGTATTAATAGTACATAAGGCGTAAGTAATGATAATCGTAATGCTTGCTCTAAATAATTCCGTTTTTTGGGATAGTTGATAATTCTCAATTTTCAAACGGCTCTAAATGCGTTATTTACAGCTTTAAAATAGCAAACTTTTCGGAAAAATGTTATTGACAATATTCTTATAAATTTAAAACTTTCAAAAACCCCATTAGGTTTCGATAAATGACAAAAAAAGTTACGTTTAGCACTACACTCCCAGCTGGTACCATTTGGTACCGCTAGGCGTCAACGGGTTAAGAAGTGTCTGAATTTTCGCCAGGGTTAATGAACACTTTGGTCACCAGTCTTCCGGCTTTGGTACAGGCTCAAGATCACTGTGTCATCACGGCACACGGAACAACAATTGCGCTTAAAATATACGTGTGGTGATAAATGCGTGGACACTGTCTGCGCATGACTGACCATGGAACATGATCGACACATCAAGTTTTCTCTTGCTCTTTCAATCGTAGTTCTAAAATCAAGTTTAAGAGATTTTTAAGGTCTCATGGCGAAATTCACGGCTTTTTCCAGGTTTTTTCACGGTAGAAAAATTCACGGCTCATTCACGGTTTTTAGGTTTTCACGGTTGAGTGGGAACCCTGGTAATGAAATCACAATACATAACTTCAGTAATATTTAAGATTTCAGAATATGGAATAGTTAAAACGTTTCCGTAATTAAAGCGGATGAAAGAGGCCAAGAAAGAACAAATGAACTCGACCCTCGGTTTTCATTGCGCACAGGTTCGTTGTCGAGCCATAACCACCAGCTTGGAATTCTTCCCGAACCGGATGCGAATGTTTAACCTTCAGGAGTACAAAGCAGTGAAGCTTCACTCTACAGTCCAGCAATTTATCATGGTTCTCGAGTCGGAAGATAATGAAACGGAAATACTGCTATACGTTACACATTCATGCTTAATTTAACGTAGCTTCATTTCAATAACGAAGATACCTCCTTCGAGATAATCCGCAGCTCTTGTATATCTATTGACCACGATGCTGATTTTTACACAGTAATTTCATGGTAGAATATGCTGATAAACATGATAATAACACGATCAGAGAGGTATATAATGTAAAGAAAAAAATACTGCATATGATATATTAATTTTGGCATTTAAATGTGTTTTCCATGTGTCAAAATTTCACAAAGAGATAATTATGTGTACTGATCGCGATCTAAACCTATATCTCCCGAACTCTACGGCTAAAAAATCCAAGATCTCTTCAGCCACTATGGAGTTTTTGTTAAATTTAGAGGATAAGAAGGTTTATACTACCACAGTCTCGAGGTCAAACGGCAGGTCTATCAATGTTCGAATCCCGGTAAAGGCAATAGATTAATCCTCTGCAGAATTTTCGCACCTTGTGGGCACTTACTGGAGACTTGCTGAATGTATTCCACCGTATAGTCCATAGTTAGTGTTTCCCTTGTTAAGATCAAAGGCCCTGAGAAAATACTAACTCTGCCAATGGCGATTAGGATATATTTTCGATTCTATACCCATTAATAGACCAAAAGATTCTCACAAACATTTCAATTCGACAAAGTATTCCATCCACGAGTGTTGGAAGCTCAGGAAGCATCTCTAAAAGAATAAGTAAGAGACATCGCAGCACCGACGAACAAAGAACATTCAACGGTAATCATTATGACAATGGTAAAGAAATCATGTTCCCATATTCAACACGACTGAAAACGAAGGACATTCCTTAAGACATGAGGAAGAAATAAAACGTAAAATAGGGAGACGAGCACCACACACATATTTTTTTCTTTTAATAACAAAATCTAATGAGTAATTTAGGGTTTGACAAAGATATCCCATCACGTAAATCATTATCCTACGCTGTGCCATGTCATACATATATGCTATACACACATTATTTCAATGTATGATCAACCAATTTCTTGTCAAACAACAAAATAATACCCATCCAATACCACGCATCACCTTCTTTATTTGTCTGTTTTACTTTCTTAGTATATCCACGACGTTCTCTTTAATCCATGCTATGCTATTAAACTGAGGCAGCATACTAGATTTTGAGGAGAAAAAACATAAATGGTGCTCATAAAAAAGATTTTTTTACTACTGAGGAGCTTAAAACTACGCTATAGAGTTATGGATAAAAAGATGCTGCAATACCAGCCAAGTCAACAATATATCTTTGCAAGAAAAATGAGACTAACTGAGATTAATTAAATCTGAAAGATTGAATTAATCTCAGTGGAAATTGAAATTAAATGAATAATTAAATGATAAAAAACCTTCAATTCAACGCATTAAAATTTACGTTTCTTTTAATTCCACCAGGATCATTTTTCCGTCCCTCAAGTTGATAGCTCCAACGTTAGGGATGAAAATAGTGATCGCTAGACCCATCATTTTATGAATCACACAGTGGCTCCCACCATCCTTTTTTCCATCGTTTATTCCGTCATTTTCCGTATTCACAACTGTCATTTAATTAAAAGCCGAGCGTGGCGTTGCAGTCGCTGTCACCGTCCATGCGTTCTGATTGGCTGAAAGACAATACCAGTGATGGTTTAAACGACGGGAAAAGGGGCGTGCCGAGTGATAGAAAAAGGGATGGAATTTCTATCCCTGGAACCATCGCGGAAAATAGTGTTAAAAGGCCCTTATTTCCGCCATCATTGGAGCGATCGCTGGAACAGTCCCTCGAAAGGGATGGAAAAAATCATCCTGTGATTCGGACTTTATCATCATTGGAGACTGCCATTTTTTTTAAACTACAACAAGAAAATGATTAACAACTGTAAAAAAATGCTTTGGAGCAAAAACGGCCAGGAAAACACTATTACAAGGCCACAATTACTGCGGTAGGGTCATCTTGCTAACTACTACTTCCTCCGCATTCTGAGTGATAAATATCGAATTGAATGAAAGCAACTGAAGGATTTTATTACCACTTGATGGTGGATATCATGAAAGGATTATCATGGTGGGCAGGCATGCTTTCAAATCCAATTTCTCATCCCTCTTCCACTATACTGTAATATTAATTCCTCCTTCCACGGTTATCTTTATAGACACTCTGGAACTAGACTCATCGCCAACAACTCTTATAAATGCAAATCCTGATAGCGAGAGGGATTAAACGATCAGTTTTACCGGCACAGCTTTCCCTTTTTATCACATCGAAGATGCCTAGCAACGACAGGTTTACGAAAGACAGGTGCACACCCATGCTCTTGGCTCCGCCGACAAACGCCGCACTGAGGATGGCCTGGGCCGTATATTGCCCACACGCTACCTCCAGGATGACGCGCCGATCGACGGGCAGAATATGTAGTCCCCCCAGATAACGATCGCAGGCCGGTGATAACGTGCGTCAACGTCGCGTCGGTCTCAGCCCACCTTCGCACCATCCTCCCTTTCCACTAGGAAAAGGATTTTAATTCCACGAGAGGCGGCGGTCTAATCCCACATGCTCAGAGCGACGTAATCCCAGATGAGCAAAGGCAATATAATCCCTTTATCGATCGAAAGAAAAAAATGACCAAAAATAGCACCATATATCGATAACCAATGAACAGGTAACATCGCCACATCGAGCGATGACGTTGTATTTTATCGCCGAACGGTTTTTAGGAGTATATAAAAGCAAATGACTGTTCCCGGAATCAATTAAATCGACCCTTGAGACATCGCGGCAGGGACTTATAAAGTTGATGAATGTTAATTTCCAAGATACCGAGCAAGGGTATGTTCAACTATTTTTCATTTCGTAACAATATTTCTTCCAATTAGTTTCTCATCAAAATAGCTCAGACTGCGTGATGAAACAAAAATTGCAGCAAGCAAGAATTAAATCCTCTCCGACGGATTTCAAAGTACTACATGAAGTAAGTAACTTTGAAAATAGTCACTCGCACGGGTACAAAGTTATGTGCACTAATGATGAAATTCGCCATGAAAAAATAATTGGTTTGGCTGCGATACCCAAACCCCAATTTATTATTAACCCAAATATTGTTTCAAGTTGAATTTAATCCT
Source organism: Ischnura elegans (assembly GCF_921293095.1). Lineage (NCBI taxonomy): Eukaryota > Metazoa > Arthropoda > Insecta > Odonata > Coenagrionidae > Ischnura > Ischnura elegans. The sequence continues at coordinate 101,467,184 of NC_060254.1, forward strand.
TGGTATATATTTTCGAGGGAGTTCCAAATGCCCGGTGTTCGGATGAATCAACTAGCTAATTACAAGTATTGATAGCATATAGTATGTAAACTAACGATAGGATAGTGTAGCAACATGATAATATCTTAACCTGAGCAAAGCGTGGAATCACAGTAGTTGAAGGTAGTTGGAAAAGCCACTTCCCGCTCCTCCAGTCAAAATCGCCCTCACCCATCAACAAATAGTACATGAGTCTGTCGCCTAAGCATTCGGCATCAATCAGCCCAGAGAAGATGGAAAAGTATTATATAAAAACTTCGGCGGAAATGGAGGGCCCGAACCGGGAGGAAACATAAAGCCTGAATCACACGATCATTTTTTTTCGTCGCGAAAGTAATCACTATCGCAATCACTTTTCCCGTCGCGAAAAGCGATCGCTCTAGTGATCATTTTTCTGAATCACACGGTCACTCTCGCCGTCGCTTTTCGCATCATTTCCGATATCACAGCTCGTTGTCATAGGACCCACATCACGAAAATATATAGCGTGTCTATATCTTTGTCAATATCCATGTCGTTCCCACAATTGTCAAACGCTGCGCTGCAATCACACCATACGGTTATGCCTTCTGATTGGCTGATATGCGGTTTTAGGGACGGTTTCAGCGATGGAAAAGCGACCGGACGAGTGATGAAAAATAGCGATGGGAATCCTCATCGCGATAGTGAAAAACAATTGCCGGCGACGCTGATTTTGCGAGTGATCACTCTAGTGATCCCGACAGTGATCACTTTCACGACGAAAAAAAATGATCGTGTGATTCAGGCTTGAGTAAGATTCATATCATTCCATCTAACTCAACTCGAAGGTTAGTTAGGATAGGTGAGGGTAGAACTAACCCCAAACTAAGTCACAGGCGGATGAATATCTCACATTCAGGTTAGGGGGACCAGTTCCCTTCCTGGATCACCTCGCATTTCGAATATTTGGTAAGCGGGTCACCGAAGACCCCCTGGGATTCGAACCCGGGACACCTCGATCAGAAACCAAGCGCTACATCCATCAGACTGCCATTCTCCACTTAATATAACTAGCAGTCTAATTTTAACAATGACAAAAACGAAGAGATATCATCAATTGATTTCACTTTCGTAGTCAATAGAAGTCAAATAAGCGCGTACACGAAAGCCTCAATACATTAATTTTTAAATTTTCCATCATTGCTGAAAGATTCATTTTACCCGAATATTAAATTCCCAGATCATAAGGAATCTGAATTAATAGATTGTTTTATTTTTCTTTTTTTACCGAACGATTTCAAGAAGGCCAACACCACATTTGCATTATTTTCCAACGATTTTTAAATATAAGTAATAGATAATTGGTTCCCGAAATAAAGCTCTATTTTTAGCGAAACTCGAAAATCAAGTTGATAGAAAATCAGTTTGTCTAGCTCAATGCCTTTCAAAAATTAATCGGTATCAATAACATGTAAATAATAAGCAAACCACACGGACGAAATTAAAATAAAACTTTGATCAGTTTTACCTTCATAAACAAAACAAGAACATAAAAAATGCACGAAGGCATTGGAGGCATTTTATGGAGAGCTGCGAGTAGGGATTTCGATAAATGCTACGAGTTAACTGTAAAAATGGAATTAAGCCATACACTATATATGTCTGAAATTGGAAGCTTTTCTGGCTGTTCCAGTTTGAATAACTATCCCTAGGTATTGCTCCTAATAGAGTAGAGTGCCAAAAATGGACCGTTTTATGCCCTGAAACTTTTTTGTTGTTTCCGAACAAAAGAAAAGCTACAATAAAACCTAAATGAATGAGCAAGTAAGAGAGCATAGGATTTTCCTTTGTTTGTAACACGTTAAGCCCATGGTACATTACAAAAAAACCGGTAAAAGGTATCGAACGGAAAAAAAGTACACGTAAATTTTAACACCTCACTGCATGAATGGTAATTATTGCGAAGCCTTAACACCTCCGGAGTCGGGCGATACTAAAGCAAAAGAATTTCAAAAACCATGACCTGCACCTGTGTAATAGCGATCCAGAGCACAGAATTCCTCGACACCCGAGAGTAATTCTAGAGATTTTTTTAAATCGCCTTTTCTTTTTGAGGAGCCGAAAATTGCCCCGTGACCATGTAAGCCGATGCGTCTTAATGGGCGATAAAATTATTTTCTCGGACGAATTCTTCTGCTCGAGCTCGCCAGGGGGCATACTCAACGGCTCAGAATGAGCCACGCGAGCGGCGGGATGCCTTTTGATTGGCTCATGCCGGCTCATGGCCGCTGAGAATACATAAGCATGCGAATATATTATCCCTGCCTTTCATCGCGGAACGCTAAAAACATTTTAAGGAGATATTAACGTGAAACAAAAGGAATACAAATCGCCTGGCCTCACTTTCCTCGCGGCAGAAAAAGGAAAATAAAAGAAAAATAATGATGTCCGGCAAAAGACGGGTAGTGTTACAAATAAAAATAAGTAAGCTGAGATACCGTCTTCTTTCAAACTAGTAATTAGTTTCTAGCACCAAACACAATTGGCAACGGGAACTAATCGCAACTAGTCGTTGTTTGATAACCGATTAATACCATGATTTTTCGACATTTTCATTTTTTACAGAATGAAAGGGAGTAGGCCTTACTGTGAATTCAAGAGGGAAGTCCATTATAAGAAGGACACTGCCTGAATATTTCTTAAATACTCCATGCGAACTACCTTAATTGGTAGAATACTTTCATAATAATAAATAATAAGTATTTTTTCAAACTTTTTTTACGCTTCTTGAACAAAGGTATTATCATTTTTTTAAATTGGAGATATCAACCTTCTCTATTTATAAATTTTGTTGGAAAATATTAAGTCGTGAGAGAAAATAAAGCTGTAGAAAATATTTTTTTCACTTCAGCATTTATAACGAGGAATAAATAAAATTTGAATATAAGATCATCATCAAGAAGCAATACGCTGATGTTGTCTCATAGAATAATGCGCTCCGAAACGAAGCCTCTGACGGAAAAGAAAAGGCGAGATTAAAAAAAAAGGAAAAAACTTTGCAATCGACGCACTGCAGTTGTTTCGCTCGGAGTGAAAGGATGTGTGGAGGGGGGGTGGGAAGACGAAGGGGGGGAGAGAGGGGAAGGGGTGACAGGTGGGGGAGGGGGCGTATGGGAGGGGTGGGGGTTGCATTAATGGGAGGGAGATTGAGTCGGGAGATAAGGCGAAGAAGGATGGGGAGGGAATCTGCAGGCGAGAGAAATGTGGAAGGAGAGCGTAGTCGCGCCGGCAAGCATAGGGAGAAAAAATGTACAACCACACACACGACAGTCCCTTGCCAAAATAAAATACATCCACAAACTCCACGCTAAAGCAGCGGGCTCTCACTCACGCGCGTGAAGTGCTGCACACACGACGGCGTCACGCCAATAACGGCGCTCGCTTCCTGCGTTTCCGCTAGAGGCCCGAGCCTCGCATTCCCTTGCCAAAGAAGCACCCTTTTCCACGACAGTGCAGCTTTATCAGCATCCTATATATTCATATAGAGAAAAAACAATTCCTTTGGCAAGCGAATTTTCAAAGATTTGCACACGATATTTTGAAACATTGGGTTGCACAAAGGCGGATTCTAACTGTGCTATAGGCTCAAGTGCTCTTATTTCTTGGATTTTGAGAAGGCATGCTTCACCCTGCTCCCCCATCATTTACAAAATTAAAAAAATCCCACGATGTTAAACAAAATTGTTGCATGTTCGTGAAAAGCATTACTGTTTACAATAACTATTAAAATACTAACAATTTTAGAAATTTACCCTCCAAAGCCAAAACTAATGTTAAGTGCGACCCTAAACTTAACAATTTCCCTAAAACTTAATGGATAGAAGGACATCTAAACCATGGAATGTAAGAGAATTTTGCTTTTATTATGCCAAGAGTCTTCTAAATAAGTTTCGAAATTTCTAATTTTTTCCTTAAAAAAATGCTCGGATCCCAAAATTGCTCAAGTATGTCCTTGCACGTAGTTTCTCCAATCTTCTAAAGATTTATGAAAGAAAATATAAGCGCATATATCACTAGAAAATGAATTTATTTTCCAGCATTCCTTCGGTAGGCAATGAAAAAAATGTCTCCAATTATCAATTCACTTACAAACATTCCGTACATAATAGTTGGGCCCTTCATTCCAAGTCAATAAAGGTAGCTCATCCTCAGAAGGCCACAAACTTGAATAACGTCCTACTTCATACGGACCACTTTAAAAAAATGCCTGCTTATTTTCGTTTTATAGGCAGTTTTCTTAACGCTCGTTTCCCGTTGTTCATTTCCCTAGTTTTTTCCTCTCATTTTGAGAGAAAATTAGCTCTCAAATTAAGCCATGAAATACTCGTAAACGACTTCATTATAGACATTTTCAGTCACAAATTTTTCATCGTCATCATCAAAAGTCAGCAATACTAAGATTAGTTTTACTCAACTCTCCTTTCCGCTTTCCTATCCGCAAGGCTTTTCATATTCACCCATTTATTTTCTTTTAAACCTATTATAACCTGTACGATGTAACTCATCAACCGTTCTTCCCTTGAATCAGTCATTCTAATATTGTTTTCATCGGGCCGTCATAACTCATAATTATACCATCTAAATTATCCCGTCTTCTCATTAAGGTTTTTAGAAGTCTAGTAGCACAGTAGAGGAAAATAGATGCAGAAGTATGGACATCAGGAAGAGAATTGGGTTAGTAAAGGAGGCGTTCATGAACAGGCAAGAGTTTATGAGAGTATCGTTAGGTAAGGGTTGAAAGAAAATCCAGGTGAATAGTCTGATCTGGAGTGTAGCGCTTTACGGTGCGGAAACGTGGTCACCAGGGAAGAAGGGCGAGGAAAGAGTGGAAGCATTCGAGATGTGGGTGTAGAGAAGAATGGAGCAGGGGAAGTGGACGGAGAGGAGGATGAACAACGAAGTGCTGGACATAATGGGAGAGAGAGGCATCTTCTGCATGAGATTCGGAGGAAAGAGACGGCATTGTAGGAGCGAGTACTGCTATCGACGCAAAAAAGAACGCTGTACTTCAAGAATATTTATGAAATTCTGCCAATGGGTCGTGTCATGTATCGTGTCGTGTTCGTCGAGGTCTCTCTATAAAAAATACAATGGAATGCACCAATCAAATATTTTGCGCGGGACGAGATGAAGAAGACGACCGTTTCAACGTTCTCATCGCTTTTCGCGTATTCTTCTCCACTCTTTCGGCCGTATAAGCTAAAAATTTACGTTTAAACAATGTTCAATGATTCATTGTTGTAGTAGAATAAAATATGAGTAAAATGATACATGACACATCCCTAAGGAACTTCGGCAAAATTGCATAAAAATATTTTAAGTTCAACGTTCTAACTTTTTTTGCGCCGATAGTAGATAAAAGTGGATGATGAAAACGGTGTTAGACGATAGAATGGGGAGGATAGGGCATAATGCCAGAATACTTCGTAAGTCTTTTTTATTTCAATTTTCTCTCATTTTAGCTCAATCTACATCAGTATAAACACAGGAATTGGGCAACAACCGTAATCACACCAAAAAAAACATAACTGACATACGTCAACCCTCACAAAAAATAACGTGGCACAAAAAGTTTTTTTTTACTACTAACGTCTCCTTCTTCATTAGATAATTAAAGCCTATATAAGACTGTGTACATGTTAATAATGCTTGGAATGTGGTTTATTTCTCTAATTTCTTTTTGTGGTTTATTTCTCTCTTTCTAATGTGGTTCTAATTTCATAGTTTATAGGTGACAGGGTAAGAAAAAAGGACGAATATACCAGTCTACTATTATACCGCGTCAATCACGACAATATGTAAGCTCCGATTGAAAGCGCGACAAACAAACGCTCCGTAAACATCAGCACCGTGCCCATCACTAGAAATAATTATTTCCTTTCCTCAACCAAGAGGGACAGCTGACGCCTATTATCCCTGCATGATTTACAAATTTCCCGCAAGTATTACTCACTTGAGTGGTCTAAAGTGGGCACGGTGAATTAGCCTGGGGAAATGACGAATACGAGGTCATCAGACGGCGTAATGTCAAATGTCATCGTGAGACAAAGAAAAATCATCTCCAGTCTAAAGTCGCAGGACGCAGGAGTGAAAATCAGGAAATTGCACCATAGAGTGTCTGAATTGGGCAATCATTTTTTTCCGTCCCTTGGGGCGATAGCTCCAGGGATAAGTTTTCAGGGACCAAAAAAGTGATCCCTGGACGCATCATTTTCTAAATCACACGATCATTTCCACAGTCCCTTTTAGTCATCGCTTATTTCGTCAATTTACTTATTATCTACGTAAATGATATTAGTGGGAATATAAAGAGCACGATTAGAATGTTTGCATATGATTGCATTATTTATAGAGTCAAAGACAAAGTAGATGATTATATCATCTTACAAAATGGCCTACATACTTTGGATAAATGGTCTAAAGAAAATAAAATGATCATCAATGCCAGCAAAACTAATCTAATTAGATTTCGGAAAGGTAAGAGTTGTGTACAAAATGATTACTATATTATTGGTGAGTTACTGTCAGAAACCAAAAGTTGTAATTACCTAGGAGTGACATTAAGCTGGGATTTGCAATGGGGACCACGTATCGAAAAAACTGCGACCAAAGTTTTCAGGGCATTACATTTTTTTATGAGGACCCTTGGAAAAAGCTGTAAAAAAAACAAAGGAATTCGCGTATAAAACGTTTGTTAGGCCCATTCTAGAAAACAGTATGGGATCCTCATTTGAATCGGGAGATAAAGCAACTGACAAAAGTTCAGCGATTAGCAACTAGATTTGTTTTGGGAAATTTCAGAAGGAAGGCAAGGGTCACGGAAATGTTAAAAACGCTGGGTTGGAAATCTTTAGTCAAGGAGGAAGAAAGCACGCTTGAAGTGTATATTTAAAACTTACAGTGGACTTCCTGCGTGGAGGGACCTAACGAAGCGGTTAAAAGGACCAAGTTATCTGGGGAGGAGGGATCATAATTATAAGATTAAGGCCCCAAGGCAGCTGACAAATAGACTAAAATTTTCCTTCCAACATCGGGGGATAGAGGATTGGAATGGTTTACCGGAGGATATTTTTTTTTAGTCCTTCCCAACTCACGCAACTATATTTAACAATAGGATAAATAAACTTGAATTTTCAGGGCTTTATAAACGTATATTTTTTTAATTTGGTGTTTCTTGTCTTTTTTACTTTGGCCTTCGTATATTCATCTACATGTACATCTATATAATACCCCGCAAGCCGCCTAAAAGGCGTGTGGCAGGGGGTGTTAGGACACCAGCCGTTTACAGCTAAAAAAAAAAATGAAGTACTCTAACGAGGTTGGTACTAGCGTTTATTAAAGTCCTTTATGGTTCGGGGGAAAAACGAATTCCCATACCTATCCGTTCGGCAAAACATTTCCCTTAATTTATCGCTTCTATCGGACCTGGAAATATAGTGTGGCTCTAATATTATGTTCTCTGTGTCGCTCTTAAAGATATCCATTCTCAATTGTTCAAGCAATCTAAGCCTAGCGCGCAGCCTCCGAGTCTCCAATGGCTCCCAGCCTAATTCGCTTAACATCTGGGTAACGCTGTCTGTACGCCCGTAGCAGTTTTTGACGAAACGCGCAGCCTTCCTTTGTATTTTATTCAGTTCGCGGATTAAGTCTTTCTGCACCAGATCCCATACGTTCGCTGCATATTCAAGGTGCGGTCGGACGAGAGCGAAATAGCACCTTTCTTTCACTTTCTCATGCGAAAATCTTCCCACAATACGCTTGACGAATCCTAATTTCTTCAGGGCTATACCGCAAATATTCTTTATATGTGTTCCCCACGTGAGGTTCGAGGTTATCGTAACTCCCAGGTATTTCACTTCGTCTGTTGCCTTTATGTTAATACCATCCACTGCATAAACATAATATATTATTATTGTGTAAATTTCGGTTTATACAGCTGTCGTTCAATTAAAAGCCAAGCGTGGCGTTACAATCGCTGTGTTCTGCCCTGGGTTCTGATCGGCTGAAAGACGTGTACAGCGATCGTTACAGTGAAGGAAAAAGGGACGTGCCAAGTTATGGAAAAGGGATGGCAATTCCATCCCTGGGGCCATCGCGGAAAATGACAGCGTGAAACTGTTATTATTCCGCTATCATTCGAGTGATCGCTGAAGCTATCGTTCGGAAGAGACGGAAAAATGATCGTGTAAATTCAAGCTTTAAAATATTCTCGGTCTTACAGCGGTATTCATACTCATATTGCCCGGGTGATTGCATTAATTACTAATTACCTTCAGCGATTTAATTACCAAGCATTCATTCCCGAAATATTAACGAAACTAATAGATCGTTTTATGATTTTTGAAGATTCCAGTATGGGTCACAGTTTAACAATGGTGTAATTTTTTAAACCACGATTGTATATTATATCGTCTATTAATACCAATACCATGTATATCTAGGATAATGAGACTGCTAATTGAATACAAATCAGGTTCGGAGATTATTAGTTTCTTTTGTTAATAGGCATTTGAACTTTTACGACTTCCGACATATTCAGCTACGTCAATTAGTAGCCCAACGCAGTCAGTAGTCTGATTGTGAGCTTCAACCCTGAATACGATTGTTAAGTAACATGTCTACGCCAAAAACAGGAAAAGCGCACACGAAAATAAAACCGAAAAACAAATGAACAACGCGGAAATACAAATTAATTCTGACCAACACGTCAAAAACTGCTACGGACGAAAAGAAAGCGTTAAAAAGATGATAAAGCGGCTGATAGCCGTTAGAGACTCGGAGGCTGCGCGTTAGGCTTTTATTCCATGAGAAATTGAGAATTTATAGCTTTCTGAGCGACACAGAGAACATAATATTAGGGCCCCACTATCTTCCCAGGTCCGACAGAAACGATAAATCACGAGAGATATTTTGCCGAAAGGATAGGAATGAGAATTCATTTTTCTCCAAAACATTGATTTACTTAAATTAAATGCTAGATGGAATTTCATCATACCATTTCCTTTTTATTTGATAACGGCTGGTGCCCTAACACCCCCTGCCACACCCCTTTCGAGGCGGCTTGCGGGCGTAGTGTGTAGATGTAGATGAAGAGAGCTTGCAAACTCTACTCCAGATTATGTGGTGTCTAAAGGTGGACTCTCCGCTGGTTAACATCCGTTGGACATTCGGATGCTGCGGGGCGTACTTATCCTGGAGACGGCGAAGGAGGACGATGACTAATTATGGAGATGGCGAAAGCACTAATGGGATGAGAAAGGGAAGGGAGTCATCGGGCTAAGATGCCCGTCTTTAGCCGCACGAGTTGTCTTAAAGGGGAAACGGGAGAGCAGCGCTAACAGACCACGGAAACCAGCCACTCTCAGAGGCTTGTATGTATTTGCTGCGTGAGCGACAATAGGGTGGTTTCCTATTATTTTTTTATTGCCTGAATCGAAAGATTATTACTCCTGGAGTACGTATTTCACACTTCTAGATTTTTAAATGACACTTTAGGCAGTCTTAATAGGTGATTATTAAAAGATGTTTCCCTGAAGTATGTGCCTCATGCATGCATTGGTAATCTCAGACGATGTAAAACTCCTATCTACACGAAGAAACTTGGTCCCTGTGACGTCACGTGGAGTGGCATCGCATGGGCGCCAATCTGGCCTTTTTCAAATGAGGATAAAATTGATCATTGCCATTCGTCTAAACTGGGTTATCTAAAACCAAATAATTTGTATATTATGAACACACAAATGGTGGGTAAGGAATCGCAATCAATGCAAACTACCCTATTCCAAAGGATGATATCCATCAAAGACTTTCGCATCGAATTTCGATGTCGAATACCAATCAAAGGGATGCGAAATAAGTGGAAAAATACAACGAGCTACTTCGACGAATTCTCGAATGGATTTTTCTGCGAATTCAACTCGTCTACGATTTATCCTGCACGATATGGGTGATAAAAATCGTAAATCTGAATCGACGGTTATTTATGGTATTTATTGATGAATATCTGGATCGTTAATTACCGATGTATTTCGATAGTTAAATTGTTTTTCGAACCCATCGATTGTAAAAGAAAAGACTGACACTTGCCCATCCTATAGGCTATTGATCAAATCAGGCAATCGCTTGGTCATCGAAAATCTATGATTAATGGCCATGCGATTGAAATAATGATAAGTTTCGAATATATCTAATAATTGTGTCACAGCCACTAAACATCACATGGACGCACATAATGGTGACGTAATAGCAGAAACGTAATTTTGGCTACAAGTAATTCATACAGGAGATTGTTAATTAATACTATATCTTACTTTGTAGAGAACCCGACAGTTACAGTTATGGTAGAATTTATTATTCGAAGATTTGTCCTCCCTTTCCAACGAAAAGGAGCGTACAATAGATCTGAAACGAAGTTACAAGAATTAAGGCACTTTATTCACTCATACGTATCTTAAAGTGTATAAACAAATAAAGAAATCATTCCTTCACCATGTGTTCATCTTAAGCCGCGATAATTTTCATATTTACAACATTGTATTCCATTAAAGCAAATTATTATAAATGTAAACTATGATGTAATTCTAATCTAGGCGAATCATTTTCGTGAAGTATTCCCGGTATTTCCACTGGTTTCATCCGTTGTATGTCTCCAATGTTTCATCGGACGACTCGTCCACTATTATCAGGGTGAATGAACAAGTTTGACTTAACCTAATTTTCAATTTTACCAACATTTCACCCCACCATCATCACCTAATTTTGATTTTATATGTTATTTCTCTCCCTACATATAATCTAATTTGCTAACCCACATTTTTACATAGATGCAGCCATTATAACCATATGGATACTGTTCCTATTAATTCTTTCTCCAATATTTGCCAGAGGCATGATTCTTGTAGCAATCGCACTTGTACAATGAACATTACACCGTAGCTTCAATTTATGGAGATGAAGTGGGAAAGCATGCAAGGATATTCATTTATTTTTTTTATTAATTAATCTTAGCCCTAATTAGTAAAAGCCCAATACTGGTATCCTCATCGGTCTACACTTAACTAAATAAGTTTCAAACTTACACCCAACACTTAGTTTCACTTCAGTGAGGAATAAGCTGCAGTCCAAGTGATATTAAGCCATAATGGGAGTTGATTAAAAGCAATTAAAAGGAAAATTAAGCTCGTTAAAGAGAACACATCATATTCTCACTGAGGATGTATCCCAATCATTATTTCTAAAAATCCTGCGCTGATGATCTACATACTCCTAACCCTCAATCAAAACTATTTGCTTCGAAATTGGTAGAGTAAAATATTTCAGACAAAAAACAAACAGAAAAGAAACTGATCGATTTCCGATGAATAATAAGACTATGTTGTTTATGAGGCACAGGCCTAAAAATAGACTGGAAATATTGCAATTGCAAGAGCTATACAACTGCGAGGATACCAAAATAATTGGAGCATGTTATTATATTTCTATATTCCAATAGGGGTCTCTCGTCGTCATACATTCCTTTGCTCATTAATAATTATAAATAAAATTTACTGGCGTAGTACTCGTTTAAAACTTGTCACCGTGAAATTTTCAGGGTATATAGTGTATACCTTAGCCAACATTTTCTCGAATCTGAGTTATAAAATTTCATCAACTAAAAAGAGGACAACTCACTACACCCTTTAATATATAAAACATTTGGCATTAGTTTTAATTAAGTAAAGCGTCGTTTTAAGCACTTAATACGACTGGTAGCATATTATAAACATTTTATATTGACCTAAAACTCCAAGAAATATTATTAAATGTAATAAACAAGGTCAAGAATAGAAGAGGAAAAAAAATAATTTTAATTATTGAAACACTTACGCTATGGTCACTAAGTTTAAAGTATCTAGAGTGTAACCCCAAATTGTGATGAAGATTAGACTCTCCAGACTAACCCGCAGTACCGCCGTATTCCAACTATCAATAAAGTTTTGGTTTCTTCAATACGTGTGAACAGCAGCTGTATGGAAATAAGATGACACTAAATAATATCACAATAGCCCAACGCCTTCGAAAAGAAAACATTAAGTGGTAAAATCTTGTTACTCAGCAGCATTCATATTCATCTCATATATGATAAAAGTATCCCAGTTTATACATCTCGATGATAGATTACTTTCACTTGAAAAACAAATAAATTTTTAAAAGGTGCTAGTGGTCTCCTCAAAAACGTTTGCAGCAAAAAACATTGGGAGTTTAATTTATAAATACGATTCGCCGAGAAAAGAACAGAATAATATCCAACCTGAAATATAAATTTTCTAAAATTTCCCGTATAAAATACAAAATAATACTAGAATTAGGTCTTTACAGAGATAGTGTTTTGCATACATTCTTGGTAAAATTATGATGTTTTCTCCTCCAAGGAGCTATATTTTCCTTTTAAATTTTTTAATCGACTCTCATTATGGCCTAATATCACTGAAACTGCAGCTTCTCGCACGCCGATGTGAGATTTGTTTAGATTGGAAAATTTTATAATACAGATTTGAGAAAATGTTGGCTAGGTATATACACTATATACCCTTAAAATTTCATGGTGAGAGCCCAAAAGTTTTATGAAAGCGAAAACCATTCATCATGTTATTATAAGTCATTAAGTAGATTCAGTAAATGGTAATGACAAAACGAGTTAAAACCAGGTTGGTGTTTTAAAACGTTTATTGCGGACTTTTACCAGATTTCGCATTTCAACATGGCTTTTCAGAATTTCCATTAAAGGAAAGCGTGATGTCAGTTCACATGGATTAATAAAAATTAATGCTTTCATTCGTTTCAAATATTATGAAAACTCAACCGAGTGTCGCCCGATGCGATCACTGCTAGCCAGTGGCGTAACCAGGAATATGCTTTGAGGGGGGGGGGGGGGGGGTAATGGGGAATGAAGGGAGTTAGTGGGAGCTACCCACCAAGGAAACCCCCCCCCCCCCCCAAGTTCAGGAAAAAATTTTGAAAAATAACATATCTGAAAATACATTTTACATCATTGTGGCACTTCAAATTTAACTTTAAGCAGATGCTGTTATTATAAATCAAATCAAGACAAGAGTTTTCAATAATTTTTTCATTGCTCCGAGGCTTTGGGGGGGATACATCCCTTCATCCCCCCCTATAGTTACGCAATTGCTGCTAGCCCAAGTTTAGAAAGAGTATTACGCTACCATAAAAGATTCGTTTGAGATAAAATGACGTATCCTCTTAAGGAACTGACTTTTAATGGTCCATCTAGGTAGCCACACTACCCCGGTCCTTCTATTGTTAAGAATGTTTGCCTGCAGTGGGCTTCGTTGAGTGTTGAGGCAGTTGGTCATTCGACACAAACACTCTGTCTACGCCGTCGCCGCCGCCTCCTGGGTCTTGTTCCGGCCGGAATCGCATAATTGCTCTTCCCACCGACAATCGTGTACCTCATCCGTCCTTCCCTTCCACACTCCGTGGCCTATCGGCGCGGCGGCGATAACCGTGGTTCCGGTCACCACCAATCACAAGTGGCGTCGAGTATCCGGGTAGTAATAGCTCAAACCGAATGGAATGACCGAGAGAGCAATGAGGAGGACGCAAAGAGAGTGAGAAAGAAGGCAACGATATAGTTTTATCCAATCGCCAATTTTCGTCGGATCATCACCAATACATAACTTATTTCACATTCTAAACAATTCTAGGGATGGGCGAAAGCGGTTCGAGTAAAAATAAAAATTTACTAATACGGTACTTATCTTGGTGTCTGATGGGTAACTTTTATGCAAAAGCAGCCATCATAGTCGAGAATAGACGATCGAAAACAAAGAACTATCACAGGCGCACCTTGGTACGTCCGCAACTCATTAATACACAATAACCTACCCATTAAAACAATACCACAATTATTACATGGCACCGCAAAAGCCTTTGAAGACTCACAACAGAAAACACAAAACACACTATTAACACATATCTGGACATATCAAGAACATCCACACTTCAAATATTACAGATCCAGAAGAGCACTCACTCATCCCACACAGCAACACAAAACTAGCCATGTAACACATTACCACCGATCACACACACTACCAAAAGCCGATTACCAGCAACAGCTGAACATCAGGTTAATAACTGCTGACCACAGTTAACAAACATGCGATGCGATGCCAGATTTTGGCGAGGTCCGTTGGGTTTGGGTAGAGACGGGGCATGATGTGTCTTGTAAAGGCTGCAAATTTTCCCTTCTAAATTTTGTAAAATCCCAGCGAATGAATGGCTTATCCCTAGAGTACGGTCGTAGGACCTGACGGGTGGGTTGGGTAGCGAGTTATTTATGCGTAGACTGACTCCGACAGACGGGCTTATGACGGCATTAGCGAAATTATGTGGTCGGGTGGGTTGGGGCATGGTTTTCGTATTAAAGTCATTAATTAGTCCCTCGAAATTATATCAAATCCCTCCTGATCACCCGAATTGATACAAACTAATTTGTTAGCCTTAGCAACAGTTTGTTTCCGATCGTCTTTTCTCATCTATGATGGCTCCTGTAACGCACAAGTTATCCATCCGACACCAGGATAAGTACCGTATTAGTAATTTTTTATTTGTACTCGAAGGGCTTTCGCCCTCCCCTAGAATTGTTCAGAATGTGAAATAAGTTATGTATACTAAGTTTGGTGAAGAGTCGACGAAAATTGGCGATTCGATAAAACGATTCTGTCACTAGAAAGAAGTTGAGACTGAAGTAAGATCTGATGCTTTCCCGGCGAATATATTCGAAAAAGGATATTCGGGCAATAGAAGAATGATGAAGATCAAATGGATCGATCGAGTAAGTATAGAAGAAATCATGAGAAGAATAGGAGAGAAAAGAAGCGTCATGAAAACCTAAATAAGTGACGGAACAACCTTATAGGACACATGTAGAGACATGATGGCCTGATGAAGACAATTACCAAGGGACAAGTGGAAGGCAAGAACGGATAAGGACGACCTCGAGCAAAGTATATGGAACAAGTAAAGAAGGATGTGAAAGAGAAGAAATACGTCGGTGTGAAAAGATTAGCTGATAGGAGAACTGAGTGGAGAGCTGCGTCAAACCAATCCTAGGATTGTTGACCAGTGATGATGATGATGATGATGAGTGGCAGTTGTATTTGAAAAGGCAAACTTCATCCACTCACCATTAGCCCTGAGGATGGAACCCGACTCGTGTTCCGAAACGTCGGCAGAATGGAGAGAGACCACCCGGCAGGAAGCACGAATAGTCTTTTTCGAAGTGAAGACTGGTTTAAAACGTTGGACAAGCGTGATCAATTGATCATTCATCATCATCACTAGTCAACAATCCAAAGATTGGTTTGACGCAGCTCTCCAATCAAATTTTTAATCAGCTAATCTTTTCATGCCTACGTATTTCTTATCTTTCACATCCTTCTTCACCTTTTCCATGTATTTCATTCGAGGTCTTCCTTTTCCGTTTTTGCCTTCCACTTGTCCCTCGACGATTGTCTTCATCAGGCCATCATGTATCAATATTTGGCCTATAAGGTTGTTTCGTCTTCTTGTTAATATTTTCATGTGGTCTCTCTTCTCTCCCACTCTTATCAGGACTTTCTCATTACTTACTCTATCGATCAATTTGATCCTCATAATTCATCTATAGCAACACATTTCGAAGGTCTCTATTCCTGAATTCTCCGCGGCTATCATTGTCTATATCTCACTTTCGTAGAGAAGCATATTACAAATGTAGGCTCTGATACCCTAATTCCTTAATTTCTATATTTAAATTTTCTCTTGTATGTATCTTTCTTTTATACTTATCAATGTGCAGAACTTTAATACTTATGGGGCTCAAAAACGATATTACTATTGTCAACAAAGATGTGTTCCAAGCGTACCAGTGACGATTTTTCGGGTTTTCCACCGGGTAAGGTCCTCCACATCTCCTAACAAAGTTTCGATGTGCAATCCGCCCATCGACCGCAGGGATTCAGGAATTGGATTGGAACAGGATTTGGATTCCTGTATCCTTGGAATCATTCATGGAAAAGTATTTCATTTCACGCCATGCGTCAAAGTTGCCTTCCAGCCCCCATTGCTTTGATAGTCAACCGCAATTTGTACCTTGAAATCACGTTTGTGTGGCGGTCAAAGCGAAAACGATGCAGCTCAGTGAGCTAAGTTGCAGCGATGAAAACGGCTCGCCCTCAGGGAAGCTTTGAGAACTAAATTTGTATTTCTCCTGTGGCCGGAAAATTTATGCGCATTCGTGTTTAACTGTGAATTGCCAAATAACGCAAAAACAAACTATACTCATCCTTTTTTTCTTTTTAATTTCTGGATTAATTCGAGCGATTTTTAAATGAAATTTCTGTCATTGAAAGTAAATAAGACAATCATGGCAAGCGAACAATCCTAAGATTGTTTTTGTAAACGTAATTATTGTTTTCTACCTGTTATATTGCATCTTCGTCCTCTAATTTATGTGTTGCTACAAGGCCAGTATAAAATGGCAACTATATGCTGAATGTGATTCTCTTTCTTTAAAATAAAAAATAAAATAAAAATAAAAATTTATTCGACGCAGTTCCCCATTCTCGCGGCCGAGCTTTAAGCCACCGAGTGTGTTAACTGGGTTCTGGAAGCGTTTCGGAAATGTAGACTTGAGAAGTCAACACCATGTTCGGTTAACCAAGTCTGAGATTCGTCTAGTAATAGATGGCTTAGAGGTGTAACTGGTAATAGAGATATCCGGGTTCAAATCCTATGTAAACCGCATGATTTTTTCAGAGAAATTTCATCCTCGGTGTAGGTACATAAAATTGTATTATTATTAAAAGAAATCCTCATTTAATTTTTGCAAATCATTTTCGGTTAGCACGTACTCGAAAAAAATTCTCTCTTTCAAATATGAAGGATCAAGAAAAACATGGACATGCTTGTTTTCTTCTCTTGCTTCTACATTCAATAGTACGTATGCGGTGCATAGGGTCATTATTAACGTCACCAACGCAGGCCTGATCCAACGTTTCCTACAACCACTCGGAGAGAGATTACGCCGTTAAGCAGCCCGAAAGGACTGCTTAACGGCTAATGAGAGGAAGGGAAAGGTCACCTGATTTTCTCCCCGATCTGATGAGTTCGCCTTTAACGCTCGTTCTCCGTACCAAGCACCTTGATTAGGCTTTTAGCATAATTGGAAACTTAGATTTTTACCATGCAAATACACAGCAACGAATAAGCACGGTCATTGGTCTCCAGGAGTGTTAATCTGTACATCCAGAAAATAAGACCTAATTCGGGTGACGTCACAGATTTAGACAAATAGTGGAATCGTTTGGAAGCTAAAAATGTGACCGCCGACGGCGTGCGAGTAACGGATCACTATAAGGGCCCACTTCCACAGGAACAGTTCATTTTCATTGCGTAAACGTTGCTATCTCGAGCAATTAATGGCTGATTGAACGATTCGTTCGAATATCTAACAGTTCCCCGATTGCAATTATTTTCATTCGGACATAAAAACCAATAAACAGAAAATAAGATTCATGATATATATGATAGGATAAGGTTTCGTTTCCAATGGTTTCGTTTACTTCTGTTCAGATGAGGTATAATACACCTCAATCATATTGTCTCTCTCAAGGAACTTTTAGACAAATAATATTGGCACATAAATGGAGTGAGTAAAATTATAACCCCACGGTCGCACTGTTCAATGGACAATTAAAGGGAATGAGTAAAGGAGAGGAGTATTTAATTCTTCGTTTTTTTTTCAGCCTAATTCCTTCTTTCATCCAATCCCTTGAAATGGCCATTGAAGTTTGCGATCTTGGGGATTTCCTTTGATTCGGCTAAGTACTGCAAGGCCGCAGAGGAAGCATAGATTGTTACGAGAATGGGTGATCTCTAAAAACCCTTGAAACCCTTCAAAGACGCATACAAAAATTGACTGGTAATTTCCGTGATATTGGAATGAAAATTGCCATCGAAAGTAACACACCACCACATTAATTTGACAAGGATCTTTTAATGGAATTTCACTCGTGAAGTGAAATGGAATCAACGAGCTAGATTTAATCAAGCAGATGTCTGGCGGTGAGGTCGAGTCACCTATGATTCTAATTATCTAACTCGCTAATTTGCCAACTCAATCGCGCAGTACAAGGCTGGTAAATACAGACATCTACAATGAGCCGAGGTTACGCAGAGGTATAATTTAGCCTGGGACGTTGACTGAAATACGGTTGGTGAGGCGCAATATCCTTCCATTATTGAATATAGGGCGACATTAGGGTTCATTAGCAACAGTAACCAGGTAACAAGCTGCGGCTTAGGCATCAATATTGCGCTGCTGTGCGTCAACGTACTCGAGAAATGTGGAGCACGAGTATACATGAACTGCTCAATTCCTTTTTCATTGTAATTATCACCCGAGACAAGTTTCCAAACATAGAAAAGACTCCCAAAGCAACATGTTTCAAAGGCCATATAATATATATTTTTATATTATTTCGTTCTTGACCTCTTGCTTATACTTAAATATGAACTCCATATGAGGCTTATTAAATGACAAGATGACAGGCATAAGGAGAAGAAAAAAGTGGTCAAGAATTAAAAATTAATTTTACACTGCAAACAATATCCAAAAAATCGGAAATTTTATGTACAAAATGTAATTTATCTAACAGATTAATTAAATAAATGGTTTAGATATGCAAACACACAAATAATTGACATAAAAAAACTGATACAGGTGATTTGAGCAAAATATACTGCTAACTGATTAATCACAATTGATACATGGAAAAAATATGAAAACATTATTTGCTAACGTAGCAACTAACAAAAAATCTAAAATGCTACACAAAAGGTATGTCACATCAATTTTCTTAGTTTGTTTTTCTACATTTTAAAGGTATTAGTTCGAATTTTTCATTGGAATTTTTGCTCTCTCTAAAATTTATGTTGAATACTTGATCATTCATCTATTTACTGTGCCTCTCATCTTTTCACGTAATAAACATTGCAAATGGAAAATACATTTAGAGAAAGTAGGCAAATATGTTTTTTTTTTGTAAATGACCAAAACCTCGAGAGCTTATGTTTAAATATTTGTTTTGAGTCCTCTCAAATAGTGGATCTACACTTTAATTTACAGTGACTAATTGGAAAAATAATCAGTTTCATTGCGAGAGGGAACGAAAATGGCATATTTCCTACAGCAAAAATAAAAGAAATTTCCACGATAAAAAATTAACTGAGGGAAAATTTTCTCGGAAAATATGCATTGTGTAAAAAATTAAGTCACATAGCGTACATTTTGCGTAGTAAAAAAAGCAGCAAATAATTCCAAAATCACTTTTTCAACGAAAACGGAAGAAAACGGTATCCACGCCTGAAAAAAAAATTCGGAAAACATCGAATTCACAACGAAAACATCGTACTGAACATATTAAGTTGATGGACGTTAAGGTGAATCGTCGACGTAGATATTTTAAAAGAAGAAAACGGCACACATAATGATTTATTTTTACCTTGGCGCCATGGTTAGACCGGACGCATAATTTCGAATTGTTTCAGAGGACAAGTACGGCAATGCAAACTGCTACTATGAAATTAATACGCCTGACGGCCGGGCAAAGATGTCGTTGGAGTGCAATTGAACTATTTTACGGACAAGCATGGAATGAAAGCTATAGAATGAACGTATGCAATGCATGAAATTACATCATCAAAGAAAATATAGTTCCGTTGTGGCAAGCATTGACGCAGCCATCCAGCACTGCAGTAACACGCAGACAGTCAAATCGACAACTTCTCACAAGTTTTAGTAGCAAAAACCAGTTCCAACGTAACACTTGCCCTAATTTTGACCTACATTTACAGCGAAGCCCTCAGCATTAACTAATTTGGAGGCTTATTAAATTCCCAGTACCTAACCTAAAATAGTTTCCATACATATTCCCTGCTATGAATTGAATAATATCGAACATATGAGAAAAAATACAATACTATCCGAGCGCTTGACGAACATAAACATTTACAGGGCATCATTAAGACATTCTAACCCTTTTTCTTAAACAAATTTCCCAAAACGTCCTCATTAGACCATTTTAAACCACAAAAATAGCCCTACATTTTTATTAACGATTCTAATAGCAACTACAAAAAAAACCCTCAGCACTTACAAAAGTTAAAAAAAAACACTTCAGACGCGTCGTTAAATTATTCGAAGATTCTTTTTCAATCAATTGCATAATGCACATCTTATAATATTCAAAATACTTTTTCCGCAATAATTATACTTAGTAGTACATTTATTAGTTGGAAATTAAGGCACAATAATGATTTACTGCCTCATGCAAGAGATATGACAACACAAGACAACATTCTTCACGTTTCGAGGCGTCTAAAGGTCGGGGTGTGGTAAGCACATCAAGCTTTGAATAATGTCAAAAATATTTTGACACAAGGACCCTTCCAAATAACCTCTGTCAATGTGATTGATTTCTCGGCGATCCGCTCCGCACCAATTGGAACGAGAATGAAGATGGTCACGAGCAGAGGATGAAATCGGATGAAAATGATAATTCTACTTCAATGGAGCGTAATTGACACAGAGGGACATTTAGCCTTTCATCCATTATATACGTACGAATTTTATTTCAGCTTGCGATTGACAGTAAAAAATATGAGGAATAGATAATATCAACCAGAAATTGAGAAATTCCAGAATAAGTAAACATGAAAAGCACATTAAAACAGGGGCAAAAATGAAAGTTCGCCATGAATGATTAAACCAATAAGGTGATAAACTCGTAAGAGCATTAAAGTAAATTAAGTAATATCGAGTTACTACTCGCGAGTATCAAGTCCATTCGTGTGAACCATGGTAATTTCTGGTCAAGATAATATCATAATGCATGTGCCAAAATATTCTCATTTTTCCAATTCCCTAGTGAATTTTCCCTTCTGAAAACTTGGCCTAATGTAAAAGGTAATGGACGTTAAGGAACGCTGATGGTAATGTGTCACAATTCGGAGATGAATGAAAATTAATATATCACGATCAGTTCTAATAGTTGGAAATGAATTTTCCTCTGGCACTTTTATCGGCAGCGCAATTAAATAATGTATTCTATAATGCATTCTAATGGATGATAACGCTATTTATGGGCAGATTTCTGAGCCTACTGGCATCTACAGCTCTGTAACCGGAACTACTCGACTCGACAATCGCTACAGAACTCGAAGCAATCGAGTTGAGTACCATCTACACCACTCGAATGTTAGAGTACACGCACATCCCTGGTAGAAAATAAGGAGGAGCGGCGACGGAAGGTTAGAAGAAGTTAGTTAATATTATGTCAAAATTTGTCATCTTCCATCGGATGTTGTTGTCTTATTGAAGGTCTTAAGTCAACTGATCCAATACCAACGAATAAGTCATAAAATAGAGAGCTTAAAGGCAGATGAACCTGATCCTGAGTCATACGTAAGGGTGAATCCTCAAAAACGCTGCAAAACTTCCGAAAACGGTAAACTGGGGCAAGAGTTACATGAATATAAATGAACTTGATTTTCTTAAGACACATTCCAATTTGGGCCCAAAAAGTTGCATTAATTACGGCATCGCCATCGCCATCTCATGTAATTACCTAATATAGGAGGTCATTGAAATTTACCAAGCAGTATTGAGTAAATTTCACAATTTTTTTTCCTTGGTCGATATAATAAATATTTTGTGACTCTTTAAGCATAGTCTGTGAGACAAACATCGACTTCACACTATCATGCCTTTAAAAAATGTCATAAACTAGGAGAACTCAGAAACCAATTTTTAAGCGTTCCATAACATAAAAAACTGACTTATCATTTGATAAAATAAGAAAAAAAGGTATGTTCAAGGCGGAATGCCAATTTATACGAGAATGTAAATAACAGCGCCACGATACCACAGGACAATAATTACAGAACTTAATCAACGGGAGGAACATAACATGAGCCTAAGAGGCAAAGCCATAAGCATTTTTTCCCCCTACATTCCGTCATCGCTCCTCATCCATCACGCCAAGTTAAGCCAAAACAAAGCCCATCTGGACTATGGCTCGGCTTAAATTTTTTATGGATGAATAATACTTCTAGACGTAAATTTTCATAGCGTCGCACGGAAGTATATCCTGGTGGGCTCAGCAAAGGGACATAATCCTGCGATAGCACGCGGGTAAAGTCCAGTCCTGCAATTTCAAGCTCGCTAAAATCACCCGCGCTTGACTAGAACGCTCTAATTACAATGAGCACCGGAATTTAGGGCAAAATGAGGGTATTCATAGCAAAACTGGATGCATAAATAATTGAAAATCATCACAATTGTAATGGAAGGTACACATGTTCACACAAAACTTAAAACATAGGTCGTTGGACAGCCAAAGAAGATTACTGCAAGATAGAAGACACGGTCTCAGGCGTCACTTTGTGGAATTGCTTCATCATAGAATAAAATAATATAAAATTACTTTGTTTTATTCCACACTTTATTTTAAATAGCACGACCCGGGTTTCAGCATCTTGTGCTATCATCAGGTGATAGCATTAGATGCTGAAACCCGGGTCGTGCTATTTAAAATCAAAGTGTGGAATTAAACAAAGTAATTTTAATAACAAAACGTTATTGTACTTTTCCACACGATTTAATTAATACGACCGGTTTCGTCGCAGAGGCGACATCATCAGGTATATAATCCGTTATAATAACAGTTATTTTGTTCTTGTTTAACTGTTTATAACTTTCTTCTTTCTTTTTTTGTTCTTGTTTATAACTGTTATTATAACGGATTATGTACCTGATGATGTCGCCTCAGCGACGAAACCGGTCGTATTAATTAAATCGTGTGGAAAAGTACAATAACGTTTTATTATTAAGAATGGATTTTCACAAAGTAAAGCCAGAAACAATCAAGTTTAAAGTAATTTTAGTTTGATTGTTTGAGGCGTAACTTGGTGAAAGTGATTCATAATTAAATTAAAAAGAAGAACTTTGTGCTTTCACATTAATATTTATTCACGACCATGGTTTCAACGTTAGACGTCACCTGATGAAATCTAACGTTGAAACCATGGTCGTGATTAAATATTAATGTGAAAGCACAAAGTTCTTCTTTTTAATTTAATTAATTTTATTTTATTATATGATTACTGCAAGACCCCAAGCAGAGATTATTTCTCTTCTTAGTATCAGAAAAGGACAAAATTTTAATGTAAATATATGAAAATAAGAAAGTGAAATTCTAAGTCTGATAAAAATACATGCTTTTCAAACATTTTCTTCAGTTTGACAAAGGTAAAATTATTGCACTTAGCCGCAAATTACTTAGAATGACTCTCGGATATCTAAACAAAAACATATAATGAATTTTTTTAATAGCTGAAACACGCAGTGATAGATATAGATACATGATGCAGATTTATAGAATTCCAAGCACATACAAATAACATACAGATTTCTTCAAGTCTTAATTATATGTATATTATACGATGAACTAGTAATCTCAATAATATGAAAATATATTTACCGAAGTATACTATACCTAAGCGCAAGTTCGGCAAAACATGTACTTTTAAGTTCAAAACAATTTCCACCTGCTGAAATTTCTGAATAGGTTTTTTTGCCTTCGTCAATCACTCTCTATACCCAGAAAATGTCTGTGATTGATCCATAGTTGTAACGTGCGTAGATATCCCAATAAATGTAAGACCACTAGCTATCATTATTAATCAAAACCAAAAATATTCGAGGAGATAAGATTTCTCAAGGTCGTTTGAATACACCAAAATTACTTCGTATGCGGTAAAGAAATAAGGTCGTCAAAATGCATTTATATTTATAATGAATTTAATTATTAAAATGCCATCATCAACGAAACTGATTATAGATGGATTCTTGACAGGATTTCCATATGTAGGGGCTTTCGCTAACTCGTTAACGAATTGTTGTTAACGCGTTGTTAACGAAATTCCTCTCTTGCAACGACACCCTCTTATCGAAAGTGAGTTTCTGGAACTCACCTTAACGACAGCTCGTCGTTGCAAAACAAGACCACGGCTCGTCGATAGCAAGCAATACACCGTCGGCGCCAGCGAGTGAGGCAAGAATTTTCAACCAATCACAATGCCTAGATTTTTTCGTGCAGTAACATCAAGAAGCAACACCTAACTACGGTCACTGATAAACAATAAATAGTCACAAAAAATAAACAAGAAGCTGATAAAGAACGCATCGATCGATTTGGTAAAGTATAATAGATGATGGAGAAAACTGATTAGTATTATTTTAGTGGTGGATTTATTTACTGTTTTCATGATGTGTAGTAATATGAATAACGATCCATAAAATAAAATAAGGGGGAAATTAGAGCGAATAAGCGTGTGTATTTAAGGAATTAACAGTCTTCGATGGAAGATTATCGGCAAATTTTGGTTCATTACAAATCATAATTTCCAAGTGTATTTATCTTGAAGTGAAAGTGTTCCTATGATTTTTCAAGTAAAAATGCCTTCATAGCTTTGTTGTAGCAGAATTAAAACTTCACCACTTACTGAGAAACCGATACCGAAAAACATTATGGCGTGCGTTGATAAGCCTAAGACGTGCTCTCAAGCACCCGGACAGGCTATCAACATTTTTCGTTAGCGCTTTCGAGAAAATATCGTTAAGCGAGCATAGAGAAAACCAATTGGCATTAGTTGAGATTTTCGATGAGCTAACGACGTAGCCACGTCAGTAAGACTTAATATCGAGTTACAAAAAGTCCCACAGGTGAGCTGTTGAGTCAGAGCCGACGCGACGTTCCAATGGATAACTCTATGGTCAAATGACGTTGAGTCCTGAGGACGATGGAAGAGTTAGCCATTGAAACGTCGGCTATGAATGAACAGCTCACTAGTCGGTAAACCCGTAAAGAATTCATCTACATCGTGCGCCAGTATAAAAATGATTATTACGCGAAACAAAATAATATCTACCTCTTCCATTATTTTTTTGCATTCACCTCCTGCTCTCCAACGGAAGTTCAGTGCATTTTACTTCCACGGCTTTTATGAGTTTTCACCTCGGCGCTCAAGAAAAGAGAGCCTACTAAAGACGGTAAAAAATTCTCGATAGGGTGACGAAATTCACCTGAGTGGAGGGCTTGAATTCTGATAAGCGCGCCAATTTTCATGCGCGCTAAATAAAATACAAAATCAACAAGAACTTTATGAAACTCCGCGCGGCGATGGAAGACGTAACGCGGGCTTCATAATGTAAAATACACAAAGTAAATAAATATAAACCCGTCCGCGTTAAATAACAGGAGGGGGGATCATTGTGAGGCACTTACTCGGCTCCCACTGGTGAGAACACCCGACACTCCTTAGGCCTTAAAGTTGACCTTGTTTGAAAATCCAATTTTCACGGTGCAAGAACTTCACCTTCAAGGGGATGATCTAGAACTTGGTCCACGGAATATTCTGCATTAGGGCCTGTCCCCAAATACTTTGGAGTTGTGCCACTATGCAGTCATTTTTTTTATTCATGTCAGATTATTTGTAAAGACTTTTGTGGAAATGTGATAATAGTGAAAATAATATGTCCAAGTTGAAAAAAAATCCTTCATGACAAAGAAGTACATGAATCTCTTAAATCTATATAAAAATTGGGTATCCAAGAATACCATGGTTTTAGCAATACCCCATACTTTAGGAGTTTCTCGCGTGAAACATTTATTTATATTTTTAAGGCCAAAACTGATTTTAAAAATGCTTAAATGTTTTTGTCGCCATGCCATGCAAATTTTTGTACTCAACGAAAAAATACGAAAGTCTTACTTAATTAAGAAAAAACCATCTTAACTCAGAATCGTGATTAAAATAAAATTCAGGTATGCAACCTAATCCCTTAGTGTTAGAATAATTATCAAAAAGAAGTGAAGTCCACTTAAATTACTTAATATTATAATGACTATTCGGTCGTCTCAAAATGCTGCTATTCTTGTAGATGAAAAAAACTAAATGCAATGAATTGTCAATATCGTGAGTTCTAACCCTAGATAAGCTTCTAAACACCTTATAACTGCGTAAATAATTATAAAAGTAAAGTATATTTCACAATTACACAAGAATAACAACATAGCTTTAAATTACTGAGAATCATCATCCGAAATTATAACGATGCTTGGACATAGAAATCAGAGTTACTTCAACAATTCTTTATCAATGAGTACATAATGATTACACATCAAATACCCGGACAACAACTGATGATAATTGTCAGATATCCAAATTTTGATCATTTTCCATGCAACCGCACACTTGCTAATATCATTTAATTTAATTAATAATGAAGAACCCCACGAATTTTCACTCGGTCATTTGTCGTCAATAAAATCAGGTTCTCTAGGATACAGGCAAGAGGTCGATTTGGATAGGTGAGGGTAAAGCTCCTCACGGAAAAAGTTTGAAATATTAGGGTAGGAGGACCATTTCCAATCACTGGGCCACCTCTCAAATGTCAGATATTGAAATCTTGATCATCTTCCATGTAACCGCAAACTTGTTAATATATCATATGATTGGTGAATTTCCGAAGGTACTACTCGGATTTGAACCCCGAACCCTAAGATCAGGAGCCAATTCCTCTATCCTATTTTGCCACTCGTTTCCCTCATTAATGAAGGCTAACCATTTTATTAGAGACATCGTCATCATCATGGGTCAACAATCGTGCGAATGGTTTTACGCAGTATTCCCTTGCGCTCTCCTATCCGCTAATCTTTTCATAGTGACGTATTTCTTCTCTTTCACATGCTTCATTACCTGCTTTACGTAAATTATTCGGAGCCGTATATTGCCTTTCTTCCCTTCCACCTGTCTTTCGACTATTGTTTTCATCAGGCTATCATGCCTCATCAAGTGGCCAACGTGAGCTGCCTCGGTTAAGGACATTTAAACCCTCTTAAAGTTTATAGAAGCCTTCTTTTTTCTCCCACTCTTCGAAGCACTTCCTCTTTATTGATCGTTCGCTCCATTTTATCTTTATCATTTTTTGTTAACACCACATTTCAAATGCTTCAACCCATAACATCTCTGCTACTGTCATCGGATGAACTGTTTCCTTACGTAATTTTTCCGCTGTGCGTAAATTCTTATTTTTTTAAATGCCCTCTTGGCCAGAGCTTCCACTTACGATTCCTTTCTCGCTTCTTCCGACACCGGTTAATCGTCTTCCAAGCTATCAAAACTCTTTCACCCCTTCAACCACCGCGGAAATAGTTTTCTTTGAATTGTGCAGCCGAGGGGAACAACCTTAAAGTGAATCATTGGTGATTTTTGTTAACGAAATTTATTGTTCATGGAAATGAGGAAGCCCATATCATTCTGCCTCGTGTTTTTTATGGAGTGTATTTTGAATTTCTTTTTCACTAATGAAAATTACTTATTTAGCCAAAATGGGCAACATATAACAGGATATAGATTGCATGAGTTAACAATTAATCAAAATTTTTGGAAATAAACTTTGTTCAAAATTGCGCCCAAAATTATTTCCAATATTCGAAAGAGTTGCTCCGCGTTGCGAATCTTCTTTTAATGATTTTATTTCGCTTTGGAATAGTCTCTTTTGATGTCTTTTCAAATTGACCATACAATTTTAGTTCTTTTTCGTAAGTTCAATATATATACGACTATCTTTTCAATGGAATAATTTGATTTATTGAGAAAGAATAGACGAATAAAATATACATGTCAGTGTAGCATCTTGCCTCAGGCATAGGTGGCGCCAAAATGTACTTCTCTCTTTAATGACACTTCCTAATGCGATGGGAGGTAGCTAATTAGCTTATGATACACATAGGTTTATCTTTCTCTAAATCTGCTTAATTGTAAAAGAATATGTTCACCTCAAAATCGGACTTATTGAACAATTAAGGGTAAAGAGATATATCCGTTGCTGGGGTGACACTCGTAATTCTTGATCAACCACCACTTCTCCTAAAAGCCTCCTCGTCCATTGTTGCTGCGCATGACCCAAGCTCCAGATCCGGCACTTCGTGACCTTCGGAAAAAAGAAAATAAACGAAGGAGACGGAGGGAAACAAAAATACGGGGGAAAAGTCAAAAAAAAAAAAAAAAACCTGCCCTAAAACCAACATCCACTCGGGATTTTTATTTGCACTAGTCTCGTCCGCTTCGGGGTAGGGTATAGAGGATGGGTATGGCTGAAGGTGGGGTGGGGGGGGGTAGAGGCAGGGTGGAAGGAATGGGGGAATAGCGAAAGGTGGAGAGGAGGGGAAATGAGACGAAAACGGGAATACACTTACGTAGGCAAACACGCCATACTTATATGTTTGCACACTTCCCTTCCCAAGGCGTTTCCCCACCTTTTTTTCTAATTTCCCTTCAACTAACCTTTTCCACGTGCACCAAATGCCTACTCTTTCCAGTGCTACTGATTTATTCACGCGCTCCCTTTCTTTCCCCATCTTACAACGCTCGGTAGAAAATGGCATTAGGGTAAATGATACCCAACTAGGCATGCAACGATCATTTTTTTCCGAAAGATAAAAATCACATGAGAATTGTTATCGGCCGTCAGTTTCACCAAAACAGTGTTAACCCTCTGGAACGCGCAATCAAAAAATTACGTGGGAACGCGCAACGACCTGAGAGGTCATTTTCGTATTTCCCCGCAGAAACTATATTTTATTTTTCAAGTATTGCGAAATTCTGTTAATTTAAACTTAAGAACCGTTGTGTATTACTTTTTTTGTGGTTGAAGTCTTCTCTGGTCTTCCACCAGGTCAGGTATTCAGCTACCGCCGACGTTTTACTGGATGACATCGTCGTCCTCAGAGCGATGACGCCGTAATTGACGACGCCCGAACATCTTCACTGATCGAAGACCCGGAAGACTTTACCCACATCTTATGCCGGGAAAACGACAAATCCTTCATTACTTTATTCAAAAACGGATAAACTCTAAAATTTACAATACATCTGGAGGTTACACGGAATGAAAATAATTGTTGAAGGAACAATTAGTGCGAGCAGGAAGACAAAATAGTAGATTTCACCGAGGAGTGTAGAATTTGAAAACAAAATTCAAAATATCATTTTTATTGAAATAAAATGGCATAAATATGTTTAAAGGACATTTACAGGAAACATTACTGAAGAATAATTGTCATGTTACCATTTTTATGAGCTTACACATTGTTTATGTTTATATCATACTCTTTTCTTTGGCATTTCAATTGAAATTAAAATCACACTTTATGCCCTAAAAATCACAACAATATATATAAAAGAAACACATCAATAAATCATTATGGTTATTTATAAAAATTACTTCTTAGAGCAAGAATTACATGTGATTACCGCATGCTCAAGGCACAAATACGTGTCACCAAACTTGCAGCTGAATCTCGTTGATTTTTCCTTTTTTTCATGCTTGCAAGGCATGCACTTTTTCCTCTTTACCCCAGGTGTTACAGAATTTGAAGCTTTACCACCTGTCTCAAATCTTCCTTTTACATCAGGTTCTAGGCTCCTTGTTCCTCCTGAAGACTTGTCGGTTGGCTCCTCCACCTTCCATTGACTCAGCGCCTTGGTGGCTTTTTTGAGATTCTTGGCTGATTTTGGAGCTGCAGGGTGTAGGTTCAGCAGTGGCTAGCGTGTGTTCATCGGCAGTGATTTCTTGGAGTGGTTTACTCTCCATTTTTGAAGTAAGCTCTTTTATTTTCAGCTGAAGAGGGAGAGTGATACCCCTTGAGGTCATTTCTCTTCGAATTAGCTGGTCTTTCACCAATTCTTCGCCATGATTCTTCAAAAAAACACGTCGTCTCACAGGTTTTACATTATTACCAGCAAGAATAACTTGGGAATTAATACCAGCCAAATTGAGCATCGAATAAAATATTACCATCGGCCATCGTCTTGTGCTTCGATTGACACTGTAGGTTTCGCACATTTCATCACTAGTGTCCACTCCACCCTTGTGTTTATTGTAATACGTGATGATTTCTGGTTTTTTATTTTCACCCGTGGTACTGTCAATACCATCGTCGTCGTGCATCGTTGATATGAGAAAAACATTTTTTTTTTCAGTTTTGGTACATAAGACACCATAGTTGTTTTTTGGCGAAAACAAAAAAAGCTTGATTTTACTTCGCGTCCTGACACATTCTTCAAGGGCAAAGGAATTTGAACATTATTTTTTTTCAGTGTTCCCACAATGCTGATTTTCTTGTCCACCAATTCTTCTGCCAGTCCTACATCCGAGAACCAGTTGTCCATAGTTACATTACGGCCTGTGTTATGCAATGGTGTGGTGAGTCTTCTGACCACATCAACAGGTAAATTGCTCATTGCAAATGGAGATTCTTCAGGCTGTTTTCCCGCGTATATTTCTAAATTATACGCATAGAACACTTCACTATCGACCAAGGCATAGATTTTTATGCCATATTTTCGAGGTTTAGATGGTAGGTACTGGACAAAGGGACATCTGCCTCTAAATCCTTCCAGTTTTTCATCGAAAGTAACATCGGCTCCAGGAGAGTAACTTTTCTGGCAATTATTGACGAAGTTTTGGAAAAGTTCGCGAACATGGCAAAGACGATCTTTTTTCTGCCGCTCTTCTCGGGTAGTCCTGTCATCAAACCGTAGGCATGTAAGAAGAAAATGGAATCCCTTCCTACTCATTACCAGACCAAAAATTTCAACACCATGGCCTTGGTTGTTCCATAAATCAAGGGTGTTGAGACGGTGAGCTCGGAGTCGTCCAGCCAAATACAGCAAACCAATTACAGCCTTGATTTCGGTAATATCTGTGAAACGGGTATCCCTTTCTCGCTGATATTTTGCACGCTTCGTGAGTTCAATGAACTGATTAGTGTATTTTACGATCAAATCCAGCATGGAATGATCAAACAAATTCTCCCACGCTTCTAAAGGTGTTATTGCAGCACGACTTACACCCATAACAACCCCTATTTCACCATGTAGAACATTTTGTTTTCCTCTTTTCAACCTCATTGGGGTTTTCTTCCATCGCCAAGAGTCAATAATTTTATTCTTCTTTTTCCTGTATGCGACGAAATAATTCTGCTCGTTTTGTATCCCACTCAATCTGCATTCCTCCTCATCATCTGACTGCTCCGTTTCCGAGTCCCCAACGCGTGCCTCAACAACCTCCTCCTCATCTTCGTCTTCATCACTTATTAGTTCATTTGTCATATCAAGACCATCTTCTTCTTCATCGAATAGAGCACAACGAATTCTATCACTGTCGACTGAATTTTTCGTATTATACGTTCTCCGTTGCGTGGTCATTTTTTCTGTAGAAAAAAACGAAATAAATCTACGAAAACATACACGCAACATAGACACGCCTAAACATGAACACTTGGCTTTTATTACTTACCGATAGAAAAAAGCGTCGCACCAACTGCACGCAGATAAACTCAGACACACCGAAACACAGACACTTTGGAACTATAACGGCCCAAAATATTCACGCGGAAGCACAGACACCATGAAAAATTGACACGCCGCGCCGTATGGTATACACGAGCAAACTGAGGAAAGGCGTATCACATACATGCCGCAACATTGGAAACCTGCACTACAAGCACGTCGAAACGAAATACACCGACAATCAGAAAAACGTGCCCAAAGTAACATAGAAACAAAATATCACACACACCACAAGGCAGACACGCAAGATAGACACAAAAATTAATAGTAGTATAAAATGAAGCAGAAAAACTTGGGAACGCGCAACAGACCTACGAGGTCTTCTTGCCCACCAGTCGCGCAGGTACAACGGAAAAAACAAAAGAACCTACTCTAATATTAGAAGAAAGGGTGTAGTAGGCATCAGCGGAACCCTCCCCTCTATAGAAATTAGCAGCCTTTAGGAATTTAAGAAAATGTAATTCCAGGCGGACCTCACAGGTCGCGCGTTCCGAAGGGTTAACTGTTAAATCCCGGAAATCTATTTTCCTTTGACTTAATCCATTTCATGTCACCCAGGCAATGTTGCTCGACATTTTTAATCATCTTGATTTCTAATCAATGGTCACCTACAAGTAGACAATCACAAAACACCATTTGAAAAAAATTTAGAAGCCATAATTTTTTTTGGCAGTCATTTTTAAAAGGGCCGCCGGGCAAATTTTGATGAAAAACGTGTTTTGCACAAAGTTTCATTTCGAAGCTATTTTAAAAGGTATCATAATCATTTAAAAACCAGCTTTTTGTAAAGTTATATATGAATAGGGGAGCGTGCTAGCCTTGTGGATAGACCACTTGGCTGCTGATCGAGAGATCCCGGGATCAAATACCGGTGAAAGCCTTCGGAGACTCCCAAGCAAAATCCTAGAAGTGTGAGCTGGCCTAGAGAAAGGAACTGGACCCCCTTCCCCTAATATAAGAACCTCACACGTCTGTGGAAAATTACTGGTGAGCTCTAACCTTAATAGGATAGTTTCCTTCATCAAAGAAAACGGAAGGCATTACCCACAATTAGTGTATTCATAATATACAAATTATTTTGTTTTAGAAATTCCAGTTTAGACGAATGTTAATGTTCAATTTTAACCTCATTTGAAAAAGGCCAGATTGGCGCCCATACGATTCCACTCCACGTAACGTAACAGGGACCTAGTTTCTATTCGAGTGGGTAGGAGTTTTACATCGTCTGAGATTACCAATGCATGCATGAGGCACAGAGCTCAGGGAAACATGTCTTAATAATCACCCATTAAAATTGCCTAAACTCTGAAAGTTTCCTTCGGTTGATAGGGTAATAATAATCCTTATTTAAGCCAAGCGCTACCTGCTAGCAGATTACTTAGCTACCTGCAAGCAGCCTGCGTCGTATCAGCGCTCAAAGCCTCGCCCCAAGGTCACCTCACAAGGCAATAGCTGGAACCAGAAATACGCCACACGGGCTTTTCCCAGCATTCCTACTTAGCCGTCGCGTTTTCACGCGCTTGAAATTTTTCACTTTTCGTTTAATCGCGAAAAATAGATATCGTCATTTATAAATCTAAGAGCGTGAAATGCATTCTCCAGGAGTAATAATGTTTCGATTTAGGCCATGAAAAAAATAGTAGGAAATCGCCCTTTTGTTCATACCGAATTTCGGCTTGAATCACTGGGTGATGTGAGAGAACAAGACGGCTAAGTTCTAACTAAACGTATCTCAAAAATAGCAGATTTTCAGGAGAGCAAAAAAACGATTAATTATTGTTACTTGCACACTGAAATTAAAAACCAAAAGTTCATAAAATTGAAAAAGAAGCATTCATTTGCAAACAATGAGTTGTTTATTGCTTCTATTTTTTGTGTTATTACACTCATTTTAAGATACCTGTCTCGAACCGGCCGAATTTGATACACGTGTAGTTGGAACTTAGCCATCGATATGTTGTCTTACAAAATAAATCACAGTACTTGATTGTGGGAATATACGTCCTTTCTACGGAAGTCCAAGCATAGGGCAAGGATTACAATATATTGCCTCGATTTCTGAGACAATAATGCACATTTTAATAAAAAAGGTATTTTTCTAAAAAAAATACTGGCCACTATAAAAATAAGACACTATTATAATCATAATTTAGGGGAGGGGAAGGAAAGTTCAGGAATTAGTATCTGAATTTATATGCTTACACGCCAATCTACCGTAGACCAACGGTTTCTGGATTCTTTTTCACCACATTAGACACAATATCAACTTTAAATTTGAACGAACGAAGAAGCTACCCCAGTACATGGTTTCTTTAATAGGTGCATACATTATTTCTTAGTCCGAAATGCAATTACATTAAAAACAATAATACGGAGTACATGACGGTGAGGAATTTAATGTCGAGAAGGGGTTGCGAGTTACCCCCAAACTCTCGAACAAAATATTGGCAGCTAGTTAGCGACCTTCCACCGCATTAGGGAGTGTCATTAAAGAGTAATATTTTTGCGCCACGGAAGCAACTTTTGGCTAAGGTAGGATGCTCCAGTGATATCTATATTTCAATTACCATTTCTTTCTTAGTAAAGAAAATATTTTCCCTTAGAAACGTTATCGTGAAGATACTAAATTTATTAAAAAATCTAAGGATCAATTTAAAAAGACATCAAAAGAGCTTCTTCCAAAGCAAAATAAAATATTTACAAGAAGATTCGAAATACGAAACAACTACTTTCAACATTGGAATTAATTTTTTGCGCAACTTTTTGTTAGGAACGTACATTAACTTTGAAACAAACACTCAAAATAAGTCACACTAATTACATAAAAACTGGCCAGGATTTTGGAATTTCAGCACTGGATTTCCGGTCTCCTAGTTGCCGCCGATCTGCCGAAATCCCGGTTCAATATTGATCAAATAAGAGTAGAGTGTTACCATTATTTACTTCAACATGAACCTACGACGTCGAATATGACATAAATGTGTTACTTGTTCGACACACAATGTCAGCGAAAACTATGATCCTATAGGTTAAATGCGGTAGGATATAAAAACGGAAATGCGATATTCGGCTAAATACAAGGGTCTCTTTCATTGATTATGTCACTTACCGAAACTCCAATTATTACAACCTCACAGATAATAGAGAGCAGAGCAATAAAGAGACAATAAAAACAATATATTTCAGATGAGCTACTCGGCTAAAAGAACTTATTATATAATCAATGCTGAAGGACTAATAACTTTTAGTTTGACGCCTGCCATAAATTGTCACAGCCTGATTTCTCGAATTCCATGTCATAAGAGAACTTTAACAACATTCTCATACCTTGCCATTATTGGAATTAATTTTTGCGCATTTTTTTTGCTAGGAATGTACATTATCTTTGAAACATACACTCAAAATAAGTCACACTAATTACCTAAAAACTGGCCAGGAATTTATCATAAGGAAAACCGACCAACATAGCATCACCTAAAGTTTAGAGACTAAAAAAAAGTTTACAACTTAATGGTATAACAAATTATATAAAACAAGATTAATTTTAATTACGTTACAAAGATTGCATGCATAGTTGGAAAGATTTGACATAAAAAGACGTCTTCGTAAAAATATAAAAATGAATAGCAGAAACTTAAAAGCTAAAGTACGACACGGTCACACTAAGTTTCGCGATAGTGAGACGCGCAAAAAATATAGTTCATAAAGTTTGCAGATGAGGACAAGTTTTTCTTCCCTCCTTCCTCATGCATTCCCTTAAGAGCACAAATCTTGATTTCCTACTCATTTCAATGTGAGAAGTTTAATCCTCTCTAAACTTCTTGAAAGTGCACACCTTCGGCCGTGGGAAGACAAAAGGGAGAGAAAACGGATTCTAGCATTGCCAAATACCGCCAAAACTGCCTTTCTGCTGCACAATGGCTGCTTTTTTGCATGAATAATTGATGGAGAGATGGTGCACTCATTCTGGAATTTTACCCTTGCCCGAAAACACAATCGTCATAAATGGAGATCCTTCATTTCGCGAATTTGAATTTTCACCACGTCACACTGTTTGCAATTTTCACACGATTTTTGGCATTAGAGGCATGATTTGCGATTTTATTTACACGTTTTAGAAAGATATTTAGACCTTGCCTCCACATTTAAAAACTAAAAACAATGACGGAAACGAGAAAATAAAGTTATAAATCTACATCAGCGAAGACACGCTTCTCACACAGCAGATATACATGAAATCAAAACCCAACACACAAGAGGGAATGTGCGAATTTAAGAAAGTTGTGTCGTAATAGCTTAGAGAGCAATAAATGTTCATTAAAACTTTTCGCTAAGCAATTGAATTTCATATATTGTTTACTGAATAGGCGAGATGAAATATGAGACTGTCTAAAAAAAAAAGCTCAGATGACGGGATAGAATCTCCACTGATACATATTCGACGACGTCGGAATTTAAATCAAAGTTAATTATGAGTAAGTTTGAATGAACAAAAAACGTTGAGCTGTAACTATAAGTCACAAGAATCAGATTACCCCCGATCGGCCGGAAAGACCTACGTATATCGGCTAAAATGGAGATTTCAAAACATACTGCCTCATCGCATACTCTTCTATGAGTCTTTCCTACGTCTTTCCTTCTTCTGGATTCTAAAGGCCTGGTTACACGGTGCATTAACCCGTACGGGTTAATGTCTAAATGTATGAACGCGAGAATGAACGGAAAAATTCACCGTGTAACCACCCCAAAATGTACAAATGCATGAACGCGTGAACGGAAAATAGAACCTGTTCTAATTTCGTTCATGCATTCGCACAAGTTGATAACAGAGCCACCTGGTGGGAAACGACACAATTAGTTGTCATCTGCAAGGCTATTCAGTAACTCTTTACAAGTATTTGTACTGTATCGTAAGAGCTTGAATCCTACCATAAACTCACCATTTGCATCTACACTAATATTCATATATAATATCCCTGTATATATGCCGGACATACTAAGATTATGCCTATGGTATCTTATTGGTTGTATTATGCCGGAACAAAACAATCGATGAGGTTATAACAGAGTTTTCAACACGACATTTGTGAAATACAACGGCTATCATACGACTTATAGAACACATTTAAACATAATTTATATCATACGAATTAACGGCAATTCTACCTTTTATACGTCCGAGGTGGGAATGCAATGGCCCACCACAAAAAGACGACTAACATTAACAAATTCATAAATCGACCAGATCTCTAAACCAACATCTTTTCCATCAACAGCAAATATCTTCTTAACTTTATAACCGACAAAAGTAGAACAAATTATTAAAAATATCTACTCTCATACATCATCTACACTAAGTGAAACAGATGACAGAAAAATGTCTGGTAAACACGGCTTAAAACAAAATGCGTCAACAAATTTTCAGTCTAAGTATTAACTTTGATAACGCTTTGATACAAATAGAGTACTATTAAGATAACATTAAGCGAGTGATAACGATAAACATGAAATATAAATAAATATTACTGGCACGAAATGAAACAACTTGGGCAACTACAATGAACACCACTGTTTACACGGCAGCGCAAATATATTACCAGGATGTGAAATTTCCTGGTCCTACAGGAAACAACGAAAAGGGAATTATTTTCTGGTAGGTATCGTCTGCTTCCTACCTAATGATACTGTTTACACATTTAAATTTTGCGCACTGTAAAGGGAATAAACAAAAACTAAACGCCTCGCGTTACGAGAAAATGTGTGAAAACTTGTGCGAACGCATGTACCGTGTAACCACTCATTCATGCTTCTCGTTCACGCAAACGTCCATGAATTCAGACATGCAAACAGACTCGCATTCATACATTAACCCGTACGGGTTAATGCACCGTGTAACCAGGCCTTAAGTGATCAATGCATGACCATGATTGTTGAAATATTTTGAGCTCAAAAAGCAAAAAGGACAAAAAATATAAAATAAAATGATATGAATTGCCACTTGCAAAAAAAAGGAAAATGTACCCATAAAAAAGTAAAACAAATAGTAACAATCGATTTTTCAAAGTCTCCAAAAAACATTGACCTTACTATTTATGTCTCTTTGCAACAACAATGTAGTGTTATGATCTTGGAGTATAGGTCATGATTTAAATTAAATACACATTTGGCCAACGTTTCTGAGATTTATTCTCCTTCCTCAGGGCTCTGTGAACGAAAATTTTCTATCACAGAGCCCTGAGGAAGGAGAATAAATCTCAGAAACGTTGGCCAAATGTGTATTTAATTTAAATCATGACCTATACTCCAAGATCATAACACTACATTGTTGTAATAATAAGGAAGGTCAGGAGGAGAAACTGTATTCTCTTTGCAACCACCAAGTTTATCAAACATCATGAACCAGGCACATAATTTTCCAGAAATCATCTGCACATGCGGAAAACAGAGCGTTTAAATAACCAATTCCAAAGGAAAGAATTGAATAACAGTTCACACCTTCATATTTGATTATTATGCCTTGTCTGAAGTAAATTGTCCTGATTCTTGCTTTTAACGTTTAATTTTTCAGTTTCTACGAACTTAAACAACACAGTACTGACACTACACAGGCAAATGTGCTCCGAAATTATTATATTGTTAACTGGCTGGTTGGGGTGGGCATGGTTTACCGGGACAGCTATGAACGCGCCTGCAGCGAGTCGAATAACCTGATGCATTTTTCTCTCACCCTTACAAAGATGGTCGAGTCGTCCGTAGAAACATTGGTAATTTACAACGAATTAAAGCGGTGGAAATCCCTAGAATCCCTGCATCAGACTCGTTCTTTTCTGCTACATTCTTTCAGGCATAGCACGAAAAGGTGACACCCAAGGTCTTCGTGAATGCAAGGTAATCTGAACCAATATCTAATAGACCGAAAAAAGTCTCCCTTCTTTCAAATGAAGCAATAAAGATTTTTATGACGCGCATAAATCAACCTCCTCGACTCAAAGTAACTAATTCCACGGACGGAATAACTGAAATGAGCATAAAACGGTAGCGGTTAAAATCAGAATAGCCGCATTCAGCATTTGCGGAGGTAGTTCAGGAACCGGAAAGGTAGGGCGATAAAATTGTTACATCCCCACATAAACTCCGGCATAAAGATTTCCATCCAAGCCACTAGGAAATACACTGGAATAAAACTATACGCCCCGGTGGGATTCCAGGAGTCAAATTCCACCAGATAATTCAAATTGAGAGCATTCTAGCTTAGCTAATGAGAAAATCCGCTTTAGACAAAGGCCGCTTCCCTTCTGAACAGGTTGCGGGATTCATGCAACCTGGTCCAGACCACTTTCAATGTATGCCGCTTGATATCGTAAAACAACTCGGTGAATCTTATTTATTCATTTTATGATTTGTGCTAACAAACTGCTAAAGTGAAAAACAATGCAGAAACTAACACTCATTAAACGTCGATATTATCGAAAAACACTGAAATTTCATAGCATATATATATATTTTAGGACTAAATAAAAATAAGAAAGAACAGAGGTTCTGTAGTCAGCATATCAGAGCCAAATACAAAATAAAGTAATCTTGTCCAGAACTCTTTAGAAATTCTGTAGGTAGTTAACAAATAAATAACAAAACATTGGAATTACGAATAATTCCAGTTCCTACCACGATTCTAACAGATGCGATTAGAATGCCTAGGGAATGCTACCCAAAAAATCCAGCCACATACGCGATCCAAAATCGAAAAACAGGGGACAAATGTTATTTCAAGACTTTTTTGCGAGAAATTTAAAACTAAGCTTACCGATTTGCTAGACTTGCTAACAACGCGAAGACCCCTAAGAGCGGCAACGTAAATTAAATCACTCAGGCAAATAATATGCTACAGATTGGGGGAGCTGCACGTGAATATAGATATTATGGCCGCCGCAGAAATTATAACACCAAGCCTAATGAATTCACGCATACCGACCATTCTGTAAGACCTCTCTTCGTCACATCAACGATATATAATAACAACAAGACTCCATCCATCGATCACCTTAGGGGGACGCACCCATTTCGAACTCGCGCAGCAATGATTAGGCAAATATTTTGCGTTTAACTCTCGGGAACTTGTTTGCAAAGCACTTAGCCCACGAAAATAAGCTAGACTTGACGCGCGAGTCAGCGTGGGGTAGGGAGTAAGGACGACCACCGACGATAGGGATCGCAGCCGTACGCAAGGAGGAAAATGACGCAGCGGCAGCGAGTGAGGGCTTGGCTCAGGGCTGACTACGACGATGCATCACACTTTCCCGGTCTTTCTCATGGAGTTCAACGGTCATTTAAAAAATCGCCCGCCATATATTCGTCAACGCCAGTTGCGCTCGAAGGCGAGATAAGTAACGCATTGACTCAGTAAGCAGTTTGATTAATTACGACTTGGGGAGATAATCTGACCCCGAGTTGTGAGCCGTCACAAAGAGAGATCCTTCATTTTCGCGAATTTGAATTTTCACCACGTCACATTATTGGCAGTTTCCACACGATTTTTGTAACCAGAGGCATCATTCGCGAATTTTTTTACACGTTTATGATAGGTATTTAGATCTTGCCTCCTCATTTAAAAACTAAAAACAATGACGAAAATGAGATAATCGAGGATCTCTGGTTATAAAGCAACATCATCGAAGTCACGTTTCTAAAGAGCAGATATAAATGAAATCAAAACCCAACACACAAGAGGGAATATGTGAATTTAAGAAAGTTCTGACGTTAACGCTTAGAGAGCATAAATATTTCATTACAACTTTTCGCTAAGTAATTGAATTTTATACATTGTTTAAAGAATAGGTATACTCAATATGAGACAGTCTAAAGAAACACAGATGACGGGATAGGAAACATTTTAATACAAAGAAGTGTAATGAAATCGCTTTCTTCACAGTGTTTACGGATAAGCAAAAAAGAATAGGGTAGTTTCCTTCATCAAAGAAAACGTAAGGCATTGATTGCGATTCGTTACCCATCATTAGTGCATTCATAATATACAAGCTATTTGGTTTTAGAAATCCCAGTTTAGACGAATGGCAATGGTCAATTTTAACCTCATTAGAAAAATACCAGATTGGCGCCCATGCGATGCCACTCCACGTGACGTCACAGGGACCTAGTTTCTATAGGAGTAGATAGGATTTTTACATCGTCTGAGATTACCAATGCATGCATGAGGCACAGAGCTCAGGGAAACATCTCTTGATAATCACCTATTAAATCTGCCTATGTTCGGAGAGTTTCCTTCGTTTGATAAGGTATTAATAATCCTTATTTAAGCCAAGCGCTACCTGCTAGCAGGGTACTCTGCTACCTGCCAGAGGAAACAAAAAGAGTATGACTACCTCACCCTTTCATTTACATTTCTGTTCCTATAACTGCATTGTGCAACTAAGCTCTCGATTATTTCCAACAGTTATTTTTTCAATCAGAAAACTATATCTTCAGATACCGACTTCTCTTTTAAGTGTCACGGGAGAAAGGGAGAGTGGGAACACAAAAAAAAAGGCTTCGTCGACCCGGGAGCCAAATGTTATTAACGTTGCCCACAGCGATCGACCGTACAATATTTCACCCGGGTCGCAAAAAGAAGGGAGGAGAAGACCACAGCGCCACCAACGGTGAAAATGTCAATCTTCGGCCGAGAAAACGTTCAGCAGTCCCACGGCCAACCCCAGGGGCCGCAGCCGGCAACGAGGTCGGTAAACAAAGCGGGGGAGACAGGAGGAGAAAAGGAGGAGCAATCATTCCAATAGATGGATAGGACACTGGAAGGGTGGAAGGAAAAGCTTGCGAAAGGACAAAGTCCTAGAAAGATTAAACTAGGGATGGTCGGATCGGATACCTCGAATACAAATATCCGCGGATATTATCCTTCATCGGATGCATCGGATCCAAAGTCGCGGAAGACATCGGATCGGGATTCGAAGTTTTAAATAATAACTCCAGTGAATGCAACGCCCCATAAGGGTGGAAAGAGTTCCGATTCTCTCTTCGAATGTGCCGTCGCATGCGATTCTTGTCCTACGTCACTGGTCAGTGGTTTATCCGAAGATTTTTCCTACTTTCATTTCCAAACCCAAGCGTAACAGCTTAGCTCCTGAGCATGTAAAGATGCTTCAAAAAACAACTTGAAAGCCTATAAAAGTGATTTTTAATTTATAAAAATGTTAAAATGTGTATGAAAATCTAAAAAGCATTCCTTCGACTGTACGTACCTAGAATAAACTTGAATAATTAATTCGTTCAATAGCAGGAATTTGAAAATGCATTTGGATCCGAAAATATCCGATCCGAAAGATCCGGCTCTGAAAATCAAGGATCCGATCCGAATACGGATCTGAAAAAAAATCCTGGATCCGTCCATCCCTATATAAAACCAATTCACTTATGATGATGATCGTGATGAGGACATTTTTGATTTTCCATGGGATGAAAATGAAAGACTATAAATTTCCACATGATTTTTATGCTGACCGACCCGGTTACGACACTTGGTGTCATTATCAAGGTGCAAGTAGCTGCTTTAAAACCTCTATATTTACTTTTAAGCGCGGGGGAAGAGATAGGAGCAGCAGGGTGGGAAACGGTTTGACAGCTCAGGGGGCGTCCTTTAATTACATGAGGTGATTTTGGAGATTTTTGAACCCTCTCTCATATACACTCCTCTCTACAGAGACATCGTGATATTTGCCTCGACCCCCTCCCTCTAATCTCACGCGAGATTGTTAAAAATAGGCATTTCGAAGGTAAATGGGTTAATCTATGCTTCATTGCGCAGGATATACTAAAATGAAACAATTTGTTTGATTATTTTCAATTAAGACTAGTTAATACTAGTATTTAAGATTGCTAAG
Source organism: Ischnura elegans (assembly GCF_921293095.1). NCBI lineage: Eukaryota > Metazoa > Arthropoda > Insecta > Odonata > Coenagrionidae > Ischnura > Ischnura elegans. The sequence goes on from NC_060254.1 coordinate 101,509,663, forward strand.
AACGTAGTGTAGAATCAATTAATACACTGTTTATTGCGGAAAAAATACGTGATACTTGCCATGATCCCCCCCGTGAGATTGGGTGAGAATCGGCTTGATTCCCTTACCCCCTAAACGCCACACGTAATTAATGGATGACCCCTTAGGTGAGTAATGGGCATTGGCGGATTTAGGAAGGGGGCACGGGGGAAAGTGCCCCCACCAGACGCTTAAAAAAATAGACAAGATTTTTAATACGGTTATCATTACATTCGTTTTATTTTGTGCATTACGGATCCTCGATCATTTAATTTCATATTATTAACTTTCATTTCAAAACGAAGCGAATATTTTTTACAGCAATTGTTGTATATTGTTTCCAATCTCAAATATGAGATGACCTGTTAGATCCTTGTGCCATCCCCCCCCCCCCAAGAAAACATCATGGACATGGACAATGACATACATCAGGATGACGTGAAGGCAATGAGCAGAGGCTACGATGAAATTGAGCGGTTAACTACTGTCTTTAATTACCATCCCATGGATATTAGGTATTTCCGCAAATTTTCGCCAGATACTCTTAAATGCTTGGCATTTTAAAAACGTGGTAACCTGGTGGGTTTGACTACTGGCCGAAACAGGGACTGATTGAGGTTGGTGTTTTGGGCTGTATAGTTCATTATTTCGGTGATAAGCAATACTTCTCATCGACTAATATACATCAGGTCTAATATACGAATACAAGTGACTTCCAGACATTCATCTATTATTTTGAAATAATGTTCGCTAATCTGGTAAAAGAAATTTTTCAGGCACGCTAAAAATTGCCATTTTTGAAATTTTTTCAGAAATTAGTGCGAGTCACCCCCCCTTACTCCGCCACTGGCTCGAAAATTCCTCGGTTCAAATCCCGGGTGAAACCACCACACCCTCCAAACAAAATCCCCGACGCGAAAGTGGCGCTGGGTTAAGTCACTGACTAGAAAAAAACTGAATGTGTTCCGTTCACACTGCTGTGGCTTAGTCTAGGTTGCTCTCTATCCTCACCTATACGAGCCAATGCCCTATTTGGGTTGAAACACAGAGTGAGTGCATCTCGAACAATATGGATCAATACTTTTTTCGGCTTAGGAGACATACACATAAAAAATAATTGCCTTGAAAGGGTAATCTTCCCCTCTTTTCTCTGCTATTCCCTAAAAGATAAAAATATCATTCATTAATGAACGATATATAGCCCTTCGAATACCCACTTATGGAATCAATAGAAACGTAAGCGTCAATTATGAAATAAAGGTATTCACAGGGGTACATAGAGCTCATGGTAATGGGTTCGTTCACCATTTTTTTATATGTTCGATTGAAATAAAGTTTGAAAAATAAAGAGACCCTCATTTTTCCGTTTCTCTATCCGTCGCCTATCCCTCGGGGGAATCCCGGAGAAATATGGACGAGCTTACTATTATCACCAAAGAAAAGTTCATGACGTAACTGACTCTTGACGAGCGGTTCACCGCTTCTCCGCTCCTTCTCGATCACGCATGCGTCCCACGTAGTTCGTTGTCATGAAAACCCTAATGAGCGATTCTTTCCGTCAAAGATTGGGTTCCTCTGAACGATTAAATGACACGGCACTTTAATGGCGTCACTAACTCATGAAAAGTGGGCGGCAACTTTTGCATTTTTTCATGTTCAAGTTACCAGAAAACGGCTGAATAAGGAAGACTTTTATTTCTTTATAATTTAACTTTTCCATCCACTTACGGAATTATCTTAATGAATCGCGATTTCGGGTCTGAGTTTACGACGCAATTACCCGCAATATATTCCAGTAAACACGCATGCCGAAAAACGAATTACAATACGATATCTATCTGCAAAATATCTCTCTTAATTTATCGTTTCTGTTGCACGAGATAAAAATATAGCGGGGTTCTAAATTATAATAAGTTCTCCGTGTCGCTCTTCAAAGATATATCTTCTCAATTCCTAGAGCAATCTAAGAATAGGAATATGAAAGTAGTTATCTACACCATTGAATTTTGCAAGAAACATTTAAAAAGGAAAGTTTACACGGAGGAGTGGAAGATTTAACGGAGGAATATGGAGGCCCAGTGTGAAGGCGAAAGTCTGAAACAGTAAGGTCAAGATTAAATAATATAAATGGAAGGAAATATACGAGGGAAAGACGTGAAGCGAAAAAGGGCGGCGGGACGGAGTTTGGGGAATGTAGTGGGATGGAAAAATCCCAGAAATCCCAGAGGAGGGAAGTAGCAGGGCAGATACCCTGCGGGCAATGTACGCGGGCGTAAGGGGGGGAAGAGTCCCACAAACAGCAGGAACCACAGAAGCAGAGTTAGGGGAGGTTGCCAAGGAGTGTTCACCACGACTGCGCAGTTCAAATATTATAAACTAGGTAACCCGTGCGAAAATTTCCCACGACTAAACTCCCACACTTTACATATTAATTCATATTATTCCCTACATTTAAAACAATTTCATAATAAACTCCCACTCTTAAGGCCTGTTTACACGATACATTAACACGTACGAGTTAATGTACGTTTAAGTGAATGATTTTGGTGAACCAAAACGGAACATGTACGAATGCATGAACCAAATTAGAATAGGTTCTATTCTGTGCATGCATTCGCACAAGTTGGGTGGTTACACGGTGCATTTTGGCGTTCATTCATTTAGACATTAACCCGTACGTGTTAATGTATCGTGTAAACAGGCCTTTATGCATAATTTTATACCATTAGCCCATGCACAATCGCTACGCGCATTTCGTACTATTGTCATTTTTGTCGTCCATTCCCGTTGATAATAATTTTTGAATACGTTCAGGACGATATTTTATTTATTCGTGATATGCGTTATCTACTAAGTTCCTTATACACGATGTCTGTTTTAGAGAACGTTTAACATTCTTCAAACTTCTTCGATTTTATTTTTAATATTTTGCCTCCTAATGTTACGTTTCTTTGGTTTAGTCGTGAATCTTAAACCTTATTTTGAAGTACAGAATTAAAAAATGTTAAGAGTCAATAGACATTGAGATGGCATTCGGCATATAAAAATCGAAGGATTTGAATCACATTAATGATTAAGATTGTGTTTTCGTAAAAAAAACAGTGATTCATCATTTAAAATAATACCTCATTTATCACTGTGTGTGCAGTATTAACGTGGCATATACGAAATGACAGAAAAAGACCTCTCTGTAATAATATATATGATATTTCTTCATACATAAATAAAATTATTTCCACTCAAGGAAGTTAGGAGGCCAGCAAGGCAATAAGCCTGTAACTAAGCTGATTTCAAAATTCTTAAATGCGGAAAATGAAAAAAAAACAAAACCAAAATACTTATTATCTAAAAAAACATTGAAGGAATTGGAGGCGTAAAAAAATTCAAAACTGTAGGAACTTTAACATACAAAACATTGCAGAATAAGCAAAAAATATTAAATTAAGCATAATATACACAATATATGCACAGACTCTTTACAATAAAGTTTCCATATCATCAAAAGTTATTATCCGTTTTTTATCAACCTTACGTACTCACCCAAATATATAGTTTTTTTCATTGTACTAGGTAAGAAATCATACAAATTAGGCCCCATATACTAGAAAATCCTTACGTAATATGCTAAATTAGGTATGGGCTTCAATATAATTTTAGGCTGTATCCGCAACACATAAAGAACATTTTTAACACTTTAAAGCAATACATATATCTCAACGGGAGTATGATAAGCTCAATAAATATAGGATGGGAGTAATCATAATGTTGACTAAGCAATATAAGTCCATTTCTTTCTGCACAAAGTAGGCCGATTTAATAGTGCTGTAGTATCAATCGCCATCAGGTGTTATCGTTGTTACATCTAATACGAGCGTCATATTTTAAATGGAAAAATGAAACTTAAATGAATATTAATGGTATTTTTTAAATTTCATATTCATCGCCACAAAAGCAGTACAATTAGGTCTTAACGTCAGTGGGCTACAACAAATAACAGTTTACCTTGACAGACTTCTACGCCCTGGATAGAGGAAACCCACCCAGGCGGGATTCGAACCCGCGACCTGGGGTTTGGCAAGCGAGGACTATAATCCGTCGATACAGATGCCGGGGATTTGATAAAAATGAGTGTTTTTTTCAGTAATAACCGATGAATATAATGAGTAAATTGATAAATACAATAAAGTAAACATAATATAGTAAATAATAAATATAACGAGACGAGTACATTTTATTAAAAATAGTCGAAATGAGAGACGCAAGCAGTATGAGGGCCATATTTGGATATAAGAATAAAAAAAAGAAATATATTTCATTCCTCGTTGGAACGAGTAGAAGGAATTGCGGGGAAAAGGAGCAAGAAGCTGGTAAGGATGTTAAGGTCGTGAAGCGGGCGTTGGTCGCGGGAAACAGACGGAAAAACGCTGCGAGGGACATTAAAAAATAAAAAATAAGGGTTCGCAAAAAGGATGGCTTGATACGGTAAAGGGAAAACACAATAGAGGAAGCGGTCGTGAGAGGAGGGAGGACGGGAAATATATCTTCGGATGACAAATACAAACGGCTGCTTATTTTTTCTTTATTCCGAGATAAACCGAGACTCTAAAGCCGATCGAGCTTCTTCACCTCCTCTCCTGAAGCGAAAAAAATTGGCGCGGCAGTAAAATTAAGGGACCGTTTCGCCCCTGAATTATTTCGGTGATTAAAAGGGTTCGGAGGTAAATGAGGGAAAGAAGATCGGGGTAGTCACAGAACGATATGACCCGAAAGGAGCGGCATTATTAACAGTTTCAGAAACAAGGCCGTTATTGCGACGTTTGGGGTTAACAAATGATCTCATGCGCATGGCCGAATGAATCAAATTTTTAAGGGTAGAGGGAAACCAGAGGTTCAACAAATGAACACTCGCCTTAATTTATATATAGGAAATTCACGAAAAAACTGCCCATCATAGATTAATCCCTTTCCATATTCGACAATTAATTAATTTATAAACACATTCACGTCAAATTGCTGTGATTTCTTCCTTCCTTCCTTCTAGACCTTCTGGTGGTAGGTGACGGAAACATTAACGTGAATAATGAAGTTAACTTCAAACAAGAAAGCACAATGAGGACCAGTTTCACAGGAGAGACTTGAACAAGCTAAGCACCATTGCTACAAAATACATTTTCAATCCTGTCAATTATAGTACCATGCTGATATATGAAATACTTTACCATGTACAAGTTTGACTATTTATTCATAACCTAGGAGTAAATAATGTAACCGTAAAATAATACTATATTGTAATTAACTCTACTAACGCCTATTATTTTGCTCTTTTCGTAGAATTAAGTCGTGCTCATCCTCGTAAAACTGCAAAACCCCAGAGACCTTTCAAGGAGACAAAAAAACTCGTTAACTCGCCGCACGTGAGTGAAACAATTAATTGCACCCCTTTTATGCGAACTTGATAATTTCTCGGCTTCAGATTCCATTGAAATACAAATAAACTACTATAGTTTGTAGCAACGACAAGATCTATACGTGAGGACACTTGCTCCAATGTTACACTCAAAAGAGCAGCCCATCAAAAATGATATTCACGGAAGAGATAATGGGAATTTACAATACAAACGCCGATTTTACATTTTTCATAAAATAAAGTCGAGCATCGATATCCATGTATAACTGCAAAAACCCCAGGGACTTCTCAAGGACACAAAAACAAACTCGTTAACGCGCCATACAAGGGTAAAAAAGTTAATTAAATCCCTCTGACGCTAACTTGATAATTATTCGGTTTAATATTCCATTGAAAAACGAAAAAATACAATACTTTGCATCAAAGCAAGATCTCCACATGAAAGTAAGGAGCTTGCTCCAACGTTACACTCAATAGAGCCTAACAACAATAAATAGAAGGGATAAAGGGAATTTACTCTACTTACGCCAAACTATTTTATGCTTTTCGTAGACTTAAGTCGTGCATTGATATCCTCGTAAAAATGCAAAACCCCGGGAACGTTCCAAGGATACAAAAAAAACTCGTTAACTCGCCATACATGGGTTAAACAGTTAATTAAATCCCTTCTACACTAATTTGTTAACTCCTCGGTTCAAGATTCTATTAAAATACAAATAAACTAGAATATTTTGTAGCAAGACACGTTCTCTACAATAAAGGGATGAGGTTCCTCCAATGTTACACTCAATAGAGCCGACCAACAATGATACTCACGGAAGAGATAAAGGAGAGGATGGAAAAAGCACGCGAAACCCCTCAGGAACACCGCGGGAACAGTATGGAACGCAATCGAAATTAAGGGAAGAGGCGTGGCCAGGGCCGTGGGAAACGGGAGAGGAGCTTATAGCGGGCAGGAAATAAGGAAGAGGAAGTGAGTGGATTACGGAGGTGGATAAAAGCGGGATAACACCGAGAGGAAGGAAGATTTGGAAATATGAGCATGTGGACGGTGCGTGGAAATGAGAGGAGGGTGGAGACGCAGATTGAACCACCAATGCGAGGGAAGACGTGTGCGCGGGAAAGAATCCAGATAATAGGGAAGGGAGCGGAGAAATTTCAACATTTCCATAAGGTATACATTTTAATCTACCACTCAGTATGCAGGCAAGCTGCACTAATGTGCAGTCATCAGAACTAAGTATAAAAAAACAACGCCCAAACTTTTTACATGTACAAGGAGGTAATAACTTGTGGTTTTCAACTGATGGCACCGCCTACCATTAGAGTATTTAGTATTTTTTTTAAAGAACTGATAAATATATTGTCCCTTGAAAAAGAAACGTTTATGCTTATTTGGAAGAGACAGTGCCTCCACCATCAAAAGACATGCTAAAATATCGGAAGGATGAAAAAAGGCATCCATATTTGAAGAAGTTCTATTAAAAAACCTCTTGCAAACAACACCACCATCTCTTAGAGACTATTGAGAACATTAGGGATAATATTTGATACAAGAATCGCATTAGAATGGACCCTGAGCACGCCGGAACACTAGTTTTTCTATACGAACACCTCCATTTAAAGGTTGTTTTCTTTTAGATGCTTCTTATTGTTGGGGTTTTTTCTGCTTTATATGCAAATTTTAGTTGTGTATTGCTTTGATTTATCTTAAATTATCGGCAGCATCAGCTACAACTCTTTAATGTCTATAATAATTATTATTATTAATTTTTTACGACGTATTAAAGAGATTAGAGGGGTAGGAGAACCTCTTTCAATTCGGAATTGGATTCGAGAAATGTTAGGATTCGTTTTCAGTGCTACTTTTGTTACTCATTACTTTAAAAAGAAGTGGTGAGGCAGTGTTGAGATTATTTTTTTTGTCCTATAAAAATGGTGACGGAAATTCATTATTCCTTGAGGTTTTATTTATTAAAAGTTGTATTTCCCATATATACGTAGTGAGAATGGAGAAGCATAACCGATATTTGAAACAATTTTGAAACCAATGAAAGCATGAATCGATGCTGCGGAAGGCATTAAGATTCCTTAGGATAAAAGCACGCTTTGAGTTTACATAACAAGTCATTTGCAAAACACATTTCTGAAGTTGAACAGATTGAGAGATGCAGGACGACAAATGTAAAAACAGCCCTTGAGTTTCAATATGCAGGTAAATTTGAATGTGCCGATCAAAAAGCAAGAAGAAATGCTAATGTAAGCATGGAGCAACTCACTCACGATTTGCTCAAACATAACACGGGCGTCTCTATCCACCAGCACTCGGAAAATTTTACAGAGCGCTCCTTGTACAACCCAAAGGTCCGATAATTTTTCAATTTTCATCATGCGCCTGGGGGAGTGCGCCAAATTTTCCCCTGGCGGCCATCTTCAACAGATGGAATAAATAAAAGAATGAATTCAGCCGCGCTCTCGCCGAAATTTTTGAGTCGAGGCACAGCTCTCGAGATAATTAATGAGCGAAATATGAGACTGTGTTCCTACACAAACTACACCTACTTTCCTCTTTCCGCAGCGTCTATCTTTTGATGTAAGGAGCGACCTTTGAGCGGCTTAGAAAGGAGGCAGGAAGCAGATGCCAAACAAGAATCGTCGGCGGAAGGAAATAAAGTCGAATGAATAGTAAGAGATAGAGAGAATATAATACGGAAAAAACATCTGAAGCATACGGTTGAACTGGAGGGCATAGTTAAATACCCGATAATGCGGCGCGGGAAATATTAAAACGAATAACAAGAATTCCCACACACAAGGATAATTGAATGAATAGATTATTGCACGAGCAATTCACTATTTCCGATTCCGTAACACAACCTTGGCCTTCGAGCACTCCATTTTTTCATCATACTCAAAAGCAAGGAGGAATTTGCAGTCATTACCAAACGTTGTTCATTCCACCGATAAAATGAAGAAAGAGCAGAGGTAAAACTTCCGTTTTTATTCAGTTCCCTTTTCCAAATTAATGCTTTTTGTTCCCCGAAAAAATTAAGATTACATATGATGGAGTGAGAAGCCAAGGGGTGCAAGGGCTTTTCTTTCTAAACAGAGTTAGGTTCAGAAGTTGAAAAAAAATATACAACTCTTAATGGATTAAAAAGAATAGAACTAACTCTGTTATGTAGTGGCATCTAGTGGAAAATCTAATGCACTAAAAAATATCCCGTTGATTTCGTTTGTTTCCTTTGTCAAATTTCTGTTCCTAATTCTGTTTATAAAAAAATCACTTGCACCTTATAGCTTCTCACCCCCTCATATAATAGCTAACGATTTTGGCCATTTCTCTCGCATGAATGACTTCATTTGTGAATAAAAGGCAACATTATTGAAACTATTTACGTACATTTTTAGATTTCTCACTGCTGCTCTTCATGGCGTTATCGGCAAGACACAAAATATTCGTTAGTAAATTATATACTGTGCATATATATTGTAAATTTACTGTTGCATATAGTTAAAACAATAAAGTAGAGGACGAATTGCGCTACTTATTTTCCAGCGTTAAACATTCCACCTAAGTTATGAACTTCATTTACGTAATTTTAAGACTTTGTAACTGAATTATCAGATCTTAAGACGCGAAATTGGAAATCTCCAGGTTGGCCTACATATCAAGACGTTTCAGACTGCATCTCTGCACGAGCAAATTAATTTTTACGCAGTCAAGCGTAAATGAAATATTTTCCGTTACAAATCTAAATTCGAAGTTAGTCCGGGTGTTTTTCATAAGGACTTGAGAACGTAAACATCTATTCTTGGAAAAATTATTCGTGTCAAATTATAAATTATTTTTACAATTTTATTTGCCATTTTTAGAGATTTATCCCGCATTCTTACGGGTCTAAATGGTAGAAAACTTCGATATATCCCCAATGCATAGGCCATAGTTTTCATAATTCTGTGATTTTTAAAGATAAATAATTTTAGTTCACATTTATAAGTTCTCAGTCTATAGCTTAAATAAACGATTAAAACTGGTTTTCATAACCGTAGAATAAATGTGCACATTCCGTACGACTCAAGCATAAGTTTATTATCCGTACTAAATCCATCTAAATAAATAATAAATCATACAATTAAAAATATAATAAAAAAACATACATAAATCTAAATACAAAAAAAGCTTTCATAAATCTATCTACTCTTTCCAGATTCCGTAGTGGGTAAATGTGTAATTTCTAGGAATTTCGAAATGGTTAAGTTAGCATAATACGCTTACTAAGGTGATTCAACCCTATTTTCACGCAAAAAAATGCTTACAATCGCCTCCCATACACCTCGTTGTATAATTGAACGTCAACTCTAGTGAATCCTTTTGTATGGGTACTGAGCGTCAATTTATTTGGTCTACAAGATGAGCAAACACTTCCGACTTTAGCGGAAGCATTAATGACTGCAAAAAAAAGTGACGAGGGACAAATTCGTCCGCGCTGTTCCCTCCCCAGTTCCTTAACCCCGTCTCTCTCCCACCCTCACGACTGACGGTCGGACATCCCCTGCCACACTCCGGAAGCCTGCTCAGGTAGTCATGGAATGTAATGAGTGCACCTCTCTCCAATTAGACACTTGCGGTGGGAGGGCGAAAGTTATGTGGCAGAGGGGAAGAAGCGCCTATATCTACCAGATGGATCGGGTTGATGAGTTGGGAAAGTTATGCAAACCTTCGGTTACCGCAGGAGACGAGTGCTTTAGTGCCTCGTTGCTGAATTTACTCCGCTGAGGAGGACGTTTAAATGAAGCCGAGGAAATTGGAGGGATAGGTAATTACAAAAAAGCTCTAAATCAAGTTGAATGAAGGAATTTAAGAGACATTGAATTAGTCTCGTAGATAAAGAGTCATTCAAGTATGTGAGATTATCCGGCGAGACTTCATGGATATGCCTTATCTCCAAGGGATGAGAATTAAAGACTTTAATTCTCATCCCTTGGAGATAGTAATAAATTTACTAACAATTGTAATGTTGACCGACTCGATATAAGAAAGTCACGCAGTCATTAACATCTCTGTCAAGTCAAAGTAAAGTAAGACGAGGAAAATATTAGTCGCGAAAAGAATCATTTTCCTAGCAGTTAACGTGAGGATGGCATCAACATTTATCGAAACCATGGTCGCTAAAAAAAACTACTCGGTGAAATTTGCTAAATATCTCTTTTTCTCCACACTATCCGCCATGCGTCGATGCAGTAGTTCTCCGAGTAATAAGCGGCTGAAGTCATCTCCGTACTGACGGAAGACTCCCACAGTAACGCGATAGTTTTCTTAATTCCCAACACCCCATCCCCCTTCCAAGCTCAAACATTTCCTCGGTCCTCTCCTCACCCAGTGCCGCCCCACACCTAATTGGAAGCGTAGCGCACTCATTAGAAGCGGATGGACTAACCTACCGAGATATTAGTTGCCGCAATCCCAACATCTTTCCGGCACATACACATTTCCCGTCTCGCGTCTCTTAGCGACCCCCCGTTGATTTTTAAATACCCACAACAATTACCCGTCTCGGTAGATGTAATTACTTCGCGGGCGCGTTAACACGCCATCGCATCAAATTAGTACTTTTTTGTTTTCTTTAATGCGGTCCCTTAAGCAAGAGCTTTAATCGTAGGCATAAAAAACCGCATTCGGTCGCAAAAAAGGGTGTTCCCTAAACCCTTTGAACGAGGCTCGAATTTTGGGTCATTAAAGGTGGTGTTGAAATCTTTACTTGAGAAGAAAACAAAACTAAAACATCACGAGCGAAAGGGTCGACTGAATTCCTTCCCTTCATTTTTATCGGTAAGATGCAGTTACTCTTAAAATAATGCAAACATATGCCTAACACCATACTGGATGGCAATTAATTCATTGTGAATAGCACTTTACCGACTTAAAGAGAGTCATTTACACTCAGTCTAAAAGTAAAGGATGATAAATTATGCCTCGAAAAATTGAATGCGCTAAGGTTGTGTTTAATCAACATGAAGGCTCATTAACATTAAATACGAGCAATATTTCACACTTACCAGTATGATCAAAGTTATAGAGAAAATATTATTTTGTTTAATTTCAAATTACTGTCAGCGCTATAACAGAACTTTCACATGTTGCCTTAATTTTACTAGGAACGATGGATAATTGACATAGTACTATTTATCTACAGAAAAATCCCACAGTATCACCATTAGGAGATTAACAAAAACTTAACCAACTTCGTGTACCATCAGAAATAAGAAGAACCCTAACCGAGTTTTCGCGAAGGGAAGTGTTTCCCTTTAAAGCTTCTCCACGTGTCCAAACTTTCATTTCCGGATATGAAGTAAAGGGGCCTCTTTGAGAAGACCTTTCAAACTCCACGTCGCTCGATAAACTCGGCATAGAGAGCCTATTTTCGAAATGCAAGCGGTACTACATCCCGCAGAAAGAGCTCCACCGTTGAATAAAGCCTTGGCTGGCTTATCTCGCCAGATTTCGCACACATTAGGTTCACTAGCGTTAAATCAGGAATTCCGTATTCTGCCTTTCGTGCGATTTTTTATGACGTCTATAAATATAGAAGTAGGCGTTGAATGTATGTCGGAGATCAATTCAAGGCTTTGAAACTATGCCCCTGATCACCATGAAATATGGTACATTTACATATTCACCAATAGATTTCTATCCTGTGAATGTACTTCGTTTTGACACCCCACAAGGGCCCCCGCTGTACTTCCCTTTCCTTGCCAACTAATCATAAGGCCATCCTAACTAATGGGTTCTGTGAAATGGAATTAGATGGCACACATTACCCAGGTGGCTGATAGTTTCTTATCCATTTGATCGATTTTATTTTCCTTTGCTAATTGTAAAATAACCTCTTATATTGTATATGAAGAGACTCTTTCCCAGGGTATGTGAGTACTAAATGTTTCTCGGGCAAGCAGGCGAATCCACGAATCACATCCGACCAATGGGCAATCAAGTACAATCACGGTAGTCCGATTCCAGCATCAGACTGTCCTGAAGCCGATGAGCTACGCGCTCTTCAATACGTTGGCGACAATGGAATTCTTAACCCTAATTTTTACAATTAATTTTTAACCCATATTTTAACAAACCCAAAATAATCAATTTTTAAGCCCGAGAAGCATTCAATACTCATTTTTTTCACTCACAATTCTGACATTTTGCCTTGTAATAAACTAGAGCATGTTTCCTTGACGACTAGTCATAATAGGTTGACATAATGATAAAGAATTTGATTTGCAGTACCACTTCCATTCGAATCCTGTTCAAAACTGGGCTTTTACAATCATTACTCTTCCCAATGGTGTCTTTTCATATACACTGGAGTAAAAAAATGTACCCTGGCAGAAAAACGTATCCCAGCTAATGTTGGTGAGATATATCTTTTAAATACTTGTATGGCCCGTTTAACAACGTAAAAAATTACACGACGATGGTTCCAATTCATAAATAATTCGAACTTGTTGGGCCGTTCTCCTGCATCAAAATAGTCATCATTTACTCAAGGCCTTAGTTTATTAACAGCAGCCAGGAACGCAACAATAGTAAAGCCGTAGCGATAAATTTCTCATTTATATATCATTCTTAACTACAAGAGAAATGAGCAATTTTGGTACTCATAAAACAACAATCATGGATGTATCGAACGTGAAAATTGAGAAATCGTGTTATTTGAATAAAAAGGAGCGTCACGTAAGTAAAAACAAGATCATAATTCTTCCGAGTTAAATATTCGAGCAAGCCTCAAATACAATCTAGGCAAAAAAATGAAATATAAGTAAAGTTAAATCCTGAAAAAAATAATCCACCTCCGCTTTAAAATTTGCATTGTATTGGCCACCATATCAACAGATATCCTGAGAATTTATACTAGCACATGATACACTCATTCAAAGATGAAAGTTTCATATATGAATTCATACCAGGAATAAAATCGGAAGATTTAACTGTGATGGTTGGATGGTTCCATATTGAAATAAATGGTTGCAATTTTCCACGATTATAAAACTTATTACGACCTAGATTTCCATGTTACTGCGCCATATTCATCACCTTGAAGATGGCGAAGTAAAATAGAAACCTAGGTCGTAATAAATTTTATAATCGTGGAAAATTTCAAGTATGCATGTCAATATCATACTTAAAATATAAGTTGCGTTAAATCCTAAGTGAAAATAATCCCCTCCGCAAAAAAAAATCTCATTGCATACGTCACCATAACAACACAGACAATCTGAGAATTCATACAACAATTCAATTTCGATAAAAATACACAGTCGCACTTAGGATAGCCATGGACGCGGTCCATCTCAGTCCACGAGGACACCAAAGAACCACGTAACATTGTCCCGCATTCGGACGACACCGAAAGTCAATTTTTACGGGAGCGGGTACAAGGCTCGTCCGTCGGTGAAAGGCATAATCCCACAACACTCGCCCGCATCCCTTCTCCCGAAATGTAACATTTCCCCCAACCCACTGCACACGACACACATATCCTCTTAATCTTCCCACAGGCTCCAACTGGATCCCTTAAGGACTTAATAACTCAACCGTGGTTCTCCTTTTTCTCGACACCTGAATCCCTTTCCACTCGCGCTTTCTCCCCCGAACATTCCCAAGCAACTATTCCCGTTCCTCTCTATCAGTAATGATAAGTAATTAACATGATACACCAAAGTTCTAATAAAAATTGTTAGTAACATTATGCTTGTTATTTCATTTTAATACGTAACAAAAACCACTAAAGCTAACACTATGGATAATCTAAAACAAAATTTGTGAATTCTAAACATATCTTGAATATGAATGTCGATTAACACCCCTAATTGTAGCTTAATTCTCCGAGAAATTCGAATCCCTCTGCCGTCAGTGACGAACATCGTAAACCAATTTAAATGCGCATGGTTGACAACACATCTGAATATATAGAAGCTTCCATAGAATGAGGATGAAAGGCAGTAGTGAATTTCCACACAATTTCAAAGTTGAGTGACCCGGTTTCGGCACTGCGTAATTGTCGACAAAAAATCGAAAAGCTAGAATTCGCAGCACCGGTGACGTCATGACAAAGTTAGCAGTGGCGGAACGGATTTTCTTTAACTTTCTTTAGAAGTGAAGTATTACTCTGTGTTTTTTTATTTTAGGCTATCATCTACATTTTATCACATTATTTGTTTTGGTTACGAATGTTAATATTAGAAATATTGAGGAAACAAAATTGATAAAAGTTGTCCATTGTGTTTTACTTTACCGATTATTATTTCTTTTGGCCTACTGACTATGTATTATGTCTTTTGTTAACCAGTGCCGGAATGGCGTTCTGGCGCCTTCCTGCACCATGACACCATTACGGAGCTCTTGATAATGACATGAAGTGTCGAAAGCGAGGGGGGGGGGGGGGCGCCAACTTTAAAATTGTGTGGAAATTTACTACTTTCTTTCATCCTCATCTCACGGAGATTGGACATTTTCGCAAAGATTCGGCGGATAATCTTGCAGGGGAATCCTTCATTTTTATATTCGTGTCTTAAAAGAACACTATGGCGGAAATAAACAGCATTTTCAACATAACTGAATTTAATGAAAAGAAAATAATAGTATTCGAGAATCCAGACAAGCAATGCGCCAACTATTGGCCGAATTTGGAAGTAGAGCTCGGAGGATACCAAGGAATTCCCTATGTTAACCGCGTTCTCAAATCATTTGTATTTCTGGGAATTTGCTGGTTTTTCTAATTATATTTTTGGTATTAAGCTATCATGACGTCGTAAGTAATATATTTTATCCATTCATATTCATGTAACATGCTTTTTAGTAGCCATTTATTGCTACAATACATCATTTACTGGAAAGGTGGTTTGTTTAATGCACTTGGGGTAACCGACGTATTGCATTTTTTCTTTTCTAGCCTGCTAAGAATAATGTTTTTTTACCGGAGTCACGCATTTATGGTCATTAGGAAACAGTTGAGTAATCGCCGTGAGATAGTGGAGGATATTTCAGCTACAATTTATTAATGCCTGAACCTAAAACTGCTATTTGTCGTTGCCCCTGGGCATCATCACAAAAATATCATCGATGCGTCAGCCATGTTGGCAAATTACGTCACTGTCTACAGCGCCGCCATCGGTTATTTGAGTCTCGAATACAATAATTACTGTGGCGTCGAAGGACCAGCGATGATCAGGTAGATGAGACGGCAGCAGCCGCTGTCCTTTTGCTAATGCAATACCTTTAAACGAATAGATTCAGGCGGAAAACAAGCAAGAGCGCAAAAACCAAATATAAAACGACGCGAGAGACTGAGAGCACATGAATGTCCATTTTGCGGATTGCGAATGAGCGATAGGTTTTTTTCGTGCTCAGAATTGGATCGACCCTTGAATCTTCCTTCGCAGTAGAAAGAGAGATGGAGAGAGAGACGTTGGAGACCATTTTTTCTCCTCCGACAATATGGGCTCCCTTCATTACTTTATTTTTTTACACGGCTTGCTCGCGCTACGTCAGGCGTGGCGCATTTCACGAACTCCATCCGTCATCATTTACTCACCTGACGCGAGAGTCGAAAATATTAACTTGCGATCTCCTTCCTCGCTCTCACGCCCCATTCCTCTTTTTTATGAAGAGTTTTCGGGATGCGGAACGGACCCGGAGATGCTGTGCGCACGGCAAGGTTTGTATTTGGGTACGGACTTTGGTGACCGCGAAGCAATATACATATCGATGTGGTGATGGAAAATCGATTTCCATTAAGGCCGTTTTACACGATACACGGAATTGCGCAAACTGACGTACGTGCGAAGGCGCAATAGAAATTGCGTCGTGTAAAGCGGTGAATTGCTAGAACACATGCGAGAATGCGTGGATGCGAGACGGCAAAATAGCCCCTGTTCTAATTTCGTTCATGCATTTGCGCAATTCCACACCATTTTAGAAATTAATGCAGTTCTAACCTGCGCAATTCCGTGCCCCGTGTAAAACGGCCTTTATGCCTCGTTCACATTACGATTGTCCGAGCGATAGTCCTAACGATAGTTGGCCGAACTAGCCGTGTGAATGCATGTCCTGACAATAGTTCACGTAGTTCCGAACGTTGCCACTTTACGATGGTTAGGCGCTGGGAGACCGGAAAAGGAAGCGACAAGAGAAAGACGAAAAGCTTGTGAAGCTCTATTTTTTTCATGGATTTGTCCTAGGAAGGAAGAATATGGGCGGAAGAAAAATTATTCGGTAAATACACGTTGAACACAGTAATATCTTGTCCCTGCATAGCTCAACAGCTTTGCTAACCGTCAATTTCCCGTTCACTTTAGATGTTAGCACTAGAGGGCAGAACAGGTTTTAACCATCGTCGTGTGAATGCACGATAGTTCCGACAATTGCTGGAACAATCGTAATGTGAATGAGGCATTAGAAATGAAAATCGACTTATGACAGTGAAATGTCGATTAAAATCGATATCGTGCCCTGATCTTCAGATTTCAATCCAACTCGATTCGATTCAACTTCGATCTTGACCATTTCGTTTGATCTTAGCAAAGTCACTGCCGGCCAATAAAAAAAACTTCCGTCCCACGTGAAAGAATTTTGTCTAAGGCCAATAGAATTGGAAAGACACACCCTTTATCTTCATGAAAGTATCGCAATCATCTTGATCTTTATTAAAAGATTTAATGAATCCAAATGATTCCAAGCGATGATTCCAAAACTTAAATGTTCGTGAATTTTTAATTAATTAATCTAATAGGAATTTCTTTTTCATTGCAGGTACGTATCCATTTAGCTGATCGATCTTTTTTGGATTCGAGACTGCAGGGTAAGTAAGTTCCTACACAACAGCCCACCACATCGCATTCGAAACTTCACAACCGCCAGCGAGCCACTTCATATACACTACATAGACACAACCAGACCGAAAAATGTATGTACTACAACAGTGGCTTGACTAGGAATATGCTTAGGATGCACGTAACTAGGAATATGTTCGGGAAAATGTTTGAAAAAGGACATGCCTGCAAATACATTTTGCATCATTTTGACACAAAAAATCAAACTGTAAGCAGATGCAGTTATTAAATGACAAAAATAGACAATAGTTTCAAATATTTTTTAAATTTCTCCGAGACTTTGTGCGGGTGGATCAATTCCCTCATCCCATAGCTACGCCAGTGCACTACAACCTCTAAAGATGATTTCAGCTCTATATATACGTTTCGTTTCGCACGCATTTCTAAGCTGTGAATTATCTTTAAATACAGTGGAATGTATAAATATAATGTACAATACATAAATATATGATACAAATGTACATACATAGTACATGATATAAATGGTATGGTATTTGGAGGAGACGACCGACATATAAGGTCATTTGCGCCATGAGGGAAGGGTAGGTAAGAAAGGGTGGAGAGAAACCCGGCGTCGGCGTTAGCCTGTTCTTAACGAAAGGCGCCAAGGGGACCACGGCTTCACGTCCCATCCGACGGACGGAGTGTTTTCTCTTGAAATGTCCTCCACACAACATTCAAGTACGGATCGGATAGTCTCTGAAAATTCTCTGCCACCGCCGGGATTCGAACCCGAGCACACGGGGTGGGAAGCCAACACACTAGCCACCACGCCAACCCGATCCCCCCAAGATATAAGTATACTCGAAGTGAGATTAGCGACGCGGCAATATTTTTCTCTTCCTTATCATCATTTTCTAAGGAAAAGCGTTCTCTCCTTCATCCAGAATTCAATTTTCACTTAAATACTTCCGCATTGAAGATGACATAGTTTTCGGGTGCATAGTAATTAGGTCGGAGTAGCACTTCTATGTTCCATTCCCAATACCAGAAATTGTACAGCTCGTAGACACCGTTTTTAAGGAAAAGCCTTCCTCCTTTTGCATTTTACCTACTTTAGGAGTCGATCTTTTTAAGGTTCCACAGACTTGCGAATCGTGATGGGTCGTCCGCGATTAAATCGTTCAAAGTGAATAAATCAACGAGTGAATCAAATGACTCACGAGTCTTTGAGCGGAAAAAGTCGATCATCAAACTCTTACTTTTCTGGTTTCATCAAATGGAAATATAGTGTGGTTCCAAAATGATGCTCTCTATGTCGCGTTGACAGATATCTATTCCCCGTTAAAACTTTCGCGGGTGCTCGTCATGTTAAATAAAAACATTTGGGCTATGTCGTCGCGTCAATTCTTGGGTGGCCCCAACGTTTCCCGACCGATGCTGGTCGCTTTCTCAAGGGATTCTGAAGAGTTGGGAATATATATATATATATTATATATATATATATATATATATATATATATATATATAAGAATTTAAATTTAAAAATTAAATTTAAACATTGGGGCCACTCAAGAATTGACGCGGCGACATAGCCCATATTCAACATATCTATTCTCAACTGCCCAAGTAATCTGAGCCTAGCGCGCAACTTCCGAAAATCCAGCGGCTCCCAACCTAATTTGTTTAGCATATGCGTAACGCTTTATGTATGCCCATAGCAATTTTTTTATAGCATTGGCGATACTTCCACTAAACTTCATTGGAAATATTGCAATATCTTATTTAACGTATATTAATAACTTCCACAGCATCGTACCGCACCACGTACCGTACAAGATATCCATTTCAAGTCTGAATTTTTCCATGACTGCGTCCGAAAACTGCGCCGGAGTCGAGAAAACCCAGGGCGTGCGGAAAAAATCCAGTCTAGAGCAGAAGACAAATGGCGCGAAACAACGTATTCATGGGCCATCTCCTTTCGGAGTGGAGGGCGCCCCGACGGGGCCCATGAGTATCTCGACCACCTCCTGCGAGGGCATCTCCATTTTTTCTCGGCGCATACGTGCCCAACGCCCTCTTATGGGCGGCTCTTCGCCCTCGCAAGACACGCAGGACGCACGCTCACCAGGGATAAAGGCGCCTACCAGGGGCAAGCGTGTGTGATGTGCGTAATATGCGGCGCCATCCCCACGGGAATCTTAGGCGAGACGCCTAGGTTAGCTAAGGGCTGCAATAAGAATGGAAACGCCCGCATTTCCAAGGGGTGAACTGTCATAGGGGTCAATTTTACTCCAGGCCATTTATATAAATAGCTTCACAAAACGAAACTAAAATTTGGATAAATACACACTTAATAGGGTGGTTTCCTATAATTTTTTTTATTGCCTAAATTGAAAGATTATTACTCTTGGAGTACGTATTTCACGCTTTTAGATTTTTAAATGACGCTATCTATTTCCCGCGATTAAATGAAAAGTGAAAATTTTCAAGCGCGCGAAAACGCGACGGCTAAGTATGAATGCTGGGAAAACCCTGTGTGGCGTCATTCTGGTTCCCACTGTCGCCATGTGAGGTGACCTTGGGGCGAGATCATGTGCATCGATGCGATGTAGGCTGCTAGCAGGTACCAGAGTACCCTGATAGCAGGTAGCCTTTGGCTTAAATAAGGATTATTAATACCTTATCAAACGAAGGAAACTTTCCGACCTTAGGCAGTTTTAATAGGTGAGTATTAAGACATGTTTCCCTGAGCTCTGTGCCTCATACATGCATTGGTAATCTCAGATGATGTAAAACTCCTATCTACTCGTATAGAAACTAGTTCCCAGTGACGTCACGTGGAGTGGCATCGCATGTGCGCCAATCTGGCCTTTTTCAAATGCGGTTAAAATTGACCATTGCTATTCGTCTAAACTGGGATTTCTAAAACCAAATAATTTGTACATTATGAATACACTAATGGTGGGTAACGAATCGCAGTCAATTCCTTTCGTTTTCTTTGATGAAGGAAACTACCCTATTCCCTGATCTAAATAAAATACCAAAGAACGCTGCGCGATTCGTCACAACTGTTACCGGCGTAGAGAAAGCGTTACAAAGATGTTCAACGAATTTGGCAGGGAGCCGCTAGAGACTCTTGAGGCCGCTATACACGGTGAATGATCATGCTGAATGATCCAGCGAATGAAATCATTCGCCGTGTATAACGGAAAAAATCGCGAATGAACCGTCATGCGCATGATCATTCAGTGTAAACCAGAACAAGTTTTATTTTTCTCGCATGATCCTGTAAATGATCACGAGGTCATTCAGCATAATCATGCGCATGATCAGTCACAGTGTATAGCGACATTTAGGCTGCGCGCTAGGCTTAGATTGCTTGAGCAATTGAGAATAGATATATTTGAGAGCGAAACGGAGAACATAATATTTGAGCCTCACTATACTTCCAGGTCCGAAAGAAACGATGAATTAAGACATATTTTTTCCGAACAAATAGGTACTATAATTCGTTTTTCCCGCGAACAATTAGGGACTTAAATAAATGGTAGGATAATATCTTTAATGAAAATTCATCTATTTATGTGGTTACCGCGTTAGAGGTAGTGTCCTAGTTATTTTAAAGTAATGATAGGGTTTTTACTGTAACGTTCCGGCCTCTGATTCAAATTTTATTCTAAAAGAGAAATCCGAACCTAACTTAGTCGGTGATATGTACGATGAGATTAGAACTTAGTTCAACATAATCAACTGAACGTATTTGGGACTTATTGTAGAGAATAAAATTTTCTGCTGATAAAGGGAACGAGGGGTAGCATTGTGGAAATCTCATTTCTGCAAAAATTATTCCTTATGGGTTCATTGCACTTAGATATTTAATTATGTTCAAAATAATAGAGAGAAACAGGATTTAGATAGAATATTTCAACCTCTTAAATAATCCAAAATGTAGAATTTTGTTCATCATTAGTCAACAATCCTAAGATTGGTTTGACGCAGCTCTCCATTTCTCTCTCCTATCCGTTTTTTTTATAGCTACATATTTCTTCTCCTTTACATCATATAAATATCATCATAATTAGTAAACAATCCTAAGATTGGTTTGACGCAGCTCTCCATTTCTCTCTCCTATCCGCTAATCTTTTCATAGCTACATATTTCTTCTCTTTTACATCCTTAATAACCTGTCCTATATAACTCATTCGCGGCCGTCCCTTGCCCTTTTTCCCTTCCACTAGTCCTTCAACGATTGTCTTCATCAGACCATCGTGACTCAAAATGTGTCCAACTAAGTTGTCCCTTCTTCTGCATAAGGTTTTTAGGAGGTTTCTCTTTTCTCCCACTCTCCTTAGCACTTCCTGGTTACTCACACGGTCAATCCATTTTATCTTCATCATTCCTCGGTAGCACCACATTTCGAATGCTTCCACTCTTGACTTCTCTGTTACCAGCGTTAACATCGAATAAGTAAAGATGGAAATAGAAACATACGCTTAGGCCTCGTTTTCAGTTTCTTCGAGTCTCTATGAAATGGTGGAAATGAAACTAGACGGATAGCGTACACATATCTACTAGAACCTCTCCGGGGTAGACATAGTGAGATGGCCCAGCGTGTACGTGTGTGTGTTGAATGCCGGCGCACTGAGTTGGAGCAGCACGAGGAGAGGATGAAAAGCAGATTTGCCAACTCGCTCTATGCCGTCCAGAATTTCGAGGAGCGCGATGAGCTCTCACGGTTGACTCACGAGCCAAAAGCATGCCTCATCCAATAAAGCCACCACCAGCGTCCCCACTCAGTAAGCAAGTGATATCGCCACAGATTCACTAAAAAGCTGGTTTAGCGGACCACTTAAGCTACTTGAGGGCTTGGAAATGGGCCAGTTTCATGGCAAGAACGGCAGGTCCTATCTAGGCGAATGGAACGAGCATAAATAACCAATTACAGCTTCTTTTTATCTCCTGCAACATTTTACTTTATGCATATCTTTATAAGGACTTCGCGCATGAAATCTTTCTCAGCACCAGCGGTGTTTTATTTTTTAATTTTTCGAAACCAAATTTTCCCTGATTCTGATTTCCTCGTTCCGATTGGATTTAAAAAAATAATGAAATAGTCATCATCATCTCAATTTCGCAGTGCAAATTTCCATTCCGCTATCCTATCCGCTAACCTTTTTATAGCGACCCATTTCTTCTCTTTTACATCCTCAATAACCTGTCCTATGTAACTAATTCGGGGCCGTCCCTTGCCCTTCTTCCCTTCCACCTGTCCCTCTACGATTGTTTTCATCTGGCCATCATGCCTCATGATACCTATTATTTGTAAGTTGTCCCGTCTTCTCCTGAAGGTTTCAAGAAGACTTCTCTTTACTTCCGATTGTATTAGTATTTCCTCATTACTATTCGATCCATTTTACCTTCATTATCCTTCGGTAGCACCACATTTCGAATGCTTCCACTCTCGACTTCTGCTACACACGTACCCTCCGATAATTTTTTTCTTCACTTTTAAATATGAATTTTCAGCTGTAAGTTCTTCTTTTCGTAGAAATCCCTACTCGAATAAAACAGTGAAACCTAGAATACGAAGTCGTTCCTGTTTCACGCTATATATTTCCTTACCCGTGCGACTATTAGTAGAAAAGACTAATCCAAATAGGAGTATTTTCTCACTTAAACATAAATGTAAGCATTGGACGCAATACAAATGGAAATGGAAGGTGGATATTGCGGTTTGAACTCACTCACCATTTAATAATCATTGTCACAGTCCCTATTTATTAATAGTACCACTAAAATCTCATTCTGAATACGTTACACCTTTAATTTGCAGATGTTCAATCTTCATAAATCCATTATCTATCAACGCACTCCCATTCTTTTTCCTACGGCTTAGCCCATTCTTTAAACAGCGGCAGTCTTGCTTACTTGCAACACGACACCCAGACCACATTGTCCGCGCTGGTTGCGAGCCCCGCATTAATCCCAAGAGACTCGGGTTCAAAGCCCGCTGCGCAAGGCACGGTTGCTCCGACCATTACAAGATTAAGCTCTTACGCTAGTGGATTCGTCCAGAGCAAAGTACTTTGCAGAAAAGAATTACATCTTTTTTCTTAATGCCGTTGCAGGTATCTAGGATTTTCGTTTATATTTTCCTATTCTTGGCAGAATCACGAATAAATACGAGATGAAACATTTGTATAATCGACATGTGTGTATAATTGTTTCCATAGACTGAATATCAGTCTTCCAAATGAACTCCAAATTTCATATTGAAATATAATGAATAAAAATATAACCAAATACCAATTAGGTAGGTGTAGTTGTAAACGCTCTGATGTTGCCAAAAGCATTTTTCAAATAAAAATATAATAGAAGCGAAAAATGCGACTTATCTGTTTATTTTTCCCAAGTTAATACATATAACGTGGAATATCATTGTATATTAGGCTAATATCTCACTAGATTAAAAGATATTTTTAAAAAGAAGGCAGTAAACGGCAAAAGTTAAATCCTTTGCGCGTGGAATACCGATGAGAATGATTTTACTACAAAATAATCTTCCTCTACGATGCAGCAAGACGGCTGTAGTCTAAAAATTGATTCTCTGTAATGGACTCCTCCATCTCCACCTAAGTAATGCTCGTCCTGGGATAAACAAGTGAACATTGAGATATCCACGTTAGCAGTGCACGAGAGCTGGCCTACATGGCAGGATTATCCTGAATTCCACCCGGAAAGCTTTGGCGATGTCATTATGACTGAACGCGTTTTATGCCTAAATGGCCCCCAAGGGACCCATTTGATAACCCTCGGGGCGCATTTAAATGCTCGCAGGCCACATAAGGTTCGTGAGTTGCTCGCAACTTCCAGTAACGAATCAAGGCATAGGGCAGGGAAATTTTTCTCCCCTTGTATTCGGAGGCAGAACTTAATTATTTCCATTGCGCGTCGAAAATTCCTAGAAAGTTATTACGCAAGCAATTGCAAGCCCAAAGTATGGCACAATGATGATTAAGGTAAGAAAAATATGCATTAAGAATGGGGCTCAAGAAATTTTAAACTACCTCAATTTTAGCCTGCATTAAAATAAGGACCGTTGGGAATTTTATATGATATAGACCAGGCTCCGTACAATCTTTTCTCATCCGGGATAAATCAACAGGCTTTCGACTTTTTCCCCTTACGCCCGGAAGCAGAAATTATACTCTATCATTTGCCGTAGTAATGTATGGAAAAGTTCTGAAACAATCTACTTGTAATACAAAATATTTTGCAAAAAACAAAATAGGATATCAAAATTATAGTATTCCATTTTTTCGCCATTCCTGATCACCTTACTTGATAAATATTAACACATATTTCCTTAAAAGTTTCATATTTGGCTCGATGATATTGTGACCAAGTAATGCGACCAATTACGGCTTTTTCGACAACATTTTGCACGAAGGAATATTTTGAATAGCATCAATCCTCAGAGAGCCACCACGAAATTAGTTAGAGCTTTTCATGCTTGTATTTCTTTTTAATTAAATAAGGTGAAAATCTGAATTCAAATGAGGATTTATTCAAGCAAAAGTTTACGTCTTCAACTTTCATCCTACACAATTTATGGCCTACACATCCATGCGTACCTCCGATGCTTTTGTTCCCATGAAATCTTGCCTCATTAATTCCTCATCAAGCACAAAGTAGTCAGCCTATCCTAATAATTCAAAAAGCAAACGCATGAATATGAGAAATATGACGGATACTGACGGATTCCTGTCTACGAAGAACTAAACGTTACTTAAAATTGCATAAGAAATACTAGTCACGATGAAGAGGAAAATATATTTTGGCATAAACGAGATCAATTCATAAAATAAGTGAAAAAAATGGGAATTTTGAGAGAAAGTTAAACGATGCAATGTAACACATTTACTTAATCGTGACGGGAATGATTGCAAATCCGTAGTGTTCAATATTTAAATTGATGACGTAAATATTAATATTTGGTAAAATTGATAATAAATGGTCAATTATGTCTTATTTTATGTTAACACTGTGCGTGGTTCGGGCGTAATATTACGCCATCCGTCTTTTGAAAAATCGTAGTTTGCCATTATTTAACGAAGTGGTGCCAAACTCCACGTAAAAAAATATAAAAAAACAAAAGAAAATTTAATTCTTTGAAATGATACGAAACACCTTTTCCTCGCATCAAAGTTTGGTTGTTAAGAAATAACACTAAAGCAAGCACTGGGGTACAGAACTACAGTACCAAGATCAGCGCGGCAAGTGTGATACAACCAACTACAAATACAACAAAGTACAATACACACAACTAAAGATTTCAAGATGAGAGGTGAACGGAACTTCAGCCACAGTCCGTAAAACAAATTCAATTATGGAAACATCTTTTCTCTCCCAAATTTCTCGCATTGTCCTCGCATCGGGCGAAGAGGGCACGCACGCGATGGTTCCGCCGAATATTGGCGAAAAACTTTACAGCCAAAAATGAGTTTATTATGACGCACAATGAATAATGCAAGATTTTCATGAATATTAATGGAAGAGCAAATTGAATACCCATGACCATAAAACCTCACGGAAGAGTTGACGTTTTGACCTCGAGAGGCCAATAATCATTTCACGTTCGATAAAACGACGAATTATCTCGAATAAAACACGAAAAAGAATCCATAGTTGCGCAATGGAACCCGCATTTATCCTTTTTGATTATCATAATCGCCTATACTCTATCCCGTCAGAAATTATTGCATGGATAATTTTGGTAACTACGCCACATTTCATCTGAAACAACCGTTGTAGCGGCCAGCATTACGTGAGAATCCTTTGAACTAAAATCCACATGGTGCGCGCGGGAAAGGAACTGTCCCTTCCTCACCCTAGACGTGAGAAATTCTCACCTCTGAAGGTTAATCCAGCGCGAGCTCTACCTTCACACATTCCCAAACCAACTCTCAGATTGGACCCCTAATTGAGTGAGTGATGCTAATATTACTAAAATTATAATACGGGAAAAAAGCATGTGATAGAGAAAGGGAAAGTACCTGGGGTGTTGTGTGATCGCAGGATTGAAAACAGGAATAAAGGGAAAAGAATACATAACCGTAGTTTGGCCAGCACTGCCTTATGGTAATAAAATCTGGCGTGCTAGAGAAGCCCACAAAAAGAAAATGGATAAGGCAGAGATGACAATGCTGAGACGGACGATGGGAAAATCAAGAATAGATGGGATAAGGAATAAGACAATCAGGGAGATGGCAGTAATGGTTCAGGAATGTGAAAGAAGGTGCAAGGGGGAAGAATGCGATGGTTCGGTCACATTTTATGATGGGATGAGGAGTACATAGGAATTCGAAAGTTGCAAGTAGAAGGGAAGAAAAGGAGGGAAAAACCAAAGAGAAGATTGAGGAACTTGTCTAGAATGATTTGAGGGAGACGGGATTCCCTTGAAGGAAAGCCCAGGATGACTTGGAGGCGACTGGTTAGGAACAGCAAGAATGTCTCTCGCTCATCTCACCTCTCAAAGAACAAAAGAAAAGCAAAATAGTATGACAGAACATAATTTACTTAAACATATATTTGAAGAGTTTGCCATACTACAAATGGTAATACCCGCAGGGAAAAAAGAAGAAGACGGATATAAGGCAAGATCCAGCCCAATAACATTTTCAGCTAATGAACTAACTGCCTTCTACAAATCCACAGCTGAGGCATCAACTCATTTTAGGGAAGTTCACTCCAGTAAAACTGAAGAAATAACCGTATAAGACTTCCAAAATCTAATCACTCTACCATTTAATTAATACGAAATAGAATATCTATCTCAAATGTTTCATCAATTACTCTATTTTGACCTTCTAATTTCATAACATATTATCCTATGAATTTTTTTATAGAAGCAGTATTACTTATCCATTTAATTTTTTTTCACAAATTTTCTCAGTGAATCTAATTGCAGCAAATCATTTCTTTTATTATGCCGCAATGTAATGAACCTAAAACAGTTTACGTTTTCAATTAACTATTTCCGGCAGGGGAAATACCGGATAAAGGTCACGGAATGAGGTCGCGAAAATCAGATAATCCGATGCAAAATTGTAAAGATCAATAAATGATTCGGAAATGTTGGTTTAACCGTGAAATGAGGTACATCGCAATCCATTTTCTCTGCAATATGCAAGGCAGAAAATGTGGCCGATGAGCATCGCGATAGGGAGAAATTTTGCAACACATTTACCCATCCACCATAACGAAATTTCTCCGAACAACGTAATGCCCATTTATTCGCACCGAAAGAAGCGAACGAACTGAAGCATGATGTATGGAACATAAAGGATGCAGCTACGAAACAAAGGAGATGGAACAGACATAAATAATGAATTGCAATTAGCGAGAAGACTTGAGCTAAACGGGGAACCCGCTTGATCCGGAGCTCGGAAGTAAAACGAATGAAATTTTTAATATTAATACTTGCATTAGCATTAATGACATGCACGACCCCATTACAAAATGTATTCAAAATTAACGAAGACTCAAAAATGAGGTTGCATAACAGTGGATGCCACCGACGAAAAGTTTTTCGAGCCCTGACAAGCTGTAAAATACCTGACCGCCTAGAGGGATGGTAAACTTAAACTTTGAGAAGAAAGAATTTCTAGACCTGGATATTTTCCATACACACAAAAAATGTACGAGCAATTAATGTTAAACACGAAGTTATAACTGAATCCAATTTGGATGCTAAATGTCATATCATTTCACCAGGAAAATATTCAACGACATTATTTCACAGATAAAAAAGAAAGATATCGATGGCTAAGTTCTAACAACACGTATCTCCAAAATAGCAACTTTTCAGAAGAGCAGTAGAAACGATTTAAGATTTTAATTGTACATTGAAATTAAAAACCATAAATACATGAAACTGAAAAAGAAGCATACATTTGCAAACAAAGAGTTGTTTTTTGCTTGAATTTTATTTTTTTATACACTTTGTTTACGATAACTGTCTCAAACCGGCCGAATTTGAGATACGTGTTGTTAGAACTTAGCCATCGATATGCAGTTTACTCGAGGTTTTCGTAGACTATCGAAAGAAATCTAACCAAAAGCTCCATTATCACCATGGCAACATCCGGAGGTCCTTATGTAACGCACGATACTGCCTCAATGCGACTTAGAACCACCTGTCTCACTCCTTTCACCCTCATACAGTGTTAATGTAATCACTCATGCCTTGATCAAGGACGGTTTTGACATGTGAGGGTAGACCTCGCCTCGCACAATACGCAGAGAGGTGCGAAGCTCAAACACCCAGGGACCAGCAGCCCCCTCGCCATCTGCGGTTTTCCACGAAGCTCTATTGTCCAAGACGTAAATGACTGATGAGGGTAGGTGAGAAATACGCATGGTAGAGCTATGCATCAAACTACTCACCAAATGAAAACCTGTGCCACTTCAAATTAGTACACGGCGTCAGATGCTACATCTCTCTTCGTTCCATTTCCATTGCCTGCCATCTTTTGATTCATTTCTCGGTACAAACTTCGATAGAACATTAAACTAGAATTCCATGCCATTTATACCTGTAACAGTGAATTGAGTCACTAGATAATATTTACCTGGCCACAAAACATATTCCTGATTAACTCCAAATAATTTGTTACTTGTGAAACTGCATATGCCATCGCCGTCAAAAGCAATTTGCGCTACAGATTAAAGAATAGGTACAGCCTGGGGCTGACTAGGATATCATGCATTTTTTTGTTGTTACCCACAAACTGCCTGCATTCACGAGTAGCCATAAAATATACGCTATTTTACAACTTAGGGTAAATACCCATCACATTTAGCACTCAAAATCGATGAAAACTCATACATTTACGACTCATAATGAGTTAACACGCAGTGGTAAGAGATAATGCAAATTGCTTCCCAACCGTAGGGATATTTTCGAAGCGAGAGAAGTTAATTCGAAAATGACATTTTTCATTAAAATTAGAGAGAGTGAACAAGAAAATACTACCTGATCTTTTTCATCATCGTGTATCTTCTCTAATGCACACCCTGGATACATAACCACCAGCCGCCACTGTTACTAAGTAAATACTTCACTAGATAACTTATTTATAATCTTGATGCATTTAGAGAACATGCTGTGAGATTAATTTTGAATTACTTACCTGCATCTACAACATGAAATTTTTCACAACACAATTTTCTTAAATATACAAGTTGGTATCCGAGAAAAAGGCAAAGTGAATAAAGTTAACCATACTTGCCTTGAAAATTTCGACTCGATTGTTTAATTTTGAAATGAGCATTGTTACGCAAATAAAAGACAAAATACGGTCGGCAGAGCGAGAGTCTTCTTAAGTTGAATGTTTGGATCCCAGATTCAAATTCGGAGGGAAGACGTTGGAATCCCCAAGTGAATATCCCCTCTAGAAAAAGAGGGACACCGAAATGAATTAGCCTTATTTAGGAAATCCGCGCGCCTGAGGCTAAACCTGCGGGAGGTCAGGATTAGGGGATATAATCCATTCCATCAATTCTAAATTCTAATAAATAGAATTTAGAGGAGTATTCTTCAGATGAAATACAAATAAATACGGCCAAGGTGATCCTCGTAAGATTGATATGTTCAGAAAAATCGAGCGACGTAGCCCATTCTAAAATATTTCCCTCCCCAAATGGCGGAAGCTCTCATCAGGCTCTGCGGTCCTCCCTTCTACCAAATTCACTAACATCAAATAACGTTAGTTACATAAGGTTGGCTTAAATTAATGAAAAAATAATCAACTAGGAAATGTTTGGACTGAACTATCCAAATATGCTATTTCTATCCGATGGTTGCCGCCTATGTTGTCAATGAACTTCAGCCTTCTCCTTTCCCTTCTTCTGACTCCTTCCACAGTTCCCTCCACGGCTACTTTCAAGACTTCATTCCCTCTCATCAAATGTCCCAGCCAGCTACCCTTCCTTTGATTTATTTGTCCATCAACGTTCTTTTCTCATCTATCCTATTAAACACTTGCTCATTACTAACACGATCGCTAGCGCTATGATGCTGTCGCCTATGATTGCAATATAATTTTTGGAATGGAATATGGGAAACATTTCCGTTTTGAATGGCGCAGCCACGACCTCAACTCCTTCAACGGTCCAAGGATGAAAATCTGCAGCACACGGTTCGACAACCTCACGAAAGTATCGCATGAAAGCGAGAAGCGCGCATTCCAACGCGAATTTCACACACTCATTACGTATTCACACCTATCTTGCAAGCCTCAACGGCATCCTAACTGCTAAAACGAAGATGGCGAAAATAAAAAAAAGACCGCGGGAACGCCCACACTTCCAAGCCGGAATTCGAATCTCGGGAAAATCTTGGAAAGACGACGCGATTGGAATTCAAGATGAAATTCCATCGCGGCATTTAAAAAAAATATTCACAACTCTTGACTTGCGTTAAATGCACCACTTCCCACTGAATACATAATGGGGAAGTGAGCTCAACGGTCTCAAATCACCATCACTGATCAACAATCCTAAGACTGGTTTGACGCAACTCAACACATTTCTCCTAGCAGCTAATCTTTTCACACCTACGTATTTCTTTTCTTTCACATCCTTTTTTTTACCTGTTCCATATATTTTGTTCGAAGTCTTCCTTTTCCGTTCATGCCATCCACTTGTCCCTCGACAATTGCCTTCAAGCCATCATGTCTCAAGATGTGGTCTGTGAGGTTGTTCCGTCTTCTTATCAAGGTTTTCATGAGCCTTCTCTTCTTTCCAACTCTTCTTTGGACTTCCTCATTTAATTACTAAGATAACAAAGATACAATTTGAAATGGAAAACTCAAAAGACCGTACGATATCTCCCAAAGATCGTCCACCTCGCAACAATGAACCACTGGTGTGATTGCATTGTGTGTGACTGGTGCAACAAGTGCAACAATGCATGGTGGTTGCAAAAATGAATCACTGGAGTGATTAATTGTGGGAAGGTGGTGTATGTGAAAAATCAAATTTAAATTTTTAGTTTAGTAAACGTCAAAGTGTTGATGTAGTTATCTTTAAATTCATCATTAAAATCAAAAACAGCAGAGAAAACACTTAACTTAGAATTTTTAAACAAAGACTAAAATACAAGAGGAAAAAAGCAAACAAAACAATTCATCATAAAAATAACTCCGATACTGCATATTATAATCACTGACAAGACATCCTCATCCACTGTGGCAATTCAGGGACCAGATCGGAGAGTAATTATGACTTTTTTCCCCATGGTCATGGAATTAAAAACCATAGTGGGGGCGTGGATTCCTCCGGTGATACAACCTTTTAAAAAGTTATGACCTTAGAAGTTTCACTTGCGTGAATTAAATCGGCGGCAGGAATGTAGGATAAAAAATTGAAATTAAATATAAATATTTCGTTCAAATAGTTTCCCCTAACAATTGGCAATTTCAATAGTTTTCTTTTACAAGTGATAGCGAGTTTAAAAAATAGAGAGATAACGCATATTTCCGTTACTCGATCTGATGCTTCCTTCTCGAGCTATTGCTCGCGATAAGTTGTGAGAGTAAAACCATTGGCAAAAAAGATAATGACGTCAAGAACTCATCCCGAGAGGGTCACCGCTCCGCAGCTACTCCACGGTCTTGTGAATTGGCTTCGCCAGGTTCGTTGTAATTTACACTCTTGAGTGATTCCTTCCCTGACTGAGTACACGAACAAAAAAACGCTCAATGACGTCACCAACTCATGAAAAGTGAGCGCACCAGTTACTTTTTAACAGTTGGCGCCAAGACGTTTACATTGCGATCCTGGGCCTGCCATTGGATGGAGCAAAATTTTCGCTAGTGCCTTTTTGTCCACTATTGGTGGTGAGGAGTGTGAGAGATTTTTTCAGACGCCCAAATGCCTCATCGAGCCAACTTGTACATTAAATTTGCATTTAGAATACAGTCCCACTAATTTTCTTTAAAGTTGATTTATTTATTCATAGCTCTCTCCAACTCCTTTAGCCCGAAAACATTAACTCATGAGAGAATGGCTGGATAAGGCAGATCTTCTTTTGTTCCCCTTCACATTATAACGATTTCTATAACTGAATTTCGATTTTAAGTGGACGACCTAATTCTAAAGATAACCAGAAAGGCGTCCCCGGTTGTCGACCTTCCCCACCTCGGACAGATAAAGCGCCCCACACGGTCACGGATTGCGAGAAACACATTGAAAACAAAAACGATCCGATAGCGTTCGACGGAGATTACGTCAAGAAAGACGGGAAGAGTAGGGCTTCACGCAGGGAGACATCGACCTCCCAGTGGGCAAATCGTTCGTGCCCTCTCACAGGAAATATTCGATA
Organism: Ischnura elegans; assembly: GCF_921293095.1. NCBI lineage: Eukaryota > Metazoa > Arthropoda > Insecta > Odonata > Coenagrionidae > Ischnura > Ischnura elegans. The sequence continues at coordinate 101,542,308 of NC_060254.1, forward strand.
TCGGGAACAACTGGTGGAAAGAAACAATAGAGTAAAAAGACCCAGAAAAGTTTTCCTCGCTCCACCGAGCATATTTGAAAGACGGAATACAAACAGCGTTTTTCTTGACAAAACAGCTGAAATTCATGCGCATCGTTACGATAAATAAATAATTACAAGTAGGAAATATTCTTGCGCTCCGAGTTTTGACCCTTAAGGGAAAATTATAAGTACAATGTAGCTTGATACTAGCGCGATAACCTAGACAGTGGAATCGAGATGTAGTTTTCACCGCAAAGTTTTGGGATAGCTTGGATTTTTCTGCCCATCATGTATGTTTTTACGTCCTTAGGGCTGCAGAATCCGAATTTCAGGTTAGTTAACAGATGCTAAAAATTACAAAAAGGTAAAAAAATATTTATATTTTAGCATTTTTCATTTCTGACTCGGAATCCGGCAATTTTTAAGGAACATGTTTTCAGATAAAAATTAAATTACATATATTGACGTACAACTTATGCCTAGGATTTCTTCAGCAACGAATCGTTTAGACACCAACTTCATTAGAAAATATGCATGTTTAGCTGCTAAACGCAAAAATACTGTCCTCCGTAATTGATTAAACAAGCCTATTATGGTTACATTTTTAGTTTAAAATGATTAATTCCTAACTTTTTTTTGACAATGATTCCAAACGTAACCTTCAAATTCTTCCAACATGCCCAATATTTTTTAATGTGTTTTTCTCTCGATGATATAATAAAGAAAATGAGAATGCTTCTGGAAACTTTACTTTCCATATGTTTTAAATTAATACAGTGACTAAGTACTTAATTTTAAACTCTATATTTTAAGTTTTCAATACTTGCCTTACAATAAGCTAACACAAAAAACAATTATTTTACTATATAAGTAGTAGTTCATAACCCCATTGCAACTTAATTGCCAAAATAAATAATGTACTTTATTTTTTTTTAATTTTCAATTTATACATTTTTCTTTAAAGGAAATGTAATAATTAATATTGCCAAAAAAACAATTCACTTTTTTCATCAAACCTTTTAATGAAGAATGCAGTTTATTAAAAAAAAAAGTTTTTTCTGTTTTAAAATTTATTGCACCAGTTGAGCACGGCTTCACTCTGTTCTTTTCATTTTCCGTTTGGGGTCCATTTCGACGCAACATCATCCCAAAAATCAGCACTGCGTGTGATGAACTCAAGAAGCTTGTCATCATCTTAGGGGTGATGTAATGGCAATGAAGATGATTAACCCAGGAGGTGATGGCATACTACGTCATCGAAACGTTGGAGCAGCTCAACGCATGTCACTCCGAAAGAAACAAAAGCACAATTCATCACAATCATTCACTGTCCAAGCCCGACTCCTTAGCATACTTACATGTATTTAGGAAAAATTGTATTAAAAAGAATTTCAAGACAACTTCAACTGCTGAATTATTAAAATGAATTGGATTTCGGGTGTAAATGAACGAACTGAGAGTAAAAATTATAAAATGCCACCACAATTATTAACTTTTAAATTACCTCCAGCCCGAAAAATGATCTCTTAATTCAAGCTTCCATATTGAATACATAGAGTGTTTCCTCACGCTTAATTTTGTGTAATTCTAACTTAATAGTAATTATTAAGTTGCTGGTAACTTCAAAAATATTTTGATTTCACTTCACTATTGGTTTCAATACATTTTCTATTGTCATCATTTTGTAATATGTACAGACTCCTCGTCAAGTAATCACCTGAAGATAATACAAAATTTATTGAATCTGGTCATGAAGTGAAATTCAAACACTAGGCAGTTCGTAACTCCCTAAAAGGACGTGCATTGGTCATTTCCACCCATCAAGTTATCCAGCTTCCAGCACATTTCTGTAACCAATATACCCGATTCCATGGCATATTTCCGCGATGCAGAGTGAATTAGGTCTTGATGGTAGGAAAATAATTTCCTAACCAAAAAATTCACGAGACAAATGCTGTTTTTTTTGGAACAAAAGAAAGTAATAATCGTTATTTTGGCAAGCCGCGAATCTGGACTATTCTTTAAATCGGAGAATAAAAGTTTAGTTGAACAATGAACATGAAAATTTACTCGTAAAAAATACTTTGGGTGAGCAAAAAGAAATGAAGAGAAAATCTGGCCTCAACAATAGGAAAGGGGGCGTCCATAAATTACGTGATGTGATTTGGCGATTTCTGGGCCCTATCTCCCCCCTTACTGGGATATCGCGAGATTTGGAGACTCGACCCCTTCCTCATCTCACGTGTGATTGATATAAATGCGTATTTTCAGTGTAAATACGTTAATCTATGCTTCATTGCGTTGGATTCTTGGATTAGATTGGTTGTTTTTTAGATTAATTAAGACTTGTATTTAAGATTACTAAGAGCGCAATTTTAAACTGTTTCTTGCGGAAAAAAATTACATGATATTAGCCAGGACCCCCCCCCCCCGTCTCCCCTACGTGAGATTGGATGAGAATCGGCTTGATCACCTTCCACCCCTGAACGCCTCTCGTAATCAATGGGGGAGGATCAGTCACGGGCCACCCTTGGACGACCTACCATGTAACAACATCCATCATAAAAATTTCCTCAAGTAATTTTTTAAATTAATTTTTACACTAGCGTAGTATGGGTACACAACCATACATAAAGTTACGATATTTCATAGGAATAGGGTAGAAAAACGAGGGTTGAATTTCATTTTGAAAACGATAATTGGGTCAAAATGACCCTGGTGTTAAGTGCCTATCAGTTCAAAATTGCCAGTTAATATCAAATTACTTCCACAATACGTCTTCTGCGAATAGAAGGACGATGACGAAGGAAGGGGAAAGAAGTGGGTTCACTCAAAAAAGCGGCTGAGTCAAGCGAATAAAGAGGGAGTGGGCGTGAATTCTGGTTAATTGATGAGGCAGATTGCGTCTCTTGCCGCTCCTTTGTATCAACGCCGACGCGATCCCAGAGAAAATGCATGACTTTTCCAGTGGGAGTTGCACGCTGCCATAGACATGGGGATGAGAATTGGAAGACGCTCCCCAAAACCTATCGAAAGCTCACGTCTATCATATGTGCAGAATAGTGGAGGCGAAATATGAGGAATGGGCAACAAATCTATATCTACATAACAATCCGCGAGCCATCTCTGGCGTGTGTTGGCAGGGGGTGACCACAGACCAGTCACCAGCATGCAAGATGATCTCCACATGCAAGCCACAATAAAAATATACATAATTATATGTATACAAAAAATGTTAAGTTCCAAATTTTTATCATTTTTTTCATCCCTCATCCATCTTGCACCATCACTATCGTAATTTTCCCCCTATTCCTCGCACCACCCGATGAAATTTACTATTCTTTGCTATTTGTTTGTAAATACTGTGGAATACTTTTTGTTCATTATTGGTTACGTTGCTTAATATTATTGTTTCTCCTGTTATTGTAGTCCTCTGTAATTGGCCTCGTGCTGTAATAAATTACTGTAATGGATTAAATAAATAATTAAATACGTGCAAATTCATGCTAAGGCAAAACTTGACCACGGTTAGTAATTCCTGTCGTAAATCCAAGCAAGGTTAGACTCCATGCCGTTAGAGAAAAGGAAAAATAAAAACATGCAATGAGTCGTCCTAGCGAGTGACGCCATTATTTTTAGAAATCGAGACACCGTTGCTGTCCTTAATAGCATCTACCGATTCGATCGATAGATTTTTCTTCCTCATAGGAAAATCTACTAGGATTGGTAGAATATTAATTGCGTATGCTTGGTTTCGTTTATAGTAGGGCCCGCCCGCCTCTGTGACGGTGCGGGATTCCTCGTCCCCTCCCTTCCTTCCTTTCCTTCCCCTGGAGGTGTCGTCGGGCTCTCATCGCGGCGATGCCTCCATTCCTTTTTCCTTCCTCTGTCCTCCCCCTCTCGAGAGGCACGGGCGTATAAGTCTCGGACTTGGTTCCCGGTCCTCGAGAGCGTAACCTTTGCGGGGCCCGCCCTGGGACCCCCGAACCCACTGTCCTTAATAGCACGAGGAGAGAATGATATTTTCAATCTCTCTATATTGCAGTCTAATACCCTTTATTTTTTTCTCGTGATCACGTCAACCACTTCACGGAGATGAACGAAAGATATTTTCCTTCGTTGGTGGAGATATCGACATTCTCCGAATTTAATAAATGCATTTAGCAGATAATTTGACAAGGCTTCGGTAAAGATTCCCATCCAAACTCGCCAAGCATAATAGAAACGCTGTATGCACCAGTGGCGTAAGTAGGAATATGTTTTGGGAGGATGAGTGGGGTTAGCGGGGGCTACCCCCTACGAAACGAGGGGAGAGTTTATAAAAAAAATTGATAAATAACATGCCTGAAAATGCATTTTACATCATATTGGTACTTAAAATTTAACTTTAAGCGGATACAGATATTATACACCAAATCCAGACAAGATTTTTAAATAATGTTTTGATTCCTCTGAGGCTTTAATGGGGGGATACATCCCCTCATCCCCCCCCCCATTGTTACGCCACTGGGTAGCACCAAAAGCAGAATGACCTACGTAGCGTCGCAACGAAGAAATGGTATTCAGAGCCCAATTCATCTATAATTTCGTTCACTCATTGTTGATGATCACATCTCCCGACTTGAGATAGTTCCTTTGAAAGGACGGCGCAACTTGGTGACCTCAGGTTTTTGCACCGAATCATGAATGGCCACTTCAGGCCTATCGACATTCTCCCAATTTTCTCCCTCAGTGTCCCTTCCCGTAAAATATGGGACTCGTCCCTCAGGCTCCGAGATCCCTTACCTACCGCCTACCTCTTACCTCCAATTACATGCGAACTCCTTCTGTTGATATAACATCATCCATTTCATCGCATACGACCGCCATCAGAAGACTTCCTCTCAAAATCTCTCCCTGTCTAAATTGCAAACAGAGCTCATGTGGCGGTCATTTTAGTGATATTATACGTGATATGTTATCTTATTAAATATAATCTTAATAATATTATTTTTCTCAGTAATAATTTGTTGCGCTACATTATTTAATCCTTTGTTTATAAATCCAATGGAAAGGTTTTATTGACTTTTTGTATGAAGATTTTCACAGCTTCTTTTATCAACGTTGGTGGTTGCTTTTGGGGAGTGTTGCGTAGGTAGCATTATTTGCTTGACGTTTCACTCCTCGTAATGGGAGCGTTTTCAAGAGAATGGGAATGACTTTTTTCCAAAAGCTCCCAGTAGGAGGAGTGAAACGTCGAGCAGATAATGTTTCCTATGCAGCATTTCCCGAAAGCAACCACCAACGTTTTCTTGACTGTTTGGAATTGATGATATCCGCCATTTTCGTGCTCATCGGGGTCAAAATAAAGGGATATTAAGGAGGGATGCCCAAACGTTAATCGAAATGCTTCTCTTCTTCTAATGGAGTCCCTTTTTTCTCAAAAGTTAGCCAAGACTACATCGTAAGTCAGCCATTCTCTTTTGATTTAAAGTTTTTAATAATCACGAAAGTATGCCCCCACATCTTAAAGGACTATGACGTAATTCCAGTCCCGATTTATAAACTCGTTCAGGGAGAACGTCTCATTGAGCGAAGGATTCGCTCTCAACAATGCAAACAATGATTTGTGCGGCATAGACATAGTTAACATTTGACTGTTCCTCAAATATTAAAAAAAAATTAAATCAGGAAAAAACACTAGGGTAAAATTTTCAAATCTATGAGACATACACATGCTGAAGAAGGGCTACCTACTTCAAATACCGCGAATATTTCAAAAGGACAGTCTAAGTTTTGTTTAGACCCGTCGCCATAAAATACCGACCAAGAAGGGGGTATGTGTCCCCTTAATAACACCAATTACATACCTGAAAACCCTGTTTCTCAGACGAAAGCCTCTCCTTTAAGACGACTCAATACTCACGCTCAACCGGTATTTTTTTAGTGCCATTTGAACACCTTAACACTTACACCATCATCTTGAAATTTAAATGGCGAAGAAAGCGAATGTCTTGAAATTTTCCGTTTCCCAAACTTAAAAGTTTTACCACAGGATTTCCTAGGGTATAAATTTATATAAATATGTAATAAGTAATAATATTTACACATACACAGAAGATGAAACTAAATGAAAGATAGACACACCAGACGGTAGGGTAGATGTAGCACACGCTTAAGTTATATATACATACCAGGGAAGTAATAAAAATAAGAGGAAATGGATTGAAAGATGGACACCCACACAGAAAGTAGTATAAATTTGGTCATACGTTTCCGGGAACGCCGATCCCAACAAGAAGAAACTAACCATTCATGTTACATAAAGTCCAAAGTCACATAAACACGGGTCGCCTTAGGCGAATTTAGACGCATAAAAACAAATACAAGTTGAAGAGACAGGAATATAACATATGACGTTGACACGGCGGTGGCGTGGAGATGCAATGATGGCCAAAAACAAATGGACAAATTTCACCTCGACCGGGTATTGAACCACGGACTTTCTGCTTTCCAGGCAGATGCTCATACCACTCAATGGAGACTTATCTTGTTATCACCGTTTTCAACGGGGGATTTGTGCTACCAATTCCTCCAGATGTAGGTCAAAGTGTTAGCCAAGAGATGGCTCTGGGCACGGTTTCCGCCACCAGGGAAGAATTAAACACACAACGAAGAATAAATGGAATGGAATATTGACACCCACACACAAAGTAGGATAAATACAGCTCGTCTGCTGGGGCGAACGCCGATCCCAACAAGATGAAATCAACCATTTCGGTCACTTACGTCGAATACGCAATCTCACAGGTCGCGAGCATAGAAACATAATGGGGAGCATGCATGAAATTTGTTCATCATACAAGTAAGTCTCACTGAATAGACAATTTTCTCACGATTCCAAATATGTAAGCCAAAACTCTCCTAGTATTCCACAAACGTCATGAAATGACAATTCAAAGAGCTCGAATATCGCTTGAAGTCACGTGACCTGAAACGCCTTCTGACGTCATCGGACGGTACACCATTAACTTCGCTGAGAGAATAGAGCGGTGGAGCCTTGAATGCAAGATATCGAAGTAAAAATAGCAATTATTCTCGCCAAATTTGCGTTTGAGCCCCTGCATAGACCGATTTTCTATTCACTTCTTCAGTCTGTCATTAGTGGATACCGTAACATGACGTCACGCTCCGATTGCGTCGTGTTTTCAAGCAGCCGATGAAGATTAATTGTTTAAGACTCATAACTCTGACAAAAAAACCTTATTCATCCGCCAGATTTTCGGCGAGTACATTTGAGTTAGGGACCTTTTTATTATAGTACTTTTAAAAACTTGTGCATGTTCCCCATTACAAATAAAAGGTGAACCACGGACCTTGATATAATTTTCGTCCCTAATATCCGAAGAGAGTGACTTGCGACTCCATTCCTCCCACAAAGATGATCAAGTCACTTTCAGTTCATAGAGAACAGAGATTCTGTAAAAAATCAAATGCCCCAGATTTCTTCAGCACTGGAGACTGATGGAATAATTTCTCTGCATAATGAGTTCCGTAATCACTTCAGCAAAACATACAACACACATGTAGACATCGGCTCAAAATTCGTTATGTCTAAGAGTGTTTGCGCCACAACCATACATTCGAAACGGAGACCTTTCATTCAAACAGAGATAATTAGCAAGGCATAACTCCATACGTGTAGTAGACAAGCAAGAAAAAATTAATCTAAGAATTCATTATAATACCACCTTCATTAACTTCAGGCGATGTACCCAACGCCAGCGAAAAAAATTAATCCATTCTCCATATCTGTGCGTATGATTTCTCACGTCATACAGTTACACGAGGGATAGGAGAATTTTCATTACAGTGGTGTCATGGAGGCAAAAGATCGTTCTTCACGAGACTAATAGCGTAATTACGACACCCAGCACATAATATGACACGTATGAATGGGAAAACAAAATGCTGTCGTAACTTAAGGAGTTAGTAGGAATGGTTTCCACACCTGACGGAAACAGATATTATGCCACAAAGACGTGGTAGGGCAGTGGTAAAGTTAATGAAAAAGCGCAACAAACAAGTACGAATGCACCATAAAAGATTCGAGCGAGCAATGGAGCAATAATTTGGTTTTATCCATGAAAATCGTTTCAATAGCAGGCCTAAGAAAAATCGCGAGATGAATCCAATGCTAAGCCCCACAGATATTAGATTTCACGGACGGTGGTGTTTAATTATCTTCATATTGACATATACTATATCATATTTGTGCTCGTAAATATGTGATTCAAATCCAATAAGTTTCCAATTAAATACTTAAGTTTGAGTTTCAACGAAATTATTTCACCTAATAATAGTAATTCAGTTAGAAATTTTTAAATTAAGCGTAAGTTGAAACAGAAATTGCCGCGAAAATTATGAATCCATTAAATCTAAACATCTGAATAATCCTAACCATGCGTCTATTATATATATCTCACCTTCTGAGGCATTCAGTTTATTTATCACCCTTCTCCAACCTAATCATGCTATCATTGCATCTCATAAGACACTAACGCAATACATAAACGTTTTAAAGGAATAAGCCAAAATATTTACAGGCAAGAGAAAATTCAGGAGTTTTTCCGGGGTTCCCACGGGTCGGAGCAGCAAATCTTGGTTTTTTTCAACCGATAGTAGTCATGTAAACATGTAAAAAATGGAACTAAATACATTACTGGATCATATATCACCTATTTATATAAGATACAACTGGCAGATGGTAGGAATAAAAATTCAGAATCAGACGTCGGAATCGTTGCTACCTAACCAACGTTCAAAGCTAGACGTCGGAATGATAAGGCACTTTTTTGATCAGTCGCGTGAAATTAACAAAAAAATTAGCATTATATTCCACAATTATGCCTTCCCATTATTACCCACGGAGGTAATGGGTTATTACCCATGGAGTTTTCTCGGGTGAATGCAAAAAATTTATTTGTAACCAGGAATTTGTCACCAGGATACGTGATGATGATAATCATAAATAAACTAACGGCGCGCCGTTAGCATCGCGTACCTCACACTGTGGAACCCCCAAATTACTTCTAGACATCGCTTGCCCGAAATGTTCTCGCCAAAACTCAGTTTTACTCAGATTTTGCCAAACGAAAGACGTGAAAGTTAGTTTCCTCAAGCGTGAAGATCGAGTCTTGAAAAAGTCGAGTATCCTCGAACTTTTTAAAGAAGACTTGTGGGGTTGAAGAAGAGTACCCATAGTGTTTTAGTTCGATAACTCTGAAAATTTTCACGTGTCTTGAGATGCATGAAAAATTTCTTGAAAGTGGAAAAGGGTCCGTATCGTTTAAAAACCAATACTTATTGGATTGCTGGAGCAACAAGTTAGAGATAGATGAGGACGTTAATTCAAAAGTTATCCTAAAAAATTGCTGAGAAGTGTTTTTTCTCTCAAATTATCTTCGCCGGTGGAAGGAAAGAAAAAGAAATGACAGGTTTTTTAGAAGAAAGTTCGCTGACTGCCTAAATGAGAAGTTGAAATTTCCTCCGCCTTTATTTAAACAATTTGAGAAGTCCAGTGAAAGGGCCTAGAGATGGAAAACGGAGGATCTTAGAGCTAGCACATCGCCAGTAGAGCATCCATGAGTTATCGAAGCAAAGGTGATGAGTTAGTGGCGAAAATAATAAATGAGGTGACAACAACCACTCTCTCAAGAGCGCGGCGAGTGTTATCAAAATGGAGAGCCAAGGATGTGAGGCAAAGTAAAATCTCCCACGAAGAAGCCCTTTCCATGATTGAGTGGATGACGACTGTGACGAGGATTTGTCGGATAGTGATCATGAATGTATTTAAATTTTTTTCGTAACAATGACTGAGAAAGATAAGGAGAAATGTTAACTTATTTTTTTGATAATTAAAAAAGCCCAAATTAATCGAAAATCTCATTTAATTTTTCCTACCAAATCATGTGCTCGTTAAATTGATGCCTCACTTCGTAAAGAGCTTATTGCAAGCGTATCAATAAATTTGATGTTTAACTTGAGTTATAGGAGTTATGAAATATTGTTTATAACATTTCAATGATTGTAATAATGCCTCCGTTGAAACTTGTGAAATACGGAACCAAGTTTAAAATTGCTTCCAAATCCATTGGCACGTTACAAGGAACTATAAAATTGTCTACTTAATTAGAATTAGATATTATAATTTTTAAACAATTAATGCAGTACAATAATATTAATAATAAACTTATAATATAAATTTCCAATTAATATTAACTTATTTTTCGTATCAAATACGATCAAACATATGAGAAAGTAGAAAATGTTCTCTTGGTTCATTCAAAATAAGTTGTTCAAAATTTGTCAAAAAAAAAAACAATGCAGTCATTTTATATGCATTTATGTATGTTTTAAATAACTAATTCAGTTTTATGATATGCATAATTTTAATTTACTATCACCAGTATAATCTCAAATTCCAATGTTAAAAAAATTAATTGTTTAAACAAAATGTGAAATAGCAATAAAATTATTGCAAATACATAAAAAATAGTTATAAATTCAGAATAAGCGGGTCAAAAACAATAAGAATAGACCTTTAGGTCAAATATATACATAATAACAACGGCGTAATTAATTTTGGCCAGCTTTTGGGACCACTGTGCGGCGCGGCTGTAGGTAAAGCAATGCAGGGGGGCGTATGAGACTGTATATATATGGGCTGTTAGGATTCATAACAGACACGTTATCAAAAAAAAAGGAAAAACATTTTAATGGATACAACATATTTGGAACATTCAAGAGACGGCTTCGAAAAGTCTTCACCTGAATCGCAATTTTTTATTCTTATTATAGTTCATATTTGTTAAAGCTTCGGAGAATAAGTTTTATATTCAATGTAATGGAAAATCGGCTGTTTTTTACAATTATATGAGTACATATTGTTCCTTTAAGGATACTTCGAGATAAAAGTACCACGCAAACACAAAGAATAAGTCTTCATACTATAAATCTGAAAACATCACATATATACTGTGATTTTGAGAATTTATCCAATCCATTACAGCAACGGTTTCCAACCAGTTGTTCAACCAACCAGTTCCAACCACGGTAGTAGGTACGTGTACCAATGGGGGGGAACACGACGAACCAGTCTGGGGTACGCCGAAAATAATCAGTAATGGTGGACGCTAAGTTCCCTCTATACAATAAGTGGTTTCCTATTATTTTTTATTGCCTAAATCGAAAGTTTATTATGCCTCATGCATGCATTTGGTAATCTCAGACGATGTAAAACTCCTATCTACTCGTATAGAAACTAGGTCCCTGTGACGTAACGTGGAGTGGAATCGCATGGGCGCCAATCTGGTCTTTTTCAAATGAGTTTAAAATTGACCATAGCCATTCGTCTAAACTGGGATTTCTAAAACCAAATAATTTGTATATTATGAATACACTTATGGTGGGCAAGCAATCGCAATCAATGCATTTCGTTTTCTTTGATGAAGGAAACCACCCTATTATTTATAACTGACCCTTTGCCTACCCCTTTTTACCTAACACCTACCCCTAGTGGTATTACGTAATAAAATGTGCACGTTATATTTCAGGGGGTACACTATTATTTATAAAATTTTTACTGGTGCTGGTCGCGGCGGCGGGGTGAAGTCTTCGCCTTTTAATACGATGGTCGTGGCTTCCTGTCCCGCCTGAGTAAGTTACCTCTATCCAGAGCACGGGTGTTCGTGCTTGTACAGTTTTTAAGTTTTTGGCATCCTCGATATAAAGGCAATTGCGAGCAGTTTTTTTAGTATTTGGATGTAAAAATCGATTTAAATATCACCCTATTATATGATTTCTGCATTCTATTCGGGTTTTCACCGCGTCCGTTGTGTTTTGGCGACAACAGTTTCGACCTGAAGACGCTGACTGCAATGTCAGCGAAACTGTTGTCGCCAAAACACAACAATGCAGAGATCATCTAATAAACGCCGCGAAAATCTTCGAACCTACATCACCCTATTATATTTATCTCTAAGCTGAGTGCTTCCTTAAGAAAAGTCATCCCGGGAGATAAAAATGGTCATTGTAGTCATCTCTACAATTATATGTATTACGGAAACTAGTCTGCATGAGGTCACATCCTGTGACACGAAGGAATATGGAATGTATTGTTTAAGGAGGGGTATAAGGGGAAAACGGTAGAGATTGGCCACGAACGTCATACATAACTACATTATATTCTAACCTCCACGTTGGCCCCCAAAATATCCTTGGGATCAAAGCGTTTTTTAATATTTTCTACGGCCATACATATAGAGGGGTACGGGAGGGAGAAAAAGTCGAGAATGGCTGCATTAGAGAATACCAGGGTGAAATACATTTTTAAAATCCTCTACCTACAGATAGTGAGAGAGAATTTTCCTATCCAACGCCATTATCTCCAGTGCGGGAGTATCAAATGCCAGTAAATCTAGGCACGTGTATCGGACAGTCTCTTCTGTTGGTGGTCTGAGAGGCGCCCCGCGAAGGCCAATGCGGAGTGGATAGGCAGAGAGAGAGAGAGAGACAAATGGATATGGAAAATTTCGAAATGTCCACGCACAGAGCGAATGCGCACTCAAAAGTCACGCTTTTCTCTTCCGACGACGAGGTGGGAACTCAACGGACGATCTCAATGCGAATGGAAAGGAATAGCGCTCACGCATGGAAAAGCATTTCTCCACGAATAAATCCAATGCTATCCATAATTGTCAAAAAAGACATTGCAATACATGCACCGAATTTATTTTCACACGACGCGTTTCGCTGCTGGAACAACATTTTCAAGTGTCTCATGCACAGCCAAGTAGTTCCTTAGATATGTCTCACTGTTAAAGGAAAGGGGGAAAGAGGAGGAATGGAGTCTGGGTGTATGATCTTAGGTTTTCCCGGCGTATCAGTTGCACAAAAGTTTCTCGGGTTTTCCACCGGTTGAAGTCGTCCATGTCTCCCGACGTTTCGAGCAGCGACTTGCTGATCATCCTCGGGGGATCTTCCGAAGAATTTCGAAGAACGGCATTCGTAAGATCCCCTGAGGATGATCAGCAAGTCGCTAATCGAAACGTCGGGGGACATGGACGACATCAACCGGTGGAAAACCCGAGAAACTTTTCTGCAATGGAGTATGGGTGTCGGGAATTGGGAATATTGAAGTTAGTGAAGGCCGGTCCACCGGGTAATATACTCCATGGCTAGCGACGTTTCAGGATACGAGTCGGACTCGATCCTAAGATTCAGCCCTGAGGATTGTCCAGCATTCGGTCCAGTCGCCGAGAGTTGTCCGATGATATTTAGACGGGTCTAGTTCAGGGTAGAGGACAAGGTTGCTACATAAGAAAGGGAAACGCCCACGCCACATATAAAGAAAAGGGTCCCGTGAAGAAAGGAGCCAGAAGGGAAGACGAGCGTTAAGGATCCAAAGGAAGAATTCTTTATTTGGTTTATTCGAAGAGAGGGCTTGTTCTGGTGGCTCAGGCTTATTTCAGTACTTCAAAATCACGTGACCACGTTGTATGACTAGGCGAAGGTGTGACTGTGAGGTGCGTTTGGGCTGCAAACCGTGCTGGCGCAGGGTTCTCCGCCCCTCATTTTGAACTGTCATCGGAAAAATTTCGCTGGCCGGACTGTACCAGCATACGCCAGGAAAGAATCGGATCTTTTTTCGGGAAGGTTGTGGAAAAAAGGGTCGTTTTTTAGGGTCTCGGGAGCAGTGGCGCATCTGGGGGGGGGGGGGGGTTTGGAGGATAAACCCCCCCCCCAGAGCCCGGAGAAAATTTGAAGTTTAGTCCATTTCACTTAATTGGAATGAGATTACTTATAGAATAGTGTAAATATTAATAAAATATCCCTCATAGGGCCGCAAAACTCACCATTATGAAACATTAATATGAAAAATTTTCTAGGGGCAGGCCCCCGCACCTCCCGCTACCTCCCGCTTACCCTGGCAGGTATTACACACCCTCAGATACCCCAGTGTTTTGCGCCTAAAATCCCCCCCCCCCCCTAGCCTTAATTCCTAGCTGCGCCCCTGCTCGGGGGATGAGGGGGGAGGGAGAAAGGTTACAGGATGAGGGTACCACAGGCGTCTTCCCTTTCAGTGTTGAACGTTGTGGTCGTCAGGATGGATTCCTCGTTCCGGATGATCTTCTTCACCTGCGTGTGAACACTATGTCCATCTTCGATTGGTCTTCTACGGTGTGGGATGGGAAGCAGTGTTTGAGCGAGGTTTTCTATGAAGGGTTGTAGAAAATCTTAAAAAACGCTTTGATCCAAAGGCTATTTTGGGGCCCAACGGGGAGGTTAGCATGTAATTTAATTATGTATGCCGTTACTGGCCAACCTCTGCCGTTCTCCCCTTATACATCTACATCTACATAATACCCTGCGAGCCACCTCTAGGGTGTTTGGCAGGGGGTGATCAATCACCAGCATGCAGCATGCATTTGGCCTCCCCGTGGCCTACATGTCTATGCATTTGGCCTACCTGTCCTAAAGCAATAAATTCCATATTTCTTCGTGTCACAGGATGTGACCTCATGCAGAATTTTTAAATCGATTTTTTTTACTTCCAAATATTTGAAAACAGCTCGCAATTGCCTTTATATCGAGGATACCAAAAACTAAAAAATGCACAAGCACGATCACCCGTGCTCTGGATAGAGGTAACTTACCCAGGCGGGACAGGAAGCCGCGACCTTCGTATTAACAGGCAAAGACTTTACCCCGCCGCCACCAAGACCAGCACCAGTAAAAATGAAATTGTTGAACAAGTACGTTGTATACTGTACAAAAACCACAAAAGTCTTTATTTTGTCACAAATGAGATGGTTTCTGCATGAATTATGTAGTGCCAGGGAATATACTGCCATGAAGGCATGAAGAACTATAACCTAAACACAAAAGAGACACCTTGATGGAAGTAAAACGAGGCAAACAAGAATTCATGCGGACTCTTAAGACGATGGAGAGCTCTTGGGATGGGCAGTGCACACGCAAGGGCATTCAGTAAGCCCTTGGGCAAACAAACATTCCGGCCCCGAAGAGGAGGAATATAACTAAGCCCCTTCACGACCCCCCTTTCTCCCAGACGCGAAGGTAATCCATAAAGAGCCGGGAAACTCGTTCATCTTCGTTTGCGAACGGCGTAGGATTGAATTTATGATGAACAGCGGGAAGTGGCGCACGGATGAAAACAAGGAGAGAGATATATCGCGACCTCTGCCGAACGCGTGGTGCGAACGCCATGCCCCCACGCTGGATGCGGCGGGAAAATGAACTAAATATAGACGAGAGTTTGGTGTCGAAGACGCGAAATTATATCGTCATTCGAGGGGTTGCCAATGGGCTTTATCACGGAACTTATTTCCATTAAAAATACCGAGAGTACATCTACATAATACCCCGCAAGCCGCCTAAAAGGCGTGTGACAGGAGGTGCTAGGACACCAGCCGTCTACGTATAAAAAATTAAGTGCTCTACGAAGTTATGACTAGCATTTATTAAAGTCCTTTATAGTTCGGGTAGGTCGCAGGTTTGTGAGATAAAAAAGTATTCTCAGCCAACGTTTCGGCATTGAACGAATTCCATTTTCAGGGCTTACGGGGAAGAATAATATGAGGGTACATCACCTGCATCTCATAGATTATTGTACAAAATTAATGCAATTTTAAGAGTATAAATTATCTCAGAATTAGTCATATGGATACATCATTATTGCTACTCCATATTTGGATGAATCCTCAAATATCCATATAAAGTGGGATAAATATAGCAATAGAATTTTTTTTAATATCAGCGTGATATCTCTATGAACCACCAAAAGACACCTCAATGAGTCAACAAGTACAACATGAAAACGACATTCAACTGTTTATATGACAACAGAGCAGCTGGCTGTCAGTATGTAAAATTATAAACATTAATACAAATCCTCGCATAAAAATAAAACTTAAGAATAGAGAAATACGCACACGAACGAATATTCGCCATTATCACATTTTTTTAATCACACAGGATCAGAGGCGGATTAAGGATAAGGACAAGGGGGCGGGGCTACGCGAGAGGTCTGGGGGTAACCTCCATGAAGTACAAAATTACCATTTTATCTTACGTAAATTAGATTTCCCACTGCACATGATAACAATTTGTAACAGCGAAACGCGTCGTGTTAAAATAAAATCCAGTAGAAATATTGAAATGTATCCTTTAAATAATAATTGCAAGAATTATAAATGGCCATATGACTCTTTTGTTAGTATCCCTGAGGATGAAATTAATTTAATTCCGAAACGCTGCAACAGAATGATATTTTAATCGCCCAAACTGACGATCCAACTTCGTTATTTTTAATGGATAAATCAAGAGGTCGAGAGGAAAGATACAGAAGATGTATCCGTCCAAAGGCTAACATTTATGATGTAATCACCAAGACCATGAGACCAATAAAAAAATACTAAAGTTATCGCGAATATGGGCTACAAACGGTACAATATGACGTGATCCTGTACGCAGACAAGACCTTTTCGGCGGTATGCGGAATGCGTGCACTATTTTTTTCATTGACATTCATCGTAAAACAATAAGATTTCTTTCAATAAACTCTTAAAATCGCAAAAATAATGCTGAAACCGGAACTAAACGGAAATCGAAGAAATAAGCGATGGAGAAAAATACGGTGGTAATGACCGTGTGGGTGACAGAAAATGTTGGACCGAGCGATCACTCTTCAGGTCCCCGAAAGCTTATCACTGGAGCTATCATTCTCAGGGACGGAAAAAATTATCGTATACATATAAACCATTCTACGCAACGGGAGGCGGGGCTATAGTTCCCATTAGTTAGCTCTCCCATACATCCGCCACTCACTGGCTGGCATCTTTCATGCAACGGTTTCAGATGCATGGGTGCATTTCTATACGCCTGGATAAACAAGTAATCCTATAACACAGCCACCACGGCAGCTCACGCAACAACAGGGGAATTGAGCGAAAAGTCGACGCTGAAGTAGGAAGTGACTCACGTAAAAAACTGGGAGCACCTACAAGAAGCCTTACACGCATGAATGACTGAATTACGAGAGAAAAATATAGGGTCAACGATCGTTGCACGAACCATCTACGCCGTCGCAATCTTTAGCGATAAAGCATTTTTCTTTAGTTAAAAAAAAAAGGATCTTACGCGAAACGGCATGCATGAAAAATCCAAACAACCCTTCATATAAGACGAAAAATCTTCAGAGTAAACTGCGTGGTGGATTATTTAAGTGAGGGAAAATGGAGTGCTGCTTTTAAGTGCCACTCAAAAGACTTAACTGAGAAGCGTGAGCAAACACACCACATCCGGAGAGAATAAACAGTGCGTAAAAATAAAAAAAAATACGCAGCGTCTTCAATAACAAATAAACCCAATGAGTATAAATATAAAATAACACAATAAAAGCATAAAATTTATTTTTTAAACCCAAGTATTTATTCGAACCAAAAAGAAGAAAGTAAACCATCCTGCCCAAGGTTCCACGCTTACATTTTACACATAAAGGATTACATTTTCAAATTCACAACAGTGGCACGCATTCGCTGTACATTGGACACGGGAGTGGCCTTGCTGAAATTGATTTACACCACATATCTGGTACCTTGGTCCAAGTGGAACCGTGGACTTAGGCAGGGTGTTTTATTTTCTTTTTAGTTAGAAGAAAAAATTGCATTTTTAAATTAAATTTTTAATCTGTTTTATTTTAATTTCTTAATTTTAATGTGTGAAAAAGAGGCCTGTAGCACTACCGAAAACTTGTACCGTACGAAATACGAAAGTGATGGAAGATGCGCAACTCCAACGTGTAGAAAACATGAAAAAATTACAGGAAATTAGTAGAAATTCTACCAGTATCCATAGAAAACTGCACCTGACAAACAATAAGAATGAGAAGGTAAATTCCCAGGTATCCAAAGCGCCGTGCAACAGATTTGTGGCGAATAATTTAACTGTTAATATTTATCCTGCAGCAGAGATATGTAACAGAGATTATTACAAAAGTTAACTTTCGAAAACGTAGCTCATCCTGCCTCTGAAGAACTCAAAACTGTGCAAGAATACATTGTCATGTGATTCTGATCTGTGCTGAAAAATTTAAGTCTCTACAGCGAATCGGGAAGTGGGTTGAATGTGAGTTACAATATTTTTTTCGAGAAGGAAAAACAAGCTAACTGACAATAAGGTGGCTTTGTTAAAAACGATTTAAAATAAACCAACTTCATTTCTATGACCACATAAAAGGTTTTGAAATGTCTGTTCCAGTGAGGACAACATTTTATACAGTGGAGTGAAACACAAATAAAAAATGAATAGACTTTAAAAATGAATGAAACATAACAATACTCCATCGAACCAAATTACTCCATTGAACTTAAGGGTTCTGAGGATTAGTCGTACAATCAACATTCGACTTTCCGTGCGAGTTAATGCTTGATAATCCACAGGTTATCAGGGAGAATAGATTACCGAAAAACAGTAAAATGACCGAGATACAAATATTAGCCAGGGATGGCAAGAGAAACGAAAATAAAATGCCTCGTTTCGACCCAGAGGGAAACGAAAATCCAAGGCCTAGGTTTAGTTTCGATCCCGCACGAAATTAACCCTAATACGGGCAACATATTTTTCTGACGTAATCGGGCAAGGTAAGTCCAATGGACTCTTTTAACTTTTGCTTTTAATTTAAACTATTACACAGTGAAAAAATATTACTTTTCACATCAATTTGTACATATTGTGCACCTTAGAATCATTTAACATAAAATTGATTATTATTTGTTTAACAATAGTTTTACATTACTTATTAATTTCATACATAGTCAAACAGAGAGTACAGTGGACTCTTTTGACTAATTGTTTCTGTTTTCACAACATAAAAATACAAAATATTTATCGTCATATGTATATACTTAGTGATAATTTTACATTATTTTGATAATTCAAACCAAAATTTGTAAAATGCACATTACTTTTTACATTTCGTGCAAACAGACTCACCTTGCCCGGATTTGTGGGAATTCAGGGAAAAAAATTATTTCTAAGTTTCTTTGATTCCGAAAGAAGTTTGAATTACTCTAATTTATAGGAAATATACCATTAGAAGAAGTAAAAAATTTACAACATGCTGACATTTGAATAACATAATAAAATTCTCAAAAAAATGACGCAATGAGTCCAAGAGACTCACCTTGCCCGCACTAGGGTTAAAATCATCAAGGAGTTTAGTTTTTACCCGTGACGAAACTTAACTCCCACGAACGAAACTAAACTAATCGAAACTCCGCTGCTCATATAGTTACGTTTTGATACCAGAAGTTGAGTGGAGGGGGATAAGAGGGAATAATTTCGACCCATTACGTTTAGAGAGGTTAAAACCATTGAGCTTAAAAATCGAATGGCCAGTTTGTGTTCACCAAACTCCTGTTAGTGGTAAAAATACAAGTGCCCCATACATGTGATGGCAGCAGACCGAACCTCAGCTACTTCATTCAACCATACGTCTTACTCGGAGTGTGGGTCGACAGTAAACTATTCGAAGGTGAGGCAGGTGATACCTGCGGTGCGAAACATTATCTGTGTTTCGTTTCGTCCCAGAGTTTTAGTTTACTTTCGACCCGAAGTAGTTTTGACTCCGATTTCGTTTCGACCCTGAGTATAGCTCCCCGGGTTTAATTCCATTTCGTTTCGTTTCTGCATTTCGCTCATAGGAACGAAACTATTACATTTTACTGGTTTTGACTTTCGTTTAGTTTGCATTGCAATCTCTGATATTAACTTCGTAGTATGTATGATATCCAATCAATGCCACAGGATAAATAAAATAATAAATTAAGATCTGAGTCCAAGAGTCAGACAACAACCAACTAATGCAAAAATGAAATTTCCAAAAATATATTAAGCCCCTCATCCCCTTAGACAGAGGGCATTGTTAATTTCAACAATAAGTTCCAAATATGGTCAGCAGCCATTGCTGAAAAGTTATGCCTTACTCAATGAGTGCAAGAAAAATTATTATTCTCTCATTTTTCTCGAAACTTGATAGTTAAAATCTCGGAAATTACCAGGTTCTTGGATTCATGTCTTCACTGTGGAAATCGTCAAGCATAATTTACACTTGTATTTAGAAAAGCTGAACCACATATTTTTTTATTTCCACCAATGCTGCAGTCAGGAAGGAGAAAAAGTACAAATACATCGTAAATCAGAACATGGGGAGCCGTATAATAGAGGGTATTCCCACCACAGCAACAGGAGTAGATCCAGCGTCACTTAGATGCAGATAAGTCTTGGCATCGTCTGGCCATGAGTAAGAAAAAAGTGAAATGTCATTGTCATTTTAACCATGGGGATATGTATCCCGCAATGCATTTCTGAATTATACTGCAGAAAAACACATATGTACTAAGATTGAATAGGTATATCGGAACATCCAACTAAAAATGATTTTTATTGAATGAAATAAAATAACTTTGTTTCATACCACACTTTATTTTAAATAGCACGACCCGGGTTTCAACATCTAGTGTTATAATCAGGTGTTGATTCCCGGGTCGTACTATTTAAAATAAAGTGTGGAATAAAACAAAGTTATTATATTTCATTCAATAATGAAGCAATTCCACAAAATAACGCCTGAGACCGTGTCTTATATTAAAAACAATTTTACTTAATTTTGCAGGAACATGAAATATTTCATATGCAAAATTTATTCAAAGATACTAGTACAACATTCTAATAGCCTTTAACTGCTGGATTTAAATCTAATTTGTCTTCTAACATGCTTGAAATATATTCACTGAATTGTTGAGGCTTTAACCTTGTAGAATTTCATTATAAGTTAGGATAGATAGCAAACTTTGATTTCTAATGCTCAACCTTTAATTGTAGACTAGTTTCGATACATCATTTTGAAAACTAATGAAATCAGTGTCGAATATGAGACTGAGTATTGAAACTACATAGTTGACGATTGAAGCAAGGGCGTACCCAGGATCATAAATAGGGGGGGCAAGCCATGGTCAAGGGGGGGTTCGAGCAATGGGATTTATGAGATTATTTCCTTGAAAAAATAGTTTTATTTTAGGTACATACCTTATACTAATATATATAATTTTTTGTGGGTTTAAATTAAATTTGTTGAATACTTTCATTTAAATTCAGTCCTGATTTTGCTTAAAGACTTAGCGATCTTTGCTTATATGGGAGGGCCCTGATTTTGCTTATAGGGGATCTTTGCTGCTGCCCTGCCCCACCCCCCCCTACTTCCTGCTGGGTACGCCCATGGATTAAACATTTCGTTATTAAAGATTTTCCCTAACTCTGCTTTAAATTAGCATGCCAAAGGCACCTAGTGGAGCTTTTTCCCTGTGCCCATACAGCCAATTCAGGTGATAAAAGATTATTTTACACATTCCCTGCATAGCTAAACATTTGAAAAAATAAATACATGTATTTCTCTTTTCATAGGAAAAGGCCATGAGGACAATGATGGAAGGAGTATGGGGGGTCTACAACAACAGCAGAGGTGCTTTGTGTGCGTCCCATCTCAAGATCCATGGTTTGTTGATGACATAGTGAGGCTGTTCCCACTCTACCCTCCACCTCCGCTCTGCGACTTTCAGCCTCCGGCCCCACAGCCTGAGATGGTGCGGACATGCCCATCTCGCCACGGTAGCTGCCTCACTATTCACAATGGTACGTACACTGATTTTATACAAACAACTACGCATTTGTGACTTCATAGAGCCAAGAAAAGTGGAATAGCCCAGAAAATTTTGTATAAAATTTGCCTCCTAATTAGGTACAATAATTCCATTGGTGATAAATAAACTTCCTTGATCTGGTATCCAAACTGGATATGCAAATTTCATACCATGAGCAACATAATAAATTGATGGCCCGTGAGGAAACTTTGTGTATTATATATATCTATAAATCAAAGACCTTATAAAATTGATTGTTTGAAACTTTCTGAAAGCGATTCATAAAAACTTTCCAATATATTTCTCCTTCTTTGATGTGTTTCTTTAACTCAGGGAAGATTTTAATTTTTGGATCAATGAAACAGGGAGCCCATAGTAAAGGAATCATTTGACACATTGCCTGCAGCTAAATATTTGCGGAAGAACAGTGTGGCTATAGTACTAGCCATAGCAGAAAAATATAAATAAAAACTTACTAACAATATTATTCATAACACTGCTCTCAATACACGTATTTCGTATTGTCATCAGGTGACTTTCTCTCTAAACATGTCATTTAAATACCCTGGAGGGTAAACATGCAGAAGAGAGACTGATAAGGGGAAAGAGGAGGGTAGGAGGTGAGTGGGGGAGAATAGAGAGGCAACATGTCTGGTGGAAACGTCATTCAAGGGTTCACCTTCGGAAGAATTCCGGGTGGCAAAAAAGTCTACTAAGGATTGGGGAAGGGGGATTTGCCCATTACGGCACAGCATGAAATAAGTGACTTTGTGCACAGTCAAGTGCACCGGTGCAAAATTATAAATGTATGTACACTAAGGATGAAGTTTGCATTGAAAAAATATTTGGTTTCACCAGGATTCAAAATTGGATCTCATGATTGTCGGTCAGGCGTGCTAGCCAATTGCACCTCCAAGCCATCTTCTCAGACCAAACTTCATGATAAGTTTTACCAAACAAGGTGCTGATATCACAAGTCCACTCTGTGGCATATCAATGGCTAAGTTCTAACGTCACTCAAAAATAGCAACTATACAGGAGAGCAAAAAAGAGATTAATTTGCTTTACTTGTGCACTGAAATTGCAAACCAAAAGTTCATAATACTGAAAAAGAAGCATTCACTTGCAAATAAAGAGTTGATCTTTGCTTTAATTTTATTTTTTTAAATACTATTACACTTTGTTTAAAATACCAGTCTCAAACCGGTCGAATTTGAGATATGTGTTGTTAGAAGTTAGCCATCGATATGCTGTGCTTTCTAAGCCACTGTCGGAGAAGTAAACCCCACTTCCTCGCTGTTCAGCAACAACAAACTTCAAGGCACTGCATGAAACAAGTGACTATGTACGCAGCCATGTGCATGGGTGCAAATTTATTTGAACCACGGATGAAGTTGGCCACGAAAAATATTAAGCTTAGCTGGGATTCGAATGCAAAACCGAGATAGTTCATTTATCACCAATATCCGAAAAAAATTTCACAACAAACTTCATCCTTATTGTCCATTAAGTCTGAGGTACGGTTTGCTTTGATATTTAGACTAGATCTACACCTTCTTACTGGACAAGTAGGGTCTCCATTTTCCCGCACATACCTTCCCCTCAGTCTCTCTCCGACTTGCATATTCTTCCGGGTATTCAAACGACATGTTTCAATAAAGAGATGCCTGGTGATAATACGAAATGCATTGAAACCAGACATGTGAATAAAATTTCTTGTGGGAGATTGTTAGAAAGTTTTAATTTAAAATATTTTAGAAATCCACTGGGTTAGGTCTTAGAACTCAACCCTCTCAACAATTTTGGGTCATAATCCAGAATATGTCAGAAATATTCAAAAACTTTTGAGTCTTATTAATAAGTCTGCGTAATCAACTGAGTATTTTTTTCATTTCCAGGATGTTACAATGAAGCCCCAAAAAATGAAATAGTGAAAATTGTAATCCTTTTTCTGCTGTAGCCACATTGTTCCACAGCAAATAATCAGCTGCAGGGAGTGTCAAATGATTCTTTTACTATGATCACCCCATTTCATCTACCCACTAATTAAATATCTCCCAGAGTTTTATTCTGAGTTCTATATATATTGAATAAGGAGTAAAATATGATAGGAAATGTAGAAGTTTAAATATATAAAGCAGTGGAATGTTATTTCAAGAAAAATACCAACAACTATGGTCACAAAGGCTATTAGGATAGAGTAAGGAAAAACTAAGAAATAAAAATTATTCGTCACTGTGACACACAAATTTCTCCACCCATTCTATCATTGTAAACATCTTTCATTTGACAACTTGAATTATGTTATCAAAACAATGGCACTAATTGTACAACTTACCGGTGCAAAGTTTTCTCGATTATTCCACTTAAACTATTAGCTATCATATGTGAATAGATACTTTGTATTTCCAAAACTAATGGCCTATGTCTCAATGAAAAGAGAACACTCGTCCTATGAAAGGCCTCTAAAGGACGTCATCAGAGTGACAAAAACTTGAATTCCTTTTGTTATATCATACACTAATCAACATAGTTTGCACCTATCCCAGCAAATCCAGTGAGAACTAGCCTAAAACATTGAGGCTTACTAAGTCAATTAAATTAAATCCTATGGTATGTCACAGTTTTCTCCTTGAATTAATATGTTATTCATTCCAGGCTCCTAAAAATGTTGATTGATAAAGGTACATATATTCATTGACACTAACCAGACAAAAAGTAGATGATTTTAGTAGAATGTAGAAATCCTGACCACTAATATGTTATTCCAGGAACAAAAATTAGCAGGAACTGTGGAGAGATGCCAGTGGTAGATTGCAAAAATGCAAACAAGATAAGATACTGCTATTGCATAGGGGACCTCTGCAATGGAGTTCATGGACTGAGTGGAGACATTGAAGGATCTGATGATGAAGATCTCGGAGACGGCAGTGGAAACGGAGGAGGAGGAGAAGGCTCAGGAGGACTATCTGGTATGAGGCCACCGATCAATGACGATGGCTACTACCCTGGTATAAATTCAGCCACTGCTAAGCCAAATACTAATTCTCAAAGTTCTACTTATGCTCTCAAGTCAAAGCATATGAGCATGATCACATTGTGTGCTATTTTCATTTCCATTTGGCAGTAGGTTTTAAATTAATATTCTTATGATGAAAGAATTGATGGCACAAGTGCGTCAGGATATGTTAAGACAAGGAGAAACAAACAAAAAAATATGAGACTGCAAAATCAAATTGGGTTAAAAGGAAGCAAAGTTAAGGGGTTGAACATTTGGTTGATGATGATTAAAAAGATAGGCATTTCTCTCTTTAGACCTTCATTTCCTCTAAGCAGAGCATAGCTAGGCCCATGACTCAAAAATGTTTCCAAATAGAATGTTAGCTCAATTAAGCATGTGCTGAGGTTTCTCATCTGCATGCATAAAAATTGTTTCAATGTATATAAATATTTTACGGAAAATACTCCATAAATATTAAGATTTCTATGTGTCACCAAATAATTGATGAATGATGATACGAGTGGATTTGTGTAATATGTACAAAATGAATTAAATTAAAACCTTGCCAAAAACTTCACAGATAATTTTCCCGCCCTACAGCTTCAATTGAGCAATACGGAGAACAAAGGTAAGTAAAATCAAGTTGTGCATCAAGGATTAGAGTAACATTACATTCATTTCACTGACATAATGATAATGATACACTTCTTGATGACTATGTAGTTTGCACCTTACGCAAGATTGGGATTCAGAGAAACAGACCTCATCACCTTGAAAATTTACAACTTAACTCTTAGCATAGTGTGCCGCTGGAATGATACAAACATAGGTTAAATTCAATCCTTTGACCAACAAAAAATATTATCCCAAAGGAAGATGTTATCAGGATATCCAGCATATGTATTAATCATTATGTTTCACTCAATGCTTTGCTCCTACAGGAAGTGTATTCAGGAGAAACATTTCCCAGCTTCTCCTGTACACTGGGAGGAACAATAATGTCCACAATACATTGAAAGGTTACATTTTGGTAAGGAGACATTCCATAATCAATTTAGCAGGTGCAAGAAACTACTTCCAAATGGGTCTCAGGTTCTATCAATCCTAGGTATAAAAATGCTCAAACCTTTCGCCAGA
Source organism: Ischnura elegans (assembly GCF_921293095.1). Taxonomy (NCBI): domain Eukaryota; kingdom Metazoa; phylum Arthropoda; class Insecta; order Odonata; family Coenagrionidae; genus Ischnura; species Ischnura elegans. The sequence continues at coordinate 101,568,228 of NC_060254.1, forward strand.
TCTTCAGCCTAACTTATTAAGTGCAAATTATATTCTCCAACCATTAAAAACATGTGTTTGATTGAGTATTATCGAATGAACAGGACTCATGGCAGAACGTTTTGTGACCTCTAACAAGAGCTGAAGAGCATAGATGATTTGACCATTGAGCATAAATGGGCATATCAATGGTTTCCAAACATTGCCAGTTAGTTATGTCCATGTGAACGCTGTAGTAAAAAAAGTCAGCAATACCGCATGATGTGTGATGACTTCATTGTGTGCCAGTCACCCTCATGGAGGCTCTGTGCTACTGGTTTTCAAGCATTGCAGAAGGTGAGGGGGGCAATCACAGAATCCATACCGCAGAAGTTACCTCTCGGCAAATTTTCATGACATGGTGTCAGACATAAAAGTTTCTGATGGTGTGCAGTGGTTTGATGCACACTCAAAAACCACTTTCCCGCTGCCGCATATTGCAGATCGTGCAGCCGGAGATGCATTGTTTTTGGAAACCACAGTCGATTCCCATGATAATCAATGGAATCAAGAATTGAATAATCCTCTTAAAAAGTTAAGAGAGTACTCACCGTCGAAGAGGACATCTTGATAGTGGACATCACTCTTTTCCCTCAGCTCCGCCTCTTGTTGTTCCCACTTCTGCCGCAATTCCTGTTTCCTCATATCTTCTGACATAAGCTCAAGATTTTCTCGGACTGGCTCGACTTCTTCACGACCCTCAGATGAAGTTGAAGGTTCACTGGTCACTTGTTTCACTGGAGCTATGATAAAATACAAATTGTATTTACTATTGAGATGCTTGGTATATACGTACATAAATAGATGTTTTTCATTATCCCCGATAGAAGGATCTAATGCCACTGTATCTTTAAATTAAAATAAAAAAAGAAAATACTTCCATAACATACCAGAAGTAGAGGTTTTACAATTAAGACACCCAGCTAACGAGCTCAATACCAAGTACATAAAGAGTAGTTTGTTGGAAATAATTCCTTCAAATTTACCAAAATGCAAACAGTTCCATAAATGTGCTAAAACAAAACCATGATAGAAATTAAAGAAATAAAACATACAAAATTGATACAGATTATACAGTCTGTGACTTTAGGCTTAACTTGAGGAAGTATTAAGTGTCCATAAAACTAAATACTCTAATACAGGGGTCTCCAAAATACGGCCCGCGGAGGGCTTTCATTTGGCCCTCGCACTTGTTTCAAGTATCGAATATCGTATACTTCAGTAATCGGCAAATTTGCTATCCAGCCCGTGGTGCGATTCGAAACTTGGAATGTGGCCCTCGTGGCCTAGTATATTGGAGACCCCTGCTGTAATATACTTTACCACAGCAATTAAATTACGGTGGAAAAAATTTCAAAATGGGAAAAAAATTGAAAATGGAAATAATGCCATTCTCTGAAGGAAATACAAAGTTCATCATTCAATAAGAATCAATGTTTTTGGAAATGTAAGAAAAGCCAGGGATAACCTTATATTGTGTAAAATGTATGTACATATGTACATATAAGTGCAAAACTTTCCCAGAGGATAACCTTCCAATAACTACAGTAGATATCCCCTAATTATAAGTAAAAATAAGTAAAAAATCAAGACTAGTTCTCACACCAACAAATCATAACACATGATACATTGAACAAATTCAAATCCGGTGTCATTACTCCCTTGAACTTCACATAGATTGGAAACCATTTCCATATGAGAGAAGGACCTGTATATTAAACCATATCTCTAAATATTCTATGACCCATAAATTATTACTATTTCAGGGCATAGTGGGTAAGTACTAGACAAAAATAGAACCACTTTTCATTCATGATTATGACTTGTGCACCCAAAGTTAAGTTTAAATCTTTCAAACTGATGGCAGTACTTCAACAGTCATTCACCATGAAGAACCCAAAGGAAGGATAAAAAGAAAGCAAGTGAGTGAATAGGTCATCTCGACCCGTTTTTCTTGTGTTGCCAACAATTTGCCAAAGTCCTTTATATAAAAAAGTATCCTGGGTGCCCACATCCAGCATAAAATTTCAGGGTGTAGTGGGAGAAATAGCTACTTCTTATCATACGACTTTATCTGAGCACACTATGATGCATTGGAGTCAATGGTATTCTCAGAAAATTCCATCTTTTTCACTCCTTGGTGGCACACACCTCAAGACCTTGCTTGCTTATGAAATATGTATGGAGCTATTATTGATGAGTCCATTTAGTTCTTGGTTTCATCAGTTCTTGAGCATAGAACTGGAATCAATGCTGAAGTGACTGAAACCCAACTTCAGAACTTTCCTAGAGCATAAAATGCATATCAGTCGTGTTGAAGTGAAGTTAACTTAAGTGGTGTCATGCATCCTTTCCATTGAGGTATAACTTGATGCATTATTTGAGGCAATTTCCATAACACCCTAATGAAAATCATGAACATCTTTAAAAAAATCAATGACAAAAGAAATGAAGGAACCAACAACCAATACCGGGAATAGAACCAGGATCGGAAAAAACAAAATACAGGAATAAATCCATCCTTAGTTGCTATATTAAGGCCACTTATTTATTGTTACTTTCACTTCCATTTCATACAGGGAGGGATATTAAATTTTTTAAATATTAAAATCGTTAAGGGAAATCTTAAAAGTGTAGGGTGTTTATGCTGAGTACAAAAATTTCAATATTTAAAATTTAAATCATTAACTTCATAGACTCATTGAAGCAAACAATCTATATGCCATCAGCTTAGGATGGATATTCCAAGAGCTAAAAAATAAGGTGTAGTCAATATTTTTTGTGGTTAATCCCCATTCCCATCATATCCCACACCCTTTAATTTCAACCCAAGGGCAACAGGACAAACCTCGGTTGGAAGCAGGTTGTCAAACCCAAAGACTTTTTCAGGGTAAATCTAACTGTGCACATTCTGCATAATCCCACAAATTCAAGTTGGTCCACTTATAAGTTTGTGCAAGTTGGGAGGGTACCACCAGAAGCATGATTTGGAGGGTCAACGCATCAAGGTAACTCTGGCCATTTGGGAACACTACAATATCATGCTAATATAATGAGGCAAAACACCTCAATCAAAATATACACATGCTGAGATTTGTATCATAAATTTTGCGCATAATACTACCATTAAACTTCTATAACCACCCATAACTATGGCATAAATGAGTATGGATTGTAGATTAAATCAGTGGCGGCGCGTACGTATACGCATGTTAGCAAGTGCACACCCAAAGATGAATGGTTTACAAAAGAAAACTATTCCTTTGCTACGAGAAGGATAAAAATCCTGTCTGCATATGCAAGAAAAATGAGCCTTCGAACGCTACAAGCTATCTCCTTTTCGAATTCACCGCTCTACAAGTGTGCGATCCCGTGGCATCGCGCCGGGCGCATTTTCGGTCTATGGGATCGCTTGAGGGTGCTCTGGCGGGACGAAGTAAGCGGGGGGGTGTGTGCTGTTCAAATGGGTGATGGGAGCAGACTCAAAACGATGCGAGTGCGCACGCGCATATTATTGGTGAGCGACTCGCAGGTACTGTAGTGGTGTAGACGCCACCTACACTACCTGCCCCCAGGATCCTAGTCCGTCTACAGAGTCATCTATATGGCCGTTTTCTACACTACTTCCTCATAGGATGTTTGGAAAGGAGAATGAATTTTACCTACCGTCACTTGTAAAGGTGTGTTTAGAATAATTATTTTCATGCATGCTAATATTATTTCTGTTCATGCAATTTTAAGGGTAGAATATACCAGTGATATGTTTTGCTTGCTATGTAGTCTATTACGACGAAATGTGATGCTCATGGATTAGTATTAACATAATATAATTAAATCATCCTATATCTGCTCTAATGCACACCCTAGATAAATTACAACCAGCCGCCACTGGATTAAATCAACCACTTTCTATCCATAAAAATATGTATTACATTTATATATTCTCTTCACCACAATGTCTCCAGGTCAGCAAAGCTTCAGAACCTGATATACTGCTTCTATGACACGAGAGTTCAACATTAGTTTTATGGCTATTGCAAACTTGATTTGCATCAAGTGTTTTGATTCATACATACTTTGGATGTTTCATCCATTGACTAAACCAAAACAGAGGAAGGTCTCCAAATTTTTTGGAACCCATTTTTCACAGTAAAGAATAGAGTGTTCAACCTGATATTTCTTCCACAAAAATCACACATTTTGTAACATGAATAATATGATCAAAACAAGTTTATCTCCATACCATATCAATTGTATCTACATAATTTTAAATGAAATATAAATCTCTTTTCTCCATTCAGCTTTCTGCTTTTGGCAACAGAAAATGTCTCCCGTATGGTGAGGGACAGCTTTGAGAGACTACAGTATAAGAAAAATTCAATCGCCCCTCTCAATAGTTCCTCCAAGGTAACATTTTATGTGTGAAATTAGTTTTGAATCGGGACTACACACCCTATAATCACAGACGGGTTAAAAGAATTTACAGGAGTTTAGAGTTGTAAATCCCTTTGCCAAACCATCCACCTTGAAATACCTAAGTACATACCTGCCCTCAGAGTCACTATGGCAAAGTCCAAAAGCAGCAAGGTAAGTTCCAAGGAAGTAAGCTAATTCAAAAAAGGGCTGAGTACATAGGTAGTACTTTCTTTGTGGAATGAATTCACTCTCCATCATTGGTACTATCACGCTTGTTATACCCTGAGCAGCCTCACTAATATGAAACTAAAATTCCCTGACAATTCCAGGATTTCTAGACCCCATTAGCAATTTTTGAGACTATAACATAATTTGTATTTTTAAGATCAATTCATCTTAACAGTACATAAAAATTTTATTAGGTGCAGGTAAACGGTAACCTCAAGTCAAATTCAGTTAAATCACCGCATAAAATTGAATTTCTAAGGCTATTAAGGTCCACTTGAGTGAGATGTTGGGAATTGGATATTCAAATATCCACGATAGACTTCTGTCATAATATGAGGAAATTCCCACATTTAATTACGCAGACAGTCCATGACCTTTTACACACAATGAAATTACAAGACTTTTCAAGTTTTCCAGAAGTGGACAACCAGTCTCAAACAAAAAAGATGGCATACGGATGTCTCAATACTTTGCCAAGAGGTAATTATAGGATAAGAGAGATACTTAATAGGACAACCAAAAACTTAATAGATTTGGGAAGTGAAACTGCTCGTACAGCTACATATAAATGTACAAAAGAAATCTCATCATCTGTTGCTGAAGAGGCGCAAGCCTACACCAGCTCCACGAGCTATTGTTATTGTTATAGTTGTTTTGTTAAATTTCTATGTATCTGCTCGTGGAATAAACAATTTTTGAATTGAAAAATCATCATCTGTTGACCTCTGCACAGGTAACTGCCATAAAAATATATTCCTAGATTGAACAATTATCCCAACCACTCGATCAGTGCTTATTTTTATGACCAAAACTCTTTCATTCCAAAAAAGCATAACTGTAAATGCAGGGGCACAGCTAGGAATTACGACTTGGGGGGGCAGGGGGTTTAGTTGTAACTAATACCGGGATGTATGGGGTATGGTATACCCACCTGGATAAGCAGTAGGTGCGAGATTAATAAATTGCGGAATTTTAAGATAAATGGTTGAAAATGGTGAGTTTTACGGCTTTGTGAGGGATATTTTATTACTCCTTACACTATTCTATTAGTAATATCAATCCAATTAAGTAAAATGGATTAAACTTAAAAATTTCTCTGAGCTCTGGGGAGGGTTTTATCCCCCAAAACCCCCCCTCGCTGCGCCACTGTGTAAATGCACCCCCATCACCCATATCAGTTCTTTTCCGACTCATTGTATATGATACACTACCTTCAAATGATGATCTCAGGAAAAAATTAGAGTTACCTAAAGTCCTGTTTTCATCACAGCATTCTTTAGTCCATAGGCGGATCCAGGGGGGGGGCACGGGGGCACGTGCCCCCCCCAGACCCTCAAAAATATGCATGATTTTTAATACGGTCCCATTATCATTGCGTTCGTTTTGCATTACGAGGTATCCTTGTGCCCCACCCAGAACAAAATCCTGGATACGGCCTTGCTTGTGCCCCTCCCAGAAAAAAATCCTGGATCCGCCCCTGCTTTAGTCACCACAAAAATAATCCAACATTTTACAACCAGACTTTAATTTAAAGGCAAATTCAAAAAGGTATATGTATTTCAGAACCCATGAGTAAAAAGTGGCAGAATTTAATTGCCAAATTGCAATTTGTAGTAATGTAAATAAATAATATGACTGAGTCACAAGCCAATATATATTCATTCATTTTATAACATTAAGAAACCCAAGCTTGAGAAGAACTTCGTGACTTTTCATGAGGAGGCACATTGATTCCAAAGAAAGTAACTCATCTGTAGTACATCTACCTTATTGAATTGTAAATTATACATAGGAAAATCCAACAGGTAATCAATACTATAATGTAGGAGAAGTCAGATAACCTCAGTGACAAGAACCCACCTCGTGCACAGGCTAACTAACTAATCCATTACCATATTTCTTGTATGAAAAATTTACCAGTTTACACATACAAAATCAAAATACTGTCTAATATCAAGAAAATTCATAAAATCTAAGTTTCACCAGGGTAATTCCCATCGATTTCCAACTGGACTTGAGTGTCGCTGCTTAACATTAAGAATTTACGAAAAACCAAACCAAAACCATATTTTATAATGGACGATTTACTGTACAGTAAATCGTCCATTATAAAATATGTACATATACTATTTACTGAGCATAAGCATTATAATAAAATTTGGAATGCTATTCTAACCAATAGCTGAAAAAGTTCAATTTTTATATTTTTAGCCATTACAAGATGATAAATCATCTGCTATACTTAAACTGGAGTCTTACCATGAGCCTTTATTTCCTCTGGTGGTTTGCCCATCCCAAGTGAATCTGCCAATTTAGTGTCTTTCATCTTCACAAAAGGGAGATCTTTGCGAAGGCACCGTCTTGTTCTGCCGAGACAGTCGCGATAATCAACCCTGTAAAGTAATTTCTTTAGTTATAAGAAATACGGAATATTCCTTTCTTTCCTTTTTCTTGTGAATTTTCATTGGCTAACTTTGGAATAGCTATAACTACCCAAAAGACACCTAAGAAATTTAGACTTGAATCTTTGAAAATTATAATCTTCCTTATGTATTACATCATTTCAACAGGGAAAATATTGGCCAGCAACATCTCTATTTCTCATTGTGATATTAATCAAAATTTTTACTAGAAACAAACAGAAGAAAATTTTCAAGATTCATCAGCATATCTTCAACTGAATTTTCAAAGAATAAATTACATACCAATCTTCTTCTGGATCTGATGGGCGATCATAATCATCGCTATCATATTTATCCTCTTCTTCCTCATCCTCTTCTTGGCCATGATCTGAATCAACACTGGTACTAGCTTTTTCCACCGATTTTTGGCCAAAATCTACAAGATACCTGGGATAGATATCAGGTAAATTAATACACTGACACCACGGCGACATAATCTTGAATGGATTTCCGAAACTATGCATGAGGATAAAACTACAAACCTGCTTTCGTTCTCAGAATCGCCGGTATCTTGCCCTTGGCTGAGCTTTTCATAGAGTTTGGCTTTCTCTTCCAGTGCAGCCCTAAATTTAGGAAAAACAGGAAAAAAATTCGTTTAAATAAAGCTTCCTGTTCTGAATAATTTAAAATATTGCAAATTATTACGTTGGAATCCAATTTAAACGATACGTCAACACAAGAATAAAAATGACCCTCACAGACAGATCACTAGCCATGACTTAATCAATTACAATGGCGAGATGGCAAGCATGCCATTTTGTCAGAAACGAAACAAATGAAAGCCCATCACTACCAAGTAGTCGTTTCATTGCCAAAGAAAGAAGCCTACGTTCGCTAAACATCTTCATAAAAATACATACTCTCTTACTTGGATTTTTTAATTGACGCTTCTTCTTCTGCGATTTGCTCCACATCTCTTTCACTTCTTGCATCCACTCCTTGATTTTTGCGACTAAACTCGGCTACTTTCTGAGGTATTTGAGTCGGCTTGACGGTTTCTCCATCGGCCCGTAACCTGGCTTGACGGGCTTCCTCTTGCTTCTTAGAAAGTTCTGCTTTTAAATTCACTAACTGCGAAAAAGTAAATAATCCATAGGAAAGATTGATACACAAGGATATATTACAACCAAAATCCAAAGAATTCAATGAATAATTTCCACGTACCGCGGATTTACTGAATACATCTATCTTCTTTGACGATTTCATTTCTGCCGTCCCAAATTTCCGCTGCTCTTTTGTTAGTTAAAAGAGCAACGAGTTGCGGCATCCATCCGGCGCCAAAATCAATTTACAGGGAACCTCTGCAAGAATGATGGGTAAAATTTGCCCTTAATACTTCAATTTACGGATTTAAAACTTATTAGAAATATTTATTATTTTATTAGCTAATAAAGTATATTCGAATGTAATTCCTGTTTATAAAAACAAATTTTTTTGCCATTTATCCATAGACCCATTTCTGCAGGCTGCCAAGTTTTTGTGCATTCTTTCAATTGAAAACACATATTATTATTAGTAAAATAAATTTTAAACTTCTGAGTTTTTAAGAATAAACAGTTATTAATAAGACAATAAATGCTGCTTCTATGAGAAATGTTGCTGAATTACTCAAATCTTTTCATGTCCACATTCCAGGCCTAAGCAAGAAAATTTTTCAGTAGGGGAGAATATGTTTGGAGAGATTTTTTCCTGGGTGTTTTGCTTCTGCTCTCATTCATTAAATAATTCTCTGTAATCATGGGTGGTCGATCAAGAATATATTGTTTTAGGTTTTCCATCCCCATTCTACTAACACGATACCTACAGGTCGCTGCCCTGTACCGGGTAAATGTTACAGTGCAGTGACATTAATGTTCACATCTGCATTACCAACAGTGGCGCATCTATGGTGGGGGTTAAGGCAGCTCTAGCCCCCCATTGGGTCGAAACACACACTAGATAAAATCGAAATATTTGGAGGCTTGCCACATTGTATAAAAGTATTTAGTCATATTTTCCAATATACTTTATACCTACTTTAATGAATTGAAATACAAATTAGCTCTTAGCTTAGGGCCCATTTTACATGCCTTTGGCATGTTACTATCCAGTGGCAGAGCCAGAGAGGGGCTATTAGGGGTATCCAAGTTACACTACCTAGAAATGGTAATTTGTTTGGACCCCCACTACTGCTGGGAGGATATCCCCGCCTAGCCCCTTGTCCCTATCATCTGCCTCTGATTACCAACATATGTAACTCTGAAACACCGCACTACCCCCCTCCATCAAAATTTTGGGAGAACATAATCAAACTTATTAAATATTTGACAAATTGTTCAATATCCTTCTTGATATATCCAGCCAAAACACTACAGACTGAGTCGTGAGTGTTACCATAGGGTAAGTATATATGCTTACTCTGCCTTTGATATTAGATTTGCCTTACTTGTAGAACAGTATGGTGCAAATGACCTTAGTTGTCGAGGCACCCTAAACACAAATACTTGTAGAACAGGAGTGTATCATATTTGCTGATAGACTTAGTTCCTGCTGTGCTAAGGATGCTGGATGACCTTTATGCAACAATGCAAGCATCCTAGAACTTAGCACAGCAGGAACTAAGGCTATCAGCAAACATGACACATTCCTGTTCTAAAGGTGAAGTGTTACTTGTTGTTTGCAGTGGCGCAGCGAGGGGGGGGTTTTGGGGGATTAAACCGCCCCCCCCCCCCCCCCCCCGAGCTCAGAGAAGCTTTTAATTTCAATCCATTTTACTTAATTTGATTGATATTACTTAAAGAAGAGAGTAAGGATCAATAAAGTATCCCTCAGAATGCAGTAAAACTCACCATTGTAGAACCATTTATCTTTAAAATTATCTAGGGGAGGGTCCCCGCACCTCACGCTTATCCTGGCGGGTTTACCACCCCAAAGGTTTAGTTGCGCCTAAAACCCCCCCTAGCCTTAATTCCTAGCTGCGCCCCTGGTTGTTTGGAAAGACGAAAGGGAAGTGAGGATGATTAGCACTATTCACAACGCTAGCATGGGTAACTCAAAGATAAAGGATAGGGTCACAGGAGTGGCAATCAAAAAACCCATGTGTATTTTGAAATACAATGAGTGCATGAAAGGAGTAGACAGAGCGGATATGTACATATCCTATTACTCCATAATGAGAAAAACAATGAAATAGTCAAAGAAAGTAGTACTGTGGCTCATAAATTGTGCTTTTTTCAATGCTTATAGGGTTTTAAACTCTAAACGTTTCAAGTAGCATTTGTTTCAAACCATTTTTGGTCCAGATTGCCAAAAAGTGGGCAGCGAGTTAAGAGTCAGTTGAGTCATCCTCGGACGAGGACGGCGAAGATAAGCCAACAGAGCGTGTCCCTTCAAGAGATCACCCACAACGCTTCTCAAGAGGCCTTGGAAGACATCATCTCATCCATGTTATCGGAAAGGGGAAGAAAAAATACCACACCAGAAGATGCAAAGTGTTCGCTTAAAAAAAAGATTGGGAAAGAGACTAGGTATGTGTGCTCAACTTGCGGCATTCCACTCCACAAAGGAAAATTTTTCATGGAATATCACACGAAGAAGAAATGCTGAAATTATTTGTGAGTACTACATTCAAAGTAGCATTTAAAAATATTAATTTTTTTTAAGTTATGGAATTTTTACTATGACTATTCACGTTCTTAGATTGATGTTTAAAAATCTGCCGGAACAGAGGGTTAAAAGGCATTTAAATACCCCGGTACGAAATGTGTTAACTTGGCTTGGTATCCAGTCCTAGTTAGTTTCCACAGTTATCATTTCCCTGCTAAATGGTAACACAGGAAATTCAGCTATACAACAACAAAATTGATGGTTTGAGGCGTAACTTTGTGAAAGCAATCAATCGATCAATTTATATGTCGTTAAATGATGAAAACACAATAGACATAGTCAAAAAATATACATTTACATACAGAAATAAAAAGTAAAAAACTATATGAAACAAATTGATACATAAAATGATGTAAAAGTCCAGTATTGCAAATATATTACAATAGTAATTGACCCTTTAGTCACAAAGGCCTTCGAAATCCCCAGACATGTATTCTTCAATTGACTACATGGGTTTCCTGCACAACCATTTCTGGATCACGTTTTTAAAATTATGGAGAACGGCTTTGGCACAGCTGGCCATGAACGCTTCCTGAACAGATTATATAATTCAAAATTCCAGGCAACTGCCTCCACAGTTACTAAATATAACATGTCATTCATGCAATCTATGATTCACTATTTTACACTTAGATGATCATGAACATATCATCATGAATTAATTATTTTAAATCATACCTATCTAAGCCTTTCACTCTGACTTATTTGATGAAATAGTACATTCTTGAATGGCTTTCACCCTCTTTAGTAACTGTTTGTATTGAGAAGGACCCAACACAATATGTACCCAAAAATTCCAATTCTGGAACAATTAACTTGAGCTAACTGTCAATGATATGTGCGTTAAATTCATTTTGCCTTAAGAACTTTAAATACAAATTCCTCTTTAGTTTTTTCCTCCAAAAATTGTTGTCAGCATAAGGCTTTACCGTTGGTACTCCCAAAATAATATGGTCCATGGAAGACTGAGAGCAAGCACGGGTACTTGCCAGACCATATGGCAACCTTGTTGGCTTCACTAAACCCAAACATGTATTCACCAAAATATCTTGAGACCTCTCAACAAGCTGAAATTGCATATGTACCATCAGCACAATTGATGACACAATGCATACAACTACTACCGTATTCCTCCGAATATAGTCCCCCTCTGAATATAGTCGCCCCCCCCTAATTTTGAGGCTTGAATTTTGGGAAAAAATCAAAAAATGGTTTTGAATATGGTTCCCCCCCTTAACTGTTATCACGGGCATTTTTGGAAAAAAAGGGGGACTATATTCAGACATATACGGTATTTAATGAATTAAAGATATCCGCTGGGACGGGTAATGGATAGTGATCAATATTAGGATTGACTGTACACTTTTAATCATAAAAATTCTTACTTCACCAGAATTGGCTTTGGTATTCGCAATCAGGGGCAGATTCAGCATAAAATTTGTGGGGGCAGGGGTTATGGCCTTGGTCCAAGGAGTACCCGAGGGAGGAGAGAGAAGCATTCTCCTGTCTAATATTTTTTAAAGACACATTTTTTGTGCATGTAGGAGCCTAAAATTTCATTTTTATTCTTAATACAGATGAAATTGAACAATTTTAAACATTTAACCCTTTCTCTACTTATGACGAAAGTATGCTGCAGGACGTTTCTTGACCTGGGAGACAAAAGCTGCGAATTTTCACCAGAGATTTTTCTATGTAGGAGAACATATACGTTTCTTATATTACCCCTCTTCGTTGTAAAGGACTGGGTCATTTAATTGTTCATTCAGTCAGTTTTCTAAATAAATATTTGCTCCTTTCTCAAAAAATAAAAAGAACCGTATTTCTCCGAATATAGTCCCCCCCCCTAATTTAGAGGCTTCAGTTTCGGGAAAAGTTAAAAAAATGCATTTGAATATAGTCCCCCCTTTAATTATACCACAGGTATTTTTGGACAAAAAAGGGGGGACTATATTCAGACATTTACAGCTGTAATTGAATCCTTTGTCTTTTGAGCAGCATTTGAAATTTTAAATGAAATTGTACGATAAATATTAACTTATATCTTGATTTCAGTATAATCATCAACATGGAAATTGTTGCTGCATTAAATGCATTAATATTGATGGTAGAGCTTTGTTTGAAATTTGGCAATTTGCCAAATAAAACGAGGAATTCAGTTCAAAGTCTGCAATTAACCCGCAAGCAATAATCAACAACCAGTCTGGTACCAATTGTCAAAGCACATATGTACCATTACATATCTTTGTGACTTTAAGGGCTAGAGGGGTAGAATTTTGACCTTTCCTGCATTCTACAAAATAATCTATCTCTTTCTTTCCCCTTCCATGGTACATATATATATTGTATATATAAGAAAAGTTTTTCCCAAAAGTTCCACTCCTTCCCCCCTTCTTCCACACCCATAGAGCTCAAGGAGTTGGAGCAGGTGTGCATTTGGGCTTCCTGCATGTGTTCTTCACCAGAAATGAACTGTGCTCACTAAAGCTCTTCTAATCCCATCAACCACTCTCATGCCCCTTCCATCTTTCCTCTCTCTCTCTTCCACCTCCTTCCACCAACTCCTCCCCTGAAAATTTTTCAGCTAAAAAAATAAGGTATTGGAATATTTCTTCCTTTCCTCAAGGTATGACATGAGATATTGTTCCTAAAATATATTGATATTAACCATTATCATGAAAAAAATGAACTAAATTTGGCTATCAACTCATTGCACCAATTCTGTCTCCTTACTCCCCAGAAGCTTTCTGAGACCTTAATAAAAACATTTAAAAAATCTTTGCTATCTTAAGTTAACAACTTTAAATATGTAATAACTGGGTTATACTCTTATACTCCCAAGGCAGGGGTGGAACCAGGGGCGCCGACTTATAAAAAATATTGGGGGGCCCATATCGGAGGTCTTGCCCCGGGAAGAGGTTATATTCAAAGTGTGTCGCAGCACCGAAACACTAACATGATTCACACCACTTGATTCAGTTAACCTGCTTAACCTTATAATTATTTGTTTCAACACACATTGTTGAATTTATTTTAAAAGGTAACTATCGTCAAACATGGGAAATAAAAATTACCAATATATTTTTGTGATTTCACAAAGCATAATATACGTAACTTAATTATTTTCTTGAATTATTGAGGGGGCTCCGCCCCCCCAAACGAATCTTTGAGGGGGCTCGGGCCCCCTCAGGCCCCATGGAGTCGGCGCCACTGGGTGGAACCAAGACTGTAGGGTGTGGATGGAGGTGTGGTGGTTTGTACACCCCCTAATATATGTATTTCGGAGATACACATCATGTGTGCCTCCTCCAACTGAATCTCCATTAACTAAAATGTAGCCCTCTTTATATTTTCTGATTCCTGGTGTAGCCTTGGGTGGAGTTGTCAGTGACTGTATACTTTTATCAAATGGCCAATTTTTTTCAAATTTTCACCGAATTTATGATTTTTCAAGTATTTAACACTCTAAACAATCCTACATATACTGCGACTACTGTTAAAAAAATGGTACATATTATGTATTTATTTTATTAAGGGAAGGGTTAATTGTTTCATCGGCTTCCATAACAGATGACAACAGACAATCGAATCAACAAGTGGCTCAGCGACATGAAAGAAAGTAAAAGTAAATGTGCACTTTTGGGTATCGACAGAGGAAAATAAATGATTTCAAGCAGAGAAAATGATTTTCAATTATGTATAAACTTAGGAATGATGAGGAAATAGGATCCTTAATTCAAACACCATTCCCTGACCAAACCCAAAACCCAACCCACCCCAGCATAATCCGACCTGCCCACATCAACATTTCTAAATCCATTTGCCCAGATTTTATATAATATAGGAGGGCGAATGTAAATGTACAATATTGTAGCGTCCGCCCCGTGCTCTTTTGTGCGACGGGGATCGAACTCGGCTTCGCCGTGTGGGTCCTTGCCTTTGGGTGCCGTAAGCAATGAATTGATTCAAGCTGTAGTTTTTATAGATAGGAAAAGGCACTTTACCTTTGGGTCTCCCGAGAAGCGCACGGGCTTGAACAGGCGAAGGTCGCGAAGAGGCGGATAGACGTCGGGCGTTCGGCAAGGCTGAGACTCTCGCTTTTCCCTTGGATGTTCGTGGGATGCCGGGAAAGTACTGGTTACCGACAGGGTATCTCAATATGGCACGGAGTAGACGGGCGATCTCTGCTGCACCAAGTGACGACCCCTCGTGATACACACCCCGGTTGTCACTCCCCAAACACCAACTGCCTTCCTTCAGATTTTGAGAGTTTTTATATTCAAAATCTTGGCCCCCTAGGTCCTATCCCCCCCCCCCCCAGTTGACCTATAGGACTATATGGGGCTCTAGGAAGTGGAGTGTTTGTTACGACAACTCCATGGTGTTGCATCTTCCCGTCCTCTCCAAGAGTATTTTTGTGTGCCGTATTTCGCCTTTCACTTTCTTAGCCTCGAGTCATCCTCCCCTTCCGCCTCGCTTCGCGCGCATAGTCACTTGCTAGCGAGGGAGTAAACACTTTCGTAACCGAATTTGCCGCAAATATCTTGCGCTCAAATTCCGGTCATCACACCGCTCCCCGCTGTCTCTAAATTGAGCCGTCTCTATCACGAGACTGCTCACATTTTAAACCATTTTTTTTTTTTTTTTTTTTGTGTATGCTTCTCGTGAGTGTCCCACCCTCCAGTTAACCGCCATTTCCTCTTTATTCTTATAATACAATGCTTGTAAAGTTTTTGTACAAAAATTTCTTCTTTTTTTTTTTTTTACTGTGGAGTTCGTAGCATCTCCATCTCCTCCGGTGCCGATGGTGTAGGCGGGGGTTGAATCGACCGCTTCCGGAACCGGCGGAAGATCGCGACCCCCGTTGCGCATATGGCGGCTCCTGCCGTAAGGATCAGGCCAAGGTAGGAGATGGTGTGCACAGATGGTACCCATGACGGTTCTTCTAGGGCCTCTGCTTCCTGGAGCATCTCGTGGACCTGCTCCACCGGAATACCTCCCTGGCTCCCGAAGATGCGACGAGACTGGTGGACGAGGTTCTCCAGTCTCTGTTGTTTCTCTGCCGATGGGTTGTTGACATAGTGCTGTAGTGGGCCTTGCAAGATGTCCTTCATCTCCGGCATGTAGATATCCCTCCGTCGGGTGGTGAGGGCTGAGCTCCGGTGGAAGAAAGGGGTCAGCACCTGTCCCTCGCTGTAGCCGGAACATCCGGGTCGCAGCTCCACCACCCCGGTGCCGCTGAGAAAGTCTTCTGTGACGTTCAAGGCTTCCTCTCTCCCGGGGCATCTCTGTAGGAAGTGGCTCCTCCGCGGGACGCTGTATACCCACCGATTGGTGGACTTGGTTCTGTAAAACAATGCTCTGGGGTGGGGGATTAGTCTTGTGTCACATCGTATGTCTTTGTCAGCTCCCATAAAAATGGCGTATAAGCAGTTAGTATATGGGAACTCCGTCACTTGCCTTCTCGGCGGGCAGATCGTCAGCGGCCCGGAGGTGCAACTGTTAATGTCGCGTTCATCTAATAACATATGCCGGAGGTGATTTTCGGAAACTGCCAAGAAAGGGGTTTCGGGAATGATAGTTAGGGATGCGTTTATATTAGGTATTTTAACCGGTAAAGCCACCACTCGATATAATTTGAAAAGCTGATTTCCTGATTGTAGCGGGATCTCAGCAACTACTCTTATCTTTTGATTGAGGACGGCGTACGTGACTCGAGCCGTCGCATAGTACGAATAAATGTCCGCAGGCGTGAGGGGAAAAGGAAAGCGAATGCCTGGGGACAACCTAGTTTGAACTTGTTTTAACGCTTCTAGTAATTGAAAGGGGGGAATGAAGTATGGGCTCAGGCGATTGTGTATTGTCCCTTCCCATGCTTGTGCAAAAGAGTTTATTTCCGTTTTCAATTCCATTAGTACGGTCTCTAATCGCCGTAGTCCTGCGGAAATGGATAGGGTGACGGATATCCTATGGGATAATACACGGAGGCCTTCGCCTAATTCTAAATTCATTAGGGCTAGTTCGGCCGCCAACCGTGAAGTAACGTTGCTAATCCTCGCGATGACTAGTTCGTTCCTTCTAGCCAGAGTATAAGTTGAATTGATAACAGTCGCCTGCAACTTTATCAGGTGTATACTCTTTTGGGTGGCGGTCCTTACTGTTACTAATTCTTTTTCTATTGAGTTCAGGTCCTCTTCCGTGAGGGTCCCAAACAGGAATTTCAATGCTTCACCTCCGACATTGATTAGTCCCCTCTTTTCCCTCTGCAGAGTCTTTTCAAAACCCCCCAGACTCATCAGAATGGTGGAGACTTCCATCTCGAGTTGCTTTCCCTCCGTTTCGATGATTTTCTGTATTATTTGCTGAAAATATTGTCCCAATTTATCTGTCTCTTGTATGCATAATTGGGAGGAGGGAAAAAAATGTATATATATATATATATATATATATATATATATATATATATATATATATATGTATATATCCAATAAAAAAAAAGAATGAATTGGAGTTGCCCACGACTTATTATCCACCTGAAAACCGTTTAAATCCCACACTAAGAGATAAGGCAACCGAAAATCTTTCACCATTAGTTCCGCGCGGCCATCCCGCGTTTCGTCACCCCTTTTTGTTTACACTTCCCTCGTCAGCTCGACCGGTCCTCGGCTGCGGAGGGGGTACCGATGTGGCGGGGGAGAGAGGGTGGGTAGTGAGGGAGGGGAAGGTCTTGAAGGGGGACCCGTGTCCCACTCGACACCTGGGACGACACAATATGGCGGGAGGGGAGGGGAGGGCTCTTGCCTCCTCCGTCGTCGTCCTTTCACTTTTTCTTCGGCTGGTAGGGGAGGGGAGGCGGGGGCACGAGGGGCATCACTTAGTTTGCACTGTTTTAAACGATTCACATGCACTATTTGAGCGCCTTTATGCCCTTGTACACTTTTAATTCTATAGTTCACCGGACTGGTTTGCTCTAAGATTTCATATGGCCCTTTCCAATGTTTATCTAACTTTCTAGTTGTCCCTGGCCGTGTAGCGTCTTTTCGCACGAACACCCAGTCCCCCTGTTGGAACGATACTTCCGTAGCACGTTTATTATACTCTTTTGCCTGGGTCTTTTGTCCGGCTCGTATTCTTTCTGCGACGGCTTGAAAAGAGAGTTTCAACCGCGCTTGGAGTTCGGCTGCGTAATTACTGTCCGTAGCGTAATTAATGGAGGCTGGCGAAGTAATATCGTCGAACGGTAATTCAATATGCCGTCCGTGCATGAGGAAGTAGGGGGTCTCTCGGGTAACGGAGTGGGGAGAGCTCCTATAGGCCAGCATGGCGAACTGTACCCAATCATCCCAGCTTCGTTGATATTTGTCCACAAAGTGTGACAAAATGTTCATCAACGTCCTATGGCTTCGCTCGATCAGCCCGTTTCCGGAGGGATGGTAAGCTGTTGTTTGTAACTTCTTTATCCCTAAGAGCTTACATACTTCTCTCATGAGCTGGGAGGTGAAGTTTGCCCCGCGGTCCGTCAACAATTGTCGCGGGACGCCGTGACGAGTAATGATCGACTCCACAAATACCCTGGCTACCGTTTCCGCTTTCTGATCGGGAATGGCTATCGCTTCCGGGTACTTGGTAAAGGCATCCTGGAAGGTAAGGATGTATCGGTTCCCTCTATCCGTCCTTGGTAGTGGTCCCACGATGTCCATTGCTGCCCTCTGCAGGGGGCCAGTCACTTCCGGTAAAGACTGTAATGGCGCCCTGTTTTGTTTCTGAGGGTCTTTACGCAATTGACACGAATGGCAATGCGTGCAATGGGTGATCACATCACTTATCATCTTGGGCCACCAAAATTTGGCCCCAATGGTCCCCAGGGTGCGTTTTATTCCCATATGGCCCGCCCACGGCGAGTCATGAAACGCTCTAAGCACCCTCTCCCGCATGCTCTTGGGAGCAACCAACTGCTCTTCGCCCTTTTTCCCCTTCCGATACAAGATCCCCTCTTGATCGGTATAGAAATCACTTTTTCCCCCGGATTTCTCCATTTGTTCCATCACCTTCCCACACCATTGATCCCTTGCCTGCTCGTCTCGTATTAATTGTCTATCCCACACAGGCTCGAAAGGTGTTTGAATAACCGCCACCGGGTTACGAGACAAAACGTCGGCATTTTGGTGTATTTTCCCGGGCCGATGTTGTATTTCGAAATCATATTCGCTTAGGAGAAGAGACCACCGAGTCAACCGTGACGATGAATCTTTTAGCGAAAATAACCATTTCAAAGGCCTATGATCCGTAACAACTGTAAAGGCCCTCCCGTACACGTAACACCTCATATACCTTACCGCCCATACTACCCCCAGGCATTCCCTCTCTGTAGCGCTGTAATTACGCTCCGCTTTATTTAATTGCCGGCTAGCGTAAGCGACTACGTACTCCCCACTGGCATCCTTCTGGGCTAAGACGGCCCCCAAGGCTTCCCCGGAAGCATCCGTGTATAGTATGAAAGGTTTCTTGAAATCTGGGTACCGAAGTACCGGCTCATTACATAAAAAGTCTCTCAATGTTGCGAAAGAGGCAACGGCTTTCTGAGTCCATTCAAATTTCACACCCTTCTTAGTGAGTTCCGTCAGAGGTTTAGCTATTTGGGCGAACTTCGGAATAAATCGGCGGTAATATCCAACTAAGCCCAAAAATCCTCTGAGTGTCCGTAGGTTATGTGGAGGGGGAAAATTACTGATTGCCCTAATTTTATTGGGATCTGGCTCCACTATCTTCGATGAAATAATATGCCCCAAATATTTCACCGAATTTTCCAAAAATTTGCATTTGGCGGGCTGTAATGTCAGTCCCGAGGCCCGCAATCGCTCAAACACTTCCCTTAGGTTAGCCAAATGCTCCCCTGTGTCTCGACCATGAACAATTATATCATCAAGGTATACGAGACACTTGCTTCCTTTAAGCCCTGATAAGACGGAATCCATCAGTCTTTGGAAGGTGCTTGGACTATTGGCCAGCCCGAGGGGCATCCTGAGATATTCATAATGCCCCTCGGGGGTCGAGAAAGCAGTTTTTTCCCTATCTCTTGGCTCAACTTCTATTTGCCAATAACCACTGGCCATATCTAGCGTGGAAAAATATTTCGCTCCTCCTAGTTGGTCCAGCGTCTCTTGTATATTTGGCAAGGGGTATTCGTCTCTCCGGGTAATCTGATTGAGTGCGCGAAAGTCTGTGCAAAAACGGAGTTTCTCCTCACCGTTCTCCGATTTTTTCGCGACTAGCACCACCGGCGCACTCCAGGGGGATGTAGAATCCTGAATAATTCCTTGTGCGAGCATGTCTGTGATGTGGGTGCGCATTGTCTCCCGCTGCGCCTGTGGAACCCGATACGGTCGTCGAAATATGGGGGCATGGTTTCCGGTGTGGATTTCGTGGCGTACTCGCGACGTTTTACCCAGCGGCTTCCCTTCCCTGTGAAAAATGTCGCTATACTCCAACAATACTTCCCGCAACCTCTTTCCTTCCTCCCCTGGTAGTTGCAAACACTTAATCTCTAATTCCTCGGGAAGGCTATTCTCCCTCCGAATAAACTCCTTATGAGCGGCCTCCGGAATTTTAAATTCCCGCGTAATGTTTCCCACCACCATATTTACGGGAATTTCCAATTCCTCATTCGAGACATTAATTAATTTCACCGGGATTTGATTTCCCTCCAATCGGCGCACAATTCCTCTTCCGACCATGATCCCATGGATAGGAACTTCGACCGGTTCCATTAATAATGTCTGCTCGCCCTGCCCTCCGTTCTTCCCGAGGATCCCCATAGTGACCACCTCACTGCGCGGGGAAATCCGCGTGCGCTCTTTTAGTCTAACCATCTGAGGATTTTCCCCTTTCTCTCGCCTCCCTCTCTCTTCCTCCCGCGCTACAACCCCCGTGTCCTGGCCAAAGACAACCGCTTCCAAAGGGAAGTCTTCATTACCCACTCTCAACACTTCTGTTTTTAGATTTAGACTCGCTTCCATTGTCCGAAGGAGATCCAATCCTAAAATGCCGTCGGCGGGTAATCTCAAGTCCGACCCCACTACCTGAAATTCATGGAAAAACGTGCCTTTTCCTAACCTCACCGGGAGAGTCACCGTCCCCGTTATGGCTAGGTGATGGCCAGTGACTCCGCAAAGTTGTGTCAAGGGGGGGTGAAGGGGGTGGTTGGGGCGGGGGACTTCTTCTCTGAGGAGGGACAGCGTGGCTCCCGTGTCGATGAGAAGGGTCGCGCGGCTGCCTCCCACCTCGACGGACACGGCATAACCCGTTGTGTCTGCTCGGCGGGTTGACGGCGCCAATCTCTCCCGCTTTCCTTTCACCATCGCCGAGTCCCCTCCGCGCGGCGGGACTGGTGCCCGGAGGGAAGTCCGTTTGGGTGGGTGGGGCGTCGTCCTCTCTCCGCCGGAGCGTTTCTTCGTGGGTTGAACGCCGTCTTCGTCCCTCCCGTAAGGTTAGCATTGGGGGGAGGGGCTCGCGATCGGACGGGGGGAGGAGGGCTTCCCGCCCGAGGCAGTGCATAGTTCCGAGTGGAAAATCTATTTGCTCGACACTCGCGCCTCACATGCCCCATCTCGTTGCAATTAAAGCAGCGCATGGGGTTTATTACGCAATCCCTTGCGAAGTGCCCGTATTGTCGACACTGGTAGCACATTGGCCGTGATGGCGCGGGTGAAAAGGGCGGCGGTGATGGGGGGTGATTATCGCGGTCACCCGATGGCGTGGTGGGACCGGCCACTAAACATAGTCTATTTCTGCCTTGCTCGTCATTTTGTTCCTCCATTTTCGCGAGGCGCACTGCCTCTTGAAAAGTGGACGGCTCCCGGATTAACACGAATCTCCGGATCCCTTCCCTCAGCCCCTGTAAAAATTGTTGTAACATCGTCTCCTCCCGCACTTTGGCCCGCCATCGGCGTTCCTCCGGGTCGGTCACTGAATCTTGCGGAGTTTCGCCCAGAGCTCGGATTCGCTCCGCGTATTCTCTCACCGTTTCGCGACCCTGTCGGCAATCTAGTAATTTCCTCAACCTAGCCCCTGCGTTTTCCCGTGCGGAGAATCTTTCCCTTAGCGCGTTTTTCAAGGCCTCCCAATTACTTCCTACTTCGGGCGCGAGCGTATTCACAAATAGCCTTGCCTTGCCCTTGATACGTAATTTCAATACCATTACTCTATGGTTAGGACTCCATTGGCCCAAAGTGGCCGCGGTTTCAAGAGTTGTCAAAAATTCCTCGACGGCTATCTCGTCGTCCTCCCCTGAAAATACTTCTACCGCGTATAAAAACCCGGATACATTGGCAGGAGCCATGGTGGGCGGAACGGTGGGAGGATCCGGCATTTTTAAATGGATTGTGTGGCACGGCTTACTTTTAAATGACTTCCCGCGGGGTCACAATTCTTCGTGATGCCACCGTAGCGACCACACAGCAAAATTTTGACAAAGAGCCACGAAACTACCTGGCTAAGGTATATTTACAAATCGGAAAACACAAATTTTTACACGAAGAAGGAAAACATGGGGACACGAAACGAGAGACCCGAAAGTACAGCTTGTATGCAAATCACGCTTCCGGCTCCTGTAAGTGAAACCATTCAGGTCTTACAGTGCCCTGGCATTTGAGAGTAATCTTCTCACTCGGAGGCGAAATATCAATCCCGGAATGGGAATGACCGAACAACATCTTTCCTGAGTAAAAATTTTGATTGCCTCAAAGAGCGAAAAAATTTTAATTCCTCAATCTCTCAAAAAAAAAATGAATTCGCCCCATGCGGGCATTTCAATTATCGACACCGCTGCCACCATTTGTAGCGTCCGCCCCGTGCTCTTTTGTGCGACGGGGATCGAACTCGGCTTCGCCGTGTGGGTCCTTGCCTTTGGGTGCCGTAAGCAATGAATTGATTCAAGCTGTAGTTTTTATAGATAGGAAAAGGCACTTTACCTTTGGGTCTCCCGAGAAGCGCACGGGCTTGAACAGGCGAAGGTCGCGAAGAGGCGGATAGACGTCGGGCGTTCGGCAAGGCTGAGACTCTCGCTTTTCCCTTGGATGTTCGCGGGATGCCGGGAAAGTACTGGTTACCGACAGGGTATCTCAATATGGCACGGAGTAGACGGGCGATCTCTGCTGCACCAAGTGACGACCCCTCGTGATACACACCCCGGTTGTCACTCCCCAAACACCAACTGCCTTCCTTCAGATTTTGAGAGTTTTTATATTCAAAATCTTGGCCCCCTAGGTCCTATCCCCCCCCCCCCCCCAGTTGACCTATAGGACTATATGGGGCTCTAGGAAGTGGAGTGTTTGTTACGACAACTCCATGGTGTTGCATCTTCCCGTCCTCTCCAAGAGTATTTTTGTGTGCCGTATTTCGCCTTTCACTTTCTTAGCCTCGAGTCATCCTCCCCTTCCGCCTCGCTTCGCGCGCATAGTCACCTGCTAGCGAGGGAGTAAACACTTTCGTAACCGAATTTGCCGCAAATATCTTGCGCTCAAATTCCGGTCATCACAATATAATGTCATAGCACTTAGCCTTTAATTGATTTGATTGTCTGTATTCATATGTGATGGACAGCAATGTAAACCCTCATTAAGATAAGTATGTGCCATATCGATAGATAATTGTAAGTGCTAGTAACACGGATCTCAAAATTTGGCCGCTCTGAGTTAATACCTCTAATACTGTTAATAAAAAATAAAATTCAAGCTAAAACAAATCTTTGTTTGCAAATGCATACTTCTTTTTCAGTTTTATGTATTTTTGGTTTTTAATTTCAATTAAAATTATATATATACATAATTAAAAAATTAAACCTTTTTTTGCTCTCCTGAAAAGTTGCTATTTTTGAGATACGTGTTGTTTTTGTTGTAGCCATTGATAAGCAAAATCAATTTATTTGTTGCAGCACTTTCATCCATATCTAGGTATAAATAGAATGTTAAATACATGAAAATTCTAAATTTGAAGAAAATCTGACAAAAAATTTCAGAGAAAATCCGCCGCCCTTGGTGTCAACGGGGTAAAGTCGTTGCCTGCCAAACAAGAGGTTGCGGGTTTGATTCCCACCTGGGTAGGTTTTCCCTATCCAAGGTATGGTTGCTCATGTACCTGCATTTGTTACATTTGTTGAATACCTAGTAATAAAATGGATGACATGAGCTGTATTCGATGGTTTGAGAATTTAAAAATAAAAAAATTGGCTATTCAATCATACTGGACTGTAATCAAGTTGTCTTGGTCCACTCATTGGGTAGAACAGGACAATCTTGATTATTATAACCTTAAAGACCACTCTAACTGGGGCCCTCCCTCTAAGTAACGCTCCTACTGGCAGTGGGCCTTTCACCCTGAGAATCCCTTATAATGGTGGTGGAAGTGCTTGGCTTATATGCTTGGAGATTTCGCCACTGTGGGTGGCGGTTTTTCCACTAGTGTAAAAGCCGAAATATCTGGATAAAAGCTGATGGCACATGTGGGGGTGGGCACCCCTGGTGTGACTGGTAAGCTCACTGGAAATTCCACCCCTTACCAAAAAAAAAAAACAAAACTCGAATTATAATCTGAACTATTTCAAAATGTAAGATTTATCTGGGATGTTTTGGATGCCCGCTGAACCAAGGTCCGTAAGGGCAAGTCATGCCAATTGCTGCAATTAAGACCCAGACGGCACAGAATCCTCCGTATCTAATTCATATGCAGATAGTATCCATTGACTACCGCTCCGTCGCTTTTCGTCAATGGATACTATCTGCATACGAATTAGATACGGAGGATTCTATGCTGTCTGGGGAGGATATGTAAAGGAATTTTTCTGCATTCAAAATTGTCTTTACACTGGAAAAAATCTATGAAGAGACAATAAAATATCTAACACTACCATGATCTCCAAAAATGTACACTGACTACCAGACCCGTGATGGACCCCTTCTTAGGGCGATGGACAGCCATGGCGAGAGGGAGCCAGGAGTATGCAGGGGGAGGACCGCTGGGGAGTCTGGGGTTGTGGAATATAATAATTAATTTTGAAATTTTACACCTTCACCATCTTGAGATTCAATTGAATCTTACCAGATTGAATCGTATTAAATTGAATTACTATTATTGTATTTTTACTCAAGACGGTGTTCATTGTGATGTTAAATGAGACATCATTGAAACCAAGTTAACTGCTCAATGCTGGTATTCTGACTGTAAAAATTCGTCAGTTTCGGAACAGGAGGCTGCCAAGGATTTCCTGGCTGGACGGCGCAGTGGGATACATCTTGGTGTCCCGGCGGCCCAGCACAGGCCTGCTCAGTGGCACAGCGAGGGGGGGTTTTGGAGGATAAAACCCCACCCGGAGCTTAGAAATTTTTTTAAGTTAAATATATTTTACTTAATTACATTAATATTACTTTTAGAATTTTGTAAGAATTTATAAAATATCCTCCAGAAAGCCGTAAAACACACTGTTTATCCTAATTTTTTCTTCGGAGGGCCCCTGCACCTCCCGCTTACCCTGGCGGGTATGCCGTACCCCCAGACACCCCAGTATTAGTTGCGCCTAAAACCCCCCCTAGCCTTATTTCCTAGCTGCGCCCCTGGGCCTGCTGACTACAGAACTCTAAAAATATATTAGAATAACGTGTAAAAAAAAGATAGGAAACTGAGGTAGAATCTATATATGTACGTAAAGGAGGATGTGAGTTTGTCTGTCCGTAATTCATTTCCAAACGGCAGAACGGATTGCGACCTATGTCAGTACATAGGTGTATCTCATACTCCCGAACCCCATAGTGCTCTTTCTGGTTGTGTCCGACGTGTCTTTTGAGTCGTTTTCTCATTACCGTTTGTTTCGTCACGTCATACAACTTCTGTGGTTGGACATCCTGCCGGCTAGGCACATCTGCGAAATTAGTGATTACTCTGACTATGAAATTCTATCATCTGACTTAAACAACGTTCATCTGTGGAGCCAAGAAAGGGGACTTGAACATAATCTGAGCAAATGCATGACGGTACATTTCTTGCGGAATTCGCCCAACTCTAACCATGTTTATGCAGTGGATGGTATTAACATAAAGGCAACAGACGAAGTGAAGTACCTGGGAGTTACGATAACCTCGAACCTCACGTGGGGAACACCTATAAAGAATATTTGCGGCATAGCCCTGAAGAAATTAGGATTCGTCAAGCGTATTGTGGGAAGATTTTCGGATGAGAAAGTAAAAGAAAGGTGCTATTTCGCTCTCGTCCGACCGCACCTTGAATGTGCAGCGAGCGTATGGGATCCGGTGCAGAAAGACTTAATCCGAGAACTGAATAAAATGCAAAGGAAGGCTGCGCGTTTCGTCAAAAACTGCTACGGGCGTACAGACTGCGTTACCCAGATGTTAAGCGAATGAGGCCGGGGGCCGCTGGAGACTCGGAGGCTGCGCGCTAGGCTTATTGTTAGATTGCTTGAACAATTGAGAATGGATGTCTTTAAGAGCGACACAGAGAACAAAATATTAGAGCCACACTATATTTCCAGGTGATAGAAGCGATAAATTAAGGGAGATGTTTTGCCGAACGGATAGATATGGGAATTCGTTTTTCTCCCGAACCATAAAGGACTTTAATAAACGCTAGTCCCAACTTCGTTAGAGCACTTTTTTATGTGTATATGGCTGGTGTCCTGCCCCTGCCACACGCCTTGTGGGCGGCTTGCGGGGTATTATGTAGTTGTAGATGTAGATCTCTTTACACGCTCAAAGGGAAAACATAAATCAAATGATCCTCTTGTTGCACACCTTCACGCTGGGGTATGTGTTCACTAGACATTTTTAGTCTACGCACTTATTAATGGACACAAATAATAATCATTGTTGTGGAACGAGGAATAAGCTGATATCGTGCGCGCGTATAGCACTCAAATGAAATCCTGAAAAGTCCCCATCGATCCCGTGTTTGCAAAAAATTTTATTCAATGTCAAAGGTCACAAAAATAGGTATTTTGCATTTTTTTTGGCCAAACGATTAGTTTAACGATCAAAAGAGTTTAGACAAAATAGTAGATCAGGATAATATCTACAAAATTTGCAGTGTAATTTCTTCTCTAAGATTTACCATTTCTGAGAAAAAGCCATTCGAAAGTTAGCTGGCGCTGCATTCTCCGTAATAGGGATGACTTTGACTATATTGTTGCGCTCTCGGAACGTTATTGGACAGCTCCAGCTAACTTTCGAATGGCTTTTTCTCAGAAATGGTAAATCTTAGAGAAAAGATTACACCGACAATTTTGTAGATAGTTTCCTGATCTACGGTTACGGTCTGAGCAATTTTTATCGTAAAACTAACCGTTTTGCCAAAAAATGCGAAAAACCCATTTTTGTGACCTTTGACCTTGAATAAAATTTTTTGCACACATGGGATAGATGGGGACTTTTCAGGATTTCATAAGAGTGCTATTCCCAGCGTTCCTGTAAATCTTCAGCTTGTTGGGAATTTATGCAAGGGTCAATGTCTACTTTGACCGGGCTATTGTTTGCTGTTACATTATATGTCTACTATCATCATACCTCCTCCTTTCCTTTACTGAAAACTCCTGCCATATGACCATGAATTCCAAGTTCCCCACTTCTCTGGCTACTATCCTTCACGAACAACACCGGGTGATCTGCTAGTTATTTATATTTATTTACTCCGTACAAGTAAATGAATATCCACACTTATTTTTGAAAGGTTCCCATCAAATAAAAAAGAAAATTCTCAATCTAAATCCCGACTGGATGAATGCGATGGAAATGATCTGCGCCGTCTGTTACTACGTTTAATGACATTGAAAATTCAAGTCCAAGAGCATATCGTCACGCGTAGCAATTGGAAGAGCTGTCTTCTTTCTCCAAACTGTCTCTTGAACGCCTTCAAGGTCGTATCAATCTTATTATTTGTTTATCGCATCGTCCCTTTGCAAAGTGAGTCTGTGTTTCTTCCGTTGATTAGCAATGCACGCGACTCACACACACAAATGCTCTCGCCGGCAATGAAATGTACCGGAAAAGTGACGTCGCGACGCGTCATTTCGAGTTTCCTTACTTGATACCAGTGGCGGATACAGATGGGGGGCGCAGGGGGCGCGTCCCCCCCTCTTGCGTGGCCGCCCCCATTGTCGAACATTGTAGAACCACAGTTGTAAATTTTTTGTATCGTAAAATATTGTCTTATATACGAGAATAATGAGTTTAAATGAAGCGACCGACAGCTAAGGCTTTTCCCACCTTTAGGGGAGGGTAGAGAGAAACCCGGCGTCAGTATTAGGCTGCTCTTGACGAAAGGCGCCAAGGGACCACAGCTTAACGTTCCCTCCGACGGACGGAGTGTTACAGTTTAAGGAATCTCCACAAAGCACTCAAGCAGGGGTCGGGCTGTATCTGAAAAGTCTCTTCCTCCACTGGTATCTGAACCTGGGCCGATGGGATATGAGGCCAACACTCTAGCCATCATACCAACCTGATCCCAATCTTATTTAATTTTTTTTACTGCAGCAGCATTTACGTCGGTATCTTCCAGGAGCGTATAGGGCGGGGAGATGAGGTGGGGATCCAGGAGACCCCCCCCCCCACTGAAATGAGAAAAATAAAGAAACTACCGCGGTAATATAGTTTGAATAAGTTTAAGGGATCATACGCAGTGGCATGACCGCGGCATGCAGCTATATTAATCCATATATATATCCATGTTGGTCAAGTAAACTTCATTATCTGTCAAGGGTGCTTAGGGTTTAACTAGTGTAATCTTAGTTTCGCTAAAATTCATTATCGATATTACAATGCAGTAAAGCGATGTAGTATGTAAAAAAACCCGGTCGTGCTTCCTAAAAAATTTTACTGCACAACCCTTCTGAGAATACGCTCTGTATTATCTGATTTCGTTCCAATTAAAACAGCCAATCTTCATAAGTTCAACAGATTCAGGCTTCAATTGGTGGAAGTTAGAAATATTTAAATAAATAAAATATCGTAGCACTTTTCCACAAGATTTTTTACTGCGTACAACGCGTTTCAGCTCACTGAGCCATCATTTTATGCATTTATAAAAATGGGTTATTCGGAAATTAAAACTATGAAATTGGCGTTAAAGAGATTCTACGCATCTGGCTACCATTCCCATGTGGAGGAGCTTAATCACTAGAACTGAAATAGGTCAATGCGGTACACGGGGGTCGAATTCTCAATTGGATCGGTCAATTACATGTGAAGGGTAAGGTTTTCAAGGGCGCAGATTTTTACTTCCAACCCAAATGCAACATCTGCCGTCATATCCCTGTTAATCTTTAGACAACAATTCGGAATCCATATCATAGTTGCATACATTTTTAAATCGTAGACGCCCATTAGGACTGAAAACACAATTGCCGCGCTGAAGCTGACTTAAAAAATGGGTAAGAGAAGTAATTTTAGGATGGAAATAGCTTCCTTAGCTGAAAGTTAGAAGGTATTTCGTCAAAGAAACGAGGTCAAGCTTATCTGACCATTTAATACTCTCTACCGATAAGTTTTCAGCCTCGCTCACTGATACTAAGGCTACTCTAATATTTTTCCCTCATGTCGATACAACTTACACGAAGTACCAAGTGAATACAATCGTAAATCATTTCAGTGAGAAATAAGATCTAAACAGTTCTTTGGAAAACCATTACGGAGAGGATTATGTTGGATAAGAAAAAAATCGAATATCATGAAGTCATAAAGTCTTTATCGATAATGATATATCATGAATGATTTCATGATATTGTGGATAAGCATAAAATACAGCGATACTAAATAAGGAAATGATGGAGTGGTAAGTATCCGGTTTGAAGAATTTAATAACCGCCTAAAGTGGGCACAGTATTTCTATTAACAAAAATGTCAGGGCAACGAAAAGATAACAGATTTGCCCAACGAACTACGGGAACAATCCAATCCACTTCCTCCTCCATGACTCAATCTGCAGAAATTTAAACAGAATTATCATTCAATTAATTTACCATAGATATTTATTTCAGACGATTTTGTTATAAATACTTTTATATTATGAAAAAAAATCGTTGCTCTCCCTCATTTTATTCGGTTTACTTGCATATTTCTTTTTTGCGACGAAGCGCTGAATTGATACCAAAGTATGCTAACCCAAAACATCGTCTTTCATGGCTCTCTACCCTTTCCTCCCGTTGCCGAAGCCCAGTCTTCTATTATTAATCAGAGAATCTACCGCGTCTTTCCCACATTATTTTCTCTGCCATTTTTGTGACGTAAATAATCGGAACGCTGACGGAGGCATTATGTATCATGGTACGATATAGGAAATTGTCAAACAAGTTTGTTTTGATAATAACAATACTAAAGTTGAAATTAAAGAAACTTACTCCATTTTTAATCTGCTACTAACCAACTTTATAAAGCTCTCTAAAATTTTTGTCAACGCTAACTGGCTGAGGCCATGATAAATATCAGTTGCGAATTGTTGGATTCAATTTCCTCCACCAGAATCCATTGGCATATCTGATACCTTCCACTCTCTTACCCTGCCACCCTATATTTCCATTAGCTCTCTCAGTAGGTTTTCGCAGGTTTTTCACGCCCCCCTTCTTGTGTGGGCGTTTTCCTGCAGTGGGTTTTTTCCATTAAGGACGACAGTCAATATCCTTAGGTTTTTCCCACGTTCACTAACATCTTTTTACACTTGGTCAATAGTAACTTGGTTAACTTATAATGCTAATTGTTGATTGAAAATGGAACTTCTACTTATTTTCATGTAATTTCTCTGCATGTAATTTCATGAGCAACTTGACAATGTATTTAACTGCATATATTTCATGTTTGACGAGGGGTTAGATGGAAGATGGGAATTTATAGTCCTAATCTCGCCCAATAAAGACGTATTATTATTATATGTATTAAAGCCACCCCTTTTTTGCTTTCCTCCCCCAAATTTGTGATTGATATCGGATAATTTGTCATTAAAGGCATTCCATTGTATGAAAGGATTATTTGAAGAATGCATACATTCGATATCATCTCCTCTATTTGTTTCTGCAAGTATTTGGACAAATTAAATAAAAAATAATTATTTACAGATATGCCAATATATTTAAGAAAAATACATAAATATATTTTGGTGCATCATTTAGTCAATCGGTTCAAAAATAGAGGCCTTTTTGACTCATGCAATTCCATATCTAAACTCTTAATCTGTTTATCCAGCGTAGATAAGTAGACTAAGGTTATATCACAGTAATAGAATGATATATCTCTCCTATTTTCAGCCCTTCTCTCCTCTTTTATCGTCGATATCATTACCTTCCCCATTTAATCCCTTCCCCTGTCATAAATTATCGCATAAACATCGCCATAATACACCGCGCTGTCTTGCTATTGCACCGCACTTAACCTTAACGAATGTATTCTTTCATTTCCTTTGTAACGTACCCGTAGCATTTTCCTGATGATTAGTGCGGTTGTGTCATTGCCGTTCCACGTTCCTGTTCCGTGTTTTATCTCGATTTCCTCTTCTCCATCTTATTTATTTATTTTCAACGGATAACAACACGTTACAATAATGATCAACTGTAGAACGAAAAAAGACGACCAAAAACAATGAACAAAAGTAAAAAAATTATGAAATAAAATAAATAAATAGAGGATTAAGATTGCCAGAGCTGAGTCCACGGTCCTCCGCGACAACAATCGGGACTTGACCAATAGCGCCCCTCCTGATACTGAGCTACAACGGTCACTTCAACATCCATTCAGTAGCCGTGAGAATGGGTAACGAGTCGGTACCCGTAACGTAGGCGCTCTTAGAAAATCTTACCTACGCGGAATACAAAGAAAAGTTTAAATAATAAACAAAAGCTAAATCTAAAACAAACGATTACTTAACAAAAATAAGTCTACAATATTCAACCGATACCATTCAAAACAGGAGTGAACATGATGGTTATGAAGATATAGATAACGTGAGATATAAAATTTTGATGCATAGATTACAATCCTTCTGATTTTCAATGATGAGGTGTAAAACATGAATGTGTACCAATCTCAGCGAACATCCCATCTTTTCTTCTGAACAAATCAGCCGGGGTGGATCCAGGATTTCTTTATGGGGGTGGGGGGCACAAGCAAGGCCGTATCCAGGATTTTGTTCTGGAGGGGGGCACAAGGATACCTCGTAATACAAAACGAACGCAATGATAATGGGACCGTATTAAACATCTTGCATATTTTTTAAGGGTTTGGGGGGGGGGGGGGGTACGGGCCCCCGTGCCCTCCCCCCTAGATCCGTCGCTTATGGTGAGAACGACTTAGGTAAACGAAAACACGCCCGGCTGTGAGAAGTAAACAATAAAAAACCTGCTAAAGAGAGCGATACCTCCACTCATAAATACTCTTCACTATTATAGTAATATAAACTCTATGCCTCCACTGCAAAAACGCTCAGATCCGCCTATTCAAATCAGCATATTCGTGGAAGAAATCCGGGTGCGTAGCAGCAGCGCTAGTAGTTCTGAGAAGACTGAAGAGCCCATTGTTAATAGACGTAGTTGGTAGCAGAGTAACGTCGGCGAAAGATGGTCATAGATTCCCTGGACACAGACAAATCAATACCGCCCTTTAGTACAGGACTGCAGACGATGCTATTCACCAATCTCAACAGCAGAAATACATCTGCATATTGGCGCAGCAGTTGAAGAGGGAGGAGATAAAAAGGACTCTCCAAATCGCTGACTGGCTGATTGACTGGACTGCGGAGGGTGTTACCAAATTGCACTCCAAGCATTCTGATGAATCTATTTTGTATGTCGATGGCTAAACGCATCTCAAAATTTGGCCAGTTTGACACAGGTGTCTTTAAAAAAGTGTAATGACATTAAAAAATAAAATTCAAGCAAAAAACAACCTTTTTTGGCAAATTTATGCTTCTTTTTCAGTTTTATGAATTTTTGCTTTTTAATTTTAGCGCAAATTTAGAAAAAAATTTATCGTTTTTTTGCTCTCCTGAAAAGTTGCTATTTTTGAGGTACGTGTTGTTAGCATTTAGCTATCGATATGTTGCAGCTCATTAGTGTGGTCTCTAACACGTTTGGAGGTTATTCACAGGGGTTCATAGCCTCGTGGTAATGAGAAATTCAACCAAAGCCTTATCGTATCAATATGAGTATTAAAAAACCACGACAAAGTCAATCCTTGGAAATCATAAGCCTTAATGCCAATTAATACTATTTAGAAGACAATTAGAGGACTAATGCAGCCGGAAACTTTGCCTTGGAGTTGCAAGAAATCCATGGAAAGACAACTCTCTGAGGCTAATATTTATCGTGACCTCAGTCAGGTCACGTTAACTCTAAGCCATTAAAAATATTTTACAACAGAAAATGTGATTAAAATAATTAGCTAAGTGAAAAATTGACGCATAAATAAGCATCAACACTAAGTCCTTTGATATATTCCCATTACATTTTTAATATGATTTGCCTAATGATTTCGTTTTAGTTTCAAATCTTTCGCTCCTTGGAGATAAAATTATAATATTAATATAAAAAAATCCATTAGAACATATTCTATTTGCTTGTAAAAAACAATTGAATGGCATATAATTTGAAATACCGCATACTCAAAAGCGTTCGATGCGATAATTTCATGACATTTCGGTACTAAATGTTCTCGTTCACGGAGAAATATCTTTTTATCTATATTAAATAATATAAAAAGATATTATAACATCAGGTATTTTTAATTTTTCAATCTATATCCCAATTATATACGCCTGACCACGCGCGAGAGAGGCAAATTCGTAAATACCCAACTGAATTCGATGAACATTCCTTAGGTTCGCATCAATTTGCCCAAGAAAGAAATTCTCCTTGACCGGGTATTACTAGATAAGTGAAATTCCGCACCATGTTTTAAACTAGACACTTAATAGTGTGAGTAAACTTCGAGTTAACTATGAAAAAGAAGTTAAATCCCTGAGCAGCCCCAAATAGCCTCGTTAAACCAATCCATAGTAGTAGAGATATAATAAATTGTTTTGGGATAACCATAATTATGAAGGCTACTGTGAGATACATCCTTGTTGACTGGTGTTCTTATTTGTTTTAGTTCACGTACGTGCTACTTAATTTCTCACTCCTTGAAGTTAAAACCCTGAGCAGCCCCAAATATCCTTGTTAAACAAATCCATATTAATATAGAAATAATAAATTTTTTTGGGATAGCCGTAATTATGAAGACTACGATACATCCTTGTCGACTGGTGTTCTTATTTGTTTTAGTTCACGTACGTGCTACTTCATTTGTCACCCGTGTGCCTCCCAATCGTTTTGTTAATTGAATTATCCGTGTCCACTCAAGGATTCGCGGAGGGGTGGACGAGGTTGTGGGAAATGTTCGCCAGTCGACGTCTAGCCACCGGCATATCCACTTCCATCCCTTATTGCTAGGAGTGTGTGCGTCAAACGGATAACCCCGAGTGGTCCAGGGAATCGTCAGTGCCTTCCATCACAATCTAGGAACAAGGCGGGGAGGAATTCTATTCTGCGGTAAGGAATGTTCCAAGTCATAGTTTTCTCAATCTGCGACCGAGAAACGGAATGACGCAAAAGGTTGGCGAAAGATTTCTATACCCAATTACGAAACTAACAATTCGCAAAAAAAATATTTCGAGAGAGAATGCATTCCGCAAGTTTTAAACAAATAATACATTTCGCATATAACACTTAATATTATGAGGAAAGCTACAAGTTACCTACTAAAATGAAATTATAATCCAGAGCAGCCTAAAATTAAGCTTAGGAGACCACGGTAATTCCTTAAAATTAAAATTTACGTCCTAGAAAAATGATACTCCAACTCTGCCTAATAATAGAGAACCACTCCAAAGTAAAATGTATATTGGCCCATATTGCCTGTATTTGCGGTAGCCTGTATTGCGGTATTGCCTGTATTCCGGCAGCTTACGACAAAGAGACATTTTGAATCGAGTGGAGAAAAATAGCTAATTGCCCGTTCACCCTGTTTTTAAAGAAGATGAGTTCAGAAAAAGATCATTTTGTTACCATGTGCTTATGGCGGTTAATTGGCAATTGGCTGTATGTCTAGTTCTCCTGTTTTAACCGAGAGAATCTACGGAATTGTGACTTGCGACGTGAATTCTAACTACTTGACGAAAGAGTGACCTTTCCATTGAGCTTTTCGGAAGTTGTGGTTTTACTTTGCTACTTTTGGTCAACGAAAATGATTTTACCAATAGATTCTGTCAAATCATGGCATAACTCGGACAACTTTATGTCATTAAAACTAATTTCTATATTTAAATATAAAATTTCATGGAGTGTCCTTATTGAAAATGACTCTTCCTAAGCTTACATTGCTTTCCGCCCCACTTTCTATTATTAACCATCAATTTTAAATTATTGCTCATGCTGACTTTATGACCTGCTGACTACGTATAAATAAATAAATATCAATACTAACTTATTTGGCAGTTTCCCATAAAGTCGTAAGTTAGTTTACCTTATGACTTCGTTTTAGTTAGAAAACATTCGCTTCTTGGAGAGATTATTTCAAGATTAATAACAAAAATCTGTTATATAGCATTCTATTTGTTTATTAATAAATCATAACTGAATAGAACTGAATTTGGAATACCGAACTCTCACAACAAATATTTCATGACTATGTGAATATGTCATGACTTTTAGGTATTAATTCGTCTCATTTAAGGAGAAAAATATTTTTATCGGCGTTAAATTCCCTTAAAAGAGATTCTAACTTCAGCCATTTTTCACCTTAACTTAAATCCATTACCATTTCTTCAGTTATTCTCTTATTCTTTTTCGCGTGCTATGATTCCAAAATAAATGATCATTTCCTAGAATTTCTCAAAAATTAGGGCAACTTCCACATTCATTGTAGTCACGAGTGAGAGAATCGTTACTGCAACGTCTTGAGGTCAACGGATGGAATTATTACGGTGATGGTGAGGGGGTTGTGATTTAGCGCATTCCGTCGCAAATTCAAAAAGAACCGCCATTGTTTTTCAGCGCCTGTCGCCGCGCGTGTTAATGAACAATCTTCGTCCTGTCGGCCTCAAATGTTGAACGAGCGAGTAGTGACATTGATCGCACTCTTAACCAGTGAGCGCTTAACTGAGACAACTGGCTCCCTCCGATGGTGAAACTCAAATGCGCGGCCCGCTCAGAATCAGGAAGATACGTCGTCGGAAGCCCTCTCTTTCGGAATGCGAACTCCGCTGAGGAAGGTGACGGTGATCGGACCGTCTCGCACCATCGTCTCCAACACACGCGCTGTTGTCTTCAGCTCGGTTTGGTCGCGCCGGCAGGGGGCGAGTTCCAGCGACCGCAGCTTTGACACCCACCAAAATTTCCACAGTTTATTCCGTCAGTATTGTGCCTAATTAAACAAACACCCAGTGAAGAGAGCTATCTACAAAAATTGAATCATTAATTAAAATTTATTTCATCCACAAACAGTATTTTTTGGCAAATGTGGCGAAATGTCATGTTAGTATTCAGTCTTTGCGTCAACGCATCTTTTCACCTCCAGCACTTAGAGAGGGAGGCTGGTTTGATATTAATCGTGATAAACCTAGTTCCCTAAACCCTTGAAAACAAAACCTGGTTGCGTGGCTTGTTCAGTTGTTTCTTCTTTTGCGTGTGAGTGAAAATCACGAACCAGAATACGAGAAAAGGAAACATTTATTGGGACAGAATGCACTGCCAGGCAGTGAGCAGCAATTCCACCTATTGACTTGAGTGAGTATAAGCTTTTTTTTCTTCTTATAATCGGAAACTAAAATTCCAAAGTTTTTTACTTTAACCCCATTTAGAATACGCTGCCAGTGTTTGAGATCCTCATGAAAAAGGCTTAATAACAAAGTTAGAACGCGTGCAAAGAAGAGCTGCCAGGTATGTGAAAGGTCGTTACGATAGTCTTGTTAGTGTAACTGACCTCTTAGATAAACTCGGATGGGAATCTCTGTCGGACCGTAGATTGAAAAGTAGACTAAGCCTTATAGATAAATTCAAGAGCAGTGTCTTTTCTAACGAAGTTAACCATATCTTACGGACGCCAACATACTACGGAAGATCAGATCATATAAATAAAATAAGAGAGATAGATTGTAGAACAGACAGGTACAGAATGTCATTTTTTCCACGATCAATAAGAGATTAAATCTGCAGCGATGGAACTCATAGATAGATTGCATGACTCGTAGTGTAGCCAACTAACCTATGTAAAACTTATTGCATGTTTCTCAATTTTATTATTATTTCTAACTGCATATGGTAGTATAATTTGTTAGTATGCGTGACGTATTTTGCACTGTAAGGTGTGCATGTTCTAATTGCATACTGCATGGTGGTGATTGATCACCCCCTGCCAAACACCTTAGAGGTGGCTCGCAGGGTATTATGTGGATGTAGATGTAGACTAGTCACGAGGGGTAAAAAAGGAATATTCACTTATATCGAGTGTACTCCAAGTCAGATAACTTCAATCTAATCATTGATATGCGTGATTTCATGTTTCTATACTCCTTTCACGTGAAAATAATACATCGAAAATTTCTAAATGGGGTAGGACTATCCACGAGGGAGTAGGACTATTAAAAAAAATAAAAATGGAAATATTTCATTTGAAATCGTGTTGGGGTTTCTCTCTCGCAAACAGAGAAGGAACTGGAAGTATAGTCATGTTTAGCGAAGGCGGAGCGCAACATGAATTCCAACTATTTTTACTAATTTTTTTTTACTTTTTTACTAAATCATTACAGATTTTACTAAAGCATGGCAGAAGGATCAGTGCCTCTCCAAGGAGCACTTGTTATTCACTAAAAGGGTCTGCTATTAATTGCTTTGACTCTCTCTCGTTTTCTGTTCGATTGTTAACTTAGAAAAATGTAACTGAGGAAACAATTTTATAAGAAAATATTGAAACAGCCTTAAATAAGAGAAAAACGCGAAATTGGCATACTGCACTTCTTTCTCTCACTCTCCCTAGAACCGTCCAATTCGAAGCCCTTCTTGCAAATGAAGGTGGGAGTAAAAGGTTTGGCTTTAACAATCTGGTTCAAAAAACGCATAGCGCGAATCTGGTTTAAAAATTGGATTCAATACTTGCAGAAATTATTGCGATATTTCTGTCTGAATATTTCTTTTCCAGAAATATCTCTCCCCCTGATTGTAAATATCTCACATCTAATAGCAGCACTGTATCATTTCTTGCCCAACGCTCTGGAGCTGTAGTCTAAATTGGTGATGCTTCTCAAGGAAAATAATTCATGTCAAAACGAAAGACATGTCAATATGTTGCCGATAGACACGAAACGAGTGTTGCATACATGATATTGTTTCCTCATTTTAATACTTTTGATTCATTATATTCCTAATTTTCCTTTTACATCATTAATTTTTTTCTTCTTATCTTGACCTCGTTTAATTCATGGTAAAATAGTTCTCGGCGTATAGGTCCATGTATGTGATGTAAAAAAATTTTAGCCAACGTTTGAGTTTATTTTAAACTATCATTAGGGCTGTGAAAGAAAGCAAGAGAACATTATAATATACAATTATATACAATAATTTTACATAAATAAATGTTACGATAGAGTTTTTTTACAATAATATATTACATCATTGATACCAGGCGAATGGAATATGTGAAAGTGTATCAGCTCCAACTCATCGTATTCTGAATTCTCTACTCCAATGGGAATGATTCACAAAAAGTAAATTGATGAAAATTAGCTTCATTTTACACAATTAAAAAAAATGAGCCGTAGCTGATATGTATCTATTTTTATTTATTTCCACATAACCCGAAAACAGCTCGCCATAGCCTTTGCATCGAGGATCACAACAATTAACAAGCACACAGTCACAATTAAATGATTCGCATTTTTTTTTATCTTTACCCATCTTCCAAATTATCGGCGAAAAATATCACTTCTTTTATCCAGGCGAATGGAAAGTCAGCGATTTCGTTTTTTAAACTTGCGAGTGGTGAACAAAAGACATCAGGTTCTATGTAATCCATTATTTCCCATCTACAAAATGATTATATCGTATAATCTATTTGAAATCAATTTACTCAATTTATCACCCAGATATAAATGATATGTATTACGATTTTAGGTCAGAGAGAACGATGTATAATCGTCCTTGTTTTTCAGTGCGATACGAGAACAGTGAATCCTCAATAGAAATGGCGACGCGACGTAATATTACGTGGTGCTGGTGGTGGAGGAGGTGGTGACAGCCAAGGCAATTTGCGCCTCAGGGAAGGGTAGGGAAGAGAGAGAAGGAATGGAAGGGTGGAGAGAAACCCGGTGTCGGCGTTAGCCTACTCTTAGAAAAGGCACCAAATAAACCCCGGTTTAAGTGCTGTTCTTATAGAGCCCTCCACAAAGCAATAAAGTAAGACAGTCTCTGAAAAATCTCAACCACCGCGAGGATTTGAACGCAGGCCCACGGGGTGGGAAGCAAACACACTAGCCATGCAGTTACTGCACGGGAGAAAAATACTGATTTCCAACTTTTCCTATATTTTCATTGTTTTAAAAATATTTGTTCCAGATGTGATATCCTTTCATGTTGTGTATCTAAGCCAGACTGCATATCAAACGTTTTTCAATTAAAAGATTCAAATTAAATTTGTTTCCCAGCATTAGTAGACGATATATGACACAAGAGATGAAAAATAAAAGTAATCATGATTTGATCTCTGCATTTCTCCAGGGTTTTTCTCCGCGTCAGCTTGTTTGTAGACAACAGTTTCGCTGGCTATCCTGCCAGCCACGGAAACCTACGTTCTAACAGTAATCATGATTATTGAATGTGCCTCTTGAAAATGTTGGCATACCAAAGAAAGACTTGGAATTCTAAGAAAACTATTCCCAAATTTATTTCATTCATATTTTGCCTATCAAGTTGTGGTAGTTTTTCGTGAACAGCATACTTAAAATTTTCAAGAAAACGAGTGGGAAGCGTTCGTAAAGATATTAAATCCCAATAAAAAAATAATATCTTACAATACCCCAGTACCGTCTTGATTCATCAATTTCCATTCATATGAACCTGCTTAACATGCACGCTGCTTGTTTTCTTCCGCGGGATCCAACCGCCCGCCTTCCTTTACGATCGTTCATTCAGTGTGACGTTTGCAATTGACCTTGCGAATTCGTCGTGCGTTGCTTGCAGTCCCATTCCCGGAATACGAATCCGTACACACGCTATATACGTACGAGGCGCAGTGGCGCCGACTCCATGGGGCTTGAGGGGGCCCGAGACCCCGCAAAAATTCGTTATGGGTGTGAGGAAAAAATGTGTAAGGCTTGTCGATTTTCCCCTGAGTGTCCAGATATCGAGATTCGAGTTATCAGGGTTCTAATGTTGATCATATGACTCTTCTAAAATACTTAAAAAAAACTTAAAACTCACTACTTATAAAATTTCCCGGGCCAAGATCCCCGGTTTGGGCCCCCCCCCCAATATTTTTCGTCAGTCGACATCCCTGACGAGGCGTGTTCAGAAAACGACGGGAATTTAACTTTTTTAATGTGATATGTATTTATTCCTTTACAATTTTGTTGTTACCTTCAAAATGCTCCTCAATAGACATTACACACTTTTTCCAGCGCTTCGTACAATCCTCGAAACAATTCTCAAAATCGATTTTTGGGACTGCCTGTAGCTCTTTTAGCGATTCGCTTTTAAAGTCATCTATGCTTGTAAAATGGCGAGCTTTTAAGGTTCTCTTTACTTTGGAAACATAAAAAAGTCACACGGTGCCATATCTGGCGTTTATGGAGGCTGAGGGCATCGTTACAGTTCTGTTTTTGGACAAAAATGCGCGAACAAGCAATGAAGTGTGAGTCGTAAATAGCCGTGCTCGTAAAAAAACGTCTTACCTTATCGGCTGCCACAGACAAAGTAAACAATGAATACAGCTGAAATTTTCATCACACTTCAGAGGCATGTAAACCAACGTAATATTGTTTGATTGTCGGACTCTACAAACGAGTAGAATGATCCTCCAAAATCGTTAGAACATTAATAGGTTTGCTTGGTTTCGCTAATTAGTTGGACCCTCTTCGTTTCTATAGCGTTGAGGTGTTATTCCCCGTCCCATCCCTTCCGCACCTATCCTTTCCCAGAGGCGTCGACGGGCTCCTATCGCGGCGGCGCCTCTTTCCTTTTTCCCTTCCTCTCCTCCCCCTCCCCGGGTGATCGGGCGTGTAAGCCGCGGGCTTGGTTCCCGGCCCCGGTGTGTTTTATCCTCGAAGGGCTCCCCTTGAGCCCTCATTCTCTGTCGGACTCTACAAACCAACGAAATTTTTAAAAATATACCCGTTATTTTCTGAGCAGACCTAGTAATAAGCGAATTTTGTCTTTTCTCTCCATGACTGCTTCTCTAAGTTTTTGTTTCCAACTGACTCAGTTATAATCAGTAAGGGATATAGAAAAAACTCAAGGGTTGGAACGCAAAATATATTTTGAGCTACCCTTACTTTTGTCGTGAGACAAATAATCAAGTCACATGCAAAGTTTAATAAATTTCTATTTAAACTAGAAATACGCATATAAGCACAAGACAATGACATCTTATGATATAAAAAAGCTACAATAGGGTAGTTTCCTTCATCAAAGAAAACGAAAGGCATTGATTGCGATTCATTACCCACCATTAGTGTATTCATAATATACAAATAATTTGGTTTTAGAAATACCGGTTTAGATGAATGGCAAGGGTCAATTTTAACCACATTTGAAAAAGGCCAGATTGGCACCCGTACGATGCCACTCCACGTGACGTCACAGGGACCTAGTTTCTATACGAGTGGATAGGAGTTTTACATCGTCTGAGATTACCAATGCATGCATGAGGCACAGAGCTCAGGGAAACTTCTCTTAATAATTACCTATTAAAACTGCCTAAGGCCGGAAAGTTTCCTTCGTTTGATAGGGTATTATTAATAATCCTTATTTAAGCCAAGAGCGACGTGCTAGCAGGGTACTCTGCTACCTGCTAGCAGCCTGCATCTCAGGGGCGCAATTATTCTCGCCCCACGGTCAGCTCACTTTGCGGAAGCGGGAACCAGAATGACGTCACACGGGCTTTTCCCATCATTCATACTTAGCCGTCGCGTTTTCGTGCGCTTGAAAATTTTCACTTTTCACATACCTAATCGCAAAAAATAGATATCGTCATTTAAAAATCTAAAAGCTTGAAATGCGTATTCCAGGAGTAATAATCTTTCGATGTATGCAATAAAAAATAATAGGAAACCACCCTATGGTCCTTGTCACACTACGGTTCACAATCAGTGTTTTGTCAGTAAAAACGTTTCTGTAGCTCCTCGGACTCTTTATTCACCCGACTGAGTCCATGTGACTTTTTTTCGGTTCTCAAGATAGAAAAATTACTTCAAGGAACAACATTTTGGACGAGGGACGGTATTCAAATAATATGAGATACTAGCCACGGTGAAAGACATTCACCTGCAATGCAGAAGTATGTGAAAATTCCACAGAAAAAAAATAATTCGCTTTCACCGAGATTAGAACCCAAAAAACGCGAGATCCGGTTTCGAACCCCAGTCAAGGCGAATGATTTTTTTTTAATCTGTGGAATTTTCGCAGTATTCAAATAGCCGAAACCGACCAGCTGTTAGCTATGAGTGCCAGAAGAATAGTGTCACAGCTATGCTAGGGTGCTTCAGATGGAAACCATTGAAATTAAAGAGAATCATAATTAGGTTATTTGGGGTCTACAGCGATTTTATAAAAGATCCTCATCGGAAGAAAATAGGTCCAAATCAGGACCCACCCAGCTACAAAGGAAGGAACAATCACAAATTCAAAATTAAATTAAAAAAGAAGAACTTTGTGCTTT
Source organism: Ischnura elegans (assembly GCF_921293095.1). NCBI lineage: Eukaryota > Metazoa > Arthropoda > Insecta > Odonata > Coenagrionidae > Ischnura > Ischnura elegans. Next base: position 101,610,943 of record NC_060254.1, read on the forward strand.
CACATTAATATTTATTCACGACCATGGTTTCAACGTTAGACGTCATCATCAGGTGAACTCTACAGAGGTCCATCACATCCTTTTATACCAGGCTAGGAGGGGGAGGGAGGAAGGTAATTAGGTTGAATGGATTGGTCAACAGAGAAGAGGGAGGGGGAAAAAAACTTGGTCGTATGGTATGAAAGAAGTTAGGGGGAGGAGACTCCCTTAGGGAGGGCATGGAAGATGGAGGGGGGGTGGTTCAGGTGGAAGAGAGGCCGAAGAGTTCGTCATGTCATTAACCCAGGAATTTAGGAGTGGGAGGCTTAACAGAGGGGAGTGGTAGTCATACAAAAATTCGTTTACAATGTTGTCATTGGGACGTACGTGCTGCAAAATTTCCATTTGTTCCAAAGCGTCTAATCCAGGTACTTTAGGTTCATAATGAAGCACTTCAAAAACAAAATCACTTTGATGATTGTTATCTAACAAATGTGTAGCAAATTGTGAAGTAGTCTTTTTATTTCTCTGGTAGGCTTGATGTTCTTTCACCCGCTCTTGAAATTGTCGCCCCGTTTGCCCAACATACACCGCGTTGCATTCACATTTTAGTCTATACACCCCACTCCTTTCTTCTCTTGGGATGGGATCTTTTGTGAGGGAAAGAATGTTCCTGAGGTTGGATTTATAGTAAAACGCAACTTTAATTTTATCCTTAGGGACCTTTTTGTAAATCCTCGGCCCGACGTCCTTTAAGAAAAGGATTCTACGCCACTTGGCCGTGGATTCTTGTCGCGTTCGGGATCCATAAATTTCTCCCACTGCTTGTTTTTTTAATTGTTTCCGATATAAGCTATCAATTAACTGCTCGTTGTATCCGTTATTTTTAGTAATTAGTTTAATTGTGCTTAATTCCTCATTGAACTTGGCAGGGGACATCGGAATATGCTAAGTGACAGAGGTAGTGAACGGGTATTTTGAAGGAATACTTCCTGTATAGAGGATTAAAGAAATGGAATGGCCTTCCTGAATACATTTTTAAGAACTTCCACGCAAATATAAATTTTTTTTAAGAAAAAGCGCTGCTCGATTATTTGTTGATGCCATTGTGATCCGGAATTCATGTTGGAATTGGATTTGTAAGTAGTTTCGTAATCGTATTAGTGTACATTTTAGAGTTTTCTAAAATTTCGGCAAATAGGGTAGTTTCCTTCATCAAAGAGAACGAAAGGCATTGATTGCGATTCGTTACCCACCATTAGTGTATTCATAAGATACAAATTATTTCATTTTACAAATCCCAGTTCAGACAAATGGCAATGGTCAATTTAAACCGCATTTGAAACAGGCCAGATTGGCGCCCATGCGATGCCACTCCACGAGACGCCACAAGGATCTAGTTTCTATACGAGTAGATAGGAGTTTTACATCGTCTGAGATTACCAATGCATGCATGAGGCACAGAGCTCAGGGAAACATCTCTTAATAATCACCTATTAAAATTGCCTAAGGCAGGAAAGTTTCCTTCGTTTGATAGGGTATTAATAATCCTTATTTAAGCCAAGAGCTACGTGCTAGCAGGGTACTCTGCTACCTGCTAGCAGCCTGCATCTCAGCGGCGCACATATTCTCGCCCCGCGGTCAGCTCACTTTGCGGAAGCGGGAACCAGAATGACGTCACACGGGCTTTTCCCATCATTCATACTTAGCCGTCGCGTTTTCGCGCGCTTGAAAATTTTAACTTTTCATTTAATCATGAAAAATAGATATCGCCATTTAAAAATCTAAAAGGGTGAACTACGTACTCCAGGAGTAATAATCTTTCAATTTAGGCAATAAAAAAATAATAGGAAACCACCCTATTATGTGAATACAATATTTACAATTTTATTGGTGCATTTCATTTTCCGTTATCCTTGCGTAGGAAGGCTTTTCATTCAGTTCAATTCAATTCTCATATTACCACAATACGATACCCTCCTTGTAGTATTACTTGTTAAACAAATAAATATCGCGAAATATAACGCATAGACAAAGTTTCGCGCAAACACTTACGTATACCAAAATTCATTCTGAATAAATTAAGGCCTTCTGGTTGGGCTGTTTCTAAGTTTTACGAATGCCACGGTTTTTCCGCGCCGAAACTGTATCACGAAGACATGTATTTTGAAGACGTGGGCTCAAAAGTCACAAGTCCCCGCCGCTATCTCAGACATGGAATCTGATCCACCAGCCGACGCCATAACGGCCTTCAAAAAAGCATACGACGAACTTGACCTAGTCGCACGAGCGATATGCCTCGTTCAGCGGCAGTAGCGTAGCCAGGATTTAAAAATGGGGGCGGGGGATTTCGGGGCCTTTCCGGTGTGTTGGGAAAATACCCCAGGGAAAAGTGGTCCGGGTCCGAGGAAAATTATGGCATTTATGACTTTTTTTTAGCAATACCATTATTTCCTCTTAGCATATGAAATCCTGTTTTTTTTACCTTCAGTAGCCGATATTGTCGTTTTATTTATTGAGGCATCCTACTCTTTTTTGGCGCCTCTTTTAAAGTCTTAAGGGTCGGGGGGGGGGGGGGGGGGGGGGGGGGGGGAGTTGTAACCTGGGAAAGCCCCGTTGGCTACATCGCTGTTCCCCAGGAAAAACATGGTGTGCGGACGTGCAAAGAAAAAAGTACCAGGCGTTGCGGGGGAATTGTTCTTTTAACATACAGTTTACGAGAACTATATTGCTGGCGTGTTTTTTGTCACCAATAAATTTCTAACAATAGACGATTTTTTCATTCTGATAGAAGGGAAGAGCAGTTTCGCATTGATGACATAAACATTTTGGAATACGGTTCCTATCCTTTCCCATCCCATTTTTTCCATCCATTCTGAGGGGGGATTCAGTGACAGCTGATATGATCCGTCGAAAACTAGTATGCTTCGAACAGTTTTCAGGAATGCTTTGGAAATCGGTTCCCCCATCGCTTTTTCTACCAGTACTTCGAGTCTCTTTTCTTGTGAATATTTTTTTAATATATTGAATATTTTTTGCTACTCAATAGCTCAGGCAGCTCCATTCATGGGAAAATGAATGGCAAAAATTACTATGTGATCCAGAAAATTATAGCTCGAGCACTGATTTTCACGCTCCTTGAAAAGCTATGAGCTATAAAAAAATTGATTGTATCATCCAGGCTGGTTAGTCCCCAAGTTAAGTCCAGAATTCATTTTTGCCTGGCTTGGAATATTCTTGCATGCCATAAGTTATTGCAAAACTATTATTCACATGAAGAGGAGGAAAAAAACTGACGAACAAAATAAAATTTATCGAATCAGGTTTCAGTAAGCGGAAACATTTCACTTAAACATAGTACAATAATTTCTGAATTGATATAGGTTGTATTATAAATATTATCAGTAATATAAAACCACATTGATTGATCATAGCCTCATCCTCTTATCACGTGAGATATCGTGCCATTCTTTTCTCTTCACATCCTTCGCCCACCATATCAATTTCCTTCTATGAGTCTTTCTTCCAAGGTATTACTTAGTAGCTTCCCTAGACACGTAGTTTCCCTTCTCCCAATCTCTCATGCACTGCTGCTTAATGCAGTGATTCCGAAAATTATGAATTGCTTCCCGTTTTTTTACACCTCATCCCCTAATATTCAGAGTCAAGGACGAAAATCTTCAAAATAAAAATTAAATACAGTGTGTTTCATTTTCGCAATATGCAAACTAAGATCGTTATGTCAAAACCATTCATAATTAATTATTAAAAATTCTCAAAACTGACAATAAACTGATCCACAGCATCCTCAACTCTACTATTGACTGATTTGCATTGATGGAATCATTTCCACACACCATGGGTTACTATTATCCCTCTTCGAAAACCGTTACTGATCGTGCCTCTAAATATCTCACTGAGATTTTATTACCGATTTTCCTTTTTTATTTTTATACATTGTCATACATGTTATAACAAAATACAAATTTTATACCATACGCCCACTTAAATGACCTAAAAGCATGTGCTACTCTCGAGGCATATTATATCACCTTCAAGTACTTACATTAACACTGGCACTGAGTACTCAGCAGTACCTGAAGATAACATAATACGCTCCGGAATCAGCTGTAGTATTAAGCGAAGAAAATTGGACACATTCAATACCCTTCGTTTTGTTACATTTTAAAAATTTTCTCTACATCTTGTCTCATGTCGATGAATTCGTTGATCTATTCTTTTCTTGAATGCGTGTGTTCTACAATATACCTTCTCTAGCTATTGTTGTAACAGAGTGCCACTGTTCAACGGCAATCATTCTCTACGAGGAAAATTTTCTAAATGATAAGTAATGAGGCCTTCTCATTGAAATAGATTAGCAATTGTTATTGTCATTTTGTTTTTGACATTCCCTCAAAGCTTGATTTTGAATTAATTTGTATTGACAGGGAATGGAGAGCTTAGAAGAGCGTTTGAATGCTGTGACAACTAAGTTTGGTCTCTGGCAAACTGGAGTGTTCCTTTTGGTGGCCCTTGTAAAGATTCCGTCCGCATGGCACATGTTGGGAGTGCTCTTCAAGGCGCCGGACGCGGAATTCTGGTGCGAGCAACCGAAAACCCTTGCACATTTGCCAACAGAAGTGTGGATCAACATAAGCCATCCAATCAAGGAAGAGGTACGTAAAATCTCACAATTTCCTCCCAGGATGTGCATCAAGAACTTATAATCGGGGTGCACACCGGGTCTAATTCTTAATATTTAGCTAGTAAATACAGGTAGAGTTATGCCTCGTTCACATTACGATTGTCCGAGCGATCGTCCTAACGATAGTTGGCCGAACTAGCCGTGTGAATGCATGTCCTGACAATAGTTCACGTAGTTTCGAACATTGCCACTTTACGATGGTTAGGCGCTGGGAGACCGGAAACGGAAGCCACAAGAGAAAGACGAAAAGTTCTAAGCTCTCTTCGCTCTATTTTTTTCATGGGTTTGTCCTAGGAAGGAACAATATAGGCGGAAGAAAAATTATTCCGTAAATACACGTTGATTAGAGTAATATGTTGACCCTGCATACCTCAACAGCTTTGCTAACCGTCAATTTTTCGTTCACTTTAGATGTCAGCCCTAGAGGACAGCACAGGTTTTAACCACCGTTGTGGGAATGCACGATAGTTCCAACGATTTCTGGAGCAGTCGTAATCTGAACGAGGCATTATACGATTGCTTCAAAATCGAAAAGAATCGAATCTGCCAATATTCGATTCAAATATACAGCGAATTCAATAATTCCTCTAAATCAGGGGTCTCCAATTTATTAGGCCACGAGGGCCACATTCCAAGTTCCGAATCGCCCCGCGGGCCGGATAGCAAATTTGCCGATGACTGCAGACTGCAGCATTCGATACCAACGTCTACTGATGTATCCGGTGGCGCATTTCTTAGATTTCTTATTTTCGAACAGTTGAAGGCGACTTTGACGTGTAGTACAGCGCCGCAATGCTCCTAGAGGCGTCTCACATAGTTAAAAGAGCGATAATCGCGCGCTACTTGAAACGAGTGAGCGGGCCATACTTCGGAGATCCCTGCTCTAAATAATGTCAGCGGTGGCAACAATCTTTTCCCTCTTTGATGAGAACTGACCTAATCCTCTTAGCATACTTCATGAGTCTAAATCGTTTAAGGAATGAAAATTTTCTATTGGAAAGCAAACGTTTTATTAGGTGCCAAGCAATTTCTTCCAATAAAAATTTTCAGGATTTCAAGGGTTTGTTCCATTCTACGCCGTTTATGAATCACGCGATCAGTTTTTCCATCCATTCTGAGGGTGGATTCAGAGACAGCTAATATGATCCGTCGAAAAATAGATTGCCATGAAGAGTTTTCAGGAATGGCTTTGGACTGCGGTTCCCCCAATCGCTTTTTATACCAATACTTCGAGTCTCTTTTCTTGTGAATGAATATATTTTGCTACTGAATAGCTCAGGTAGCTCCAATCATGGGAAAATTAACGGACAAAAATAATATATGATTCAGAAAATTATAGCTCGAGCACTGACTTTCACGCTCCTTGAAAAGCTATCAGCTATAAAAAATTGATTGTACCATTCAGCGATTCATCAGCGGTTCATCTAGCGATTTGATCGATGGATTATTCTTCCTCATCGACTAATCCTCCAAAAATCGCTAGAATAGTAATGACTTTGCCTGGTTTCGCTATTTAGTTGGGCCCTCTTCGCTTCTATAGCGTTGAGGTGTTTTTCCTTCTCTCGTTCCTTCCGCTCCTATCCTATCCCAGGGGCGTCGTTGGGCTTCCATCGCGGCGGCGCCTCTTTCCTTTCTCCTTCCTCTCCAGCCCCTCCCCGGGTGATCGGGCGTATAAGCCAATGGCTTGGTTCCCTGCCCCGGTGTGTTGTATCCCTGAACGGCTCCCCTTGAGCCCTCATTCTCTCTGTATCATTCAGGCTGGTTGGTCCCAAAGGTAATGCCCGAATTATTGACATTTCAGAGAAACGGTATCAAGTATTATAACCCCTGTGAGATATATGACGTTGGATTCGATGGAACGGTGGGCAATGGACATTATCAAGAGTTCAACGTGGCAGATTACGCGAGGAACATCAGCTACTCCACGAAACTTCGACCATGCAGAGAATTCCGCTTTGATAACAATTCAGTTTTTCAAGAGACTGTAGTGACAGAGGTGGGTTATTTTCCCTTCACTGAATCTCATTGAAATGTGTATGGAGTTGAGGACTTAAGCATGGAAATTGAGTTTTTTTTACTTTTTTGTTAAAGAATAAATTCAATTTTGTCAAAATCATTCAGAAAATTTTAATTGTTTCAGTGGCATCTCGTATGCAACAGGAGAATACTGGTGAATGTGTCGCAATTCCTTTATCTCGTCGGGATATTGACGGGTGGTTTTGTTGCCACCGTCACACTGCCCAGGTGAGACCAAAATAAATATTTATAATGAAGTTAAAAGTTACATTTAAAAGAGTTTCTCAACAAAGACAATGAGTATGTAAAAATACTGAATTTAAAAAATTAATAGCGAAAGCAAAGCTTGGTTAAAATATAGAACATAAATTCGTTCAATTGTATTAGGCTCAACTATGTGGAAGTTAATACTCTAAAATGAAAAGGAGACTTCGTTGATTTCCACAGATTTATTTTGTCCGTACGACATGTTTCGAACCATCGAGGTCATTATCAAGTACTTCTTCTTTTCATTTTCTTGGACATAAATTACTAATCAAATAATTAACATCCTTTTTGGCTATTTCAATTACCAGGGTTGGGCCTCGTTGTGTGCTGTTGTTTGGAGCGGCTGTTCAAATAGTCATCGGCACCGCGAATGCGTTCGTGCCTCTATTTGAATTGAATATCACGATGAGATTCGCGGCGGCATTTGGATGCGCGTTCATGTTTACGGCTGGATACACGATATGTGAGTAGAAAATGAAGTAAATAGAAATTCTTTGAGAGATATACTTCAGTCATATTTTCATGAAGAACCATAAGGTTGATTTAGATGATTTCCACTCAGTGTTGGCGCCAGTTTTTTTTACGCTCCTTCGCCTTGCATTGGATGGAGCGAAATTTTGGTTTGTTTTTTTCCTGTTGGTCAACAGGGGTGGTGACTAGGGCAGATGGCTAAAGACGGGGGCGCAGCCAGGAATTTAGGCTGGGGGGATTTAGGTGCAACTAATACGGGGTGTGTGGGAGTATAGAACACCCACCAGGATAAGCGCGAGATTAATAAATTGCGGAATTTTAAGATAAATGGTTCTAAATGGTGAGTTTTACGACTTTCTGAGGGATATTTTATTAATATTTACACTATTCTATTGGTAATATCAATTCAATTAAGTAAAATGGATTAAACTTAAAAATGTCTCGAGCTCTGGGTGGGGGGGTTTATCCCCCAAACCCTCCCCCCCCTCGCTGCGCCACTGGCTATAAACGCTCACAAACCTTTGCCGAGTCCACGGATATTGTCGAGTCAACTTGCACATTTAAATCGCTTTTACGATACAGTCCACTAATTTTCTTTGGAGTTGATTTTTTCTTAGTTTCTGCCTGCTCCTTCAGCGCGAAAACATTCACGACACGTATTTCCACAGAAACATTACCTACCTTGTATGATGTATTTATTAGTGTAAACACAGCAATTGTTACCATAAGAGTTAGATGAAGAATAGCTAGTGCGCGACATTCTCCAATCCATCGGATTTCCGCACTCTTACTATCGTGTATGTCAATATATGATTCTGACTAAACTTGTTTATGCAGGTGCCTTATGTTGATTTAAAAAAAGAATCCAAACGCATGCTTCATTACTTGTAAAAAAATATGGCACAGTTACTTATATGCAACAGTTTTATCACAGCATAATTAGTAATAGATAACACAACTATACCCATTTGTGTACGACATTATATTTACAGGTAAAACTTCACATTAATAAATTTGAAATAATTAGGTAACAGCATTATCGTAGGGATGGACGAATCCAGGATTTTTTTTCGGATCCGGATTCAAATCGGATCCTAGATTTTTGGAGCCGGATCTTTCGGATCGGATGTTTTCGGATCCAAATACATTTTCAAATTCCTGTCGCTGAGATTCCACCGATGATTGTTCAACATCTTGGGAAGATTCACACTATGCGCCAGTCGTATTTTGCCTTTTTTATTTTCCACGGCTGAAATTCTCCTACGTAACCTCTGCGAGAGCTTTCAAACAAAACGGTTCATGAGTAGGACAAGAATCGCATGCGACGGCACATTCGAAGATAGAATCGGAACTCTTTCCACCCTTAGGGGGCGTTACATTCACTGATGCTATTATTTAAAATTTCGGATCCAGATCCGATGCCTTCCGCGACTTTGGATCCGATGTATCCGATGAAGGGCAATATCCGCGGATATTTGGATCCGAAGTATCCGATCCGACCATCCCTACATTATAGTGTAGCATTACTTCTAATTTCTATGAATTATTTATTTTACACGGAGAAAACAGGCAGAGACATCACATGGGGGAAAAGCAGAATCATTGCCTGCGCATCTTACGAGTTTTTCTGGTCATTTGGAGTGATGAGCCTTCCGGGGCTATCACTCCTCTTCGGAACAACATCGTGGCGTTTACTGCAAATCTCAATTTCAGTGCCCACCACGGTGTTGCTTATATTCGCTTATTTGTGAGTATCTCCCACATTTTTCATCCATTTATGTGTTCATGTTTATGGAAATATTCGAGGAAATTCATTTGCTGTTTTTTTCCGTAAATATATTTTTTTTGCTTGCAAATTTCTCAGATTCTTACCCGAATCCCCGCGATGGCTGATGGTAAGTGGAAGACCAGAAGAAGCTGAGATGATTTTGAAGAGAATTGCTCAAGTTAATCGCCAGACAATACCTGAAATACCTTGTGAACCTCAGAAGCCAAGTGAAGAGACGGTTCCTCCAGAATCAAAGTGAGTGACGTCATCGCTCTTATTTTTTCAATAGGGCTGGTTGGTTTACGAATTCTTATACAGAGTGTCCCATTTATCTTGACCACCTTAAATAACTTTTTGTCCAGATGCAAAATCAAAAATGTGTCAAGCAAATGTTCATTAGCTGTCAAGGGGACATTAATCAGCATGATTGCCTTCCTTGCAGCTTTGTTATTTACTAAGATATGAACAGCGGTATGTCTTTTTCAAATGGCACCCTATATTATTTATTCGGCAATTCAATTCATCTCCAAAATGTAGTACAGTGGACCATTAACATAAACAAAACGTTATGAAAACATAAGAAACTCGTCCACTTACCGGAGTTGGCAGTAAACAACGTTTTGCGAGGAATGATTGAAGTGACTTGACTTAAAATTTTGAACTACATTATTTATTTCAATCAGGTAAATAATTGTAAGATAATTAGCATGCCTAGACATCAGTAAAAGGCCTCGTGCGTGATGTACTATTATTTTCCGCGCGTCATATTTCATTCAAGTGAACTAAAAAAATTGATACTAGTGTTGTATACGCATATATTGACAATTTTGAATTCTTATATCTAATAAAAAAGAAATTAATACTTAAGGTATTAGCCAATGCGGTAAATACAAAAAAAATCCTTTGAACCACAATGTCCTGTGACTTGTCTCAGCCTTTAAATTTCGATCCACAATTCATATAACCTTACCTCACGGAAAGACCGTGTCCATCTGATTTGCGTATGATTAGGAAGAAGAAGCATCAAATGATACCGAAGGATCACGTTCAAGGACCTCTAAGGTTTGGGCAATCGTTTATATTGTAGCGAAAATATGGGCTTTGCACGATTTGTGATCCGGCATCGCCCAGGTTTTTCAGTCAAGGCCGTTGAACGTTGATTGGGATTTGAGGGATCCAAGGCGAAACTTTGAGGAAAGAAAATATTTTTGACGAATGGAAAAAATTTTTAAGATGTTTAAAAATTTGAATGCTTTGTCTTCGCGCATGATGACTTTTCAAGTTCATTATCCCTTCAATGTTCATCGCTTCCCGTGAACGGTCACTTATTGAAACTCCAAACATTGCACATATTTGGTTAAATCTGCGACGTATCCCGAGTTTTAGCCTTAAGAGCGGAAGCTCAGAATAACCCCCCAGATGTGGATTCATTCGTTCAGCAGTCTTGGCCTTCATGCTTGCGTCTGAGGATTTCGGATGAAACCCTCGGACACCCCCCAGCAATAATGATGCTGGGAATACGAGTAGAGCCAGAGTAATAAAGCCCTCCATACTCTGAATGTGTGAAATCCACAGGCCTTTTGCTTAGTTTGGGGTGAGTTATACCCTCATTATGCAAACAAACCTTCGCATGGAACCACTGAGAGAGAAATGAATTTGGAGACAAGTAACTACAATTTGCGCTAATTTAGGCGAGATATTTTTCTGCTGTTATCTATTATATCTTGCATTACATGTGGCATGTGTGCGGATGAAGAAATTGATATCTATTAATTAAATAATACATTGCAACATTTCCACTGAATTTACGCGTTTTTATTACAGCAATGAAACGCGTCGAGCGAAACTATATGCAAAATATTGCAATGTCTAATTTAACTGATAATGATAATATATTTTAACGATATTTTGAAAATATTGTTTACATGAATACCAATTTTGCTTTTGATAGGATCCTGGGATATGTTATAGTTAACGCCTTTTCACCCCAACATGTTTTAATTCCTTTGGTTTAACGTGAGATGTTTTTTTTTCTTTCAATCAGGAGACGTGTCGAAGGACACGATAAAATAATGCAGCGAGCGCTTCTACTCCACAAACCCATTTTATTTCGTCTGTTAATTAACTTAACCTGATGTTCGAAGTTCAGCTTTTGTAGATGCATCAGTGACAGTTAATGATGTACAGCATTCCGCCTCAATCGGATCGGATTTAAACCTTTTCGCGTAGGCATGAACTCTGGGACCACCCAGTAAACCTATGCGACGAAATTTCCCCATTAATAACGGAAGTTTATCGACAAAGACCTGTATCAAAATATATTTTCATTAAATGAAGTGTCAGTCTTCCCAATTAGGATTGGGACAGGCATTGAATTCACGCACAGTAATTATTATGAAAACCGATGCACTTAAGGAGTTTTTATCTCCATATCGTATCTTATATCTTTTCCCTTTTCCCATATTTTGATAAGGAAACCTGGAAAAAGATCTACGTGGCTCATCTGGTTTGGATTATTTGAAGGTCCCGCCTTTTTCAAAATGGTGGCATTGCATTTACTATGGATCACAACAATTGTGACATACTATGGTGCTTTGCTCAATGTAAAAAATCTTGGGAGCAACCTTTTCCTCAACATTGTAATAGCTGGTGAGTTTCAGAATAAACATTTTATCGCAACAATACACAACTATGGAGGGAAGTATATAGAATTAGGAAAAGGACGTATGCATGGCGTAATACGTTTGATTTTGATTATTTGAAATTAGGACTAAGCTGAAGTTATTTACCTAGTCTGCTATACTTCAGAGTATCATACTACTACTCATTGTCAGTCTGAATTGTTAGCGGGTTAAAATGATTTAGTATAATATAGGCCATATAATATAAACTTTGCATAAGTACTTAATTTTACATAATTATGTTCAACAAAATCTCACGTCACAAGTTGATTTCATTGATAGTGGGTTATTGCTCCTAAAAAGCGCAGAAAAATCAATCACATCTTCTGTAACACGGGGCCAAAAGGATTGCTCAGTTCCTTATTTTTAGACAATAAAATAAAACCGTTAAAACGATAAATAGAGTGTACATTTTCAACTAGATTCAAAGTCATTATGCAATTAAAATTCTGAAGAACTTAAATAGATCGGAAGAAAACAAGGTACGGGAATAATTTATTTATTGAGAGCCCTGTGAAATTAACAATTACCACTCTGCGCGAAGCCTTCTCGGAATTTCCACCGGTTAGTTCGTTGGATATCACGAACGTTTCTACGGAAGACTCGTCCACCCTTATCAGGGTGAATAAACAAGTTTGACCGAACAAAAAAAGTTGGCATGACACGTTTTCAGCGTTTCAGATTTTTCGCCATTTCAACGGTTTTTGTTCAGTCGAACTTTTTCATTCACCTTGAGGAAACTTTCCGTCCGTTGAAATTTTTGTGAAATGCAACTAATGAAACCACTGTAAATACCGAGAAGACAACACGGAAATAATTCAGTGGGAAAGAATTACTTTATACAATTACAACTCCTTTTCGTTATAAATATGTACATTTAAGTTTTGGATTAGCCTAACTTACGAGGAAATTTTTATTCCAAGGAAAACTGATGAACTTACTTCGATTGACATTTTTTCAGGCTGGGCTGAAATAGCGGGAGTAATAATTGGTACCCTTTTAATTCTTTTTGCCAAAGTAAACAAGTGGAAATATTTGGGTGCGATAATGCTGACTGGAGGAATATGCTGTATGTCCACATGGCTCCTGCATTTAGGTGAGTTTACAAAAACGGAATGTTACTTCAATTTAATTGTCCTTTAATTGCATTAATTTCACAAAGATGTGTATGAAACAAGTGGCTTTGTACGGAGCCGCACTCACGAATGCAAAGTTATATACACCAAAGATGGAACTCAACAGGAAAAAATCATTCGGCCTTATATTTATTTCTCCGATAATGGCTTCGTAAGCACAACCTACGCCTCCTGTGTGAACTTTTGAGATCAACACTTTGTTTGATAAATCCAGCCCGATGCTAGCATTGAAATATGTTGGTGGTGTAACTGGAAGCTAATCAGACCGGCAATCAGAAGGTCCGAGTTCTAATTCCGGCTAAGCCAAATAATTTTTCATGGTAAATTTTATCTTTGGTGTATATAACATTCATTTGGTTCCAAATGTTTGTCGGCAGTAAAATTAAGACGCAAATAGCAAAGGCGTCAGCATGACACCATGTGGGCTCACTGCTTCGGCGGAAATCGTAATGCCCGATTTATTAAAAGAAAGCAATAAAATTGAATTGAGCTCTTTGAAAAAAAAATGCGTCCACAGTTCTGTGGCTTTAATAGATCAAATCAACACGTGTTGGTGGCCATCTATCATCCTGATGCATAACACAGCACAAAGAATGACATGGAGTCGAGTTAAATGAAGGCCGCATTAATGTCTTTTACAGAGTTTATTTCTCAATTTCAAATATAATATCCATTTATTTATTGTTTAGTTATTTGATCCCCAAATATATTCTTCCATAATACAAGACTAGTGATTATAAAAAAAACTGATGATAGTCGCACGATAAAATGACAACGACCAGTGGCGTAACTATGGAAGGGATGAGGGGATAGATCCCCCCCAAAGCCTCAGAGAAAAAAAAATATTTTAAAATATTGTCAAGTTCCGAAATTTGATTAAAAATTTGATAATTTGATAATTTGATTTGATGTAAAATATATATATCCAGGCATGTCATTTTTTTAAAATTCCTAGACCGTTGATGTAGCGATCATCCCACCCCCCAAAACATATTCCTAGTTACGCCACTGACAACGACGATACGCGTTTCAAAATGCCACGCTAATTTTACCCCTCCATTCAAAATGGACCGAGCTCCAAGCTAATCTACCGAAAAAAAAATTAATCAGCTTCCACGCTAATCGTTTCTATATACAGCGCCCTTGACGTATGGGCTCTCACGCTAAGTACTCCCAATGGAAACTTATTCGCTGATTTTTTCAATGATCCGGCTAAAATATTATAAGTGTAATGATATCATACCATTTTTGTCTGAAGGCTTTCGCAGCTTCTTTAATTCATCTGGTAACTTCCTTTCGTGAAATGCTGCGGTGATAACATTTTCTGATCGACCTTTCACTCCCACAACTTTTCAAGGGAATGAGAAGGAAATCATCTCGTCCCGATCTTATATAGGATTCGTAAGACGAATCTCATCCCAATCTTATATAGGAGATAGTGCCAACGCAGCATTTCCCGAAAGGAACTTACCAGATAAATATCGTATCATTTTCACTTTGCCAACACATGATCAGAAAAAGTCTAAAACTTTGCTAAAGCAGCTTACTTATTTGTTTGCAATGTCTGTACCTTAAAATTTGTTCCGAGTATACTCCAGGTCCCTCAAAGTATCATATGTGCAGATTAAGACAATAGTTTAATAACAGTTCGCCCCATTAAAGTTGTTCACTTCAGTATGCACTAATACTAGGCTGTTACATCCACTTTGGGTCCAAATTTACTTTGTCCAGCATTTGTCCTAAAGCACCTTACTTATTAGTTTGCAATGCCTTTGTACCTTAAAATTTGTTCCGAATATACTCCATGACACTGAAAGTATCATATGCGCAGATTAAGACAATAGTTTAATATCAGTTCGCCCTATGAAAGTTTTTCATTTCAGTATGCACTAATACTAGGCTGTTACATCCATTTTGGTTCCAAATTTGCTTAGTCCAGAAATAAATTATTTCTTTGCGCACGGAAATTGAGTTGTAAGCATGGACACCGAATTTCAGAATAGCGAAATTTCTGAGTTCATTCGAACGATTTTTCTGCACGTGATTGTGACAATGGCCGTATGGAAATGTTATATACACCATTTAGCAATAGTTATGCGTTTTATTAAAACTATGAATACGAATATTGTTGAAATAAATCACAATTGTAATTAATATACGACGAAAAAATCGGTGGCAGTAAATATAGGACGTTGGATCATAATTTGAATTATGAAAGTTGCAAAAAATGGACCATCTTATAACGATTTCAGAACCTGCTATGTCCAACGAATGAATGATTTCGACCCATTTAAATGCACTCCATGCTCATCAGATTCATGACTCTGACTCATATTTTCACGTATTACTCTATAATTTATAGGGATGGTCGGATCAGATACCTCGGATCCAAATATCCTCGGATATTGCCCTTCATCGGATACATCGGACCCAAAGTCGCGAAAGACATCGGATCCGGATCCGAAATTTTAAATAATAGCTTCAGTGAATGCAACACCCCACAAGGGTGGAAAGAGTTCCGATTCTCTCTTCGAATGTGCCTTCGCATACCGATTCTTGCCCTACGCCACTGGTCAGTGGTTTATCCGAAGATTTTTCCTATTTTCATTTCCAAACCCAAGCGTAACAGTTTAGGTCCTGAGTATGTACAGATGTTAAAAAAAACGACTTGAAAGCCTATAAAAATAATAAATTGTTTATGGAAATCTAAAAAGCATTTCTTCGATTGTACGTACCCAGAGTAAACTTGAATAATTATTTCGTTTAATTGTAGGAATTTGAAAATGCATTTGGATCCGAAAATATCCGATACGAAAGATCCGGCTCCGAAAATCAAGGATCCGATCCGAATCCGGATCCGAAAAAAATCCTGGATCCGTCCATCCCGAATAATTTAATATTAGTTTGCTCTATAAAAATTGTTGATTTCAGTATGCACTCAAACAATGTTGTTATTTCCATTGTAGAGTCAGTAGAAGGAAAGTTGCACCTAAGTGACCGTTACTGGTGGCACCAATCGGCACTGCTGATATTGGCAATGGTCGACAGAATCGCCATTGCCTGCTCTCTAACGCTGCTTCAAGTGTCAGCAGCAGAAGTAGTCCCGGCGGATCAGCAAAAGATGGCTTCCGTATCGACAGTTACACTGGCCAGAGTTTTTCTGTGCGGTGCGCCATTTGTGGGAGTACTGGTTTGTATATTAAATACTCAGGATTTTCTTATACCCCAACGGTACCTCTATACTCTAATTTAAGACTAAAAAGTATAAAAATTTTGCGCAAAAACTGTTATGCATCTACCTCCCTATGTAGGCTAGCATTTTGTCCACGATTTTCGATGCAATAACCAACTACATTATGATACTAATTTGGGCAACAAAAGTCATTTTATTGCTATGTGAAATGGAATGAAGTGGCGTGGCCAGGGATTTCGTTCGGGGTTCATTCCAAAACTAGGGGGGAAAATTTTTGAAAAACCGGGCACAAAGTAATGGGTTTTAAACTAATTTTAACACTTTTCGTAATCGAAAAAACTTAATTTGTTAAAGAAACATTTTGTAAATTCCTGATTTTTCAATATTTTGTTTTCTTGTATGAAGGACAATAATTGTGTTTTTATATTTCGGGGGGTTCGGACCCCTCGGACTCCCCCTGGCTACGCCACAAATGATGTCGTTGAAAAATGTTAATAACCTAACACATCCAGGGCATAAAATAGGGTTTAACATTATTTTATAGCTATATGTTAAATGTTTGGAATAAAATTATATAAAATTTATATTTTTTAAGTGGTATCTGAAATAGAAAACAATTCCTCGTACTTAATCAACACCCTGTGCATTTACTTGCATGCGATGTATTTGTTTTTGTTTTCGGCGAATAATATGCAGAAATTCCTATAGGGTTGTCAACAGTGTGAATGGCTCCATCTTCGGCGTTTCGAGTTTCGACAACTTACTCCACTACCGTCTTCAGGGATGGAGAGAGAGAAGAACAGTCACTCTTAACCTCTGAAGACACTAGCAGAGTGAGCTGCCAAAACGTTGAATAGGGAGCCATAAAATCGGTTACCGACCCGAGAAAAATTTCTTTACTTCCTAGTATACAGATTACGAAGTTAAATCTTTTTCAAGCGATAGTCAAACTCATAACACCAACATCCGAGTTGAAACGCTAAGTTAAGATTAGTGCTACAAAGCAGGGGTAAAAATATAATTGCCATAAATTTTCATTTTATTGTCATTTAGTGAATCCTCAAGTAAATATATCACTTACCCATTAAACTCAGTTTCGAAAGTTAAGAAATAGTTGTATAACGCTTGTAGATATTGTGAGATAGTAAATAAATGCATTATCATCCCCTGAAATAACTTCCTCGGAGTGCTGCCGACTGTTATTGCGCCGAGGAATATTTTAGTTCCTCTTATACATTAATTTTGAGAATCGGTGTACGTATCTGTCTATTTACCTATTCACTGGTGTTTTTGTGGACTTCTTTCGCTACGTAAACTCTCCGCATGAATTTAGCGGCGCATAATTCGATAACGCAAAGGGAATGGCGACAATAGGATCTCTCACTACATTCATCTTACAGCTGTGGTACATAGTTTATGGTTGTTGACTTTACAAAAATTAAATTCTTATTCCTGGAAAGAATAAGTTTAAAATTAATGTTTACTCTTTGTCTGCATAAGAAACTAATTAAATACTAATAATTCTTTTTTAAGGCCTCTTATGGTGCTCCGATGCCTTTGACAGCATTTGGCAGCCTCTCCATCATTGGAGGAATAAGTGCATTCCTGCTGTCTACACCGAAGGAAAGTCCTCATTTCTACTCTAAAAATTGGAGCATGGCGAAATTTTGGCCTACGAATGGAAAAAATAGCGTTTGGACGGTGTAAGTTGCAATTTTTATCATTTGAATCATAAATAGGGTAGTTTCTTTCATCAAAGAGAACGAAAGGCATTGATTGTGATTCGTTACCCACCATTAGTGTATTCATTATATAAAAATTATTTGGCTTTAGAAATACCGGTTTATACGAATGGCAATGGTCAATTTTAACCTCATTTGAAAAAGGCCAGATTGGCGTCCATGCGATGCCACTCCACGTGACGTCACAGGGACCTAGTTTCTATACGAGTAGATAGGAGTTTTGCATCGTCTGATACTACCAATGCATGCATGAGGCACAGAGCTCAGGGAAATGTCTCTTAATAATCACCCATTAAAATTACCTAAGTTCGGAAAGTTTCCTCCGTTTGATAGGGCAATAATAATCCTTATTTAAGCTAAGCGCTACCTGCTAGCAACCTGCATCGTATCAGCGCTCAAAGCCTCGCCCCAAGGTCACCTCACACGGCGACAGCTGGAACCAGAATGACGTCACACGCGGTTTTCCCAACATTCATACTTAGCCGTCGCGTTTTCGCGCGCTTGATAATTTTCACTCTTCATTTAATCGCGAAAAATAGATATCGCCATTTAAAAATCTGAAAGCGTGAAATACGTAGTCCAGGAGTATTATATAATCTTTCGATTTATGCAATAAAAAAATAATAGGAGGCCACACTTTTAGGTACTTAGTTGATTTTTGTGGAATTGGTAATAATTTTATTTCAGCTTTACGATATAGCCACAGATTATGAAGGATTTTCATGCGATTTTCAGTACATTATTATATTTGTATTACATTTTTAACTTGCGGCTAAGCTTAAAGCTATCGAGTGTGTCCACCGGGTCGCGGTTGGTGGTTACCTCTAGATACAGAGGTTGACTGCGAGATAAAGAAGTTTACCCGTCGTATACAAAAAGGGACGACACTCCGAGGGGTATGGGCCTCTCCCTGATAAGCCATCAAAATGATACATAAACACTGTGAAGATGCCGCGACTTGGAGATGAGGGGCCGCAGCCAACTACATATAATGCCTCCCATCATCAGGGGTAGAGGGTAGCAGCTGTTCTGCAATTTTTGAAGTTGAAGACCACAGTGGTCTCAACGGGTGTCACTCATATCACTACAGGCGCCATTTACCACCACGATTTACGTTATTGGCTGTTTAACTGCGATGCGGAAGGCGAGGAGAAACTACCACATTATTAACCCGAGGAATCGCAGCCACTCGAATTATTATTTCATTGAAGACATGATGGCACTCGATCGAGCCAAATTTTCTAAAGGTTAACATCTCCATATTTGCTAAGGCCTTTGGTAGCGTGATTTGGAATTCACTGCTGAGAATTCTAATTGTAAGAAGAAATTTGGCTCTACAATGACCGAAGAGTTCTCCGTTTGTATAAAAACCAAGGAGCTGAGATAAAATCTAGGCTCAACGGTTAAGAAGCATGGATAGGGATCGAGTGAAACGAGGATATACAATGATCCTCGTAATTATATTGATTAGATCGACAAAGCCGTCAATAATATTAAAGAGAAGGCCTCAATAGTCTATACCAGGGGTCTCCAATTTACTAGGCCGCGAGGGCCACATTCCAAGTTCCGAATCGCCCCGGATAGCAAATTTGCCGATGACTGAAGTATTCGATACCAACGTCTACTGAAGAATCCTGTGGCGTATTTCTTATTTACGAACAGCTGAAGGCGACTTTGACGCGCAGTACAGCACTGCAATGCTCCCAGCCGTGTCTCACAGAGTTAAACGAGCGAGAATCGCGCGCTACTTGAAACGAGTGCGCGGGCCGGATGAAAGCCCTCCGCGGGCCGTGTTTTGGAGACTTCGTGAACCACGAGCGCCAAGGAGGAGAGGACCGACTCAGGTAGCTGGCGGGTCCGTATGGTATACAGACTAGAGTCAATCCACGGGAAAAAAATTAGCCTGTTTGGATTTGCGGGCGAAATATTCGTCTTATCCGAGACAGCGGGGTTTAAATCGCGTTTAAAGAGATCAACCAGGGTGAGAAGGGGGGAGAGAGACTTCAAAATGAAACACTTCCCGTTGTTCTTGGGTAGCTTGAAATTTTTGCTCAGCGCCCAATGAACCTGTCTCCGTCTAAGGTGCTCCGAGCTCTTTCAAACTCTTCATTCCGCTTCCGATCATAATTTTTCACGAGGAAAATTTTCCGTCCTAAAACGCTTAAATAACGTCAGAAATGCATCGTGTTCGGTCACATTTTTTTAATAACATGATTATTACGAATATTTCAATGCAATAAAGGTCTAATAACAAACGCAAAAAGTTATTATTAGACACTTTAGGGCCCAATAGCTTACTCATGTAGCATTTAATCACCAGAAAAGGTGGGCTTTGAGACAGGTAGGCTGAAAAAAGTCACTTGGTGAGAAAAAGGGTGGCGTGAAACACGATTCTATTATTAGCGTGTAATTTGATATCGTCTTTCGAAGTTAATGATTTATGGTCTTCGTAACATGAACCCTGTTCGAGATATTATCTGGGGTGTCTAGGGCCTGTTGGGTGGTCTCCGAAACGAGGAGAAAGCCTTAGGCGTGGGCCGAGGGCTGATGGAAGGGGGATATCGGATTTTGGGTAATGTTAAACGTAGTTACTAATTAATATCCTAAAGCGCTGAGCTTCTCCCCGTGGTAGCTCCATTTCTTGGATAAAGATTGAATTCTTGGGTAAAGATTCGCTTCAAGAGCGGGTCGCTGCAGGATTGTAACTAGAGATGAGCAAAGTCGTTCATTTCAAAGATTCGATTTTTACAATTCCAGCCTCTTGGGTGATTCCATTAACTCCAATCATACCGGTACACTTCTTGCGGAGTTCGTCCAACTATAACCATGTTTATGCAGTGGATGGTATTAACATAAAGGCAACAGACGAAGTGGAAAACCTGGGAGTAACGATAATCTCGAACCTTTCGTGGGGAATACATATAAGGAATATTTGCGGCATAGCCCTGAAGAAATTAGGATTCGTCAAGCGTATTGTGGGAAGATTTTTGGATGAGGAAGTAAAAGAAAAGTGTTATTTCACACTCGTCCCACCGCATCTTGAATATGCAGCGAGCGAATGGGATCTGGTACAGAAAGACTTAATCCGCGAATTGAATAAAACACAAAGGGCTGCGCGGTTCGTCAAAAACTGCCACGGGCGTAGAGACATCGTTACCCAGGCTGGGAGTCGCTGGAGACTCGGAGGCAGCGCGCTAGGCTTAGATTGCTTGAACAATTGAGAATAGATATCTTTAAGAGTGACACAGATAACATAATATTAGAGCCACACTATATTTCCAGGTCCGACAGAACCGATAAATTAAGAGAGATGTTTTGCCGAACGGATAGATATGAGTATTCGTTTTTCCCCCGAACCATAAAGGACGATAATAAATGCTAACCCTAACTTCGTTAGAGAACTTCATTTTTATGTGTAAACGGCTGTTGTCCTAACACCCCTTGCCACACGCCTTTTAGGTGGCTTTCGGGGTATTACGTAGATGTATATGTAGAACTGATTCAACCATTTCGATCATTCAATCATTTAGATTGATGATTTGGAATTGACTGAAATCTCTGATTGAATCATGCAATAAGAAGAATGAAACCGTTTAACCAATCAACACCGATCATAGACGGATGGTGACATATCAAATTAAATGAACCGAATGACTAGCGAATTATAATCGAGAGATTGCAGATTCTGATGCCAATAAATGCAAAATATAAAATGTAGCCAGCCGATAATTTGAAATAAACCATCTCCTGTGATTCAGTGTTAATAGCGAATTGGTATTTTGAAGATAGGTAGAAATGTTTTTGCTTTGATACATTTTTGGAGAGATTTACGAATATAGAGGGAAATATGTTCCATGAAAATATTCATACATGCATCTGTAACATCATGTCTGAATAGAAAGAAATTCGATTTCGGATTTAGAATACCTATACTGATCATTTCTAATTCATTTCTAATTTCACTCTTAAATCACTATTATACTACATGTAGAGATACCAATCTCATTGCCATATTGAAAATGTCGAGTGTGCAAATCACAGAGAATTCATGTGTGTGACCAGTCCAAGATGTTTAACTTCAAGAAAAATGTTTTCATACATTTCATCAGAAGTGACGATGAAAAATAAAAGATTCATCAAAGTTTTGAAAAGTTTTTTTTATTTACCGGATTTTTCCCAGCGTTGCAGAAACGCAACATTACCTATGTAAATTATATATTAAGATGAATATAAAAATATTTTCGAATATTCATCTTAAACAGGAAACCGGAAAATACGAACAAACCGAAGTTAAAAGCCCTACATATATCTATAGGTACTCTATACAGTCTGTGGAATAATGGGTTAATTACGTGTACAATTATCTATCGTATGTCATATGATATTCACGAAACTCGCTGCTAATACAACACGGAGATAAAAAATACAGTGCGAAGTGGGTGAAAAAAGCTATTATCTGGAAGTATACGGATGAACACATCAATTGGATTCACAAAAGCGCAACGTCAGATATTTTCACACCAAAAGTAATGACTCAGAATCAATCGCCGAGTAAACAGGAAATCTGGCTGATTGATGTATTATCAAAACACCGAAGAAACCGGAAGTCGGACGGATTGATGATCTACTTTATTTTGCGCTATGAGTCATTTGAATTCCTGGGTGATTCAGTCATTTTGAACGAATCCATCACGAATGACCCATCACTAATTGTACCATTTACACAAAAAGATAGATGGATGAATCATACCGCAGAGAAAAGTACATGTCAGTCGACGGCGTACCTTCGTATTGACTGGGGAGATCAGTAATAGGGTGGTTTTCTATTACTTTTTTATTGCCTAAATCGAAAGATTATTACGCTTGGGGTACGCATTTCACGCTTGTAGATTTTTAAATGACGATATCTATTTTTCGCGATTAAATTAAAAGTGATAATTTTCAAGCGCGCGAAAACGCGACGGCTAAGTATGAATGTTGGGAAAACCGCGTGTGACGTCATTCTGGTTCCAGCTGTCGCCGTGTGAGGTGACCTTGGGGATAGGATGTGTACGCCGCTGAGATGCAGGCTGCTAGCAGGTAGCAGAGTACCCTGATAGCAGATAGCGCTTGGCTTAAATAAGGATTATTATTGCCCTATCAATCGAAGGAAACTTTCCGAAATTAGGTAATTTTAATGGGTGATTATTAAGAGACATTTCCCTGAGCTCTGTGCCTCATGCATGCATTGGTAATATCAGACGATGTAAAACTCTTATCTACTCGTATAGAAACTAGGTCCCTGTGACGTCACGTGGAGTGGCATCGCATGGGCGCTAATCTGGCCTTTTTCAAATGAGGTTAAAATTGACCATTGCCATTCGTCTAAACCGGTATCTCTAAAACCAAATAATTTGTATATTATGAATACACTAATGGTGAGTAGCGAATCGCAATCAATGCCTTTCGTTTTGTTTGATGAAGGAAACTTCCCTATTCGTATAATGACAGCTTTAATTCCCGTCTGTATCCTTATTATTTTACTGTAAATCCATGCACGGCTGAATTGAAAAAAAAATCATTGAACTTGGATGTTTCACAGAGAAAAATAGTAAATGTAATTTTCATGAAAATCCATAAAAATGCTTCTCTGACTGTACTTCATCGACTGATGACAAGAGAAACTTGACAGGGAAGTATGTAACTCGGCGTTTCCGTTTAAACGCATGATCGAAGGTATGCACCATGAATAGAGGGTATGGATACTTATTCTTCACATGGTGCGGGCAATGCGCATGAAACTTATTATTATCGTTATCATTAAATTATTTTACCGGTCAAGGTAGGTTTACATGGAGCTATTTGCCTGTCTTCCCTCTCATATTGGACTTTCCTCTTTAATTGAAAATAAACATCCAAACACCCAAGAGGTAGCTCTCAGGGTATTAAGTAGACGTAACTCCTTTCATTCCTACACCTACAAATGCTTTTCTTTTCCATCCACTCCATCGCATGACCAAAAGTCTTTTCTATTGAAATAAATACCTACAATTTTACACGATCATAAATTTAATAACGATTAAGTTTCAATGTAACTTCATCATCTTCAAGGTACAAATGATGTGCTAATAATTTCATTAAACAATTTTATAATTTCGGAAAATTGCAAGTATTTATTTCAATATGTAAAAATTATGCATCATATACGCATCCATATTTGAATGCTCGAATCTTCGGACTTCATTCAACATCCTTTCCTCTAACCCTGTTCTCATCTTGCTCCTCTGTCGACTTGTGACGACTTAATAACTCAACTGAATTCTAGTATTCAGGTAAAATTTCATAACAGCAGCTTTTGCTTCTACAATGTTATGAATTTTGATTGAGACGCCTTTGTCACTTTATCAACAAACGTGGCATCCTAGGCAACTCTACAATTATTGAGCCTTTTCTTAATTTAGATTAACTTATGTACTTATATTAAATTTAAAAATTCAACACCTACCCGCTCAAAATTGAATCCAGCCAAACCTTCCTCTTCCTCCTCAGCATCTCATCTCGTAGTTGCCTCTCCTCACCCACCACATCCAGCACTTCATTGTTCCTCCTCCTATCTGCACACCTTCTCAATTCTTCTCCGTACCCACATCTCCATGACCTACGTACTTTGCAAATTACAGTTAGTGGTTGTAGCCTTCAATGGCTGAAAATATTTAAATAACACATTAAGGCGAACTTCTAGATGCCACATGAATCATTTCACCTTTTTCTTTCGCAGGAAATCTGAAGCGACCCCAGAAGGAAAGATGGAATGTTACAACCCAAGTTTTATAATTGAGTGAATTACTGAAATCGATACCAAATATATTCATGGAATGGAAGAATCTCGTGTACGAACAGGCAACTGCTTTATGAAATTCTTAGATTAAAATGTTTTTCAGACTTTTTTTGGGCAATTGCTCATTGTTATTCTCTAATAGGAAGACTCTAATGGAGGAGTACTTCGAGTGATTTTTTCAAAGGAAAAAGATTTACACTCAATAATTTCTTGGCCTATATCTGTAGTGATTACTCAGGAAATCGTTGGAAGTTTTCACAATTACAATTTGTACGTGTATTTTTATAAATAAAGAAAGAAATTCAGAAAAATCTTTAATGAATCTCATTAAATCCTGATACCCAGTCCTTTTCCAATTAATAGGGTAGTTTCCTTCATCAAAGAAAACGAAAGGCATTGATTGCGATTCGTTACCCACCATTAGTGTATTCATTATGTACAAATTATTTGGTTTTAGAAATACCGGTTTAGACGAATGGCAATGGTCAATTTTATCCTCATTTGAAAAAGACCAGATTGGCACCCATGCGATGCCACTCCACGTGACGTCACAGGGACCTAGTTTCTATACGAGTAGATAGGAGTTTTGCATCGTCTGATACTACCAATGCATGCATGAGGCACAGAGCTCAGGGAAATGTCTCTTAATAATCACCCATTAAAATTACCTAAGTTCGGAAAGTTTCCTCCGTTTGATAGGGCAATAATAATCCTTATTTAAGCTAAGCGCTACCTGCTAGCAACCTGCATCGTATCAGCGCTCAAAGCCTCGCCCCAAGGTCACCTCACACGGCGACAGCTGGAACCAGAATGACGTCACACGCGGTTTTCCCAACATTCATACTTAGCCGTCGCGTTTTCGCGCGCTTGATAATTTTCACTCTTCATTTAATCGCGAAAAATAGATATCGCCATTTAAAAATCTGAAAGCGTGAAATACGTAGTCCAGGAGTATTATATAATCTTTCGATTTATGCAATAAAAAAATAATAGGAGGCCACACTTTTAGGTACTTAGTTGATTTTTGTGGAATTGGTAATAATTTTATTTCAGCTTTACGATATAGCCACAGATTATGAAGGATTTTCATGCGATTTTCAGTACATTATTATATTTGTATTACATTTTTAACTTGCGGCTAAGCTTAAAGCTATCGAGTGTGTCCACCGGGTCGCGGTTGGTGGTTACCTCTAGATACAGAGGTTGACTGCGAGATAAAGAAGTTTACCCGTCGTATACAAAAAGGGACGACACTCCGAGGGGTATGGGCCTCTCCCTGATAAGCCATCAAAATGATACATAAACACTGTGAAGATGCCGCGACTTGGAGATGAGGGGCCGCAGCCAACTACATATAATGCCTCCCATCATCAGGGGTAGAGGGTAGCAGCTGTTCTGCAATTTTTGAAGTTGAAGACCACAGTGGTCTCAACGGGTGTCACTCATATCACTACAGGCGCCATTTACCACCACGATTTACGTTATTGGCTGTTTAACTGCGATGCGGAAGGCGAGGAGAAACTACCACATTATTAACCCGAGGAATCGCAGCCACTCGAATTATTATTTCATTGAAGACATGATGGCACTCGATCGAGCCAAATTTTCTAAAGGTTAACATCTCCATATTTGCTAAGGCCTTTGGTAGCGTGATTTGGAATTCACTGCTGAGAATTCTAATTGTAAGAAGAAATTTGGCTCTACAATGACCGAAGAGTTCTCCGTTTGTATAAAAACCAAGGAGCTGAGATAAAATCTAGGCTCAACGGTTAAGAAGCATGGATAGGGATCGAGTGAAACGAGGATATACAATGATCCTCGTAATTATATTGATTAGATCGACAAAGCCGTCAATAATATTAAAGAGAAGGCCTCAATAGTCTATACCAGGGGTCTCCAATTTACTAGGCCGCGAGGGCCACATTCCAAGTTCCGAATCGCCCCGGATAGCAAATTTGCCGATGACTGAAGTATTCGATACCAACGTCTACTGAAGAATCCTGTGGCGTATTTCTTATTTACGAACAGCTGAAGGCGACTTTGACGCGCAGTACAGCACTGCAATGCTCCCAGCCGTGTCTCACAGAGTTAAACGAGCGAGAATCGCGCGCTACTTGAAACGAGTGCGCGGGCCGGATGAAAGCCCTCCGCGGGCCGTGTTTTGGAGACTTCGTGAACCACGAGCGCCAAGGAGGAGAGGACCGACTCAGGTAGCTGGCGGGTCCGTATGGTATACAGACTAGAGTCAATCCACGGGAAAAAAATTAGCCTGTTTGGATTTGCGGGCGAAATATTCGTCTTATCCGAGACAGCGGGGTTTAAATCGCGTTTAAAGAGATCAACCAGGGTGAGAAGGGGGGAGAGAGACTTCAAAATGAAACACTTCCCGTTGTTCTTGGGTAGCTTGAAATTTTTGCTCAGCGCCCAATGAACCTGTCTCCGTCTAAGGTGCTCCGAGCTCTTTCAAACTCTTCATTCCGCTTCCGATCATAATTTTTCACGAGGAAAATTTTCCGTCCTAAAACGCTTAAATAACGTCAGAAATGCATCGTGTTCGGTCACATTTTTTTAATAACATGATTATTACGAATATTTCAATGCAATAAAGGTCTAATAACAAACGCAAAAAGTTATTATTAGACACTTTAGGGCCCAATAGCTTACTCATGTAGCATTTAATCACCAGAAAAGGTGGGCTTTGAGACAGGTAGGCTGAAAAAAGTCACTTGGTGAGAAAAAGGGTGGCGTGAAACACGATTCTATTATTAGCGTGTAATTTGATATCGTCTTTCGAAGTTAATGATTTATGGTCTTCGTAACATGAACCCTGTTCGAGATATTATCTGGGGTGTCTAGGGCCTGTTGGGTGGTCTCCGAAACGAGGAGAAAGCCTTAGGCGTGGGCCGAGGGCTGATGGAAGGGGGATATCGGATTTTGGGTAATGTTAAACGTAGTTACTAATTAATATCCTAAAGCGCTGAGCTTCTCCCCGTGGTAGCTCCATTTCTTGGATAAAGATTGAATTCTTGGGTAAAGATTCGCTTCAAGAGCGGGTCGCTGCAGGATTGTAACTAGAGATGAGCAAAGTCGTTCATTTCAAAGATTCGATTTTTACAATTCCAGCCTCTTGGGTGATTCCATTAACTCCAATCATACCGGTACACTTCTTGCGGAGTTCGTCCAACTATAACCATGTTTATGCAGTGGATGGTATTAACATAAAGGCAACAGACGAAGTGGAAAACCTGGGAGTAACGATAATCTCGAACCTTTCGTGGGGAATACATATAAGGAATATTTGCGGCATAGCCCTGAAGAAATTAGGATTCGTCAAGCGTATTGTGGGAAGATTTTTGGATGAGGAAGTAAAAGAAAAGTGTTATTTCACACTCGTCCCACCGCATCTTGAATATGCAGCGAGCGAATGGGATCTGGTACAGAAAGACTTAATCCGCGAATTGAATAAAACACAAAGGGCTGCGCGGTTCGTCAAAAACTGCCACGGGCGTAGAGACATCGTTACCCAGGCTGGGAGTCGCTGGAGACTCGGAGGCAGCGCGCTAGGCTTAGATTGCTTGAACAATTGAGAATAGATATCTTTAAGAGTGACACAGATAACATAATATTAGAGCCACACTATATTTCCAGGTCCGACAGAACCGATAAATTAAGAGAGATGTTTTGCCGAACGGATAGATATGAGTATTCGTTTTTCCCCCGAACCATAAAGGACGATAATAAATGCTAACCCTAACTTCGTTAGAGAACTTCATTTTTATGTGTAAACGGCTGTTGTCCTAACACCCCTTGCCACACGCCTTTTAGGTGGCTTTCGGGGTATTACGTAGATGTATATGTAGAACTGATTCAACCATTTCGATCATTCAATCATTTAGATTGATGATTTGGAATTGACTGAAATCTCTGATTGAATCATGCAATAAGAAGAATGAAACCGTTTAACCAATCAACACCGATCATAGACGGATGGTGACATATCAAATTAAATGAACCGAATGACTAGCGAATTATAATCGAGAGATTGCAGATTCTGATGCCAATAAATGCAAAATATAAAATGTAGCCAGCCGATAATTTGAAATAAACCATCTCCTGTGATTCAGTGTTAATAGCGAATTGGTATTTTGAAGATAGGTAGAAATGTTTTTGCTTTGATACATTTTTGGAGAGATTTACGAATATAGAGGGAAATATGTTCCATGAAAATATTCATACATGCATCTGTAACATCATGTCTGAATAGAAAGAAATTCGATTTCGGATTTAGAATACCTATACTGATCATTTCTAATTCATTTCTAATTTCACTCTTAAATCACTATTATACTACATGTAGAGATACCAATCTCATTGCCATATTGAAAATGTCGAGTGTGCAAATCACAGAGAATTCATGTGTGTGACCAGTCCAAGATGTTTAACTTCAAGAAAAATGTTTTCATACATTTCATCAGAAGTGACGATGAAAAATAAAAGATTCATCAAAGTTTTGAAAAGTTTTTTTTATTTACCGGATTTTTCCCAGCGTTGCAGAAACGCAACATTACCTATGTAAATTATATATTAAGATGAATATAAAAATATTTTCGAATATTCATCTTAAACAGGAAACCGGAAAATACGAACAAACCGAAGTTAAAAGCCCTACATATATCTATAGGTACTCTATACAGTCTGTGGAATAATGGGTTAATTACGTGTACAATTATCTATCGTATGTCATATGATATTCACGAAACTCGCTGCTAATACAACACGGAGATAAAAAATACAGTGCGAAGTGGGTGAAAAAAGCTATTATCTGGAAGTATACGGATGAACACATCAATTGGATTCACAAAAGCGCAACGTCAGATATTTTCACACCAAAAGTAATGACTCAGAATCAATCGCCGAGTAAACAGGAAATCTGGCTGATTGATGTATTATCAAAACACCGAAGAAACCGGAAGTCGGACGGATTGATGATCTACTTTATTTTGCGCTATGAGTCATTTGAATTCCTGGGTGATTCAGTCATTTTGAACGAATCCATCACGAATGACCCATCACTAATTGTACCATTTACACAAAAAGATAGATGGATGAATCATACCGCAGAGAAAAGTACATGTCAGTCGACGGCGTACCTTCGTATTGACTGGGGAGATCAGTAATAGGGTGGTTTTCTATTACTTTTTTATTGCCTAAATCGAAAGATTATTACGCTTGGGGTACGCATTTCACGCTTGTAGATTTTTAAATGACGATATCTATTTTTCGCGATTAAATTAAAAGTGATAATTTTCAAGCGCGCGAAAACGCGACGGCTAAGTATGAATGTTGGGAAAACCGCGTGTGACGTCATTCTGGTTCCAGCTGTCGCCGTGTGAGGTGACCTTGGGGATAGGATGTGTACGCCGCTGAGATGCAGGCTGCTAGCAGGTAGCAGAGTACCCTGATAGCAGATAGCGCTTGGCTTAAATAAGGATTATTATTGCCCTATCAATCGAAGGAAACTTTCCGAAATTAGGTAATTTTAATGGGTGATTATTAAGAGACATTTCCCTGAGCTCTGTGCCTCATGCATGCATTGGTAATATCAGACGATGTAAAACTCTTATCTACTCGTATAGAAACTAGGTCCCTGTGACGTCACGTGGAGTGGCATCGCATGGGCGCTAATCTGGCCTTTTTCAAATGAGGTTAAAATTGACCATTGCCATTCGTCTAAACCGGTATCTCTAAAACCAAATAATTTGTATATTATGAATACACTAATGGTGAGTAGCGAATCGCAATCAATGCCTTTCGTTTTGTTTGATGAAGGAAACTTCCCTATTCGTATAATGACAGCTTTAATTCCCGTCTGTATCCTTATTATTTTACTGTAAATCCATGCACGGCTGAATTGAAAAAAAAATCATTGAACTTGGATGTTTCACAGAGAAAAATAGTAAATGTAATTTTCATGAAAATCCATAAAAATGCTTCTCTGACTGTACTTCATCGACTGATGACAAGAGAAACTTGACAGGGAAGTATGTAACTCGGCGTTTCCGTTTAAACGCATGATCGAAGGTATGCACCATGAATAGAGGGTATGGATACTTATTCTTCACATGGTGCGGGCAATGCGCATGAAACTTATTATTATCGTTATCATTAAATTATTTTACCGGTCAAGGTAGGTTTACATGGAGCTATTTGCCTGTCTTCCCTCTCATATTGGACTTTCCTCTTTAATTGAAAATAAACATCCAAACACCCAAGAGGTAGCTCTCAGGGTATTAAGTAGACGTAACTCCTTTCATTCCTACACCTACAAATGCTTTTCTTTTCCATCCACTCCATCGCATGACCAAAAGTCTTTTCTATTGAAATAAATACCTACAATTTTACACGATCATAAATTTAATAACGATTAAGTTTCAATGTAACTTCATCATCTTCAAGGTACAAATGATGTGCTAATAATTTCATTAAACAATTTTATAATTTCGGAAAATTGCAAGTATTTATTTCAATATGTAAAAATTATGCATCATATACGCATCCATATTTGAATGCTCGAATCTTCGGACTTCATTCAACATCCTTTCCTCTAACCCTGTTCTCATCTTGCTCCTCTGTCGACTTGTGACGACTTAATAACTCAACTGAATTCTAGTATTCAGGTAAAATTTCATAACAGCAGCTTTTGCTTCTACAATGTTATGAATTTTGATTGAGACGCCTTTGTCACTTTATCAACAAACGTGGCATCCTAGGCAACTCTACAATTATTGAGCCTTTTCTTAATTTAGATTAACTTATGTACTTATATTAAATTTAAAAATTCAACACCTACCCGCTCAAAATTGAATCCAGCCAAACCTTCCTCTTCCTCCTCAGCATCTCATCTCGTAGTTGCCTCTCCTCACCCACCACATCCAGCACTTCATTGTTCCTCCTCCTATCTGCACACCTTCTCAATTCTTCTCCGTACCCACATCTCCATGACCTACGTACTTTGCAAATTACAGTTAGTGGTTGTAGCCTTCAATGGCTGAAAATATTTAAATAACACATTAAGGCGAACTTCTAGATGCCACATGAATCATTTCACCTTTTTCTTTCGCAGGAAATCTGAAGCGACCCCAGAAGGAAAGATGGAATGTTACAACCCAAGTTTTATAATTGAGTGAATTACTGAAATCGATACCAAATATATTCATGGAATGGAAGAATCTCGTGTACGAACAGGCAACTGCTTTATGAAATTCTTAGATTAAAATGTTTTTCAGACTTTTTTTGGGCAATTGCTCATTGTTATTCTCTAATAGGAAGACTCTAATGGAGGAGTACTTCGAGTGATTTTTTCAAAGGAAAAAGATTTACACTCAATAATTTCTTGGCCTATATCTGTAGTGATTACTCAGGAAATCGTTGGAAGTTTTCACAATTACAATTTGTACGTGTATTTTTATAAATAAAGAAAGAAATTCAGAAAAATCTTTAATGAATCTCATTAAATCCTGATACCCAGTCCTTTTCCAATTAATAGGGTAGTTTCCTTCATCAAAGAAAACGAAAGGCATTGATTGCGATTCGTTACCCACCATTAGTGTATTCATTATGTACAAATTATTTGGTTTTAGAAATACCGGTTTAGACGAATGGCAATGGTCAATTTTATCCTCATTTGAAAAAGACCAGATTGGCACCCATGCGATGCCACTCCACGTGACGTCACAGGGACCTAGTTTCTATAGGGGAAGATAGGAGTTATACATCGTCTGAGATTACCAATGCATGCATGAGGCACAGAGCTCAGGGAAACATCTCTTAATAATCACCTATTAAAACTGCCTAAGATCGGAAAGTTTCCTTCGTTTGATAAGGTATTAATATTCCTTATTCAAGCCAAGCGCTACCTGCTAGCAGGGTACTCTGCTACCTGCTAGAATCCTGCGTCGTATCAGCGCTCAAAGCCTCGCCCCAAGGTCAGCCCAGCTTCGCAGTGGCGCACAATATCCTCGCCCCAAGGTGGCCTCACACGGCGGAAGCTAGTCACGACGTCACACGGAGTTTTCCCAGCATTCATACTTAGCCGTCGCGTTTTCGCGCCCTTGAAAATTTTCACATTTAATTTAATCGCGAAAAATAGGTATCGTCATTAAAAAATCTAAAAGCGTGAAATACGTACTCCAGGAGTAATAATCTTTCGATTTAGGCAATAAAAAAATAATAGAAAAACCACCCTATTGTGAACCGTGTCCATAGTGTTTTCCACCGCGATGCTTAGATGCATGGGCGATAAGGGAGAATGTAGTACCTTTGCGTCTCATCTCGAAGCTGCCTCTCCTCACCCACCATACCAAGCACTTCATCGTTCCTCTTCCTCTCCTTCCACCTGATCTCTTCTTCGCCATAACCACATCTCCATGGCATGGACCCTCCCAGCCAGCGAGTTGGCCTCTTTATCTTCATGGGCGAGAGTCAAAAGGACCTTCCCTGTCTTCTCTAACTGTATATGACGAGGGCAAGCATCGGCACGGGAGCTAATGCTCTCAGTCCCGGAACTGGGGCGGAGTAGAGGGGGCACGTACCCCGGGTGAAAAAAAATTAATTAAAAACAAATAGATAAAATAAATTTCAATTACTGCATCTCATAAAAATAGTTAACTGATGCGTTATTCTTTAGTGGTTGGGGTGGGGGTGGGGAGGAAAGAGGAGATATCAGGGGAGGGGGCGGCACAATGCTCTTGTTTCCCCCAGCAAAACTCCTAGTTCCGGCCCTGCTTGTGGCCGATTACAAAAGGACCTGCCCTTCCTCCCCCAAGTATTCGAGAACGGCATGTCTATGCACGGGGGCGATTCGCATATTGCATTGGTTTTCGGGGTTGAACGTCCCGTACTCACTGTAAATGCAACGCCGCCGTATCCTCGCCATCGACTGCCGCCCAACTGCACGGAGGCCACGCGATATCGAAGGAGTCGGGAGCGAGATATCTAAAGAGCTTGATCGTACGCATTCCGTCGATATGTCACTTCGATTTATATGATCGGATAAGATCTAAAAGGAACTAAATTAAGTTGCTGGGATGCCGCGCCTTTCCGCGGACTTTTTTTTAACCATTTTAATAAGTTTTTTTAGCCTGCTTCAGTGATCATTTCTTTATCACTGAATATATGTAATTAAACGAGGGAACACTATCTCCTTTCCTTAATCTCGTAACCTTTCGAGACCGCCTACGACGCCAGGCCCTGGTTAATGGAATTCAAAATAGTAGACTGCGATCCGGTGTTATTCTGCATCTCATCCACTCACACGCGCCTCAATGGCTATATTATTAATAATGTTTTCATATTTTTTAGCCTTCTGGAATATTTTTACCAACTCTTACGTGTCATTTTTCCTGAGTTATGACGAATAATTATCAAATTTTATACAAGATTCCAATTTTAATGGCTCGCATATCAATCAGGCTTGAGTTGAAAATGACTTTAATTACGACTGTTTCGCGTTAACCATGGCAATATACGGTGATAGGCTAAACTTGAGAATGATTGAAAGTTACACTAGAACAGTTATGAAAAATTATCAACAAGAAATTCGTGAAACTTCTCATCATGTTCAACAAAAATTTATGTAAACATGAAACTGACGATAAAATCACTACTGAAAAGCGTAAGTGAAGTTTAAAGCATGAAGACATTCATTTACTGGCTTTCCTGATCCGCAAATATTCAATATTAATTTTTCTGAACGGCAAGAATTCGTAGTTGGGTCCCTTTCACGTCGTTGATTCATGGTAATGCATTCGATTGAATTTTGGAGGCTTGAAAAGTGGGTTTGTAATGTTCTCCTATATTGCAAAAAAGATTGAGATATGGACGTGCTTATTTAAAGTGGTTCGGTGGCAGACATGAAATTCGAATGTACCGAAAAACGGAGTGTCGGAGCATGGGCGTACCCAGCGAGGGGCAGCAGGGGGCAGTGACCTCCCCCCTAGACGCAAAAATCGCAAATGTCGTCAAGGAAAATAATATTTTTTCAAGCAAATAATTTTAAAAACTAATAAAGAGCTGTTACAGTTTCCTTAAAATGTTGGTTTCATTCACCCTTTCCATGCTTTAATCTTGCCTATAACTTAAACAGCCATGGCTTGCCCCCCCCTTTAGTTTTGACCGTGCGTACGCCCCTGTGTCGGAGGATAGATACCTGTACCTTTGGTAAAGTGGCTGTCTTTGCGGCTGACAGTGGGCACTGGGCGGTCGCCACAAAGGAAACAATTTATTGAGACTTTTTCATGCTGTCTGTCGCTGTAAACGATAGAAAACATAGAAATCGCTCTTTTTACTCGCCCATCTTTTCCATATTATTGTGCAGATAACGGGCAGTGCACTTATTCTCTGTTGGTAAACCGTGTTTGTATTTCTACTATACAAATTGAAGATAGTGCGCAAAAAAACTCTTGTATTATGAGTTCGCAATGCACTTTCCGATAGAGAGTAGTCGCGAGTTCTTTCATGAAAACATTTCTCTTAATCTTTATTTTGAACGATATTTATCAAATGCAATACCGTTCATGATACATACGACCACCGTGTCAGACTTCGTCCATCACCGATCACCTCCCTCCTCTATATCACGGTTGCCCTCACGCTTTCAATGACTCTGACGAACATATGCGACGGCCATTTTAGTGCTTTACTCTGAATACACGTATGCCATGAAAAATTAGCGAAGACACTGCCGCCGACGGATAAAGCTGCCGAATACTATATGTTGTGTACCGGTCTGCTCGTGTTTGTTATGAATTTTAAAACTTATGAAGGAAATAAATTTTACCATTTTCCGTTGCCAGTCTAGGCGAAGAGAGATTTACAATTGTTCTAGCCCTGAAGAAATTAGGATTTGTCAAGAGTATTGTGGGAAGATTTTCGGATGAGAAAGTAAAAGAAATGTGCTATTTCACACTCGTTCGACCGCATCTGGAATATGGAGCGAGCGTATGGGATCCGGTGCAGAAAGACTTAATCCGCGAACTGAATAAAATACAAAGGAAGGCTGCGCGTTTCGTCAAAAACTGCTACGGACGTACAGACAGTGTTACCCAGATGTTAAGCGAATTAGGCTGGGAGCCGCTGGAGACTCGGAGGCTGCGCGCTAGGCTTAGATTGCTTGAACAATTGAGAATGGATATCTTTAAGAGCGACACGGAGAACATAATGTTAGAGCCCCAATGTACATATTTCCTGGTCCGACAGAAGAGATATATTAAGAGAGATGTTTTGCCGAACGGATAGATATGAGAATTTGTTTTTCCCCTCAACTATAAAGGACTTTAATAAATGCTAGTCGTAATTTCGTTGGAGCATTTCCTTTTTATGTGTAAATGGATGGTATCCTAACACCCCCTGCCACACGTCTTTTAGGCGGCTTGCGGGGTAGTATGTATATGTCAATGAAGGGAAATAGCAGACTCCTTGAGTCTCGAATTGTAGTCATTTACTCACAGGGATACCTAAACATGTCTTGATAATTTCTTGTAATAATTATAATGATGATGATGATAATAATAATAATAATAATAAATGAGTCTTGATCATGTTGCAGTGCAGCGAAACATGTCGACTGTAGTTTAATAAAATTTTATGTGGAAAGTGCAAAGTGCTTCACTTCATATCTCATACCTACACAGCTCCAACTAGGCAATCCTCAAAACATGCACGACTCCTCGTGGTACCATATCAGCAACATATTCCGCCATCAACAAAACAAAGAAGATCCGTTGGAAAACAAAGTCTTCCATCGGTACCATTATTCACGACAAAATCCAGGAAAAAGCCCGTTGGCGTAAATACTACCTAAATACAGTCCATATACACTTCAATACTTTCCGCAGGGAACTAAGTCCAATATGCTAGCAGCGGTATCGTACGGTTTGTTATGAGCGAGCAATATGACGTGAGCCAAATACAAAGCGACTTCATTGCAGGTTGTCTTACGAGAGACGCTACTCTACCCCGCCTTCCCCTCCTCAGGTTTTCAGAAACATGTCCCGATCGACTGCGGCCATTTAACTGGTGGCGGTCAAATTAGTTTAAAGCTGAGTTCATGTGGTTTGGAGGTAAAGGTAACATGGAGGGACTGTGGAGGTATAATAAGAGAGATTTAACCATCCGTCGAGCGCAATGGACCTCACACGCACAGCGAGAGAATTTTTGTTTTTATTTCTTCGCGTCACTAGGCGGTATAGACCAAAACATTTAATACAAAAATATTTTTAAATTAAAATTAAACCAAAAATATTCAAAACGAAAGCTTTCCAACTATTATAGCGTATACCCAGGAAAAACGAAAAAATTTAACACGCATAAAGCATAATTTGTATTTCCACAACAATGACTAATGCACGTTTCTAAGCAACATACACGAATCTTGAGCCTGGTACTGGTGAAAGAGAAGTTGCTAGTTCTAACTAGAAGAAGAATACAACAGAATATAATACAAGGAAAAGAAGAATAATATAGTTAATATCTCTAATATTACTAAACAACTTGGGAAATAACAATCAAAGAAATTTATTTCCAATCGTTCCGGAAGAGATAATTTCGACGAAAGGAAAGTCCGTCACGGTAAGTTTAGATTCCAATACACAGTCAACCTTGCTAATTATGCGTAAATAATTTAAGCACATGGAAAATCATTGAAAACAAATATCATTCTTTATGTATTGCTTCATATGTATAGGTAACTAATTCAATTTTATGAATAAAAACTGGGTGCATGACGATTGAATAACATTTAACATTCTACGCGTTCGATTACTTTTTGGGATAGTAATTCATTCATTTATAGCTAATGAATCACAATCATTCCGCTATCGCAGAGTAGAGGAAAGCACACTACGGTGAAGACTTCGGTGGAAAAATGAAGACAACCGGAGGGATAGGCATGATGGCAGGAGTACTCGTGCTAGCGGCTGGAGCAGTATGTGCTACGGTCATTAGGAAGAAGAACAGAAAGCCACTTGAAAAGGGCATCAGGGAATTGGAGGAGAAAGAAGGACATGATACGATTAAGATAAAAGAAAATTATGAGAGTCAGGGAGAAGAAAAATTTAATGGAGAGGCTGATAGTGATAATAGAGAGAAATTCCATGTGAATCAGCCATTTTTTGATTGGGCACATGAAATGACGGTTCGAGTAAAATTTGCTCCTCAATACCACTCGAGTATCTTGTCGAAATTGCTTGGAGACCTCGAGCAGTAATGTCACTAGTAATGAATCATATGCATGTTAAAATTTTGTGTTTTTTCAATAAAGCATTCATTTCGATTTCAGTTATCAGCAGTTTTTTTCCTTTTAAAACGGTGTCGCCAAACCCAGTGATTTTCTATCCATAGGGAATAGTCTCATCAAAACAGAGAACATGGAGAACCTCATGAATAATTTAGGTGGAACTAAAACAGTCGTGGTGTGAGGTGAAAAGGATATTCCAACTGAATGAGCCATTTTTAGATTGGGCACATGAAATGATGCTTCGGGTAAAACATTCACCTCAATATCGTTCCAGTATTTTGACATAATTCGCTTGATTACCGCGAGCAGTAATGTATCCTCTGCATGCAAAACTTTTTGTAATTTTAATGAAGTCTCCATTTCGTTATGAATTATCAGCAGTTGTTTTTCATTTTAAAACGTAGAAGCAAAAACCTAGTGATTCTCCATTTACAGGAAGTAGCCTTATCAAAACAAGGAACTGCGTGGTTCTCATAACTGTTTCAAGTAAAATTACTCAAGAGAGAGTAATTGGCAAACACTACATGAAAAGATTTCTTGAATTTAACATTTGCCTCTTAGAATCTCGTCCACTATATATGACTGTAATTTGTTATTGTCCTATAGTTATACATTTTACATCGGTAATCATATGCATTTAACTCAATTGAGAGAGGATTTGTGACTTGGCCTAATGTATCGAGATTTACACCTACGAAATTAAGGATATACAGAAATGGGACGAATAAGATCACGATAAAATAAGTAGTTTACCATGGATTTCTCTATGCTCTGCCTTCTGGCAACAGAAAATAACCTCTTATCATAATTCCCTTTTATTTTAAGCCACTATTTTAGGTTGTGTGTGCTAGGCTGTGATATTAGATTCCAGCTGCAGAAATATTTAGCGGGACAAAAGATCCGAGCACATTGGATTGGGGGGGGGGGTGTCGGCAGCAGGACCTGGACCTCAAGTAAAAACTCCAAGGTGGTTGAACTGCCAAGATAACGCGATACCTATAGAGAGGACGAAACAGAAGAAGCTGAAGAAGTCCACCTGAGTGACGTCTGGGCAGACTTACCCAGGTGTCCTTCTCTATTTCAGAATCTAATCGATTCTGCACAGAATAGACTGCAATTAGTTTTCCAGAAAAATGGAGACATAACTAAGTATGAAGCGTTATACGTACAATTTTGACATCAAAACATATTTCTTATTAAATTGGACGTATTGATTTTAAGCACTGAACCATTTTTCAGATTGATCAGAATGCATTCCCTTGTGACTTGTGAAAGGTGTTTTAGTAGCATTTAGCTGAATGAATGTTGTAAAAATACTTTAAACAAATTTTTGTAGCGGATATACGGATATTAAAATATCAGTATCAAGAAGAAATTATCCCGTAAGCCGAAAAGTGGAAGAAAGTTATCCAAAACACATTCCTTTATTACATTTCATTGGTTGCCCAAGATCCTAGGAAATCGGTGCCAAATATGTAACGTCACTCAATGCTTGTGCTTTCCGTTTTTTTTGTTGCATTTTTCATCGTAGACCATGAAAAAGGCCTTTAAATGTGCCATTCAGAGTCATTGAAAGCGTGAGTGCAACCGCGATATGGAGGAGAGAAGTCCTCAGTGAAGGACGAAGGCTACGATGGAGGTCAAAAGCGCAGAGAGCGATGTTGTATTTGACGAATATCACTTAAAATAAGAATTGAGGGCAACCTTTTTTTTTAGATAGAACTACTTACTGCAGGGGATCGAGTAGTGCACTGCAAACTCAGATTATACGAGTTTTTTGTCCGGCATTTTTACTTATAATAATATAATCAACGCTCCTATGAATCAACATCGTGATGCTTTGAAAGGAAGGTTTGGGAGAGTAAAATATCGCGGTCCTATGCACTGCGTACGCTTGTGTTTCGCTCTACCGTTTCAAATCGTTTCTTTTACTATTATTTCGGCAAATGCGAATAGGGTTCGGACTAATAGAGTTCGGATTAAGGGGACCTTAGTTCATTACATGACTGTGTCGTATCACAATCTACCGTGACAGCGATAAATGTCGCTCCCGTACTGTTTGACCTGCAAGTGTTAACGGCCGGTGCCTTAACCCATTTACGGCCAACGTTGCGAAAACGCAACATTATTGAGAAATGCAAAAAAAATGTTTCAATTGAATTTTATTCATGTAGAATTCTCTTTTTTCGATAAAAATAAGTTTAAACTGATTTTTAGTGAGATTTTAATGACATTTTATAAGTATTTCGATATTTATAAAAATACTCAAAATGTGTCAATTTTCGAGTCTCCTGTTAAGCAAGATAAATAATTTTTCCTAAGAGTAACTATACCTTTTATTAAGTTTTTTATTCGTCCATGTGGACGAGGAAATTTCAATTAACAGATATTAAAGCTCATATTTCATCAGGGAGTCAACATTAAGCGAAAATCAGATGCGGAAAATAATGTTGCGGTTTCGCAACGTTGGCCGAATCTATATATCTATAGGCAGTTATGCAACCCGCATTACCAAACATGTCCGTCTCGTAGGATTATGCCGTTTTTACTGTCAGATATAATCCTACTCCTTTTTATGCCCCGTACTTGGCAGATATCGTCATATTTGATAATTAAAATTTTTAGATATTATATTTCCAAGGAGATGCTTCATTATTTTACCTAAATCCAATATAAATTAGAGATGCATTACGGCTTGAAAGAAATGAGTCAAAGTGAATATTTTTACAGAAGATAACGTATTTTCCAGTTTTTAATTGATATTTTTATCACAACAGATTGAATTACAATATATAATGACTATTTATTAATTACATGAAAGCATTTCGGGTGCAATGGAACACAAACTTTGTACATTCAATCCGAATTAGTAAACAAATCCTTCCTTACTTCACGATTCCGCGATACCACCGACTTTCACAACAAGATATTGGGTGAAAGAAGACGATAAGGCGTAGATTTGATTCGCGAATGGTTGAAGCAAAACATATTCAGATTATAAAAAATAATCTACACTTTTCAGTCAATTCCTGTTTGGACAAAAATGACAGATTTGTAAATTATGACCTCAATTTGACGACTTGAATTAAAAATTATTACAATTCGGATTATTTGCGCATAAATTTTTAAATAATGAGAAAATGGTACCTTACTTTGGTCACTACAGTGCATCAATTATATTTTTAAAAAAGCCTTTTAAATTTTGCTTTTAACTTTGTTGTTTATGTTATTCAGACGGTTTTAGGGTTCAACCAGGCGATAGAAAATTACTTTCATCTAAAGTTAGGCTTGGAAGCAAGTGTTATTCTGAAATTTCTCAAGGTTATCCCTGATCCCTCGAATCATCGTATGTTTTTCGATAACTTCTTTTCATCTTGAAGACTGTTTATTGTTTTGAAAGAAAAAGGATTATTTGTCACTGGAGCCATCCATGAAAATATAACGGAGGAGTGTCTTATAGAATATAATAAAACCATCGGCGTGGATCCGAGAGGAACATGAAAACAAACATTTGATAAAGCCGAAGGTCTTAGTATTGTTCGATGGAATAATAACTAGATTGTCCCTGTAGACAGCAATAAAAGTTTTTCGCTTCCATTGGGCACAGGGAAAAGTTTCAGCAGAAAAATGAAAATACTATTTCACATACTATTCTATGTTAATAAAATAAAATACTATTCGTGTTATTGGGGAGTATAGTAAATGCATGGGAGGTGTGGACCTACTTGATAATGCAAATTACCGCACTAGAATTCAGGGGAAAAAAGATCCTAGCTTATCAACTTACTGGACAGCGTTTGCACTAACGCCAGGAGACTGTACAGGTTATGCAACGGAAGTAAATTTCACTGGTAGACTTCAAATCGTATCTAGCAGGGACGCATCTAAAAAGTGAAGTGAATCAGTCAGTAGATGACGTACCCCTATACCATTGGCGTACTTAAACATAGGAAAAATAAGGCAATCGCGGATTAGTGAAGCATGAAAGGACGAATTTGGCAATAGAGTTAAAAAAAACTTCAGTAGTTGCCGAAACAGTGTAAAAGCCAAACCATGAATGAATGTACGAAATTTTATGTTCCATTGCACCCAAAATGCTTGAGTATTTCATAACTAGCCATTAATTGTTGTAATTCAATCTGCAATGATAAAATTAAAGGCAAAGAAAAAATGTGAAATACATATATACATATGCTTTTCCGAGAAAATTTCGCTTCTTTCAAACCGTAAAGCATGTTTATTTTATAGTGAATTTAGGTCAAATAACAACAACATCTCATTGGAAACATAATATCTATGGATTTTATTTATCCATTATGACGATATTTGTCATACACGTGGCATAAAAAGGTATAGGATTATATCCGACAGTAAAAACAGCATATTCCCATGAGACGGCAATGTATTGTAATGCGGGTTGCATGACTGCATACAGATACCGGATTCGGCCAACGTTGCGAAAACGCAACATTTTTTTTTACCATAAGCAAATTTTTTTAAAGGCCCATATTTTCAATTTACCTTATTTAGCATGTTATTAGGTAAAATGAAGAGAAAAAATTATATATTTTCAAGTATTTCTTTACTCGGCCGGTAATGGGTTAACACCCCCGCCACGCGCCAATTGAGGCGGCTTGCAGGAGAGTATGGGGTTGTAGATGTG
Organism: Ischnura elegans; assembly: GCF_921293095.1. Taxonomy (NCBI): domain Eukaryota; kingdom Metazoa; phylum Arthropoda; class Insecta; order Odonata; family Coenagrionidae; genus Ischnura; species Ischnura elegans. The sequence goes on from NC_060254.1 coordinate 101,653,675, forward strand.
TAAACAGGCCTAGTGATTTATTCCGTCGGTATTCTTGTCCGAAGACGGATATTTGACCCACTTCTCCACCGGAAGATATGAGCGTTCAATCAGGTTGAACGCAAAAAGCGTCGGATATGCTCGTAAATACCCCGACAAAGTGAATCCTTGTCCATGAGCAACGTTGTCAGAGACATTAGTGGAAAAACATCGGAGAATTTTTGGTTGTATTTCCTGCACGTTGTCTGTGCATAGCGATGGGCTTAAATGCTAAGCGGAACTTCGCTGGAGTATTTCCCTTTTATTCCCAAGCGGCTGGTGTCCGACCACCCCCACCAGATGTCTATTTAGACAACTAAGGGGGTTCTATGAAAATGTAGATATAATTCTGTGGTGGGCATAAAAGTAACATTTGACTGATATTATGCGTCGTCCATCCTCGCTTCAGCGTCTCTAGCCATCACATGCTGGTCGGTTATTTTCAAATCGCTTTTATTAGAACATAGGTTTCCGCGGCGATGGTCTGATCTCTGCATTTCTTCAGGGTTTTCTTCCGCGTCAGCTTGTTTATAGACAACACTTTTCTACCTGAAGACGCTGGCAGGATAAGCCAGGGAAACTGTTGTCCATAAGCAAGCTGACGCGGAAGAAAACCCTGAAGAAATGCAGAGATCAAATCGCTTTTATATTCTAATCCTCTTTTTTAATCCACTCCCTATTCTGAGCTCGGGTATGCATGTGAGGGATGACGATCCTAAATTTTCGTCTGGATTTTACATCCGAGTAAAGGGCCACTTGCCGGAGTGCAGCTTCACCACCTCTTCAGAGTGGTTAACCGCGCGTTTAAACGCACTGAGGGGACAAATGGCACAGCAACAGTAATGGGACCGGTTTAATCTTTTGAGATAATAATATTCCGTCGACCACGCACAGAAACTCCGCGATGCCCAATCCACCGTATACGACAGCAGGGGATGGAATATGAAGACAAGGCCACGTACCTTGGGGTGACACTGGACGAAAAACTTGCTTTTAAAGAACATATTAACAATACTACTGTAAAGACCGGCTTAGTACCAATTTCAAACAACAATTCAACGCCAAGAGATGTGCTACTATTTATTTCTAACACAATGTACATAAAACCCACAATGACATACGCGATACCATCATGGATCGGAATAGCCAATAAAACTGACAGAGATAAAATTTACATTAAGGAGCGAAAATGACTAAGATTATTACGTAAAATCAGATGGGGAACGGAAAAAACACAACAACGAAGGCATATACAAAAAAGCTGGAATTGCTGACATTGAAACAGTGATGCGGGAACATTGCTTGACATACTACGAATCACTAGAAGGGAATACCGAACTACTAATACTTATAGGAATTATCAACTTCAAACGTGTACACTTGATAAGAGAACAGAGTTCTGCATGAAATTTTAGGGTGAAAAGGCAGGGTTGGCTTAGAAAAGGGAAAATAGAAGAGATGTGCATTGGGAAAAAATCGAGAGAATCGATTAGAGCAAATATAAGCTGTTATCAGCAAGACGCACAGCATTTTGAGAGAAAGTGTCGGTGAAAGTGTGCAATTCACACTGAAAATTAGGGGATCTAAACCAAACCGACGACTGAATACGGGAAATGTCCGATTGGAAAAAAAACAATTTTTATCTTGACCTTGATAATGACAGTCAATATTGTCAAAACATAAATCGGTTAAGAAATAAAATATGGGTAATAAAACCAGTGTTTGATCTTTTATCATGTTATCGTTGCAGAAACAGTTTGTCTAATGCCTTATGGAACTGTTCGTTTGTTTTTTAATTGGTAGAGCGAGTAATCAATGTATGTCGCCTATCAGTCTTTTATCTTCCATCGTCTTTGGCCTACTCTGACGGTTGCTGTAGCGTAAATTACGCATTCGAAATTAAGGTAAGTATCGTTTTAATCCTATTTCAATTTCCATCGCAACCATATCGTCCATGGAAAGTATTGTCTAGAATATGGAACAACCGGATAATACTAAATTAGGAGGAAACCCGACAAAAATTGGCCATTAGGTAAAATATTCGACTGTTACCAAAACACAATCAATATTACTCGAAATAAAATTAAGGCTATGAGTGTCCTCAAGATACTCACTCGACATGATACAGATGATGAAAATGGCTTCCTCTGAATGACCGCGACTCATGTCATCTCCACGCCGTCGTTCTCCGGAAGGAAAATATAACAGACTACTTCGGTCTCGAATCGTAGGCATCTGCACGGCCCCAACTTAGGTACTCGCCTTAAAAATGCACGGCTATCATAGCCCCTAGTGGCACCATACCAGCAGCATATTCCTTCATTAGCCCCCCAAGGAAGATCCGGTACAACACCAATTTTCGCTCAAGTAACACGCACTATTATTCTTCACAAAGTCAAGGAAACAGCTACGCACACACAAAAACAGTCCATACACACTTCAACACGTGTAGCAGAGAACTGAGGCAGGTATGCTAGCAGCGCTATCCTACAGTTCGTTATGACCAAGTGATTTGACGTGATTCATACACCAAACGATCTTGCTTGCAGCTTATCTTACAAGAGGCAGGCGGCGTTACCCGGCCTGGCTTCTCTTCCTCAGGTTCTCAGAAACATGCCCCCGATCGACTGCGGCGGTTAAACTGGTGGCGGTCAAATTAGTTCAAAGTTGAGTTCATGTGGTTTGGAGAAAAAGGCAATATGGAGGGACTATGGAGATATTACAAGAGAAGTTTAACCTCCCGTCGGGAGCAACGGATCTGTCAAGCACAGCGCGAGTGTTTTATTTTTTATTTTTTCACGTCACTAGGCGGTACCTGTAGACTAAAATATTCATTACCAAAATATTTAGGAATTAAAATCAAACAAAAATATATGTAAAACAAATTTTTTTTATCATTTACAGCGTAGAGCTAGGAGGAACGTAACCATTTAATACGTATAAAGCATATCTATTTCCATAACAACGACCAAGGAACGTTTATAAGCAACATTTCCGAATCTTGAGCCTTGTACTGGTGAAAGAATGTGAGAAACTGTAATCTCTTACTAGAAGAAGAATACAAGAAACTACAGAATATAATACAAGGAATAGAAGGATAATATAATGAATACCTCTTATATTACGAAACACCACGGGAAATATAATTCAATGCTCAAACAACATGATTCCTTATAATTCCGGAAGAGATAATTGTAAATGCCATTCTATATTTATTGCTACATGTTTATAGAGGAATTATTTAATTTTATGAATAAAAATTGGGTGTATGATGATTGAATAAAATCTAACACGATACACATTAAATTAATTTTCGGGAAAATAACTCATTGATTTATAGCTAATGAATCAAAATTATTCCGTTATTGCATTGCATTGAACGTGTTGGGGTGTAGACTTAAGTGGGAAAAGGAAGTCGACACTGGGAGGGATAGCCCTGATAACAAGGGTGCTTGTACTATTATAATTCATTTTCGGGAATACGTCTGCGTGCTATTAATATTTAACTCAACGTTTCGTTCCACTTACTGGGAACGTCGTCAGGAGAATGAAAATATAAACACCTATCATACCGTTGGAAAAACTGGTCCATTGTTGTTAAGGTATTTAAAAAAGTAAATAAAAATAAAAATAAAATAAAAGCCAACTTCTTTAAAACATCTAATATAAAAAAGGAAGATGAAAGGTGGAATATTGTAATTAAATTTTCGAAATGTATCTCTTCCACACATGGCTTAAATTATATCCATCATCCCTGTTAAAATTCATTGGTCTCTTAGAAATTTCTATCGCCTCTCTAATAAGCCGTGGATAATATGCAGATTTTCTTGCAATGGCTTTGGCCTCATCCAGGAGGATCTTGTGTCCTGGCCCCGACATAAAATGATCGGCGACAGCTGAAGTTTCCCATTGCCTTGCCTTCAGCGCCCTTTCATGCTCTTTCAGCCTTGTTACTATCTTCCGTTTGGTCTGTCCGATGTAACTAGACCCACATGAACACGGAATCTCATATATGCCTTCCATTTGTAATGGGGGAACAGCATCAATGACGGATGGAAGTAGGTCTCTGATCTTCCTCAACGTGCCAAACCTGGTTTCAACGTTGGCTTTTCCAAGGATGCGAGCAATCCGGTCCGTTGTTCCTGATACGTAAGGCAGAACTGCAAAAGCACTTGGTTTTGTTTTCTCCATCCTACGTTAAAAACTCAAGCCATTTCATCGAGCTACTAAAGGATTTAAGAACATCAGAGAATGATATTCTGGTCAGTTTTGACGTTGTGAGTCTTTTTACTAAAGTTCCGGTTAATGATTCAGTTCTGATTTTAAGGGAACTAACTCAGAAAGGGCTCCCTAATTATGTACCCGATCTCGCAGAATTATGCCTCAAAAACAGCTATCTTCGCTACGACGGAGAAATATATTCCCAAGTAGAGGGAGCTGCTATGGGATCCCCTCTCTCTCCGGTCATAGCTAACCTCTTCATGGAGAAGTTTGAAGCCGATGCTCTTTCATCAAGTGAATATCAACCGGTATGCTGGCTCCGATACGTTGATGACACTTTTGTTATTTGGCCACACGGGAAAGAGGCTCTTGAATATTTCCATGAACACCTGAATAATATTCATGATAACATCAAGTTCACCAAAGAAATCGAAGAAGATGGCTCCTTACCGTTTCTTGATGTTCTAGTAAGGAAAAGGCAAGACGGAAGCTTGGGACATTCGGTCTTTAGGAAGAAGACCCACACAGATAGGTACTTAAACGCGGCATCACACCATCACCCGCGTCAGAAGTCCTGCGTTATCAAGACCTTAAGACATAGAGCCCTTGCCGTTTCTGATGAAGATAGCGTAGAAAGTGAAATGGAACATCTTATTTCTATTTTAAAAGGAAACGGATATGCTAATTCATTCATTAGGAGAGCTTTAAGGGAAGTTCAGGCCCCGATGGAGAAAACAAAACCAAGTGCTTTTGCAGTTCTGCCTTACGTATCAGGAACAACGGACCGGATTGCTCGCATCCTTGGAAAAGCCAACGTTGAAACCAGGTTTGGCACGTTGAGGAAGATCAGAGACCTACTTCCATCCGTCATTGATGCTGTTCCCCCATTACAAATGGAAGGCATATATGAGATTCCGTGTTCATGTGGGTCTAGTTACATCGGACAGACCAAACGGAAGATAGTAACAAGGCTGAAAGAGCATGAAAGGGCGCTGAAGGCAAGGCAATGGGAAACTTCAGCTGTCGCCGATCATTTTATGTCGGGGCCAGGACACAAGATCCTCCTGGATGAGGCCAAAGCCATTGCAAGAAAATCTGCATATTATCCACGGCTTATTAGAGAGGCGATAGAAATTTCTAAGAGACCAATGAATTTTAACAGGGATGATGGATATAATTTAAGCCATGTGTGGAAGAGATACATTTCGAAAATTTAATTACAATATTCCACCTTTCATCTTCCTTTTTTATATTAGATGTTTTAAAGAAGTTGGCTTTTATTTTATTTTTATTTTTATTTACTTTTTTAAATACCTTAACAACAATGGACCAGTTTTTCCAACGGTATGATAGGTGTTTATATTTTCATTCTCCTGACGACGTTCCCAGTAAGTGGAACGAAACGTTGAGTTAAATATTAATAGCACGCAGACGTATTCCCGAAAATGAATTATAATAGTGCATCTAATCGCTGCGAAAACCTTAAAACTAAGGGTGCTTGTGCTAGCGGCTGGAGCAGTATGTGCTACGATTATCTGAAGAAGAAGAAGAAGAACAGAAAGCCAATTGAAGAGACCATCAGGGAATTGGAGGAGAAGGAAGGACAATATATGATTTAGACTGTAGAAAATTTTGAGGGTCTGAAGGAAAAAAAAGCAAACGCAGAGGACGATCGTGGGAATTGAGAGATATTCCGACTGAATTAGCGACTTTTATATTGGGCACATGAAATGAGGGCCCGGGTGAAATATTCACCTCAATATCATTCCAGTATCTTGTAAAAATTGCTTTAAGACCGTGAGCAGTAATGTATCTTCTGCAAACAATTGTTTTCAGTATTTTCAATAAAGCATCCATTTCGATTCGAATAATCAGCAGTTTTATTTTTCATTTCAAAAAGTAGTAGCCAAACCTTGTGTTTCTCTAGCAAACAGGTAGTATTCTCACCAATACAAGGAACTAGGAGCATCTCATAACTGCTTTAAGTGAAATTACTCAAGAGAGGGTAATTAACAAGCACTGCGTTAAAAGTTTTCTTGAATTAGCCAATTTGGCTCTCAGAATCTCGTCTACTATGTATAACTGTAATTTTTATTGTCCTATAGTTTTATATTTTACATCGCTAACCTTATGCGTTAAAATGTATCAAGAGAGGATTTTTGACTTCCCTTAATGTGCCGAGATACGCATCTAAAAAATTAAGGATTCGCAGAAATGGGGGCAATAAATCACGAGAAAATATTTAGTTTACCATGGATTCCTTTATGCTCCACCTTCCGGCTACAGAAAATGAACTCACTTGCCAATTCCTTCTGATTTTGTGCTACCGTCCCGAGCATTCATTACTTTTACTCTTCTTTTACGTCCTCATTTGGTATTCTGTGAAATTGGACGAAATATTTCTTTTAATCCTTCTAAGCTCCCTTCTGCTCACATTTTCTTTAATGTAGTTTATTTAGTGCGCATCTATCTAATGACTTATAACTTACACTGGCGAAACTAAGCGCAGTCACAAATACGACAAAAATATTTTAAGAATGCAATGAATTTTCTTGCCATATGCCTGTGAATCCTGGCATGCTAAGAAAGCCCACGAAAATATAATGAACGCTTCAGAGATGATAATGCTATGAGATTGATGATGGGGAAAACAAGAAGTCTAAGGATTAGGAATAAGGCAATGATGGAACAGGCAGGCGTGGCTGATATCTCAAGGAGGGTTCAAGAGAGAAAGACGGAATGATTTGGACATATTTTAAGAAGATTTTATTTATTTATTGCCTACTTCCCCATAAACAGCACCGCACGGCCATAACAGCGGAGGATTAACAAAGTTCAACATAAACATTCATTATCTTAATAGGGCCCAGACGGGATTCGAACCCACGACCTACGGTTTAGCAGGCGAGGACTTTACCCCTCTGCTACCGAAGCTGGCTAACTTTTAGGAAGGACAAAAACACCCATGCCTTGAGCGGTTGTGAAACCACTCGTGCCGGACTCGAACTCACAACCTCAGAATGGAAGACGAGGTTTTTACCACCTGCCATCGAAGCCGGCGAGGAATATGTGGGGAGGTGGCGCAGCGAGGGGGGGATATTTGGAAAGTTCAAAATTGATGTAGTGTCAGCCGTAAAACCAAATCGCAATATTTATACTTATTTGATAAATGCAACTTCATTAAATTTGGTGAGATACTTAGCGACTCCTACACAAAATTCGTTACCATATCAAAGGATTATTATATATGATTATATACGATTTCAATCACATCGATTATAGGCAAGATACTTGAGCATATCGTCGTTAGCAATATCATGACTTTCTTGGACATACGTAACTTCCTCCATGACTGTCAGCACGGATTCCGAAAAGATAGATCATGCGAAACACAGTTCGCACTCTTTCTTCAAGATGTTTTAAAATCTGGTGAATCGGAAAGACAAGCTGACGCATTATTTCTAGATTTCAAGAAAGCTTTCGACACGGAGCCTCAAAACAAACTTTTATACAAATTTTATTCACGCGGATTAAACGAAACAGTGTAAACTGGATACGCGATTTTCTCAGTGATCGTAAAAAAAAGTAGTTCTTGACGGAATTATCTCTGATGTTGTACAAGTTACATCAGGTGTTCCGCAAGGAAGCGTAATCGTCCCCTTTTTGTTCATTGTATGCATTAATGATCTCTGCTCCCGCATTAGTAGTAAAATACGTTTATTTGCTGACGATACTGTCATCAATCGCGAGATTACTGATTACTCTGACTATGAAATTGTATAATCGGACTAAACGTTCATTTTTGGAGCCAAGAGTGGGCACTCGAACTTAATCTGAGCAAATGCATGGCGGTACATTTCTTGCGGAATTTGTCCACCTATAACCATGTTCATGCTGTGGATGGTATTAACATAAAGGCAACAGACGAAGTACCTGTTGTACCTGGGAGTTACGATAACCACGAACCTCTCGTGGGGAATACATATAAGGAATATTTGCGGCATAGCCCTGAAGAAATTAGGATTTGTCAAGCGTATTGTGGGAAGATTTTCGGGTGAGAAAGTAAAAGAAAGGTGCTATTTCGCTCTCGTCCGACCGCACCTTGAATATGCAGCGAGCGTATGGGATCCGGTGCAGAAATACTTAATCTGCGAACTGTATAAAATACAAAGGAAGGATGCGCGGTTCGTCAATAACCGCTACGGGCGTACAGACAGTGTTACCCAGATGTAAAGCGAATTTGGCTGGGAACCGCTGGAGACTCGGAGGCTGCGCGCTAGGCTTATATTGCTTGAACAATTGAGAATGTATATCTTTCAGAGCGACATAGTGAACATAATATTAGAGCCACACTATATTTCCAGGTCCGATAGAAGCGATAAATTAAGAGAGATGTTTTGCCGAACGGATAGATTTGGGAATTCATTTTTCCCTCGAACCATAAAGGACTTTAATAAACGCTAGTCCCAACTTCGTTAGAGCAGTTCATTTTTTTAATCTGTAAACGGCTGGTGTCCTAACACCCCCTGCCACACGCCTTTTAGGCGGCTTTGGGGTATTATGAAGATGTAGAAATGCTCTTTCTTTAAGGAAAGCATCAGTGATCTTGGTGACATAGTGTCGCACAATCAGATTCAAAAGTGCTCAGCTAAAATTCAAGCATTTTCTCAGATGTCACGACCAAAGAATGTGGGTTGAATTGAAGAAATTTCTGGGCTTAGTCACATATAATTCCCAGTTTATAACAGACTTCTCTTAATCCTAACCGCTACGCCGTTTGCTAAGAACAGGTGAATGCTTCGTTTGGTCTGCTGCTGAAGAAGCTGCCTTCGCATATCTCAAATCAGAGTTGAGCTGGAATAGACTACTCATTTCATTTGGTCCATCAAAGCAAGCCATACTCACAACTGATGCCTCGCCAAACGGGATAGCTGCAGTACAGAGCCACGAAATTGATGGTCATGAGCGCACATTTGGTTGCGCCTCACGAGCTCTGACGCAGGCCGAGCCAAATTATAATCAGCTTGACAGAGAGGCCTTGGCCATCGTAAATGCAACAACGCACTTCTTCAAATGCGTTTTTTTGGAAATCGTTTCGTTCTCGTCACAGATAATGAGCCACTTTCGAGGATTTTTCACCCAGATCGTCCACTACCACAGATGAGTTCTTCGCGTTTACTGAGGTATGCATCTTTTCTGAGTGGTCTTGATTAGGCAGATCGATGCAAGACGGGGAGAGAGAACGAGAATGTCGACTGCTTGTCTCGCGCCCCAGCCTCTACATATAGTTATTCTCCAGAGATCTCAATCGACCAAGAAATCAACGCTGTGCACGTTGAAACCCTGCTCAAAATCTTCATCTCATCAATCACTGCAGATATTCTCGCTGAGGAAACCGCAAAGGATCCAGACTTGCAATCGCTTCTACAGCAGCTAAAGACCAGCCGCAAGGACAGCCTATACACTGTGTCTGGCTACATGCTTTTCCGCTCTGATCGTGCAGTGATCCGAAGTCTCTCCCAGCACAAATTCTTAAATAGCTTCATGCGTCGCATTTGGGTGTCACGAAGATGAAGCAGCTCTCCAGGAGATAAGTGTACCGAGAAGGTTTACACAAAGACATAGTGCGTTTCGTGAAGAGCTGTGAGTCCTCTGCTAAGGTCCGATACAATCTGCAGAAATCGCCGATTCATCCCTGGTGTCGGCCTGATGAGAATTGGGAGAGGGTGCATATCGACTTAAAAGGGGCATCTGATAGCCATTTCTTCCTGATGTGCGTGGATGAAAGGTCAAAGTGAGCATAAGTCCGTACGATCCGTGACGCTCCGTCCTCTGCCAAAACTATCGCTATGCGTTTGAAGGCATCTTTTCGGTTCATGGCTACCCTTCCGTAATGGTTTCGGACAATGGTAGCATCTTCTGGAATGAAGAGTTCGTAAATTACTGCAAAGAGCGTGGGATATTCCATAAGTTCAGAGCACCTGATCACCCAAATGGACTCACGGAACGCAGCATCCAGACGCTCTAGAATTGCGGGACTGGGAAAAATGACGCGAATGAGAGGTGGACTGACGGCGGATGTCTTGAGATTCGGAACTCCGGCGGCTGCGATGTTTTCCTTCTTGACAACGATAAATCTAGTTTGTATCTGCGGCTTGATCCGATGTCTCCTCTGGCGGTTTACTCAATTTTCCCGACTCGAAGAGATATGCCTCCAGTGCTGTGGCTTTCGTCTGAATAGGGTGGTTTCCTATTATTTTTTTATTGCCTAAATCGAAAGATTATTACTCCTGGAGTACGTATTTAACGCATTTAGATTTTTAAATGACGATATCTATTTTTCGCGATTAAATGAAAAGTGAAAATTTTCAAGCGCGCGAAAACGCGACGGGTAAGTATGAATGCCGGTAAATCTCTCCGTGTGACGTATTTCTCGTTCCCGCTGCCGCCCTGTGAGGTGACCTTGAGGGAGGCTTGAGCGCTGATATGACGCAGGCTGCTAGCGGGTAGCTGAGTACCCTGCTAGCTGGTAGCGCTTGGCTTAAATAATTATTATTAATACCTTATTAAACGAAGAAAACTTTCCGACCTTAGCCAGTTTTAATAAGTGATTATTAAGACATGTTTCCCTGAGCTCTGCGCCTCATGCATGCATTGGTAATCTCAGACGATGCATAACTCCTATCTACTCGTATAGAAACTAGGTCCCTGTGACGTCACGTGGAGTGGCATCGCGTGGGCGCCAATCTGGCCTTTTTCAAATGAGGATAAAAATGGACCATTGCCATTCGTCTAAACCGGTATTTCTAAAACCAAATAATTTATATATAATGAATACACTAATGATGGGTAACGAAACGCAATCAATGCCTTTCGTTTTCTTTGATGAAGGAAACTACCCTATTCCGTAGAAATCCTTGAGATTTGTCCCTTGCAGTGTCGATTCGCGTATCCTGCTGTCTTTCAGGCCTCTGAAAAACTGAGCACGGATGAATAAATCAGCTATGGGGAACTTCTTTTTACAGGTGATATTAGGACAACTGGCGTAGAAATCACAGCCTTTCAACTTTCCCTTCAGCGATGCGACATTATCCGAGATTAATTGATGCGGCAGTTGAGTGATGCTGAAAAAGTTGTGCTGAGAGACGACGCGACGGTTGATACTGATGGTGACAGGATTTTCTCGAAATGAGCCTTCAGGGTTGAGAAATCGATTCTCTTGATTGGATCATCTGGTCCCAGGAATTCGGCAAGATTGTACTAATGATCTTTTCCGATCGATGAACGCAGGAGTTGAGCCTTTTATGAATCATCACAGACGTTCATGAGATCGCAGTAATTATTCACGCGTTCCATGTACGAAGGAAACTTCTCACTTTTTGCATCTTAGACTTAAAATGGAATTATCTGCGGAGGTGGAGGGGTTTGCTGATTCTTGATGACGGAAGTCAGAACTAAAAGCAATTCTTTGAGCTGTTTTAGGTCCCTTATATCCGGTTAAAAATTGTGAAAATTAGCTTTGACGTCGTCTTACTGGTTATACCCTTAATGTCACTAATTTCACTATCTTTTTTAATCCTCGTCGCCAACTTGTGACTGACGGCTGGTAAAAGAAGGACATAAAACTCTCGCATCGATCACCATTTATGATAATATATTCCTTAAAGATAATCAACAACTCAACAATACTTATCTCTATGTAAAAATAGAAATGTAAACATCCGTAACAAAAACATTTAATCACATAAGTTTCCTACACCATGGGGCCAATGTTGGACCAAGATGTCAATTTTGGCTTTCATTGGTCATGGACTGCTAATGAAAGCCCATGATGGCCCAATATTGGCTACCCACGTAACCCCACACATGCGCAAAACCAGATCACGAAGGACGGATATGCAGTAAAATATTTGGAAATATAGTTCGATTCGCTAGTAAAATACCACTGGTAACTAGAATAGAAGCACACCAGAATATCCACTGAAACAGGCGCACTAAAGAAGCGAAATGAGTTGCAAGCGAACTGAAGTGATAAATTTGAATGGGTACATCAAGAACTTCAATGCTCAGCTCCACTCACAATGCTAAGTTGACTGAGACAATGGGGTGGTTTCCCATTATATTTTTATTGCCTAAATCGAAAGATTATTACTCCTGGAGTACGTATTTAATGCATTTAGATTTTTAAATGACGATATCTATTTTTCATGATTAAATGAAAAGTGAAAATTTTCAAGCCCGCGAAAACGCGACGGGTAAGTATGAATGCCGGGAAATCTCTCCGTGTGACGTATTTCTCGTTCCCGCTGCCGCCCTGTGAGGTGACCTTGAGGGAGGCTTGAGCGCTGATACGACGCAGGCTGCTAGCGGGTAGCTGAGTACCCTGCTAGCTGGTAGCGCTTGGCTTAAATAGTGATTATTAATACCTTATCAAACGAAGAAAACTTTCCGCCTTAGCGAGTCGCGATGGCTAAGTATAAATGCTGGGAAAAGCCCGTGTGACGTCGTTCTGGTTCCCGGCTTCACCGTGTGAGGTAAACTTGGGGCGAGGATTATTGCGCCGCTGCGATGCAGGCTGCTATCAGGTAGCGCTTGGCTTAAGTAATGTAACTTTTTAAAATCTTCATTGCTTTATAAACAAATAATTCCAATACAATTCGAAACAAACTCTATATTTTGAAACTTAGAGTATAAAACCAACATCAAAAGCCACCATGTTATCACTATTCCATTTATATCTACCACCACCACTCTTCTGACCCACCGCCATGAACTGCATCAGCGTGGATCCTGAGTTCCGCCATATTCCACTCCTCCCGCTCTCTTCTCCTCTCGTAGGCGCCTCCCCTTCTCTGCTACATTGCCACCTTTCTTAGTCCCTCTCCCGATCCTTTCCTTCTCCTTCCTTTCAACACGTTTCACTGGTTCGACTCTCCATACACAACTTCTCCGTTTTCCTTCACAACAATCCCCCCGTCCCTCACTACCATTGTCAGTTTTAAATTATATAAAAACAATATGGTGGCTTGTTTATGTTATGTTACAGTAAGGATTATTAATACCCTATCAAACGAAGGAAACTTTCCGACCTAAGGCAGTTTTAATAGGTGATTGTTAAGACATGTTTCTCTGAGCTCTGTGCCACATGCATGCATTGGTAATCTCAGACGATGTATAACTCCTATCTACTCGTATAGAAACTAGGTCCCTGTGACGTCACGTGGAGTGGCATCGCATGGGCACCAATCTGGCCTTTTTCAAATGAGGATAAAATTGACCCTTGCCATTCGTCTAAACCGGTATTTCTAAAATCAAATAATTTGTATATTATGAATACACTAATGGTGGGTAACGAATCGCAATCATTGCTTTTCGTTTTCTTTGATGAAGGAAACTACCCTATTGGGGAGGGGCGATACTTGCAGTGTGCAGGTCTGTGGCGTAGCCAGGAATTTCTTTTGGGGGGGGAGAGTCCAAAACCAGGAGGGATTTTTTTTTAAACAGGGTACTAAGCAGAGGGTTTTAAACTAATTTTAACACTTTCAATAACCGAAAAAACTTAATTTGCAAAAGAAATATTTTGTAAATTCATGATTTTTCAATACAGGACACTCCCGATTATCTGGGCTATTAATTTTTTTTCTATTTATGGGAAAATCTGTTATCAGCTCTTATGAAGACTCGCTGAATTTCACTGGTGTGCTTTAAATTCACGTCAGGATGAGCAGCGTAGCATGTGTAGTACACTGTTCAGCTGCCTTTGGCACCCCAACAGAAGCGACTTACATTATCTGAGGATATTTGATGGCATTCCTTCCCTATTCTTCCCTAAAATCTTACCCATGCCTTATATATGCCCCTTAGCTTACAATAAGCTGCTTATCAATTTTTTCTGTAAGAAAACCATAAGAAACGGATAACTCTCTTACTTTGTGCTATCTGGGTACTAACTATACTCAATGCACTGTGGGCTGAATTTCTAGTTTTTGTCCTCATGAACAGGGATTCTATGTACTATTAGCCTGGTGAACTCTTGTGGAAGCACCCTGAACTCACCCTGAAGTGAGTGGATCGGGCTCAAAGTTCAGGGGGGCCCAAGCTTCAGAATCAACCCCCTCGGATTATGCTCCTATTCACTTTAACAAACGTACATGATAGGAAATTCATTGCCCTATAAAAGTGAATAAGAGACAAAAGCAACAAGTTAAGAAAGTGAATATAGACTTAGCAGTCTTTATGAACGATACCTGATAAGTGTCCGACTGCACTTGACTCTTGATTCATTGAGGGCTGCAAATTCTGGTCCCATGTCCTCCAATGCTAGGTTTGATTTGCAGTGAATTCTGCACCAGGTCAAATTAAGATATGAATATTCTTAAGCTTCAGCTGAATCCAGGGACTAACTTAAGGCAGGATTTTGGAGTGGTTTATCCACGAAATCTGAAGACCCAGACCTGAAACCAAACTCTTCTACCAAAATTCTACTTTCAAAATTCTACTAAAATTCTACTTTGATTCCACTCTGTCACTTTGAAATTGAAAGACATGGCATCACAACAGAAAAAATTAAACAAATATTAATTGATATTTCAATATTAAGTTGGAATCACAGAATTATTTTGGCAATTTGGGAGATTAAATCCATACCACCAGGTCAAAAGCGTATGTATATTTACATTAAAATGTACCAAAAGTAGTTTTCAATGTGAAAAAATGTAAAACAAAGTTCAAAAGGGGTCAATTATTAAAATTATTAAAAATTGACTACATACTTATCTCAAGTGTTAATGTTAGAAGGTGAATCAGGACATTCTGTACAATCAAATTGTAGAGCAATGATAATAAAGTTTTGATAAAAAAAGTACACTGACAAGACATGAAATGCTGAAGAAAAATATCGCTTGTTTTTGGATATTTAACTTTTTTAATCAGTAACTTTTTTGCTATATAGTAATAGTCTCCTCTTGCTCTCCAGCAAAGCAAAAGTATAAAAAGCCAGATGCCTACTCATAATAATGGAAAAACTGGGTCAGTAGGTACTGTAAACTTTTGCATATTTAAAAATTAAATTAAAAATTAAGGGCTAAAAATACATTGAACTGTAAAAATTTACTTGAAAATTCTCTGGTTTGTGATTCCCTCAGTAAGATCAAGAAAAGGTTTAAGCTCCAGTAAATACTTAATTTTGATGTCAGGATTTCCAAAGTTCAGTTTAATATCATTCAAAGGAGCATATACTTCTTGGTGGAAATATCAAATTCAGATAAATTTTAAGGTTGCACCAGGATAAGTCGGAGGTGGCATTGAAAATAATGAAGCATTTATCAATTTTCTATCTGTGGAAAATGAACTTATGTAAAAGACACGTTCAGTCTTAAAATAGTCTAGAGTACAATGAAGTCAACTTTCGTGGAAACAGTACCAATGAATTTCCTCGATCTCCCAGATTCAAATGTGGGTTCTCTGAGGAGTAAGTAAATGCATAGAGAGCAAACCTAATGAGAGTAACACTGCAAATAGACAACACTCATAACCTTCATGCGCTGCAGAATAGTCTAACCACACATTTAATTTCATGGTAAGTTCTTCAAGGACAAGACTTGAATCTGTCGATGGAAGGGAAGCATATTATAAAGAATTCTAGTGGTTTATGAATGCCCATTCAAACCTAAAAACAAAGATGAGGAGTACTCTAATAAAACTGAATACAAAATTACTATTCCCCTGCTGGTTTATTCATTCCAATCCTTCAGGGTACCATACAAATACTTGGGAAGGCACAATGATTGCCCATTGAACTACAATATTTTCAATCAATGGAAAATTTGCATCAATTTAGGCATAGGGGATTGATTTCTTGATAAGTGGATGTAAAACTACTCAGATGTATCAATACATCTATTCAGTATGAAAGCAGGGTTCTGAGGCATAGGCCATATTTAAATTCTTAAAAGAGGTGACAAAACTACTTGTGATTGGTTAGGAGGTTCCATTTTGAAATGAATTTACATGGAACACTAGTTTTTTAAATGAATTGGACATGACGATAGACAGCTGCCTTGTGAAAATATGCCCATGAAATTAAAAATAAAGGGTTTTGATGTGTGCTTAGGGAGGCAAGATAATAGATGTTATTTGACAGCCCAAAATACTGGTCTTTATTTTGAATCAAATTTAGTATATCTTGGATATCATATCAACATATGTAGGTACTACATAAAAAGAGGCAGTTTAAAGATTACATAAGGCTGTCGCTAGAATAACATTTATGAGGGGGTTTTTAAGGGGAAAGAGTGGATTTCAGGAAGGTGGGGGGTCATTTACAGGGGCAACACTTAATACCATATCCTGAGCATTTACTAAGGGGTTTGGACCCTCTCCCCCCCTTGCTAGAGCCCCATGAGTGCATGATAAGAGAAAAAACTCAAGAGGCTCTACCATGGGGGTTGGGCTGAAATAGAAAATTGATGAGATAAAGAAAAATACTTAGCATCACAAAGATCCAACAAGAGTATGTTGTCACTATTATAGATTGAGAAATTCATAATACCATAATAAAAGAAGGCAAAATATGGCATGCTTCTTTGAATATTTATTGTTTACTATACAAATTTTATATCATTATAACATTATTTAATCAACACAAATATGGTTGGTACATGGTAATGACTATTAACAAATTTGAACACTTTTAACAACCCCTCTCACCTATTATGAGAGAGATATAAATATTTATATTTTAATTCAATCTTTATATAAGATCACAACTACTCGATGCCAGTCAACAACTTGAAAATGTTTCATAAAATTGTTCACAACACCATTCAGTCAGGGAATAACTAAATAAACCTATTTCACATTTCAACATGACTACAATTTTAACAGCACTTGAAAAATTCCCTGATTTGACAATTATAAACATTTTAATAATTTCAAATACACATTCACAACAACCTTATAAAAATATGACACAATTACTGTTAATTTAAGGTTATGCAAATATTTACATACACAATTACAGTCAACTTCAGTGCAATCATTACAATGACAAGAATAAATAAAATTATGAGGAAAACGAGAATAATGATTTACGCAAACTCATTCACTCTCACGACATTGAATCCCCATTGTAGAAATGCACGAGCCAATTACAAATTTTGTCAAAATACTCATGTAAATTTTTATTTCATCAAAAATTGCTTACTTGAAACGTAAATTTTTGGACAGGCACATATTCAATTCTTAATCTCAATGCTTTATGTTACTACTTACTTTTCTCCAAATCTCTATGTGTAACAATAAAAACTCACAATTTTTTTGCCATTGAACGACTTTGAAAAACCAAAATTATGATTGCAAATACATATTAAATCGATAGTTGTTCATTTTGGATAATACAACTGCACCTTTGCACCTCAAACACAACAGATACCACAAAAAAAGGAATGAAAATATTAAATAATGAATTCATAGAATAGGTCAACGCTATATCAGTTGCTTGGTTGTAACATTTAAAAAAAATTTAAAATACATGCAAATTCTATTTTTGGGCTAACAACTGGTATATGCTGGGAATCAAATATGTATAACATTTACCAACATATTTAAATATACACGGTATCTGTTATGGCAAATATACCAATACCTATATCTGCTAGGGGATACCGAGGTGCAAGGCTTGCTTTCATAAAGAATGGAAACTAATAAGAAAGTCATGCAGTTCAAAATTGGAGGCAAATAGGCATTAATCAAAGAAATCTAATCTGGCACACACAGCCGAATTTTCGGGAATTCAATGCGATACAACTTTGGATTCATGATTTGGTTGTTAAAATCTTGACAGATTATATATAGATACTATTAAAATATGCATGATAAAACATTCAAATCTCTAATGCTCTTCACATTAAAGTTGACGCATATGTCATACTGATAAGAACAGTAAAAATTTTCTAAAAGAAATTGAAATGGAAACATTCCAATAATTATAAGTGAATTGAAATTTACTTATCACTTGATTTCCCACATAGCAATGAACCTCTCAGAGACGTCTCACTATGGTCTCGAATGACTCGAATATCATGTATGTCTCACAAATGTCTCGGAGATGTAATTGTGAGACGTTCAGGAATTTAAAAAAAACGTATTTAAATGCCATCAATGCCTTCCATATATATTTTTCGGTGCAAATCTGCAATTTTGATTATTAAAATCACGACTTTTAATATGGGTTTCTTATTTTCAAAAGGTGATCCATCACAAAATTTGTCACTAAAAATGATCGAGAAAAGTAGGCCATAACTGTATAATTTAAATTTAATTATTTTTTTGCCTAAATTTAAAGCATATCATAGTACAAAGTCTAATGAGACATCTCAGAGACTTATGTGAGACGTCTCAAGAGATGTCACATAGACCATTTTTTTGGACATAGTGACATCTCAGAGAAGTCTCAGAGATGTCTCTGAAGCTCTCAGAATGTCTCTGAGTCGTAACATGTGATATTCAAGACGTTTCAGAGACGTATCTGAGACGTATTTCTGCTATGTGGGTTGTGACCAAACTAAAATTGGAATGATGTTTTGGAGTAACTGATTGCAAAAACTGAAGAAATTTGCTAACATCATCTACACACTTTTCTGTTTAATCATTTATCGTCCATTAACAAACTCAACAGCGTAATTTCTACACATGTAAAAACTATGTATTCTAAACCTGTCTTATCAATTACCTGCCTGCACACTTTTTTCCACGCTGTTTTCTGTATTAGGTACCTTACCTTAGTCATGATGACATTACTTTAATCTTGACATGAAAAGTAACTGAGACATTCACATTCACAGCTAAAGTACCACAAATCTAATACAAACTCCACTGCCAAGTAAACCTATATATTAGCAACATCCTAACAAACAGCAGAAGAACTACAGTTTTACACAATGCATTCATTCAATTTTTTAAAAATTGTATGCAGAACACAAATGTCATTTTTAAATTATTCACTCAGTGAACTTGGCTACAAAATTAGATTTCACACTTTGAATCAGCCAAAAAGTTATTCAAAACAGTTAGATGGCAACATATCTCTTCAAAAAAAAAACTTTATAATTGTTCAAATATATAAATGTTATAGCTTTATGAACTAATAAGGCCATTAATGATTACTTCGTCCAATGAGTAGTACATAGTGTACATGCATATCCTAAATCATCATATACATCGTCATCACTGAGTAATGGTAATATCAGCAATCCATTTATGTAATGCAATAAATTATGTGAAGGAAATTGAATAGAAATGTATGTATGAAGCAAAAACTTTCAAGGAAGCATTATAAATGGTTCAAAAAGGAGAGTTTTTTTTTAGAAATAGGTGGTTAGACAATATTTAATTTTGAGAAAAGTCAAGATGAATAAACTGTTATCATCAAAATTTTGAGAGCATTAGAATTTCTAATGAATTAGGAACGAGGCATAAAATACAGCATGGCTGCATATTTTCATGGTATGCGCATTTCATTGTCTCAGAACATCAAGACTACAAGGATCATTAGTTTAGTTTTATCAAGTATCATTAAATTCATTTATTACCATTGGCATGGCTTAAAAGTCAATGTCACAGCTTCTCCAGAAAGATTTTGAGCTAAATTTAGCTAGCTGGATAGTGTGACTTAGATAGATATTTAAAAAACATTGTATGGATATAAACCTATTTCATGAATAACGCCAGGTCCTCTCCAAAGACAGACTGATGACATGATCACTATCCCTAATCCTTCACGATCCCGTGATTTCAGAGCTTCATTAAATATCTACTGCATATAGGCATATTTACCAATTCAAACTAAATATATAGCGATAGACAAGTTTCATATGATTTAGTTTAACTAGTGGGAATACACTTGCTGATGGAGTAATAATACAGGCTTTAAAAATTCTTCAATTCTTTTCTTCATTAAAAATTGCAATGGTGGTGAGCAATAGCTCTTATTTGACATGCTCTCTACTTGATATTTTTGAAACACACCGGTGAGTGTAAACCAAGGGTGACCCAATAAAGGTTGGCATTACATTGGCTGTTCTCCGCAAGCCTACTGTGGTGAGATGATTAAAGGGGATAATAAAAGCAGCTCAGCAAATGTGTACATGAATATTCTCAAAACATCATCTTATTCAGAGAATACTAATAAAACCAGCACCCAACTGACATGCAAAACTGATATACGTCAAAAGAGACATGCACAAGTCTGCATCAGCCTAGAGAAATAAGTTTCTATTCCCCACCTATTTGCAAAATATTAGCAATACTATGACTGCATAATTACTTAGAACTTCATAGGTTAATGCAAACATTGCATTTCAAAATTATAATAATAATTTGATTATTTTACAATGAGATGAAATGCGAGTCAACGACACAATAAAATTTTTAGGGCTGTACAACAATCACATATGTTAAAATACCACCACATTCACCAACAGATCTTAGATCAGTCTGTCTATCCACGAGCTGAAAAATTAATAACCTCAACAAGGGTGGCCTGACAGATGGGCTGACTCAGTTCACTTTTAATACCAGTCTGAAAGAAGGCTGTGGCAAGGAGATATTTTCTGGGGTACTTTTGAGGGGAGGGCAAGAAGAGCATGCTTAAAACTATATCACCCAAGCATTTCAGGGGAGATTACCTCCTAGACCCCCTTCACACAGCTATGGCCTTGATCAGAAATCTCAGACTAAACATAAGTGTATGGTCTGGTATTTGGAGGAGCAACCAACGGCTAAGGTAATTTGTCTCATGAGAGAAGGTAGAGTGGAGAGAACCCTAGTCAAAATGAATGGAGCTAAGGGCTAAACATCCCATCCAAGGAGCTGTACTTGAAGTGCCCTCTACAAAGCTCTCAAGCAGAGATCCAGCAGCCGCTGTCAAATCCCTACCACAACCAAGATTTGAACCGGACCCACCAAGTGGGAAGCTAGAACTCTATCCACCACAACGACCCAATCCTATGCATCAAATGGGCTGCAGAGAGTCAGGAAGGCATCCAACTGACTGCCACAGATGCACATTTCCTAACATGCTGGTGGAATCAGAAGGAAATGACAGATAACAGATGTCATATTGCTATTAAGGGAAGAGAAAGAAAGGGTGGCAAGAGAAATAGCATCTGCATTAGCCTTGGTGCCTGGAACTCTACAGCCCAATTTGAAACTAAAGGATGGAGTGCTGTGATTAAATTGTCCTTAATGCGGTGCCTAAGAAAGGATCAACATTTCTCAATGAAATCTCTGGCAATGCCGGGATTTGAACCATCATGGGAAGCCGAGAATCTAGCCATTATAAAAACTCTCCCCACAAATTTTCTTTTTTATTTGCCTGTGAGTACTAAGTAGGGTAGGGATGCTGTAAAAGGGAAGAATTTTATGTAAGAGGCGAAGGTGTAGATGGAGAATAGGATTTGCAGATAAGATGTAAAGAAATAAGCCTTGTGGTGAATTGAAGATGGAAGTTTAATGTGAGAGGTCAGAGAGGCCAGGGTATTTCTCAAAATACTCCATTTCAAACTAATTTAAGTAAAATACCTTTAATTGCCTTTTTATATTATTCTCATCCATGGAAAACAAAATTAGGTAATAGGTAATTTATATGTGTCAATCAAGCTGGTGGTCAAGAGATTGGATTTTGGTAAGGATATTTTGATAGTGAAGGTGTAAAACCACAAGGATAACCACACTCATTCTCAATTTTCTGATAAACTTAACTAAAACAGATTTTTGCAATGCTACCAAATGATTGGAAAAGTTGGTTCTCAACGCCATGGTACCCTCTAAGCATTGCAAAAAAACTCCCAATACGTATAAAATGTAAAATTTCAATAGTACCAAGGAAATCAAACAATTGATGTAATGTACATACCAAAAGAATTTAAAGACAAATATTATGATGAAAAATCTACATCATCATTATTCTCATTTCATAACTCACGGAAAACAGACTGAGCTGAGATTGTTTGGAAAACATCACCCGCTGAATAATTAGAAGAAATAATAGGAAAAATGAAATTAATATAAATCAATTTTAATCCTACTAATGCACAATAGAATTTAATCCAAAAATGAACAGAGGAGAGCAAAAAAGGTATAACTGAACATCATTGTACATGCATGCCTAAAAACATATGATTTGAGCAAATAAGATCTCAAACAAAAGTTTGCACTGAAAAATAATTAAACAATCAACTTTGAAACAGAATGCCACAGTATTTTCTCTGCAAGCTGTTGATGGCCTTCATTAGGGAAAGATATAAGCTTCTTTTCAATATTAAGATAACAAAAATCATTAACATGCATGCCTCAAGAAATAAGATAAAATTGTAAAACATTCATAAATACAAATTAAATAACAGCAATATAAAACTCACTCTATCACAGTTAGAAGAAGAATTGAAAAAAAAGAGAGTTCAACCAAGTTATGAACATGGAAATTTTAACAGAAGGCTGAATATACATGACTGCATTGGCATCAAAGTAGCCAAAAATCAAGTCATGCTCTGAAAATAATGAAGATCCAATATGCTTACAAAGATAAAAATTCACCAGTGATAAGCTCAAAGATTTTGACAAACATGGTGAAAAAATTGAAGAAGCATTATTTCCATTAATCACGTTGATGTTTTGCTAATACTTGTCTCACTTTGAAGCCCATGCCTAAGTATGGCTCAAGGCAGTAGCGAATCCAGGATAGGGACAAGGGGGTCTAAGTATGTAGTAAACCCCCAGAAGTATTGCGGGTCTGAACAAAAATTACCATTCTATCTAATATAAATTGGATGTCCAAGAGGGGACTATAGCCCCCTTAGCCCTTCCCCCCATAGATCCGCCACTGGCTCAAGGTGCATACTTTTCCTCAACAGCAATTGCCCAAGCAGCGCTAGTGTAGAAGTGATTTTGTTGGCACATATTTCACCACATTTTTTCAGGCATAGGCTCCCTGGATATTGGCTGTGCTCTCTTTTCTGTCTTCTAAAGGGAAGGTGCAGCAGAATTTAGCTCATAAATGAACCAATGGTCAGCACATAGTGAGCAATTCATTAGGGACCAATTCTGGTGAAATGACAGACAAAAACCTTAGATCTTCTATTGAACAAACTCAAAATTCAAGGGACTAAAGTGCTAAATAATGTAAGGAACTATTTTAGAAATTACATAGGTCGCCAAGAGGCTCAATAACATTTGAAAGTCAAATGTAGTGTGTACCTGCAGCATATAAATATTAAATGGTACACAATTATGCACCTATAAACTATGCAAAACCAAATCTTATCAAAGTATGCCCATGCAAGGTGATGAAATTACACATGCCAGCTTAATTACCTATTCCAAATTTAAATCAATATTTTTGAAAATAAAAATAATCCTACCAAATGGCACAACGAACTGAGACTAATGGGAAAATAATTATTCTAGCTCCCTAATAGCTTTATTTTCATACCTAGCAGAAGTAAATTTTATGTGATGATGATTAACTCTTTCATGCCTATCAGTTGCTTTGGCCAACGAAGATTTTTCTTCGCAAACAAATGAATGCAGGCTATAGCCGACGAGGTTTTCCAATGCAAAAGAATAAATTTGAGATATTCACAACAGAAAGGATGGGAAGTGACTGCATCACAAACAAGAGTGTGCCTCCACTCCACAGGAGGTATTAGAGGCCCACTCCGTAGGACCTGTACATGACCCATCCACTCATTTTCCATCACAATAAATTTGGGGTTGACAAATACAGTATATTCTGTTTAATGGGTCCATAGGTTACTTGGGGCAGCCGCTTATTTGGGACAGATCTTGAAGAACAGAACCCAAAGAGGAATATACTACAGTATTCTCCGCTTAATTGGGACAGCATGCCGCTTTATTGGGCCATGAGTCGGCGACATAGACTCTATACTCGCGACGAAATTAAAATTTTTTGTTTCCAGAATACAATTTTTTTATATTTTCCTCCCTTGATTTACTCTTTATTTTTCACAAATGTTCCTATTCTTGCCTTATTTTGAAAGCTATTGTTGTTATACTATCCCCAAGAGGATAGGACTTTTCTTTTATAGGACTTAGTAAAAGACATTCATTCAGCGTTGCCTGAGGCTGTGAAAAATATTTTTAACTAAATTGTTATAATTCTTAAAAATCATTATAAATTAACTAAACTCGCTGATTTATTAATCAATTATTAGTTTAATGAACTTATGTTGCATTATAAACATTCTTTAATCTTCTTTCTATCATTTGAACGTTTGTTTATGCCCATAGTTTGCCTAATTGGGGCAGCCGCTTAATTGGGGCAGAGTGCACAAGTCCAGATATGTCCCAATTAACCGGAATCTACTGTAGTATTGAAGTATTGGTAGTGTTTTTATGAGCAAATGCTTTACACATAAATAAAAAATTAAAACATGGAAAGGACCAAATTGGTTTACAGTGAGTTCTTACAATTTTCAATCGAAATTCTTGCATGCAATCTTGCAGAGTTCAATGATTGAACCCAACACAACAGAATAGTATTATTATCAAAATTTTTATGATTGCAATCAGAATAAATGTTCTTTTAACTATATTTTTTACAGTAATCTTATTTCTAAATTTATTTATTTTCATGTATCATTACATTTTCCTACTAATTTTTCTCTAAAATAAGAGCTAAAATTTTGGCTCTCTTGGGAAAATAATATACCTTTAAAGAAGGCTGGTAAATATGGTTTTTACCAAGGTTAATAATTTACAAAAACATTAGGAAATTCTTGTATCACTTAATAATCACGCTAAAATTTTGTTTTAAAAATTGATTGCACAGAAAAACACAAATACAACATGCTAAAACTAAAAAATCATGGACTAGTTCAACAAATTTTTGTTTGAATAAAACTGCCATATTGTTACCACCTATTCATGCCGCAAAAAAGTCTGCTCATTCATAGAAGGTTTGAAGCTAAGTGACCACCATCACACTGAGTTGGGTCCTCAGATGGGCCCACACAGTTCTATGCATCTCGAGAGATCCCTACAGAGAGGCAATAAAAGTTTGGATGACGCCTGTCACTGGGAAAGCATTTTCCTCCGCAAAGCTCGGGTGCAAAGTCATCCTATTCCTATAATTTACACTACATTTTTTCGATAAATTCATAAGCAAAGCAACGTCAATCACCTGAAATTAACTAAGTAAAATTAATGCAAATTTGAATGGTACCAATTGTATTAATATTTGATTCTCACTTCTTCAGACATTTGTACCGGTTTACTGCGTATAGCTCCTACAATAGTATGTGCACGGCATCCCATGTTTTCTCATAAAAATGAGGAATTCTCAAGATAGTAAGTTCTTAATTCTAGAGGGGTCACTATAATGCACTCCATAATCAACCCTAAAACGTTGTTTGTATTTAATGAGACAGCTTCAACATCCACGTGCCTATGAAGTAAGCACTCAAATATGTGTGTTTTGCTACCTCAACATGTATATATTCCTTCAATTCCATATATTGAAATCAACTGGGTTGAACAAAAGGAAACAGATTCAAGAAAAATTATTTTTGAAATGAATTAAGCATAGTAATTTCAGATAAACTAATTAAAAATACATATTGTTCATCTTAAGTCGTCAACTTAAACATTATATTGATAGCTTGCTAAGAATATGGCACATACATTTTCCAGCAATATAATTGTCTGCCTTAAGAATATAATATGTATGAAACAAGAAATGGCAACAGCACTTTTGTTTACTGGAAACAAAGAATTGGGTACATAACACAAAATATTACAGAGCTGGATTGCATATGTAAAGAGGTGAAACTAACATGGACTCAATATCAGTAAGACTAGACTAAGAGAGGCCTCATGAGAGGAAATGTAACTCAATGAAGGGTGGATCAAAGAATGCAAAAATTAGTGCAATGATGGCTCTTTCAAATAAATTGACTTCAATTTCAACTTAAATACGCTGATATTTTTGTTCATGCATTTGGAAAAAAATAATACGAAATTTCTCAAATGACTGTCAAATGCTAAATCAAAAATATTCCTATTTAAAAAAAATAAAAAAAATAAATGAATTTTCAAAAGCTCTTCAAGTACTAATACATATTACTTCCACATGTATTTGCAATAATTTTTATTCTTTAATCAATACGTTCGCTCAACTACGTATTTTCACCGAGTTGAACATGATGACAAATTCAGTGAATCAAAATATGTGTGAATGCATGTTAGCTAAACACTTGAAATGAAATGAGACAGGAACTACCCTTTGATTATCCGATTTGTTATGTCTTACTGATAATCGCATAGATTTATATTATTAGAAAAACTTATAAGATGATACTTCTTCAAAAAATAAAACCTATCCCAAAAATTAGGCCTTGGAAATATGTAGTCACAAACGGGTAAGAGAAGCCAAAAGTGAAAAGGGAAAATGTCCATGATAGTAGAAAATGAGCAGCGACCCAACACACAAGAATGAAGCAGCCCATACAACAAAAAATATTCACAGAGATAATTATGGCCTTTACTGTATCTCATTTCAGTCAAGTCAATTGTGATGTATTAATTAACTGGAACCTTTCGATGTAGTATCCTACACTGATGGCTAAAACTTAAAATTTTGAAAGATGGAAGATAATTAACTACTTAAAAACTTAAATAATGGCTTCAGGAATGTTACCTTTGAGTAAATTTCATTATAAGTAGGGAAAAAAACGAGTCATTTTAACCAAGGGCTGCCGCAGTACAATTCTCTTAAAGTTATGGAAATTTGTAGGCTTTACAAAGCAAAATGGTCATCAACAATATATCATATAATCTTTGTTAAATATAACTTTCACTAAAAGTTTCAAAAGTATGTATTAAATGTAGAGGTATAGACACAATTTGCGGCAAAAGGAAGCAAGTAAAAATCCTTATCTACTGAGCATATATAGCACTGACACATGAAATCCTTTTAAAAGTCCAGATGCTAAAACCTTTCAATCACAAGTGTATGTATGGTATGCATAACAAACTAGGTATTATTAGGCCATATATGAGTATCATTCTGCAAAAATTGATAGTTAGCATCACTATTGACATTCCTGCAAGATGAGCAATGGCACTTGAATCTATAGAGTCCAACATTACATAAAAATGAGTAGCACTGAATACTTCACAAATAGGATTCTCTGTCCCATTATTTAAAAACATAATTTCTTTTAATTCTTGCAAAAAATTCTTTCGGTAATCAGGCATGTTACATAAAATATTTTGCTCTTAAAATGATTCAACAAACTATAAATGTGACAAAAGCTTCATCACATCAATAATATAAATATGCTTGTTAACATCCATGGATTTCAACTGGAAATACTACAAAATAAATCACATACTTAGATGTTTTTATGCCTCTTTCATCAACATTACAGGCATAGAGAACCACTTCTCGGATAATTATCCCAAAAATTCCTTCTCAATCAAACATATCAATTGATACTTCACAGAATAGGGAACAACATGTTCTTATTAATCAAATACATAATTGCAGTTCATTCAATCATGGTTGCTATCATATTTACATGTAATAATTTCTCCTCACCACTGAAGGAAAAACTACAAAAATACATATGCAATGGCATCTAAATACACTGAATCAGACTTTAAAGGGCCAGTATGATGGCCCACACAGTGAAGTGTTCTTTTCCTCAATTTACGCCTATTCACACATGAATTGACTCTAGTACAGACATTTGTCCTACGGTGCTACACTTTAACGCATGCTTTGTTTTCAATATCCATTTACCTTACGATGAAACCGACATCAATCCAACAACTATTAAATGTCCATCCCGAGTTGGCAGAAGGAGATGAGTATTTCCATTTGCGACAGCAACTGACTCAATTGGTATGTGAAGGGGAAGTTCAAACACTGGCTTCAGCCTGATCAAATAAGAGGGAATGTTTATTAAAATTCAAGAGTGAATTGGAGAAAGGTCATCTTTTCAAATTTCATCATTCATGTAAGATGAGGAACGATAATCCTCAGAAAATAGCAGACAGGAGTGACTACTTTATTTATTTGTCCTTAGATACACACTTGCTCAAATATGGGATACCTCATAAATTCCATCTGTACAGGAAACTCTAGATTATACAAAGTCATTCAGACAAAAAAAATTGATTGGAAAAATTATTTGTGATATCAAATAATGTTTTTTTTCTACAGTTTGTGCTTACAGAATTGCTTTAAACATAATGGGATATTACACAAGTTAGTATTCTACAATAAATGCTTTTGCAGTAGATTTAAAGTCATAAATTATCGTGACATATGCAATCTCCCGTGGAGTTGAGAAACCAAAGAAGATTTCATCTATATTCAACCTTGTATTAGGTAATCAACAATATCCCCATCATCAGAATTCCAGCATAACTTTGAAAAGTGAGCAAAATATACATTGGACTATTTTATTTAATAAACAAAATTTTAGAATCATTCCTGAAATACAAAAATTATATCGACTAATTTAAGGTCCTCTCCTGTTCAAAAAATGTTGTTACCCTTGAGACACAATTAGTAAGTCCTGAATTGACAACATGGTGAAAATGCAGCAGACACCCCTATTCCAGGGCCACAAATGCTTGTACGCCCACTGCCTGATTAAGGTCCTATGCAAGAAAGGACCCAGAGGAGCTTTAAGATGTATGCCAATAAAGAATTATTTTCAAGTCAAGTGTACAGCATTTTTCCAGTTAAGAAGCAAAAATAGCATCACAAATTTCTAGGAGTTGATGACCTGAAGATATTTTGCTTTAGATACTTTCAATTTTAATCAATTCAATAGGGAAATCAATTTTATTATTTATTTCTATTTATTATTTTGTGTTCCTCCTCTACCTTGCTGACCACCATATGTTGTAGGCATCCCTTTCCCTAGTAGGGCATTCAACCACCTGCATTTTATAATGTCGCTTTCACAAATGCCCAAAAATTGTTCCCCATGTGACCATTTAACAAAAGACTCAAACATGATCAGGACACTGAAAAAGATATTTAAAGCTACAAAAGGAGAAGTTTATGAGTGGAATCCCATTCTGACATGTTCATCCTTGGTTGACTGCCAGTTCTTCTGCATAATTTTCATCTTCCGGTCTTTCCGTCCAATATAAGATATGGTTAAAAAATACACAAGGAAAAAAACTGCCATCCAAAATACTATGTCATTAATAGTTTTGTTGCCAAGTTTTTCACACTTTTTTTTGTAAAGATGAATATTAATTCTTTCTGGGGACTGAGGAGAAAGTTTGAAATTTCTAGATACAGTAAACTCTCGTTTATAGGGAGCAAGATACTACAAAATTTTCGGTAAAATGTTGAGAAATTGTAGTCCTGGCAAAAAGCCTATGGTAAATACATGCTGCTATTCAAAAATAGTATGAAGTTTTGAAAATACTAATTGTTTAAAATTACAAATAATGGGCTCAGTCCTGAGGAGCAGATGGATTTCGTTTATACGAACTATGGCAAAAAATTGGTCAACAAAACTAATAGCTAGCATAACTAATTAAAAAGATCATACATTTACCTAATAATACAGAGAAAACAACAAATATCAACCCACGAAGGCTATTTAGGAAATGGGCTAAGACCCTTTTTTCTTGTTACTGAGTGATAGAGGGCGACATAAATAGCAGTGGCTACAAAACCCTAGGGCAGGCTCGCTAGGTTACTCTCCTGGGCCGAGGTCTGGAAGCGTTAGATTATGACCTCTGCACCGCAGAAGGGGGAGGACAGGAAGGAGAAATGAAGGAGGTGCCGCCGTGATAGGATCTCGACGACGCCTCCTGGGATGGGATTGGAAAGGAAGGGATGGGATGAGGAATCCCGCACCGCCACAGAGGCGGGTGGGTCCTACTACCAGCGAAACCTGGAAAAACCATTACTGTGCCAGCGATTTTAAAGGATTATCCTATGAGGAAGAATAATGCAACGATCAAATCGCTAGATCGACATAAATAGCAGTTAGGCCGGCTGCCGTTAAAATTCCATGGGCGTTGGAAAAAAATATCTATCTTATGCCTAAATAATAGTTGCTATTTGCTACTGGCCACAAATTTCTTGGGCATTACTACCTAATAAACATACACATACTATTTAATACCATTCATGGGAAAAAGGTTTTGTTTCACATCATATTTCCAGCTTACCTAATGAGGCTCCTTAGTGTTAAATCACCAGCATCATCAGTGGTGATCACATGACTTTTGTAGTTCTGATTCCCTCCTATTATTGTTAATCCTGTTACCCTTCCTGGTACAGGTTCTGAGCCAAGGTGATGACCATTCACAGTATAAACATGAAGAGAACATGATCCCTGAAGTTAAATAAGCAAATTTTAAATTAATGTTATCCTTGTATACATATTTGAAAAACAACAATCCCATTTTTTTCCAAACTTATCCGTAAGTAATTACCTTTTCCCTTGTAGCAAATGCTACATGCCCATTGTTGGAAATTGCAATGTGCATTATTTCTTGACTTAAATTTTCGATGCACTCCAAGGGAGGAAACGTTCTGAGATACTGGCCCTCTTGTATCGTGAAAACATTTACTGTACCGTCCTGGAGAAATGACAAATTGACAGGATTAAGGGACAAGAACTAGCAATACAAATGCAGATAAAAGCATATAGACTCACAGACACCAATACTTTATATCAGCACAAGGCTGAAAGAGTCTGAGGTGTCATACATGTATGTAGCAACCTTAAATGGTGCCATTATCTTTCATACATGAAAGATGAGGCACATCTCCAAGAAGATCTCCATAATCCAGGGAAATAAATGCATATTTTGCATTGCAAAATCATGGAACCTCACAATCTTGTAGGTTTTTTACTTAGAAGTACATATAATTATCGACGACGACTCGAAATTATTTTCGTGCTTAGATTGTATACGACTGATATACCACTGTGCGGACAATCCGTGGATTCGCGACCAATGCACATGAATGCGCATATAATGTGCATTTCATGCTATCAGGTGCTGCTTGGGTATTGTTGCAAAGGGGGCCTTGCTGATTTTTTATGCTAATGTAACTAACTCATGATTGAGAACTAATGACTGAGATTGTAAGGAGAATTGCATAAAAAAGCAATAATAAATTGATTGGATAATCATGGAGTTTCACTACCCATGATTTCACCACCCATCTCCACATGCACTGAAGAGTACAATTACAAGAAGACATCAATTACATAGTATGTACCTTGTGTTATTTTTTCAAAACTTAGACTTAGACTTGTAAAGACTATGCAAGACATCAAGGATCTCCATATTAATAAAATACAAGGCCACAAAAATATTGACACAAAAAAGTGTAAAACACATATGTAATATCATAAATTTACCACGTATGCATGTTGACAATCACCTATATGAAGGCTTCATGTAAAAGAAAGCATGACATAAATGGGAGACTTGGAGGCATCACACCACATCAAATAAGCAGTCAACCACTTGAGCACTCCTCCAGAGTGTCTAACACAATATCAGAAACTCATTTCTGAGTATAGTGGTTAAAGAACATTGAGAAAGGCATAATTTATGCACAAACATCAATAGCGTGGTTCCTCTGAGTATTCTATTTACACTTATGACCAATGAGACTTTGAAGAACTTATAAAATACATAGAAGCTTCATACACGAATAGATGCAAAGGATGAAAGTCACAGTGAGTAAAAGCATTTGGCTAGGCCAGAATTTGACCCTGAGCCTCCAAAACATATTAATTATGTATGAATTAGTACTAAATTCATTTGTAAAATTCAAAACTGTTCAGAGAAAAATATATCAGAACTGTGCAAGAAACACATGCATTCGGTAACAGAGTTCAAAGGGTTAAAAATTGATAGAACTAACCACAGAGCCGGAGGCTGCAATATCCAACTGAGTCAAGATGGCTACACAGGTGACGGGAGCATCGTGACCGTGCAGCGTGTGAACAGGGACCAAAGCACCTCCACTGATGCCCGTGCTCTGACCCATATTTGTGGTGCTGCCACCTCCAAACGGACCTCCACCCCCAATGTCCATTCCACCACTCGATCCCGAACCTATGTTGCCACCGACACCAAAACCACTTATGTCCCAAACCACACACGTGGTGTCCCGAGAACCCGTGATTAGGTAAGACCCACACTCGTCCAGTGCGACACAGGTGACCAAATCTGTCCCCAAATTAAAGCAGAAGTGTTAATAGTATATATTTGTAGAGTTTATAAATTTGAAACTAAAACATTGCTACGTATAACAATACGTAAATTATTTTTATATTTCAATATTATATCCATTTTAATTTCAAGCCCTGTAAAAAGAAAATAAATTTCCAAAATGCTGGCAAAACATTGCATTAAAATTTTTTCAACACAATATCTACACTCCAAGAAACTCATTAATATTAAATAAGACATTATGAAAAGAAAAAAAACTAATTTTACAAAAATTATCGACCCATGGGATAAGATTAGGCCTGGGTTTAAAAATTCATCTAACTCCCTATTAACACATTCAGTGCGGAGCACGTGAATTGACATGGTCCCATCCAAGCCGACATACAGAGCACGTCAACTAACGCGCTTTGCGGGTCGGGCTGGGAGCCATTTCTCCACCTCCGCACATGACTAAAATCCACTTCTGAGTCTTTCGATCGTGTGTATGGCCTTCAGCAAGCTTCCCTCTTTCGAACCGTGTTCGGCATTTGTAAAAAGCAGTATTTGAACGGAAGTTATGGCACTGAAACCTAATCTAACAACATCTAAACAGCTAAAACCTCACAACAAATGTTTTTGAAACTCTGCATGAAACAAGTAATTTTTGCAGCCACAAATGTGAGTGCAATTATACATCAAGAGTGAAATTTACCGTGAAAAAAATTTTGGCTCAGCCAAGATTCGAACCCAGACATTCTGGTTTTTTAATAGTGATAAAAGTAGGGCTGTTCTTTCCAACAGTGGCTTAGTGAGCATAACCTCCATCTCCAGTGCTAAGTGTGGAATTGAGACTTCAAAATATGGTTTGGTTATATGTACCACGTAAGGAATTCAAATCAGAAAAGATGGCTGAAAATTTGGGACATACAGTTTGGAATCCAGGCTGAGCCAAAATATTTTTTCATGGGGAATTTCACCCCTGGTATTGAGGAAAGATGTCTACTTGAGGTTAGTTAGTCAGAGGAAAAATAATGTGGCGTTGCATACAAAATAATGAAAAGAGGACACATAAAATGGAAAAAGAAATTGAAGTGCTTAACCACATACGGGGTTCTCCCTTATGGATGTGGATTTATGGAAGTAGCCTCAATTTACTCACCAAAGTGACGAATAGCATGAGCAATGGTTTTATTTCTTGAGAGACTGTATACATGAAGACTTGAATCCCAATGGCCAACACTGAAGAGCAGCTTCCCATCATGAGATACAGCAAACATTTGGCTGCTCAACGTTAGTCCAGGATGGAAAGTGCTTGGGAGTTTCCGCCTATATCTAATGATTGATGATGAAAACATACAACATATGATCACATTTTCCACTTTATTCAAAATAGATTACCATAAATTACTTGTACAACGAATATTTCCTACGATTAAATTCCACTTTGAAACATTCAGTACAGATCAATGGCGACATTCTGTGCCTATCCAGCCGACCACATCATCACATCCCATTAATTTGGTCACATCAATTGAAATATGTATTTGTTTTATATTAAAAAATGAATTACACAATTACTTTGTGTTTTCATAGTATAATATTTTTCGTATGGTTAATAATTCATAAGTCTGCCAAACAAGCGGCAGGCTATAAAGACAAAAAATTGAAAGAACTTACTTATTGCTGTTGATAGAAGGATCGATGTCAAAATTAAAGTTCAAATTGCTGCTTGATGTACCATGAGGAACCCATGAATGCACTCCAATAATACCAGATCGAGTTACAGTAACCACATTATCAGGAAGACTTGTTTGTAAAAAGCTGCCTCGTGGTGGAGATCTCGGTGTGCTCACAAATACCAGCGGATCATTTTCATTTGATACCTACAAATAAAAGTGAATAGTAAAAACGAGAATACTCACATAATGTTTTCTATGAACCATGTATCTTTAGCAACTTCATGAATCTTGAGCTTTGTACAATCATGGATCGTTCTAGGAGAGAAATTTCTGAAGAAGCAGGATTGTTAGACACTATGTGACGCAGGTGTAAGAACCTGTCCAGGAGGCAACGACTGCATGATGTGATTCAATGATCACACAGCAATATTCTGCCCCTGCACTGTACGCAATATGTACTTGGAAACAAAATGCACAGACCTCAAGTAAAGACCACTGAGCTTGGTACTCTGTCATACATCATGCAGCCATAGATGCATGGTTCTTAGAAACCAGGGTTTAACTTGACTTAATGCTATGAAAAATGGGTTTTTAGACAAAAGACTCTTCTAGTCCCAAACTTGTATGCCTAAACCCTTTTGCGCGGAATGTTGGGTGGAGCTGAAGGGCATTTTCATGCGCAGAAGACCTGACGTTGGGTATAGCTGTCGTGGAATTTTCAATGCAGACGACCAGACATCGTGTATAGCTGTTGCAGGGGAAGAGAAGTGACTGCTGAGATAGCAAATGTTGAATGCATTCAAGCCTGGCCTAAGAACCAGCTTAACTAGGCCACTCTCGGAAATTAAGCCCAACCCTCCCACTCATTTATGACCATCCTCACCACAGGAATCTGTTGCGAAGTGGTAATATTGTCAACAGTTTTTTCAATGATATATATTGTTGCATACTACAATTTTTTTATACTTTGAAATGAATTCTTCGTTTTGCTCTGTGCATAAGCAATTTCTAAACGAAATTTTAGCATTGAAATAATGGACTTCTGGACTTATAGCTTTATTACCTTGCATTTACATATGTACTAACTTTGTTGTTGTTAATGCTAGAAATCCATTTAAAATTCCACAATGCTTAAAAAATGTTAGTAATTCTTTTAGAAGAGTAAATTGTTGAAAATCAAATACAATGTTTGGTTAGCAAAACACTGGTAACACAATAAGTTGTCCGTGGGTTCGTGCTATGATAGGGTTAGAGGGTCTTGTCCAGTGGCCGGGGTAAGGGACGGATGGATGGAGGTTGAGCTGGGTCCCAAATCTGAGGGACGAAATTACCAGGGTAATTCCACCCCAAAAAAGAGCTTTGTACAGAGATGTTTAAAATATTCTCATGCTAATAGTAGCATTGAAAACATTGCCGATAGGAAAGGGTTAACATAATCTTTTGCGAGGACTGTAGTAAAGACTTTCACACCAAATGTATCGACATACAAGATGCCCATCACTGAAGGAGTACCAATGAGGCAAACATGTAGGCACCTGAGAATATTTCACTCTTCTAACTTTAGTGACTTTTTGAATAAGGCCAAATTATGTAAGTACATGCTTCGCACTTTCAAGAGTAGTCCACCATGCAGTGATAAAATTAGGTGTAAGAACTATGGTAAAAAGAATTTTTAAGTCCAGAACTCCATATAAAATCCCTATGGTGACGTCAGTTTCCGGTCCCCATCCCGCTGGCTGCCTCGGCTCTCGCTCGCTACATCCGGTGTAGATAAGAGCTTCCTCTCTCTCTGAAAGAGTTGAGTGTCACTTTTGACGTCAGTGTTGGTACAACATGCCTAAGTATCGTTCTGTAAGAAGATGGGCTCCTCGGAGACCAGTGGAGAAAATCATCAAGGATTGTACTGTTTTGAAGGCTAATCATGCTGGAGGCGTTAATGTTTGGGTTGCTGATACCATTGGAACACTTTTTGGTTTTAAGTTTACCTTTGCTGTAGGTAATGATCACAATGTACAAGGTTCATATTGGCTTACAATTTGCTTCGCACGTATACCTAACAATGTTACGATGAATATTGGTGGCCTTGAAAGTTTTCCTGCATCTGATGTTTTGTGTTATAAAACAATTCAAATGAATAATTTTCAGTCCTATCAGAAGGAGCATTGTACTACTGTTTCTTCAAATGTATTAACATCTAAGAGGTGTATGAAATTCAAACCTGAAGATCGTTTAATTGTATTTTGTAAAAGTAATTTGACCCCTGATTCTGCTTCCATTGCCGTTTTTGGTGATGTACATTTTTATGTTAAAGGTTAATAAATAGTTTATTATACCATGCGCATAGCGTGTTGTCATTTGTTAATGCGACCAGCGCCATCTTGGATTTTCTGGACTTAGAAAAATTTTCAGTCGTATGCTCCCTAGAATAAATTAGGAGCGTACGGAATTAACGAACTTAGAATGGTCAGTGAGCATATTTCCAGAAAAATATTCAATAAACAAGTCCTTGAGAACGGGATGTATGTTTTCCACCGACATCCCTGGGATCCTTATTGTATGGATGCCATAATGCAAAGCTAAGTCCCACAAATGATAAAAATTACCACAAATGTAAAAAAATATAAAACGCAAACATTAAAATGAAAAAAGGTGAGCTCAATTGACTTACCAGAACAGATACGGAACAGAGTCGCTCGAGATGCAGAGAAAGGTCAGCCCGCTTGATCAGCATTCTTTGCAGTGCTTCTCCAAGAGGCATTCTCTTGGGATGTGGGCCATGCAGAAGCTGCGACGGTGTCTGCCCAAAGTTGTTAATCATACCCTCCACTGCCTCTCTTTCAAAAGAGTTAGCTATCGCATCCAAATCCACCGCACCTTCATAGCTTTGAAAATAAATTGATTAAAGGTTAATTCCTACGCCTCTTTCCAAAGCTTATATCAGCAACATCTACCTGCACCTTACATCCAATCAGATTTGTTTGGAGAATAGACTTCAGTTAAAATTTAAAACTCTATCACAGGGGTCTCTAAATTATGGCTTGTGAGCCAGTTGTGGGCCTGTAAGGCCCTCTTTTCAATCCCATAGAGATCTTTTTGTCAGCAAAAAAATTATGGACATTTACATGAATCCTGCAAAGATCAGCCACCCCTTGTAAAGCCTTTGCACTTTTACCACATGATAATTGAGGCACAGAGTATTGCATTATGTTTCCCAACCAATTATTACATTGTAAAACCTCATTTAAATGTGTAGTTGGCCCCCAAACTGCTGTTTAATATTGATGAAGTCTTCACGGGAAATCAGCTGGGTCAAGATTGACATTGCTGCCAACATTTCAATGGCCTTCTCTGCCATCGTCTTCAGGGCGAATGATGAACCTGGTTAGTGGCAGGCTTATATACTCATATGGGGCGGTCAAGTTGTCTGTGATTGGTCAGTTTTAGGTTGTCTTCCTCCTCTCAACTTTCTCATTCTTTTGATCATGGGATTCCATGTTTTGCTGAGGTTGAAACCCGCGTCTCTATTCACTTATTATTTTCGATTCTTATTTCGACGGCCTCTTTTGTAAGACAGTCGCAATTGCAGAGGATTTTGGTTTCATTGAACTTGATGGTATGATTGTATTTAATGCAGTGGTCGGCTATGACAGATTTCTCTGGGAATCCAAGCCTAATGCACCGTTTGTGCTCTGATATCCTATTTATTTCCCAAATGGGTATATAAGCCTGCCACTAACCATGTCCATCGTTTGCCCTGAAGATGATGGCAGAGAAGGCCATTGAAATGTTGGCAGCAATGTCAATCTTGACCCGGCTGATTTCCCGTGAAGACTTCATCAACAAGATTTGCCAGGAAAGTACTATATCCTTCATGAAAAGGGGGGGAAATTTTTGAAAAAAAAGGTACTAAGTAATGGGTTTTTAACTAATTTTAACACTTTTCATAATAGAAAAATCTTCATAAAAAAAAAATATTTTGTAAATTCATGATTTTTTAATATTTTTTTCCTTTCACGAAGGAAAATAATTGTGTTTCTCTATTTTGGGGGGGGGGGGGGAGGGGGGGTCCGGACCCCCAGGCCCCCCTGGGTATGAGGCATACTGCAATAGCCTTACATTGAGTAATACATTCCAACACCTTACAACAGAGCAATACATATACCTAATCTTCAATTACATAGCAAAAAGGTTAAGTCTGCCATAAGTACTTATTATAACTCTGATTAAACTTCTGATAAATTAACACAACTTATAAGTTTTAGTTATACCTGCAATAATAGAAGACATTTAATGCCTCAACAGCTTTTGGTCCTTTTTGCTTGAAGCCAAATATTAGGTCAATCCATTCATGCAGATGGGCAGACACATACTCAGATTCCTAGAATCGTGAAAAAGAAAGTTTTTAATTACATTATTATAAATCTAAGATAGGGTATTGCTCTTCAAAATAGACATGAGAGGAAATGAAATAAGCTTACCAAAGCATCTCTGTGCTTGTGAATGAAGTCCACAGGATCAGAAGCCCATTTTGGTAATGTGACATCGTTAATTCGCTCCTTTGATCCCTGCAACAGGCCTAGATCAAACCTAGAATATTTGAGAAAAAAGGATATAAGAAAAGCAGATGAAAATATTATTGGCAGGAAACATTATTTTAGAAGATCTCATAGATGAGCCTATTGGATTGGTCACACGTTTACACACAGTATTCATGTGAGATACACAATGGAGAAAAAAATCAAATGAAAAGTTCTCCAAAAAAGGCCATGAGACAATTAATTCAGCCAGGTAACTAAGGACAAATGGAAGAAAAACACCAGGAAACTGAAGAAACCACCTTGGGAGAGGGAAAAAATGTAGGGCTGCAGTAAACCAATCCTAACATTGCAGTGCTATGAAGAAGAATATATTACCCATTATGATTAGTAAGAAATTCTGGCATGTAGAAAAACTCTGGTATTAGTTCCTTTACATCATTTGGGTTGTCCATCAATAGTTTCCAAGTCTGGGGTATGGAATGAAACTGTCTATCGGCTACGTCAAATCTGGAAAATAAAAAAAGTATCACAAAAAATTGACTTCTCCTAAAATACCAGAATTTTGGACCAATACATAATAATTTTATCAACATGTGAGAACACATGATAGATCCATCAAGGAAAGACAGACTTAAAGTTAAAAAAATAAAATATTTCCACAGTATACCTTCCACTCTGTAGCTCAATGTGAAGGGTTGTGAATGGCTCAACTCTGACGAGGTAGTGGAGAACCCCAGCAGAGTTAGAATAGTGAGTGCCGTAATGAAACTTTGCAATAGTCCCTGAAATAGAGAGCAATGCACATCATTAGCAAACAATGTAATGCATCTGATAATTGGTCAACTCAATTCTTGGTTTTTTGTATTCATTTTCACCACCCTGAAGACCGTGAATTTTAAGGATTTTATGAAGTGGAAATCTGACGAATATCAATATTGCCTTGATCGCCATGACTTGGAGAGGGTCAACTTATCCAGGTGGGGCTTGAACCCACAACCTTTGGTTTGGTAGGCAGGGGCTTTACCCCACAGTCACTGATACTGCCCCTAATTCTTCAATGCTAGGTCTAAAATTGGAATAAGGGTTGACAACTTCGAGTGGTAAAATACTGAATCTAATGTTTTAAATTGTAGATACCAGGTTTTGCATTATAACTTACAATAATAATTTTTTAAAAGTATTCATTCAGTGGCATAGCCAGGAATTTTGTTTGGGGGGGGGGTTCCAAAACCAGGGGGATAAATTTTTGGAAACTGGGCACTAAGTAATGGGTATTAAACTAATTTTAACACTTCATAATCGAAAAACTTAATTCATTTAAGACACATGTTGTAAATTCCTTATTTTTCAATATTTTGTTTTCTTTTATGAAGGACAGTAATTGTGTTTCTATATTTTGGGAGGGGGGGGGTCCAGACCCCCCGGATCCCCCTTTGGCTATGCCACTGTATTCATTCTATGAAAAAATATCTAGGAATGCAGGGGCTGGATATTGAACCTGGACCTCCCACATGGGAGGCAAGAACTGATGGGCCAATGCAGCAAGTATTTGTTCTAGCACTGCCGCTATGAAAAATTGTACAAAATACCCTGGGCAATTCTCTTATTTAATATTCCTTTCCAGCTTGGCAAAGGGTGCACAATTATTCATTTCATCAATAAACTCTGATCTATTTTCCCATGTACTTCCTTACCCAATTCTTTCCTGTCTATAACAGTTATCTGTCTCAAGCCCACTTAGTTCTCAATCCATCCAAATCCTTTGCCTCCTTTAGCTGTTTCCTCTCAGCACCTCCTATGCCTAGCACTTCC
The DNA here is from genome assembly GCF_921293095.1 of Ischnura elegans. Taxonomy (NCBI): domain Eukaryota; kingdom Metazoa; phylum Arthropoda; class Insecta; order Odonata; family Coenagrionidae; genus Ischnura; species Ischnura elegans. Next base: position 101,694,176 of record NC_060254.1, read on the forward strand.
TCATTCCTTTTTCTCTCCACACTTCTCGCCTCCATTTTCTGCCAGACCTACGACTGTACCCCATCCAGGCTAGTTTTATCCTCAGCATTATGCCACATGATAAATAAATTATGAATAGCCTCAAGAAACTTAGGAGTTGATATGAGTAACACTCGATGAACTGCTATCACATCAGTCAACCCAAAAACCCATCAGTATAAGCTTGTTTATGGATCACCTATCCCATAAAACATGATTCTGTGTGAAGTGTTGCCTATACACTAGGATAATGAGGTAAATTACAAGTCATTTCCATATATTTACGAGCAGTGTAAGGTACTTTATTTTTTGTTATACCATTTGTTTCCCATTATTTAGAAAGGGTGACCAAATATTCATGATAAAAATGTAGCTATTTGATTCTAAACCCTAGTTTAAAACAAAAACTTGTAAGTTGGAACTTATAATGTTATTACCTGATGGATCTTCAAAACTGTCATACTTTGCTTTCACTTCTTCCACATTTTTGGGGTTCACCACTCCGATTGGTTTGGAGAGATCTCTGAAGGAATCTGAATTGTCCAAGTCTAATTTTTCTGATGTATAGTCAGCTAACACCCATGGAAAAACTGGGTATTGAGAGAGATCATTGTATGTCCTCCCAGCAATGGTATTCAGCTAGAAGAAAATGGCAAATATATGAAGTAGAATCAATCAGAATAATCTTGATCAACCCCAAAAATTTAGAATTAATAGTTGACGAACAGGCTTAAGGAGATAGTTAATGATTGTATAAATAATAGGAATTAAAAATCGACAAATATAATGACCGTATTAATTTTTTTCCCATCAAAGATATCTAGAAGGAATGACTTTGATAGGAATAATGAGAGAAAGAAAGATAAAGGATAAGCAAGGAGTTAAAAATGCTAGTTTAGAGAGTTAGATAAAACATAAGGTTTAGATATAACTTCGTAATATAAAGTATGCTGTCAGATATTCAACCTTACCTGCATTAGATAGTCAAAATTGTTGATTTCCCTTGCAACCCACTTCTGAGTGAGACCAGATGCTTTGAGCAAATCTGCTGGAGACCTTGCATGATGAGTTGAAAGATTAGGAGGCCGCAGACTGAGAATGCTTGAGTAGACTTTATTACGTACCTATCGAATAAGGAATACAAGTGAAAAAAAAGCAATGCATCTCATACTCTATATCATTATTGGCTTTAAAGTGATAAAATACAAATAGTTATAATTTAATGAAGGCACTTAAAAGATTTCATTTATTCATTAATGTAAACTAATAAAAAAAGAGAAAAAATTAACCTATGTTTGTTCCGGGTGATTTGCTTTTATGCAGCTGTATTTTTTCAATTTGGCATTTTTAAATATACATTCTACACCCTGAAAACAGCTCTATTTGGCCTTTTTACTATGAATAAAAATGAAACTCCACAAACATTGATCCCCTGACACTTCCCACCTTCCCAATCTGGACTCAAAACTGCAACCTTCACTTTTGCAGGTAATTACTGTACCCCTCCGCCCCTGCAGCAAGCAATACACAGTACCACAATATGTACTTCCCCACTGAATACAAGTAAGGATGACACGTTTTAAGAAAAACTGCATAACAAAGTTCTAAAAGTAGTAATTCATAATAGGTTGCCCATAAAATGAAGATTGAATGTAGACACTCCAATTTTAATATTATGCAATGTAAATCTCACAGTTATTCTTTTCCAAAATGAAATTCAGAGAGATTGCAGGCTATTTCTGGCCGAATTGCTGTCAAAAAGGACCACGAAAACTTCATTCTCATTAGAAATCACTCAAAAATGCAGGTATTATGCAATGCAATTAGATACCACTGAGATGAGAAGTACATACATATATGTCATTTGCATTGTTCAGCATTATTTTTACACCACAGCCACTCTCACTACAATAATATTGATAAATAAATTGAACTAATCAAATTATGCAGTTGAATGGTTTGTTGCAGTGAGAAAAGGGTCAAGGAACACAGCCATGGCAATAGAAATACATACATTGAAGCCTTCATACTTCACAAAGAGAGGCCACTTTTTAAAGTAGCTCCTTCTTTCTGCAACCAAAAACCTAACAGGTGTAAATTACTCCTCCTTTCAGCAACCATCTATAATTCTAGTGATGACTGCATTTGGGAGGCAAACTTAAAATTTTACAAATTAGTAGACATTTACTGCAACTTCCACTGCAATTTCATTTCCAAAATTATTCATATTTGTTCACTATATGTATACTTATATATTTATTCACTTCCCGAGAAGAAGAAATCTGATAATTTTTCTAGGAAAAAATGTAAGGATCAACTCAACACAGATTTTGGTGCTAAATAAAGTATTCTTAATAATCTTACCTTAGTGTCAAAGTTAAGGAAGTAATTGGTCTGATCAGTCAAAAAGAATTCAATTGCACTTCTTCGCAGGTTGTATCTTCGAGGATACATATCTTTCAGCCTTGATATAGGCAACTGAAAAACAAAACAATAATTGTTAATTTCTGCTGCAAACGCACTCAACCATTTGTATTTATTTAAAAGCAAGTTGGCTGTAGCTGTACCATATCAAATTGATTTAATGAAGTCATCAACTTAACTTCACCAATGCCACTAGAAGTTCATGCTATTGGGCATTAAAAATATGGCTAAGTTTTACTAATACACATAAAGCATTATGTCACACTCTTCCATCATTGACTTAACCAAGCTTATTTCCACAAGTTTGCAGGTTAAAAATAAATTATTACATCGCATGGAAATGAATTTGATAACTCACTTTGAAGTCCTGCCTTTCGACATCTTCTTTAACAGGGCTGAGATCAGTAAAAGAAATGTGTGCCGTAGTAACTTCCAGACGGCCTTTCACAACTGACATTAGGGTGACCAAATCACAGTCTTGAGAGATCACCATTTTCTCCTTTCCACTTTCTTTGGCTCCTTCAAGACTAGAAAAATTCACATCCAACAATAAACATTCTATCAATCACTGAACCGTTTAAGTTTTAGCAAAAAGGTTTTTTTCATTTAAAACTGGAATGTGTGGTAAAGAAACAAGAACTTGTTCATCACTCAAACAAATGACAGCCACAGGTTTGATGTGACCAAAATGCATGATCATTCACTCATATATAGAGACACATTAAAAAAATAAATGACCAGTGAAATTGTACAGTGAATATTCACCACTACGCTGCAATTTCACTATTGTGATCATGGTTTTGGGATTTCCACCTTGGAGTTCGATGTGACAGCTTTGCTGGCAATCCTATCTTCAAATCAGAAGTGGAGATAGATGCAAAATAGCCTGCATATATAAAACAAAGAATAGGTCGTTGCAATCCTTTTTTGTACAAGTTTGCTGGCATTGAACCCTAATATTAGGTTGACTTTGAGAACTGGAGAGTGATCTCCAAACAATATAGGTACTGCCAAATCACCTGAGAAGCTATTAATTAAGTCACCAAAATGCCATGAAACTTCAATAGAGAGGATAGCTATTCACTATCATATGCTTGGGGAGACCATTTCATGGAAACTCTCTCAAAACTCAAATAAAACCTCAACCAATCACAGCAAACCTCACAGAAAAACAAACGCAACTACTACCACTCTAGTATATATGTATACCTATAAAGATCCATTTTACTTCATATTCCACTCCTGACCAGAAGATGCTGGTGAGATTGCTGGCCAAAGTGTCATCAATTTGCATCAAACAACGAGGTAAAAGCCATGAAACCTTGATCACACTTACTATACTCACATTGAAAGCTTCCACAAGAATAGTGTCACTTGTGTACAGTGCACTTCATAATCACAACTGCCGGCTATCAGAGGAATTTTACTTGGTAAATGAAGAGTGTGTTGAATATATGTACATAGGCGTAGTTGGAATGGATGTGAAAGAGTGCATTTAAAAACATTAAAACTAACAACTGCTGCTGTCACTGGCAACCAACTTGCCTAGTATGTTGGCTGAACTTGCTAGAGCCAGTATCAGCACCAGCCCATTCATCATGTGAAAGCTTCCATTTGATTATATTGCACCCAACACCAGCAGCAGTTTTACTGGCAAATGCAAGAACAACCTAACACAGATTCTAGCCATATGCAATGCAAAAATAAGTGGTGAAACAGAGTAAGTTAGGGGAATAAATGGCTGAAATCATACTCAAAATCTGATAGGGAACGTAGATCGTCATCGGTCGTCGTCTCTTCTTCTGACTCAGGGCAGACAGCAGCGGAAATCGTCATTGAGTGAGGGATGTCATCTGTGTGGATTCTTGTCACCCACCCTGCCAAACAAAAGCTTATAAAGTTAGATTGATAACTCATACATAATGTGTGTGAGGATTGAGCAAAAATATTAATGCTTAAACCAAACAAATATAAATAATATGTCACGTGATATTCATATGCATAATATGCTAATTATCCCTTGATGTTTTGCTCTAATTAATTGAAATGCAATGAAACATGGGGTGAAAAAAATATCAGGATTAGAATCTTACTTTATAAACATGAAGCTCAATTTTCAACTATGCCAATTTCAAACTGTACCACCATAGCCAATATAAATCAAGGTATGAAGTATCATTGCTGGCATAGATATTAGAATAAAATTATCCATAGGTTTCATATTTAACTTTTCTCAAGCTGCACAGAGAAAAGTTTGGGGTAGCCTAAAACACTGTATAATCACATGAGTGGCACAACAAATTTCAAAGGATAATTCGAAAGAAAAAAAGCATTTAAATGAACAAATACATTTTTTCACATGCCTTCTAAAACTAAGTCATTAGCTGGTGAATATGCAGTACTGAAAATGGGGATAAACAACCGTCAATCGTGCAAAATAACCGAGCACATAAATTTAATCAACATATATTTAGATGCAGGTTGCTCATACCTCAACATGCACAGTTGTAAACACACCCTATGTCTGAAAAAGATTACAAACCTTAGCATCACCTATAGAATGATAGGGAGCATCCTATTCTGGATAATGTGGCAAAATCAATGACTTTGCCTCAACACAAGTAGCTCATTACACCACTGTTAATCTCCTTGCCAAATTAGGTTGGCGATTGGATACCCAATAGACCATTACTAGCGCTTGAATTGGCTGAAAATTAGCTCATTGCGAGGAAATCAAATTCCTGATTTTTGGAAAGTAATGAACCCCCCTTCCCAAAACAACAGCATTAATCCGCCAACTGAATAACTGAAGGTTTATAAATCATGATGTAGTCATCAGTCCACAAATGCAGAAACAAAGTGAAAGGGACAATTTTGCATACGAAATAGCTCGAAGCATTACATTGATGGATTTACGGGAGAGGAGGGAGAAAGATTCTCCCAAGGAAAAAGGAAGCAAATAATGTCACCAAAATAGACGGAAATAGTGGGAACCTGGAGTTTTTACTCAGCACTCATTCCTTTCTGACAAATATTCTCATGCAGGAATCAAGTATTGCCTTCAGAAAAGAAAATGAGTTTGATTGCAGGTAAAATATTAGTGAAAACTGATGCATTACCTTGATGCAAGACAAAGACAAACTTGTCCAAAAAATCTACATGCATAAGTTGAATATAATTTGAATTAGAGAGAATATTTGCTAGGGATGGGGAGTGATATCAGAGGAGGAATATGAGAGCTCTGTAAGTGCGATGTAAAACAAAGCTAGGGTATTTAGGTATTTTTATAGAGGCATGCAGGGGCGGATCCAGGATTTCTTTTTGGGAGGGGCACAAGCAAGGCCGTATCCAGGATTTTGTTCAGGGGGGGGCACAAGGATACCTCGTAATACAAAACGAACGCAATGATAATGGGACCGTATTAAAAATCTAGCATATTTTTGAGGGTCTGGATCCGCCTATGGAGGCATGATTGCCATAAATTATGTAGATGTGAAAGAAAAATTACACCAGTTTTGGAAGTTTCCTATGTGTTTACGCAAGCAATCAAATGCAAATTTCATGGGGTAGGTACTATCAAAATACCTGCTTTGGAGAATGAAGAATATTCATCTACCTGAGGGAGGTTCCTAATCCATTAATTGCAATGGAAACCCACTATTTTACTACTAAAGCACTACTATTCAAACGAATATAAAAGTATTTAATTTATTTTTTACATTATACATACCAGTGCATGCCGTTTATTGCACCAGAATTTCTTGGCTTAACCTTTCGTAACCACAGCTGGTCACTTATTCATGGGAATGTTAGTAGCTGCTTATAGATTAATGCCCTTACAAAAGTGGCACGCAGAAAGAAATTTTCTTCAGAGAGTATGCTATTTGCCTACATAGACATTTTTCCATCAATTTGCACTCTCTGGGAAACAATACATTTCATTAAGCCACCTGAATAATTCATTTGAAATGTGCTCAAAGTTAAAATCATCTTAGACTAGTGGCAGAAATTATGAACTGTAGCTACCCTCTATAAAACAATGGCATATCATATGGTAAATGTCCCTAAGCCACAGTCTAAACAAACTTCGTTTACACTTTACTTAAGCTCTTCTTCTCAGTCTTCCCAGAAGATGGATTACGGGTAGCCACCACAAGTGAAAAAAGTCAGGGTAGCATAAGGGATAAAGTCCCCAAATCCTGGCTGCATGCCAGCCTGATGATATTAATAGAGCTATCTAGCCAGCTGATTAATTCAATGAATTTACCACCAGCTACACAAAAATTGAAACCCATAGCTCCATTGTCGTAACCGTTTAGAGGAAGACTCACCAGAAGCATTTAAGCAATAATAGGAACAAGGACAAAAGTAACACACCAGAAGCAGCAATAGTCAAACGCCAGAAGAAAGCCTTTCTCCTGAAAGTTAAGGAACATCCAATAAGATGAGAACAGTCCAAGGGGAGTATTCAGAAGAGGGCTCAGCCTTAAAAGCATGATTTTTGTTGCCATTTCGGGTGCATGTTAATCGGTTTTCAAAAATGTCTGCAGCGCAGTGATGGCAGAAGAGGATTAATTAATTATCCATACTTACGAAGTACTGCATGAAACAAGTAACTTATCATTGCACGCAGTCATACCCTCGAGTGCAAAGTTATGGAGAATAAAGGTTGAAATTCGCCAAGAAAAAATTTGCGGCTTGGCAGAGATACGAATCCGAATCTTTAGATTTCCTGTCGGGTATGCTACCAGTTACACCACTAAGCCAACATCGTGACAGCCAAATATCACACTCAGGTTTAAGTGAACAAAGTGTTGACGTCTCAAATCCACATTGTAGCACAGGAAACGGAAGTCGTGCTTACTAAACCACAGTCGGAGACATGAAGAATTTCATCCCTGAGGTGTACATCTCAAAATTTACATTGTAATTCTTGCAATCGTGAGGATTATCACTGAAAAGTTATGAAAGTGATAGACAGCATCATCACGAATATAAATTTCCCTAATCATAGTTTGTTTTCAGTTAAATTCGGATCACTCTGCCCATAGGCGGATTTAAGAAGAATTTCTGCATCTCCCTATCTAATGGCATGGTATCCATTAACGCTGTGAAATCTAAACGGTTGATACGGTTCAGCGTGAAATTGGACTTTTATTGTGTAACACGCCCTGATAATGGGAGAAAAGTCGTCATCCGAAACGTCGGCCTATATGACCGAGTTAACCTGGTTGAAAACCCGAGAAGAATTCATCAATACAATTCACCAGGAGAAATAAAAATCGGTAATCTTTTTTCTGTCCCTCAGAGTGATCGCTCCAGCCATACATTTGAAGGGACCAAAAGGGTGATCGCTCCAGGGGCGCAGCCAGGAATTAAGTCTAGGGGGAGGTGATTTAGGTACAGCTATTACTGACGGGTACCCGACTCTCAGACGTCTGAGGGGTACGGAATACCCTCCAGGGTAAGCGGAACCCACGGGGGCCCTCCCCCAGAAAACTTATAAAATAAATGAATAAATGCTTCAAAATGGAGAGTTTTACGGCTGAGTGAATACTTTGATGTTTTATTTGCGAGTCATCCGTCCTCCAAATATTAGTTACAAAATTTATCACATTAAAATATTTTTATAAAAAATTTCTCTGAGGTCTGGGGGGCGGGTGTTTATACCCCAAAACGCCCCTTGCTGCGCCACTGGATCGCTCGAATCACACCGTCATTTTCTGAATCACACCGTCATTCCCACCGTCCCTTTTCCCATCGCTTATTCCGTCACTTGCCGTATTTACGACTGTCATTTAATTAAAAGCCAAGCGTGTAGTTGCAATCGCTGTTTGCAGCCGTGCGTTATGATTGACTGAGAGACGGTATCAGCAATGAAGTTAGCAACGAAAAAATGGACGTGCCGAGCAGGGGCGCAGCTAGGAATTAAGGCTAGGGGCGGGGGTTTAGGCGCAGTACACTGGGGTTCAGAGGGTGTGGAATACCCGCCAGTGTTAAGCGAGAGGTGCGGGGGCCCCTCCCCTAGAAAATGTTTTAAGATAAATCGTTAAAAATAGTGAGTTTAAAAAAATATTAATCCAATTAAGAGAAATGAATTAAATTGAAAAACATTATCTGAGCTCCGAGGGGGGTTTTGTCCCCCAAACCCCCCCTCGCAGCGCCACTGGTACCGAGTGCTGGAAATAGGGACGGGAATTCCATCCCTGGACCATCGCGGAAAATGATTGCGTAAAATGATGATTTTTTTCCGCCATCATTACGAGCGATCGCTGGAGCTATCGTTCGGATGGGACGGAAAATGGGAATGGCATAATTATATCTCATTCCGAATTGACTCTTACCTCAATATATGAAGTGCCATTGCATTTATTAATTTAAAAGAAGAGCATCCTGAAGACTTATTTTGGTCCATGATTGATCATTTTTTGATCAAGTGTATCACTCTTACATAAAAATAGCAGTGATAATCGCCAAAGCTCATGAAGTCATTGAACCTCTCATCTAATAAACCTTAGTCCTGACTAAAACATGCGGTTTGTAAAATTTTACGCTTTCCCGGCGAACAGAATATTTAAACTTTTCTTTGTATTCCGCGTAGGTAAGATTTTCTAAGAGCGGCGACGTTTCGGGTTCCAACTCGTTACGCATTCTCACGGCTACTGAATGAATATTTGAAGTGACCGTTGAAGCTCAGCATCAGGAGGGGCGGGATTGGTCGAGCCCCGATTGCTGTCGCAGAGGACCGTGGTCCGTGGACCAGCGTAGACTTAGCTCTGGCAAGCATAACTCTTAAAAGAGTTCCATTCCAAGAGCTGCTGATCGAATATCCTGTATCTCAGTTGACATTTTTATTTTCCAGTCTTATCTACTATACCCACACAGAAAATAAACATCTATTAGATATCTAATAGATATCTACAGATAGATAAATAGATATCGAATAGACATCTATCGTAGATATCTATTAGATATATTATTGTCAAAACAGCAGCATGTCTAATAGATGTCTACGGTAGATGTCTATTAGATAACTACTTATCTATATGTTTTATACTTACCTTATCTATATCTATAAAAAATTGTCTCATGCCGTTGCTTGCTGCAATAACATTAGTGAAAAACTTGTCGCCGTATGATCAAAATGAAAACTACAAAAGATACTACCGTGACAAAGTATCAAACCCGGGCCTCCCCGTGTGAGAACCGGACGCGCTGACCAACTGATCCTGTTGCGAAGAGTGCGTTATTTTGCGGTTATATTACGCTTGTTAAAAATACCGCTCAGAAATTAATTAATTACAGCCAAACTAAGGCCCATTCAATAGAACCACTATCAGTTCAGAGATGTGTTCGCCATTCCGAATGCCATAAGTAGCCTCTTTAGTTAAACGATCCCAAAATTGATTTGATCGCCATAAAACTCTGGTGTCATCCCACCTTAATTTAGGGTCCTCATCCACGCTATGCTCGACTATGGCTGATTTTTCCGGTTGACCAAGTTGAAAATGCCTTTGGTGTCCTTTTTCCATGCGTTTCGGAAGAAGTTCATTCATTATCCTTGAGAATGGGTGACGAGTCGGAACCCGAAACGTCGCATGATGGGCTAGAATCGAAAAAAGCTGGCTAAAACCTCAAAAACAATTATTTTGAGCTAGGAAGATGATAATTCGCATACATAATCTCAAATAAATTGTGCAATACTTACCAGATTATATATTTCCTGTATTTTCACGTTAACAATATATGTGAGGTCAAATTTGAACAAAGTTAGCGAAAAAGGACCACCCTCGATTTTCTAAAAATTGCCAACTTTATCCCCATGCAGTGGTTTCATGAATAGATTCATCGACAAAACTGTTATATAATCTTAATTGACAATTCTTTTCCTTCCATTTTAAGGGTTTTTAAAGATTTTGTTTCATCAATAACCATAGATGTATAACAAAAAGGCGGAGCCTGTTTTCAGCCCATTTTTTTATATAAACGTAGAGAAAAAGTAGATATTACCACGAACCTCCGCCAAGTGACTGATATCACTTCGTTCTATGAAGCTTATACATTGTGGATCTAAAGTAAAACCTTGCACCAACCCGCAACCCCGAATTTTAAATCGTTTTTTCGGGCGTGCGGTTGACTCCGGTTCTGGCCGGCGGCGGCGGAGAGTACGGCGACGCGGCAAGCGTGTGGATGCAATATGGTGCACTTTTATATCTGGATAATACATATAATAGTGATAGAAAATAATCACCAGAAATTAAAATTAATAAATATTGCTACGAATGACTCTTATTATGCAATCGCTGGGCACTGCAAGAGGTGCACTGAAAGGTTTCTTTCTTTGAGTGCATTCCATGTACTAGGTACTATGGAGAATGGACTTAAATACAAATATAATGTTGTGATTGAGGCCTTAAGTTAGGCAGTGAAGACTTCTCGGGTTTCAAACCTGGTAAGATACTCCGAGTCAACTTCCAACGTTTCGGTGAGCGACTCGCCCATCGTCCTCAGAGATTCCGGAATTTAATCACTTTTTAATCTCACTGGATTCCTGAATGCCTGAGGCAGATGGGCCGAAACGATGGAGGCAGATGCGCAGAATGTTACCCAGAGCGAAACCAGAGAAATATTCACAGATGATGATGCTTGATGGCGATACTTGGTGGAACTTGGTGACAGGAAACAAAATAAAAGATACACTGTTGTATGTTCCACAGAAATTTACTTAACCGATCCAGGCTTCGGCATTACACTATGTTATTTTCGAAGGTATGAACCTTTGAAAATAAGAAAAGTGAATAAATAATACGAATTTTATAAAAATAAGACATTGCAATATTTCCACTGAGTTTCATTATTACACAACGCGTTTGTGTAATAATGAAACTCAGTTGTGTTTGATAAATTGTTTGTGTTTGTGTTTGATAGATTGTGTTTGATTCAAGTGTGTTTGATAATGTTGTTTGTAACGACGAAACGCGTTGTGTAATAATGAAACTCGGTGGAAATATTGCAATGTCTTATTTTAATAATATTAAGAACTTCCACCATATCGTGCCCAACATCATACAAGAATAATATGAAAAATGAAATGAATAATATGAAAGGTATGAACCTTTGAATATAACATAGTGCAGTGTCGAAACCTGAATTGGTTAAGTAAACTTCTGTGGAGCATTAAACAGTGTATCTTTCATTATGTTTCAAATCTTCACTGACATTGCCCGCCGAGGCAAAAACCAGACAAGCATCTACGAGTCTAATAAGATAAGACATGCGCGCAACCCAGCCATACACAATAGTTCTCAGCTTCGTTTTTCCAGTCCAAACTCCATCTTTCCTCGATGGATATTATTAAAAAGGCAAAATTCGGCAGCTATTTTCATTCCCACGAATATGTGATCAGACCTGAGCCACGAAACGTCGTGCCAAATGATCCTGGTTCATATAGTGGCACACATACGAATGTTTAATTTATCATCGTGAGCCCGAAAGCTTCAATGAAGAAATAATTCTACATCGATCCATGTTTAACTCTAAGGGCAGAAGCAGATCATCTTAGCAAGCAAGAAATGGTTCAATACTCACCAACGCTATTTCTTTTGGTATTGGCTGCACAAACAATTCAAAAGTGAACAACAGTTTAATGAAATCCTGGATGTGTTAACATTTTATTTGCTTCTATATTTCCAACTTTCTTTTATGGTTAATAACACATTAGCTTCACACGCACAGTAACATTATCAAGGGGTATACTTATAATAAGCATAGGGCACTGACACTAAGATAAGGAGTAAGTAAAATAATTTTAAGTACCTCAGCTAGCCAATCCACATTTTAACAAACTGCAACTCTGGAATTCAATTCCAAATAACTGATGAGATTTAAAAGGAGATTTAAGGAAAAATAACCCATTGGGATCTCAAACAACAATTTTTAAAGGGGAAAAGAAAGGCCAAGGAAATAGCATGCATAATATTTTGATGAAGTTTTCACAATGAGTATGTAAATGGTGGGATCACACATCAGAATTTCTCACAGATCATCTCATGAAACATTTATATACTATATTTTCCGTTGAGAATATTATGAATAAAAATGTACTGACCGTTGTAATTAGCAAAAAAAAGAATTAAAGGCAATTCATTGTGTGGCAGACTTTGTTTATAGCCGTACACAGGCATGTGTGCTGCCACCTGAATTAGTAATTCGTAAGGCCACTTTACACGGGGCACGTGCTTGCACAATCTGACGTGTGTAAGAAGGCGCAGTCAAAATTGCGTCGTGTAAAGCGGTGAATTGCAAGAACACATGCGAGAATGCGTGGACGTGGGATGGAAAAATAGCCCCTGTTCTAATTTCGTTCATGAATTAGCGAATTCCACGCCATGTTAGAAATTAATGCAGTTCTAAACTGCGCAATTCCGTGCCTCATGTAAAACGGCCTTTAGGATGGTAATGTAGCCAGAAAATTAAGAACAAAAGTCATATGCTAGCACCATAACGACTTCATATTGGCGATGATAAAATATAAAAAAAAACACCAGCACATCCTACAAAATTAGCACAGAATGAAGGGCTCGAACCAATTTAAAAAGGTTTAAAAATATAAAGAATATAAAAAAGTGGACGGCAGTTATGAGCAGGAAATTTCTCTTATTAAATTTTACAGAAAATTATTCAAAATATTGGACGCATAAAATTTCCAAAAGGTTACCTACTCAACAAGAGCAAGAGAGACAGTCAACAAATAAATTACACATAATAAAATAAACCATATAGTTCATATCGTTTCAAATAAATGGTCAAAGTGTTTGTGCCTCGTAAGTTTAAGTTGCAAGGTATGCATTTTTTACATAACCATAGAATGCAAAAGCGGATCTAATTTCCACATGCTTAACCATGCCACAAAATCCCAACAGATGGTGCATACCATTCAAAATTTTAAATGTCTAATAAACACACCATAAAAGTGACGAAATGTGCTCACGTAAAGGCCTAATGCCACAAGTATTTCATTCATAAAAATACATTTATTTTTGAAGACGAATGATCACCAAATTTCCCATAAAAATTAACACAAATCTTAACTTAAATCCTAAATGAATGACGAAATAAATTAAAAGATGCAAAATTAGGTCACGATTATTTTTCCTCCAAAGAGATAAAATTGTCCAGACCCAAGCAGTACAGAAAAATCATTTTATAAAAAGAAACAATCACTGACGATACGTATTTTATATTACCACAACGTCAACGTCATCATCAACAAAAGTGATATTTAACAATTATGTCATTTTGATCTGATATAAGTAAGTATGAATCGGTGAAGTGATTGATAGCCATTTCGGAGAACTGCTACCATGCGTTGCAATGAAAAATATCAACTAGCCAAATATGGACAGTTACAATTACTCAACCATTTTATCAGTATACATTTTTCATCCATAGAGGTGATATCAAATTTTGATATTCAGAATTATATTTTCAAATCACCGGGAAACATAAAAACACCGTTAACTCTCGCTAAAGTTTTCCTACGTTTCAAGTATTTTAACGAGTAAATTTTACCCATGAAAAAATAACGAAATAAAATTGATATACCTGAGACACAACTGATTACCGAAATTTATTCCAAAAAGGGGAAAATACCGAAGAAAAATTTACAAATATGAGATAAATAGGTAGAGGATTTAATTCATGTATCTTGAACATTCCATACGACACCAGCAATTACAAACGAGTAATAGCTCCGGAAATAGAAACCAAAGTACAAGGGCCGAGTGGGATTTAGGCGATCTCCTAAATGGATTTAGCCTTCACCCATCTAATTAACACAAGAGCCTAATTTTTTCACGGGAGCGCATAAGTACGGAAAATAGGAGCGGAAGAATATTTCGAAGAGGCTAAAAAAAAATAATACTTAACTGTGAGCGCAAAAACCTTGGCGGAGGGATATTCCGCAGATAAATTTACACCGAGTATTTCTTATATTATTAGGCAAAAATAAACATGGAAAATAAATTCAAATAATGAGCAAATAACATCGACATAAAATGGTAATGTGATCCTTAAATTCCATTGGGAATATTTTTCCAAATAACTTGAATCAAAAGAATAATGAATGAGCAAAGCATTAAAAAAAAATTCACACAATGAAAGAATCGTTTTCTCTTAAAAATTTAACTAAATTCAATTTGGTTCTCTCATTTGAATGAAAAACCATATGAAACATGACGCAAATACTTTATTTACACAGAATAATTATGAGTAA